>NC_138500.1:52541999-53741999 GCF_964252035.2 Podarcis erhardii
GTTCTTTCTCAGCAGTGAAGCAGTGCTGCAGCTAGGTTTCATAGCTCCACGTCCAACAGTTACCTTATTTGTTAAATCAAAAATGGCACTTTCTTCATAATGCAAGGAGAGGCAAGAGAGCGCTTTCGGGCTCTTCAGCCATTGTAGTCTCCAAAATGCCTTACTCCCTCTGCCAGGTGTAAGATGCCTTGCAGCTATGGATTAATTTCCTTTTCAGAAATAGAGTTGCATTTTCTATAGTGTTCCAAAACATTGAGGTGGGGTGAGAATGATGGGGATTATGCGGCTATGCAAAGGGGAAGTGTTTGAATTTTTGTTTTTGTTTTTTTAAAACTCATTATAATTTATAAGATGCACATATATTTGGTGTAAGCTGCTCTGAACCATGGGGAACAGTGAAGGATTATGAAAGAGGTATGTCTTCCAGTCTTTCATTTAATTAAATAACCATATGTATTTAATTTGCTTGTAATGGCTGCATATATCTTTGTGGTTCAAACATTTTTCTAGCATGTATAACAAACCACTGTGTTTATGCCCAGTGTGTGGGCTTCCCATAAGCATCTAGGTGGCAACTGTAGAGACAGGATGCTGGACTAGGTAGGCCTTTCATTTGATCCACCAAGAATCCTCCTGGTTGTTACCTATGCTTCTTTGGTGACTGCACTCAGCAAAATATATGAGATATTTATAAAAGCTATGTGGAAATCCTGCATTTGTTTTGTTTGCCTCAGTAATTGGCATCTTCTCCTTTTTCTTTTCTTTTTTTTAAAAAAGAGCACTTCTAAACCTTGGCTTCCTGAGAATCAATCCATTTAATGGCTGTTTGAGTTTTGCAGGTATTATTTATGGTTATTTAGGTGTAAAAAGAGCCTCGCAAACTGAGAGGGGAGAGTTTAACCTTCGGTGTCAAGTACAGCTTTATAAAACACAAAGACTGGCTACAGGCAAATTAAACGAACAGGCATCTCCAGCCTTTGCAAGTGCTGGAGAGGTATTGTGTCAGGCAGTCAAGCAGAACAAGCCAGGTTGTTTCACTAAATCCAGAGCTCCTTTATCTCCACCCGTAAATGTGTCAATGCGCAAAATGAGGCCATCCTCAACTCCGCGACATGTAAAATAAATACTAAAAGAGATCTATCGCTTCACTCTTTGCCCACTCATCATTGGTCAGTCTGGTTGTTTTTCACTCTTGAGAGCAATGTTGTTGTTGTTGTTGTTGTTGTTGTTGTTGTTGTTGTTGTTGTTGTTGTTGTTGTTGTTGTTGTTGTAGTGATTGCAGCCAGAATCAAGAAACAAATGACATTTCCTTAAAGTTATCCTCTGATATTGCTACTGGAAAGCACACGCAGCTTGTGATCAGAAGAACTATTCTGGGCAATCGACAGGGTAGAAACAAGCATGGCCATTTGTCAGGGATCCTCCAGCTGTGATTCCTGCATTGCAGGGGGTTGGACTAGATGATTCTTGGAATCCCCTTCTGACATCCAGTTTGCAGAAGATTCAATGAGAACAGCCTCATCATCAGAGTAATGGCAAAGTTTCATGACACCGACTTCCCTAATATGAAGTGCTGTGCTAAAAATGTCCTCCCTGCATCCTTTCGCATGAATATTCATCTACTGAGAAAATGGGTTGGGTTTTTAAAAAAACAAAACAAAACAACTTGCAGGGGCAGGCAGGAGGAGGGATTGGGAAGAATTATCATATTTCAGAGAGAAAGAGTTGCAATTTTTCTTTTACCAGAAAACAGCTTTGCTGCTGCTTCAGGTAATGCTGGAACAGAAATAAGCAGCAGCATGCCCTGTGGTGTCCCTTATTTGGAATGGTCCAATGGGAATGAAATTGCATCCTGGTGTAGCATCTTTCCAGGGGGCAGTCTTAATAATACTACAGTGGTACCTCGGGTTACATACGCTTCAGGTTACATACGCTTCAGGTTACAGACTCTGCTAACCCAGAAATAGTACCGCGGGTTAAGAACTTTGCTTCAGGTTAAGAACAGTTTCAGGTTAAGAATGGACCTCTGGAATGAATTAAGTACTTAACCCAAGGTACAACTGTACTAAGAAATTGCTTCCCTACTTAATTAATTAAACGGACTTAGCCCCACTGGATAATTAATTAACACCAATATGTTAATTATTCCAAACCCATTGTTTGGAAGCAAATCCTATTGATGGCCACCTTCAATCACTTCATTATTCTGAACACACTACTTGGACGTACCTCCCTTCCAAATCAATGGAGACTAAGCAGGGGCCTGTTTGTGACTATATTCTAGGCCCACTACTCACATTTCCTTTCTGCTTCCCCCAAGTCCTTTTCTCCTTCTCTATCTTGTTCTTCCTTTTGATACCTATATCTTATTTTTACAAACATAAGGAGAGCCCCGCTAGATCAAGAAAAAAGGCTCATCTAGTCCAGCGGCCAACCATGTGACCCTGGGAAGCTTGCCAGCAGCACATGAGTGCATCAGTACTCTCTCCTGTCATCTCACTTCCTACCAAGCATGTTGGCTTGCCCCCGCGATTGATTGACATGTGTGCACATCACACGGTTAATGTGTGTGATGCAAGCATGCCACATGGCATGCACACATGCCATGTGAACAGTCACTGCAGAATTTTGAGGCAGCCCTCAGCCCCTCCCCCCCCCCAGATAGCCCTCCTGCTTCCTACATTGTCAAGATGACTCTTTCCGGCATCTCCTATTTCCTTACTTCTTTCTTTTTCTGTTACCCAGCCATGACTTCTCTTACATTGACAACACAAGTATCCAAACCACCATCTTGGCTTCCTTTTGCTTCTGCCCTTTCCAGCTTGCACGCCTCTTCTCTTCTTTGTGGTTTACACCTATGTTCAGAACCTCCATATTCCTTTTCAGGATACCTAGGCAGCTGTGGGGGTCAACGAACCGCCGTCTAATGGGTTTTGTTTAAAGGACGGGAATAGGGCTTGGTGAGCATCGCATGAAGGGCTCTTATCACATTCCTATTCTGCCTCACCCTGGCTTCCATTACTTCAGCACAATCCAGCTGTTCCAATGGCCGCTTCAGTATTGATTCAATGAATGTGCCTTCATTAAGTCAACATGACTCTTGCCACCATAAAAAAGACATTTAAAAGAGGCACAGAAAGGATCAGTAGGTAGGCTAAGATCAGTGAGAGGATGTACATCACACCTCCGAGTCCTGCTCTGCTAACTTCTCCACTAAGACACACTGCCTCATTATAAGCTGTCGCACACAATGATGTCTGTTGTAAGGGAAGGTGATCACCTCTCTTGTGTTCGTTGGCATGCAAAATGCTAAAATGGGCCCCCTTTGTTCACCATCTACCTATTGATGTGGCAACAGCTGCAGCTTTTGTTGAATGGCTCTGTCAGTTGTCGGGTTGATATAATAAGGGTCCAACTAGATAAAGACGTGTATTTCTACAGGGGCTCGCCTCTGATCAGGAAATATGCTATGAAGTGGTTTGTTCTGAAGCTGAAATCAAAAGGCATTTTCAAAAGCTGGTGGCATAACAAAACTGGAGCGAGAATAAACAACATGCATGAGGTGGAATTTATAAAATATAATGGTTCTGTATTGTTCTTGGATGAAAGTAAGCACTAGAAACAAAGTTTGTCTGATAATATTTTTGCAGGACGGGGAGCCTTGATGTCAACATGCAATTTCAGAAAGCTGGATCTACCCTATGCTAGATTATATTTCTCGCATGGCTATTTGTTCCATGAAAAATGGTGAACATTTATTACAGTATATGTCAAATAACATGAATGAAGCAAGTCTGTGTTTGTAGCATTGATGGGAAACCAATGGTCCTCCAGATATTGCTAGACCACAAATCACAGAGCTACAGAATTGTAGAGTTGGAGGGCATCACAAGGATCATCTAGTCCAACCCACAGGGATCTTTTTGCCCAGCATGGGACTCGAACCCACAATCCCATCATCCCTGGCTGTTGACCATGCTGGCTGGGGTTGATAGGAGCTGGAGTCCAGCAACAGGTATCCCTCCACTGGTGTATAGCAGGGATGTCCAACTGGTTGACCACAATCGACCAGTCGATTGTGGTAGATTGTGTTAGACCGCTGGATCCCTAGAGATTGGCGGTAGTGATAAGCTGTGGAGTGAAAGTCCTCGCTCTCCTCTGTGGCCGCCCTTTTTCTCCATTGTGTCAAATGGGTATTTTGGTGCCGAGTTAGAAAACGAAAGTAGTTGTTACCACTGTGTCATCGTTATAGGTGAGCGATTCCCCTCCCCCCAATAAAGCTAATCCTGCTTTGCCTTTCCTCCCTAAGAAAAGCTCAACCTCTGTGGCTTTTCTCCTCCCTAAAAAAGGTCAACAACTTTGGCTTCACCCCCCTTTATGGGTAGATCAATTCCAGAATTTTCATACTGGGAGTAGATCGCATTCTCTTGGGAGTTGGGTGTGCCTGGTGTATAGCAATAAATGGACCACCCTGCTGGTCCTACTGCTGCTGTCACAGGACTGACCAAGCCTCCCACCCAGTTCAATGCATTCATTGAGATATTTAAAGAGAAGGACCCTCTAGGCATGAGCAACTGCAAGAGCAGTTCCTCTTCCTGCATCTTATAGCTGGTACATGGACCTCAGGGCAGAGCCAGCAGTACAGCTCTGTTCTTGGCTGCACATGTGGACTTCTTTCATTCGCGTCATTAATGTGCAAAGAAATTTGCTTATACATGGCTTTCTGACACTGAAATGCCACAGAATGGGAAATCATATTGAGTGAAGCAGTTGTCAAGTAATACATAGGCATTTTCTAAATTTAATTTTGATTTCTAAGAAGAAAAGTGCTCATTAATAGCTTTGATAATCATATCATACAAAATGAACCATAATCTGTGTTGAGCCTTTGGGATAGGATAAGACTGAAAGGCATAAATATACTATGAATTAAATCAGAGTTGATTTCATACATTTCTGAAATACGCACAATATAGCATTGGCTTCTCTTGTCAGATGCAAATGTGGCCCCTGCTTCCAACTTTTAAACCAATGTATTTTTAAAAAATAATTATAATATTTCTGGATCAATTCTGGATCTCAGATAAGACACAGTGGTGTACAAATGTTAAATGACATTGCTTGCAACGCTTTTAGTTTCTTCTATTTTCTGTTTTGTCTTAAAACACATAACATTTATAGTTTGCATAGTAATGCTTCTAGCATTGAGACGCGGATATACCCATTTCAAATTAGATTTTGGTTGACCTGACTTAGTGTGATCATCCGTAAATCTAGATGTTGAGAGACAGATGCATGTACTGCATTTTCTGGGAATAAATGAAAAAAAAAAAAAGGATAACCATTTTATGTATGAACGACTTGTTGACTATCTATACTTTCCCCTTCAGACACAACATTTTGGTCCCATTAGTTATCAAGGACTGATTCCAATTTTACTTTTAAAACCTGGGTTCAAAAATGTGAACGTTTAGACAACAAAACGGATGTTGTGCATTGTAGAAAGAAGAGGTCTTCTGCACAGATGCATCTCCCTCAGTCTGACAATTTTCAGTGCATTATCCTCTCCATCTCATAACATTACCTTTATACACTGGTACCTCTGGTTACGAAATTAATTCGTTTCAGAGGTCTGTTCTTAACCTGAAACCCTTCTTAACCTGAGGTACCTGAGCCTCCTACTGCCGCTGCGCCACTGGCATGCAATTTCTGTTCTCATCCTGAGGAAAAGTTCTCAACCCGAGGTACTACATCGAGGTTAGCGGAGTCTGTAACCCAAAGTGTTTGTAACCCAAGGTGTTTGTAACCTGAGGTACCACTGTACAGTGGATGCTCGGGTTATGAATGTGATCCGTGCGGGATGCATGTTCGCAACCACAGCATCCGCAACCCACAGAGGCGCGCCTGCGCATGCACAAAGCACAATTTAGCATTTCTGCGCATGTGGGACCTCCGAAACCCGGAAGTAACCCATTCCAGTACTTCCGGGTTTCTGTGGTCCACAACCCAAAAAAACACAACCTGAAGTGTGTGTAACCCGAGGTATGACTGTAATATTTTACTTTCTACAAAGTTAAAAGGTGATGGAAATGTATTTGTTTGTGTGTATTTAATTTTTGGATTGTGTTTGGAGCTAGGATGAAAACCACATTTCTTATCTCACAATGATTCTGCAGTTGACTCTACAGTTTATTGTTGAGGATGTAACACACTACTCTACCCAACCACCCATCCTAAGTGAGGGTGATTTTCACAACCTCCTAATTTGAAAACATCTTAATGAAATCCATTAAAATATATTAATAAAATAAACCCAGGAACATTAACAGTCTCGGCCATACTTACATTTACAAAGTACAGATTTGTATCTTGTTTAATGGGCTATTATTCATTTTCCAACATAACTTTATTGCCCTAAGTTAGTTTGTGAGATCTTCACCATCAAATCTCCAGTCAGCGCTGCAGCAATGATGTTTGTTTCAAAACTGCACTGCTCAGCCTCTAAAAATTAATGCCTGCTTCCTTTTAATGTTACCAGCATAGCTTGTTTAACATTCCCATCCCCTCTAGAAAGCATCTATTGTTGATCTGATATCAAGCACATCTGCAGTTATAATTAGTTTTGAATATGAAAATTATCTCATTAAGTAATTTTCAGAAAATGACACACATGAAACTGTACAAAGCTTGGCAGCTAGGAAATTGCAGATATGAAATGAGGATGCCAGCTAATGCATCTGCAGCCAGACCAGATTTAATTGTATCCTTTCAGTCATAGGAACATAAGAAGAGTCTGCTAGATCAGGCCAACGGCTCATTTAGCCTGACATTCTGCTCTCGCAATGGCCAGCCAGATCCACATGGAAGCCAGCATGCAAGACCTGAGCATGGACAGCACTGTCTCCAACTATGATCCCAAGCATATTCAGTGGTTTAATGCTTCTTCTTAATGCCACTTGTTGTTGTTTAGTCGTGTCCAACTCTTCGTGACCCCATGGACCAGAGCACGCCAGGCACTCCTGTCTTCCACTGCCTCCCACAGTTTGGTCAAACTCATGCTGGTAGCTTCGAGAACACTGTCCAACCATCTCATCCTCTGTCGTCCCCTTCTCCTTGTGCCCTCCATCTTTCCCAACATCAGGGTCTTTTCCAGGGAGTCTTCTCTTCTCAAGAGGTGGCCAAAGTATTGGAGCCTCAGCTTCAGGATCTGTCCTTCCAATGAGCACTCAGGGCTGATTTCCTTCAGAATGGATCGGTTTGATCTTCTTGCAGTCCATGGGACTCTCAAGAGTCTCCTCCAGCACCATAATTCAAAAGCATCAATTCTTCGGCGATTAGCCTTTTTTATGGTCCAGCTCTCACTTCCATACATCACTACTGGGAAAACCATAGCTTTAATTATACGGACCTTTGTCGGCAAGGTGATGTCTCTGCTTTTTAAGATGCTGTCTAGGTTTGTCATTGCTTTTCTCCCAAGAAGGAGGCATCTTTTAATTTTGTTACTTCTGTCACCATCTGCAGTGATCATGGAGCCCAAGAAAGTAAAATCTCTCACTCCCTCCATTTCTTCCCCTTCTATTTGCCAGGAGATGACGGGCCCAGTGGCCGTGATCTTCGTTTTTTTGATGTTGAGCTTCAGACCATACTTTGCGCTTTCCTCTTTCACCCTCATTAAAAGGTTCTTTAATTCCTCCTCACTTTCTGCCATCAAGGTTGTGTCATCTGTATATCTGATGTTGTTGATATTTCTTCCGGCAATTTTAATTCCGGTTTGGGATTCATCCAGCCCAGCCTTTCGCATGATGAATTCTGCATATAAGTTAACTAAGCAGGGAGACAATATACAGCCTTGCCGTACTCCTTTCCCAATTTTGAACCAGTCAGTTGTTCCATATCCAGTTCTAACTGTAGCTTCTTGTCCCACATAGAGATTTCTCAGGAGATAGATGAGGTGATCAGGCACTCCCATTTCTTTAAGAACTAGCCATAGTTTGCTGTGGTTGACACAGTCAAAGGCTTTTGCATAGTCAATGAAGCAGAAGTAGATGTCTTTCTGGAACTCTCTAGCTTTCTCCATAATCCAGCGCATGTTTGCAATTTGGTCTCTGGTTCCTCTGCCTCTTCAAAATCCAGCTTGCACTTCTGGGAGTTCTCGGTCCCTTAATGCCACTAGCCAGCCACAAATGATCACTTGGTCACCAGTCCCCCCAGGGTCTATTACAAACTGCCATCTCTTAGGGTGGCCAGCTTTTTCAGCAGTCTTTGCTGCTGTGACTTCATCACAGCACAGCACAGAGAGAAATGCCATTGGCTGAATAGTTGGCAATCCTAGCTGTAGGTTAAGGCATTCATTCACTCAGTAATACTCTGCCATGTACTGCCTTGTTATGCAGGGTTTGCTAGTAAACACAGCCCACATCAGATTTGTAAACCACCCAAATCAGTTTCTTTTTTAATAGTCATTTTGCCAACTTGAATAAAATATTTGGGAGGGGGGTGCTAGGTAAGCCTTGCCCTGCATAATCAATCACATGATGCAGCACATTTGAATGGCAAACCCCTCAGCCCCTAGGACCTGTCTCCTATGTTACGAACACAGTAGTAAAGGTGGAGAGGGAGAGGTATTCCAGTTCTCTGACTCCCCCCCCCCACAGGCCAGTGGGACTTTAGAGAGTTCTAGGAGGACTGTCACACCTGTTGAGATTTCTATTCCACCTTAAGGAGCAGATGTGGAACTGTTGCGTGTCACATGTCTGTACATTCCAGCACAGCTTGCTGGGAACTTCCATTGTGTGTATAGCTTTTGCTTTTCTCTGCCTCTCTAAGAATAGACGACATGTTTCTTTGTCCTGATTTATGATTAATAAATCTGTAGTTGTAGTATGCTTTCACAAGCCTCACACCTATTCTGTGTGCGCAGTTCGATCTGCTGATAGTGTGCCCTGGCTTTGAAGCCCATGTGGCTGATTTACGTCGGAGCAGAGGCCGATGGGTCTTCACAGCAGGACGGCTGAAAGGAGACGGCCCAGCTGGGATAGCCAGCTGGCCTTGTGGCTCTCTGCATGTCAATAACACCCACAGCCCTGCTGTTACAGTTACTGAGTCTAGATTGGGCCCATCATGTGATGGCAGCCAGGCCAGCTTGGGGTCCAATGGATCCTGGACTAGCTCAGCCCCATCCCATATCCCAGAAACCCCATTTTATGACACTTTTGCTGGCTGCCCTTGGCAGGTATCTCACTGGCAGCAGTTCCAACTGCACATTTTTTGGGGGGGGGGTTATACTAGTGGAGTGACCATGGTGTTAATCCACTGGTGGGAGGCCCATGGAGGCTGGCAGGGCTGGGCAGAGGGAAATTCAACTTTGCCCGCCAGACAGGGATTTGAATTGTTCTGTTGGAGGTCCATCCTAGTCACCGATCCATGCTGCTGGGGTGGGTGTGTTAATATGTGGCAGAGTAAGGGACTCAGGTGGCGCTGTGGTCTAAACCACTGAGCCTCTTGGGCTTGCCAATCGGAAGGTTGGCAGTTTGAATCCCCGTGGCGGAGTGAGCTCCCGTTGCTCTATCCCACCTCTGGCTCACCTAGCAGTTCAGAAGCACGCCAGTGCAAGCAGATAAATAGGTACTGCTGTAGCAGGAAGGTAAATGGTGTTTCTGTGTGCTCTGGTTTCTGTCATGGGGTTCCATTGTGCCAGAAGCGGTTTAGTCATGCTGGCCACATGACCCAGAAAGCTGTCTGTGGACAAATGCTGGCTCCCTCGGCCTGAAAGCAAGCTGAGCACCGAAACCCCATAGTCGCCTTTGACTAGACTTAATTGTCCAGGGGTCCTTTACCTTTTACCTATGTGGAAAAGGTTTCTTTCCATCCATCTCTACCAGAACACTCATGCCGGGGCCAGCACCTACTGAGCTCTACACCCAGCAACTAACCCTTGGAGCTCCTGGTCCCAGCTGCTCTTCCACTTTTCCATCACTGCCTGTCCCCCCACCCCACCCCCAGCAAATCAGTAGTCACAAGGAGAAGGAGCAGCAGTCAGTATTCATTCCCCGTTAGGCATCCTTGAAATGGGTTTTATCACATGAATAGAAGTTTTGACTTCTATGTGTCCAGTTCTGAAGATCTGCAAGTCCAGGATTTGTACAGAAGAAGGGATTTAAACAGGGAAAACTTTATCAGTTCTGCATTACACGCCTCACATAACACTGTATATCAAAAAACCAACATATTTATTCTTATCTTTTGCTGATGGCACTTCAGTTCTCTTGTGCTGAGTTCATTTGACTTACTCATCTTTTTGATGATACTGTAGCTTTACTTAATAAAGTTATTTTCCTTCAGCTATCAGTAATAGAAAAACACTGGGGATATATTTGATCCAAATAAATCGGTAAATTGTTTGCAAAATTGACCCGATGTTGGTGTGAAGACGTCTTCTACATACAATTCCTTTCCTCTGCATAAACACATAATTCCTTTGATTTCACTTTGTGTGGTTCACAATAAATATTATATTTCTCTAATCCTCCTTGCTTTCTCTACTCTATGATGCTATCTTAATCACCATATCAACAAAGTGTTCACTGTAATTTCTACACTGTGGTTGGCCTGGATCCTGTTCAGGATATGAAAATCACTTTAGTCATGGCATTTTCTTCAGATGGAGGTAGAATTTAGCTATTAGCTATTGTGCTGGTGGAAGAGAAAGGATTAACTCCTCTGAGATTTAGCTGCCTGCAGAATACCTCAGACCAGATGCAAATCTAAAATCTAAAATATAAAAATTATACAGCACTCACCCCCCCATATGTTGTAGGAACAAAGCCAAATTCTTATTTTAGAGTTAATGTAACCATAAAAATTTAATTGCTTCAATCAGTACTTTTAAAATTACTGTTGAAGGGTCCAGAACTGTGGTCTTCTTCCTCCCCCCGACTAATTTCTCATTGATATTAATGATGTGCCTGTAATTAAACAATAATAAAAGTGATTATGTTACAAGCGAAAGTAGAAACATATTGTGGAGAATATGAGACCTGCCTTCATTATCTGCTCATGTTCAGCATTCCATCTCTGCAGAAGCCCTGCAGTTCTGGATATGTGCTATCTACCTGATAAATTTCACGTTTCTTAGATTGTTCCCCAAGCAGGAATCCTCAAAAACAAGGTCCTCTTCCACAATCTCCTGTCCCTAGAGCCAGTCATAAAGATTATGGAGACAAATGTCTCATAGTTCATTGGTATTGGAAAAGTCCTGAAATGCTCTCATAAAAAGAAAGTCAGTATTAACTGGGAATCATAGGAACCAACTCCTAGGGGCCAAGGTCCCTTCAGCCCCACTCCCAAGAAAACATTTGAGGGGGTTAGGCTCTCCCAAAGTCTATGGGCATTGCCTTTCAATTGGTGTGTGCGTGCTGTGACTTGTGATTGATCGGGGCAGGGCTTACCTAGGCCCCCCAATATTTTATTCAAGCTGGCACCCCTGTTGGTTATCTCTTTGGTAAACCAAGCCATGCAAAGGCTGAGGAGGGAAAACAAGGTACAGTGGTACCTTGGTTTTCGAACGTCTCTGTTGGCGAACATTTCAGTTTTTGAACACCATAGACCCGGAAGTAAATGTTTCGGTTTTCAAACACACCTTGGAAGTTGAACATGTCACGCGGCTTCCATATTGAGTTTTCTGTTTTGAGGCTTCCGTATTGAGTTTTCAGTTTTCAAATGTTTTGGAACTCGAATGGTCTTCCAGAACAGATTACATTCAAAAACCGAGGTACCACTGTACAGATATGGGTGCTCCCCAAATTCTTCCTCATTTGAATTTCATCCCAAACTTTGAATGTTCAAATTAGTGCAGAATTAAGTTTCGTTCTAGCTGAATTTTGGAATGCTGTTGTGACAGTGGTGAGCTCCCATTGCTCTGTCCCAGCTCCTGCCAACCTACACTGGCTCCCTTGCCCTGAAAAACAAGATGAGTGTGTTGCCTTTGACTGGACTTAACTGTCCAGGGGTCCTTTACCTTTATCTTTTACATTTGAAATGCATTATTTTCCTCAAAGTATTCTAGGTGCTGCAGTTTACCCCTCATAGCATTACAGTTCCCAACAACCCTTAACAAACTACAGTGCCCAGAATTCTCTGAGGGAAAGAAGGTGCTTCAGATATGCTTTAAAGGTACAGTGTTTACACAGCCTTACTTTCCACTAGCTTCTTATTGCTTGTTACTTCTGGTGTGGCTTACATAATTTCACATTAGATGACCTGTTTTTATTCTCAGTATGGGATTTCAGGCTTTCCGTGCTGAATTAGTAGAGCAGTGTAAAGAAACGGCAGTGAACCTACAGCCCTCCAGGTGTATTACTTATTTCTTGGAATATTTATAGACCACACTGTCATAAAAAATACAACACAGCAGTATGTGCCCTATAAAATTACAAGATAAATAAAACCATCAATAAATACTGGCTGGTAAAAAGAAAATCACATTGCAAAGGCCTGTCTAAACAACACAATTTTAGGCAGTGTTTAAAGGAAGGCAGGTATGATTCTTGCAGCACCCATACTAGCAGGAGATGCCACACTAAAGGCTTGGTGCTTAGTAAACACCAACCTCACGGGTTTGGGGAACCACAAGAAGTGTCCCATCAAAGGATATTGGTGATGAAGGTGAAGCATGAAGATTCAGGCAGGCTTAAAGGTACTTAGGGCCCAGGTAGTTTAGGTGAATTAGCAGAAGAACCTTGAATCTGATAGCAAATTGGCAAACTGATGTTGTTGGACTCCAATTTTCATCACACAAAGCCAGTGGTCAAGGAGCATGCAGCTTGTAATCTAGCAACCTTTGGAGGGCCACCGACTTCCCATCACTCCTTTAAAGAATACTCAAAATAACTACAGTTCATCAAAAGAATAGGCAAGGATCAGCCAACACACTAGCACAGCAGCACTTGCATGGTGCTACTGTGTTGTGGATTAATGGTGGGGGCACAATTCTTTCCAAAGCCATTGTTCCAGGGGCAAGAGTTCGGTCCTAGCAGATGACAGAGGAACACACCATTTCCCCCTTTCCCTGCTGGCACTCTTGTGTCAGAAGGAGGTAATTTTATCAACATCTTTGGATTAAATTCAAATCATCCTCAGAGACTTATTCCATGCATATGCAAATGCTGGCAACACTGTGAATCCTTTTCAAGCTTGAGCTTTTATGTAATCACAAAGATGCTCAAATATCAGGAAATATTATTTTCACCCGCGATTTTTGCAAAGTCTGTGTCAGTTGTTTGACTTCCTTGGTGGTAATCTTTCCATGGCAGATGACAAGCCTTGAAAGCATTTCTCCTCTCTTTCCTTTTGTGGTGTGTATCCTCCACTCCCCCCCTCCTTACCCCAATTTCTATTGTGGCATATAAAATAGCCATTTGATGAGATCATTTTGATGTACAAAGTTTGGGATGAAAATGTAACCATTCAACTTCAGTTGTAATTAGTATATTAAAGCAATTCAGCCCAGCAGGAGGTGTGTTGGCACTATCCTATAATCATACCCCTTGGGTATCGTGAGGCAAAAGGCGCAGCTGCTGAAGAAAACAGGGATTGGGGGGGGATCCAAAAGACTTGTGATATGTGGTTATTATATGAAGATGTTATTGTAAGAGAAAATGGGGAAATGAATGTTGTTCTTTTTCTTCTGGGAGATGAGGGATCTGACTGTTTAGAATACGTACTGATCAGTAACCTCATCTGAACAATGGGATTTGCATAGCGTAATCCACTGCTTATGGAAGTTATTTCCAGCAAAGGCCGTGGGTCAGAGCTAGATGAAAAGATGCATTTTAAAATATGATAAAATAGCCCCTAAATTATCTGTTTGATATTTCTTTCAGCTGGGTGGTTTTGAGGACTGTTTACGTAATGATGCCAAGTCCACCCTTGACTGTTGTATCCATAATGCTCTGAATCCTAAAGCATATCATCAAATTAAGAATATTTCTTAATACATTATTTAAGCCTGAGGGATGTGGATGTCTTTTTTGCGGCTTTTTGAAATTTCCTTTAACATTGTAGCCGTCGCTGTTTATATTTCCTTTGCACAAGGAAAAAAGTATCCCAGGACTCACATTTGAAAAATGAATACATACAGTGAGCTAAGGCAGGTGATTAGAAATGTCATCTGATGTATCTGTTACCAGCATTAAAAAAGGGACGCAGGTGGTGCTGTGGCCTAAACCACTGAGCCTCTTGGGCTTGCTGATCAGAAGGTTGGCAGTTCTAATCCTCCTGACGGTGTGAGCTCCCGTTGCTCGGTCCCTGCTCCTGCCAACCTAGCAGTTCAAAAGCACGCCAGTGCAAGTAGATAAATAGGTACCGCTGCGACGGGAAGGTAAACGGTGTTTCCGTGCGCTCTGGTTTCCATCACGGTGTTCTGCTGCGCCAGAAGCGGTTTAGTCATGCTGGCCACATGACCCAGAAAGCTGTCTGTGGACAAACGCCGGCTCCCTTGGTCTGAAAGCTGAGATGAGTGCCTCAACTCCATAGTCATCTTTGACTGGACTTAACCAGCCAGGGGTCCTTTGCCTTTACAATTTTTTACCAGTGTAAAGTGGCAGGGCATTTCCCACTGGTGTTTTGGGGAGGGGGTGAGCTTGCAGCTTTGGGAAGGAGGCAGGAGGGCTCCAGCATCCTATCAGAAACCTGGTGCCTCCTTCCCAAAGCCTGGGAAGTTTCTGCCTGACTTGAGGAGGAAGGCACAATGCTCTCACACACAATGCCCTCCCCTGCAGACTGCCTTTGAAAGCTGGCACCTCTGACCCTGTTTCCCTATGAAAAATTCCACTGCATTCCACTGCACCATAGATTTGTGTAATGGCATTATGATACTGGAAATTTTTATTTTTAAATAATGTACCCCTCTCTTGTTGATCAGTAGTATACATCTTGCTCACAGCAGCAGCTCTGTTAAGCTCTTAAAGGGAGCCTGGATTCGAACGTTTATAAAACTATGTGTGATATTCCAGACCTTTTCTGCCTTACATCTCACCAGAGGCTAAGCCCCATTGTGCCCTCAAAAGCTTAAAGATTAGGGGGACCTCCAAGACAGCATGTAATGCTGGGGGAAATTGGCAAAAATCAATCAAGTGGCTTCCGTCTGAACACAACAAACTTTCCATTTAAGTCATCATGACTCCATAGAGATAATAAATTGATTGCTGCAGCAAAGCATGCCATTGTTCTGTGGGAAGAAAAGATAAAACAATTAAATGGGAGAGATCATGGAAATGTAATAGGAGAAATGATTGTGTCCTTACTTAGTAATTACAGTCATTGCTTTACATGTTAGTGGGAAATGGCCATAGTCAATCATTGTGGTGCTATAATGAAATTGAATGATAATTATGAGATGTTATGTCTTTAATTAATATTTCATTGACCTTGGAGGAACAATGGAAATGGCTTGTTGTGTCACAAAGCACTAGTTTTGCATAGGGAAAATGAGCAAATAAATATCAGTCTTGTAAACTGAAATCTGTAGTCAAACATATTGTTATGCGTTTGGTGGTGGTGGTGGTGGGAGCAGGCTGAATGTGAGAACCTGTTAACCTCTGGAACCCGCAAGTGTTAAAATATAAGCCAGGCTAGCTTCCTGTGTTGAGGTGATCAACTGGGTGATGGGCCATTAAGAGTACAAAGGCATGAGATGCTTAATCTCAGGATCATGGGTTCAAGCACCATGTTGAGCAAAAGATTCATGCATTGCATTGTAGTCTCAGGTTATATATATGTGTGTGTAAATAAAGCATATATCAAGAGATGTTAGGAGTAAGCAGATAGGAGAATTCCTGCTCGCCAGCTTGGATGGACTGGGCCAGCTGACCCTGTAGAAGGGCTCCCCCCCCCCAATAAAGACTTGATATTTGGGGCAGGGGGCAAAGTGGACTGGCCATGGGGCAGCAAGAGGAAGAAAGATGAAAGGGACCCCCAATGTGCCAGGCTAGCTTCTAGTGTTAAGGTGATCACCTGGGTGATGGGCCATTGTGAGAACAATTGCCTTTGATGAAAATCAGAGAATGAAGATATATCTTCTATTGTGTTATGGAAAGAATGTGGGAAGAGTTGAATAAGCTTTACTAGAGAGGAAATGTGAACGAGTCTGCTTGTTCTTCTGGGGTAAAATGTAAAAATGGGTGAATGATTCATCTGTCCCAAACTGCAGGGGCATTCACAAGCACCGCCCTTGCAGCAGCCACCCAAGGAAAAAAGCATACCTTACACTTATGGGTTGAAAAAACTGGTTAATACTTGAAGACATCTGATCACCTTATGATGGCCCATTGCAAATACCTTGGTCTTGTTGCCAGGTTGCACTCACATGCCAGTGCTACTTTGCTGAACTACGAGGATCTCCATGTAGCAGTAGTTTATGTGGCAACTGAAATTTGCATAACTGCAGCCAGCAGGAGTTGAAAACAAATATTGGTTGAATTTCTTGCAACCACAATCAGGAAATCCCCAGTGAAGACAGCTCAAATAACAGCAGGTAACTATTGAGGATCAGTGTAACAGAAATGGATGAATTACAATAATATAAAAGCTTTGCTCAGTGTAATCCATATTCAGGCAAAAAAAACCAGCTGACAGCATAATGTCTGTTGGCAGCCACATGTAAGCCCTCAGGCCTCAATACAGAGAAAATGAATCATCTTTAAGTCCCTTACATCAGTGAACATGTTGGTTGTCACTTAAACCCCAGGATGAATGTCGTTGCAACTCTCAGTTTACGTGGGGGTTATGTTCCAAGGCAACACATGTTTAAGTAAAATTGCATATATTTGAAAGACCATTGAAAAAGCCCTGTTCCAGCCCTGCCCTGTCTCGCTTCACCACTTTTTCTGGTGTTTTTGTAACATTTTTGGGTTGCTTCTGGGTTCGGTGCAATGCACATATGCGCCATCACACCTGTATTGGACACACCTAAAATGGTTACTGCCTGCAGAACAACAGAAAGGACAAGAACAAGAAGAGTCAGGGTTTTAGACATTAAAGGTAAAGGTAAAGGTACCCCTGCCCGTACGGGCCAGTCTTGACAGACTCTAGGGTTGTGCGCTCATCTCACTCTATAGGCCAGGAGCCAGCGCTGTACGCAGACACTTTCGGGTCACGTGGCCAGCGTGACAAGCTGCATCTGCCGAGCCAGTGCAGCACAAGGAACGCCGTTTACCTTCCCGCTGGTAAGCGGTCCCTATTTATCTACTTGCACCCGGGGGTGCTTTCGAACTGCTAGGTTGGCAGGCGCTGGGACCGAACGACGGGAGCGCACCCTGTCACGGGAATTTGAACCACCGACCATGCGATCTGCAAGTCCTAGGCACTGAGGTTTTACCCACAGCGCCACCCGCGTCCCTTTTAGACATTAAACCAATACAGTGGTGCCTCGCAAGACGAAATTAATCTGTTCCGTGAGGCTCTTCGTATAGCGGTTTTTTCGTCTCATGAAGCAAGCCCATTGACAGCTTAGCGGATTAGCGCTATTAGCGGTTTAGCGGCTTTTAGCGGATCAGCTGATAAGCGGCTTATCAGCTGATCAGCTGCTAAGCGGCTTAGGGCTTAGGAAAAGGGGGGGCAAGGGAAAAAACCCCGCAGGAACTCGCATGACATTTTCGTCTTGTGAAGCAAGCCCATAGGGAAATTCGTTTTGTGAAGCGCCTCCAAAACGGAAAACCCTTTCGTCTAGCGGGTTTTCCGTCTTGCGAGGCATTCGTCTTGCGGGGCACCACTGTACTATTTAGATTGCCATACCTGGCTCTGGAGTGGAAGCTGCCGGCTACTCATACTGAAAATAATTTGTAATTACACTAATTGTAGGTGATCTTGTGAGAGCCAGTCTTGTATTCAGAACCATGTGCAGTTTGATGTTTTATGCACTCTGCAAATGTATCTGCACTGTCAGGGATGAACTAGGCACAATGCTGGAATTGTCTTTCCTTTTAATGGGCAGGATTTGAAAAATGCATGTAGCAACTGTTGAGGGGTTGATAATTCTTGAGAGTTAAGCAGGTGAGCAGTGGGAACTTCCATGCTTTCCTCCATTTTAGTCTGGGGTGGAAATTTCTGCTATTTGCATGGGAAGGAAAGCACCCATTGTTGCAAATGGGGCCATTCTTCACATTGCAAATAGCAGTTTTTAGAGGAACTGTTGGGTCTCCAGTTAGGGAAGAACTATACACTCATCTTTCTTGTGCACTTAATAGAAATACACATTTAATGCCATGCTTAGCTTGTCCCTCAGGACCACCTCTGTAGGAGCAGTGGCTAGCAAGTTGGAAGCTATTGAGAAAATGTATGACTTACTTAGAGAGGTGGGATACAGGCAGTGAACACTGAAGGCTTGGCAAATCTCTCTGCAGTAAGTAGCTGAACTGAAGCCTGTCTCATCTTCGGTGCTAATATAGCATGTAAATATGATATCCAGATTTATAAATTGACAAACGTTATCAACTCCATTTATGACATGCCCTGATCTCCTCTGAAAAGTGGTCTTTACCTGCAGCGACACAAGCTCCTTAAAATTCTGCTTCTAATTTAAACATAAAGCATATGAATTAAAACTAATGCTCACCTTGAAATCCACATTAAACTTTTATATGATGAGATTGATGCAAACAGGATGAGCTAGAATTTCAGATTTGTTCCCTAATGGAAGGCTTACTATCCCTTCCAGATACTTTCCCAGCAGTGTATTATGATTTATTCCCCCCCCCCCTTTGCTCAGTCTCATCTTATGAATAGGTAGGTGAATAAGTAATTTGTCAATAAATAGGAATATGTTTTGGTTGCCTGTCTGGTTAGGTTACTGGAAAAGGAAAAGTGTTTTAGTAAAATAGGTTCATAGCATGGGTTCACCGTGTTTTCAATAAATGGTCTTTCAAAGATTTTTGCACGGTAGCTGTGATACAGAGCTCTCTTCACTATCCCATAGTTATGCAATGAAGACCAAATTCACACCATATAGATCACAGAGCAGCTACACAGCCCATGCAACCATCCTGGATGCACTGAAGGGGTGCCAACTTGAATAAAATATTGTGGGGGCCCAGGTGAGCCCCAACCCACATAATCAATTGCATGATGCTGTGCACACACACCATTTGAATGGGAATGCTCATCAACTTGGGGGCCCCCTGGCCAAAGCTCCCATGGCTCCCAGGAGTCAGCTCCTGTGCTGCGCTGCATAAGTAACAGCTGTTAGCACATGCAACCGAGGGCCTTCTTGGTAGTGGCACCCACCCTGTGTCCCATCAGATGTCAAGCAGATAAGTACCTCCCATCAGAAGACAAGCAGATACAACCTTTAGAAGGCATCTGCCCTGCATAGGGAAGTTTTTTTTTAATGTTTGTGTTTTTATATATGTTGGAAGCTGCCCAGTCAGATGGGCAGGGTACAAATAATAAAATTATTATTATTATTATTATTATTATTATTATTATTATTAATAATTCTAAATTGGACCTTCCATAATATTCTTGGGCGATTCATAACTAGTTCTGGATGGGATGTCATTACAAAGATCTGCTTCTGTGCATCTTACACATATCTATATAACATGTGTTTATCTGCAGAAAATCTTTTCGGGCCATTGGCAATTGTACTTTGGGGATCTTTACTCGATATTATTGTGTACTATAAGCCAGACAGCATTGAGTATAAATAATACCTTACTGACAGTGATTTAGCAATGATCAGTAGAACCCAATATGCTCCAAAGAGTCAACAATAACCACACCAGGATTAAATTGGCAATATTTATTTACAAATGAAGTGGTCTAAGAGTGAAAATAATGGTTTTTGAGGTTCAACATGCTGTAGCAGAAATATACAGAGTGGAAAAAGCTTAACGATATGTTACACAGGCTACTTGCCCCACTCATAGGGAAGAATAACGTGAAATATGGAGAATCGCATCTTTCAACCACATGACTTTTGTTTACTGCTTAGCACCATAGTCCAATTCAAGGAATGAGAAGGAAAGCATGTTAAAGCTGTTACATACTTCCAGTGGTTGAAGGACTTAAGATCCACCTACCATTGAGGAAAATCCAATAATAACAAAGAGATAAAACACAAAAAAATTATGTGAACACCTAATTTGGAAAGGGGGATTACTAGGCTGGCAAAGGACATAGGTTCTGCTTTCTTGACAAATTCCTTTTTTTCATAACTTGGTTCATTTCTCCTTCTGATGTTTGTAGCCACCCTTCATTGTATTTTATCATATGGCACAGTTACAGATTGTCATGTCATGTCACCAGCTTTTGCAGTTTCTTTGGCTGTTGATATATGCATGCTTCTGCAACCTTAACTATATTTCTCACAAGAACTTTTACCAAAATGGTAATGAATTTGTAGGACTCCACACACCCCTCCCCCCCCCCTTGCTGGCAACTAACTGGATTGCAGAGAAGTCAGAGTGAATATATAAAAGACTGCAGAAAGTGTTTACAGGAACATTTTTTTATCAACTGTCTGCACTATGCGGAAATAGCATTTCCATTTTGTGTTAAACATCAGTCAGACTATGTTATTTAACACATATTCTTTCTTGTCAAATATTGCACTTATTCTGCATTCTGTATGCTCTGTAGACAACTTAATAAGAGGTATTTCACACATAAAATGTTCTGATGCTAGGCTGTTTTCTCTCAGTTTCAAAGCCCATTTGATGAAAACAAAGGAACAGTCAGTGTACATGCAGCATCTTTTGCAACCTGTCAGTTACTGATTTTCCTATAATACATATAAATTATATGTACAGATACATCAGATTCTAATACCTGTTTGTTAGCTCCTTTTAATGGCTGTAAATCTGCAGTCTGGATACTGATCATGTCATTTCCCCCTCATATTTGCTAAAGAACAGATATTACCAGGATAACTGCATGGACCCAACCGCATTATGTGCTGTTCCAGTCTGCAGAAAAGTATTGCAATGATTCGCAGAAGAGGAAATGTATGCCAAGGCATTATGCAAATCAGGGATGGGGAGCCTGTGGTCCTCCAGGTGATGTTGAGTTCCAACTCCCATAAGCCCCAGCCAGTATCATTTTGATGGTCACAGGTTACCCATCTCTGAAATAAATGGTTCAAGCAGAAAAAGTGCATGCTTATAATCTAAAAGATGATAGTTCAGATTCCGTTCAAGTAACAGATTTTTGCTGATATCCCAATAATTGTGTTGCCTAAGGAAATACTGTAGAGTTGGCCATTATAAGAAATGACTTAAGAAACAATATTTTCAGCTTGCTATGAGTTTGTCTGTCTTAATTACTGAGAAATATCTCTTTATCTGTTACATGCTCCACCCTTCCTCAAAGATAGGAATACAAGGTTGCTCACATGAGACAATATGTAATACAGTGGTACCTTGGGTTAAGAACTTAATTCGTTCTGGAGGTCCGTTCTTAACCTGAAACTGTTCTTAACCTGAGGTACCACTTTAGCTAATTGGGCCTCCCGCTGCTGCTGTGCCACTGCTGCACGATTTCTGTTCTCATCCTGAAGCAAAGTTCTTAACCCGAGGTTCTATTTCTGGGTTATCGGAGTCTGTAACCTGAAGTGTCTGTAACCTGAAGCACCTGTAACCCAAGGTACCATTGTATAAAGCAGAATATAAAAATGCACAATAAAGCAGCTTAAAAACAATGACACTTTAAACACAAATTGGTAGCAATAAATGATCAAGTCTTAAGTTGATGTTCAGATGTTGAGTTGGACAACAAAGCATTTAACTTGGTCCATACCTGCTTTCCATATCTTTCCCATCAGCCTTTTTATTTCTGAGTAAAGCTCAATTAATAATGAATACAGTTAATGGGAGATGCTCAGTCATGTACTAACCTTTGAGGGAAGCTTTATTTTGGGCATGGTGACTATCAAGAAGAAAAAGCAACTCATAAAATCCCAATGACTTCTGCCTGCAGCATCAAACAAATTGACAGCGCAGTAAATTACTTTAGCTTTATAGGTAATGCGAGACAAACATCTGGCTAGAGATACCTGGAAAGATTTTATGAGTTCTCTAAAAGTGTAATAACAAAGCTCTGCCCTCTTTAACAATCCCATTCAGTGTTGCATATATGGTGTGATCATTGCGTCACTTTATGATAGACCTGCTACCAAAAAAAAGTATTTATTTGGTACATGTGTAGCCCACCTTTACTCCAAGGAGCTCAAGGCTGTTTCCCTCCTTTTCATCATTAAAACAACGCTCTGAGGTAGGCAAGACTGAGTGTGAGTGACTGGCCCAAGGTCACCCAGTGAGTGGTTGGTACTTTCTCAGGCTGCCCACAGCTGTGTCCCATTCAGCTGCACTCTCCAGACCCAGTTCTGGTGCAGCAGGTTTGTTGAGTTTCTCAGAGGGTCCAGATGGGGAAAGGGCCCCTCTCCATGCACAACACTTTCTTCATGCTCTGTACTCTCCTCCATCCTTTTTGGGAAGCTCACAATCAGAGCATCAAAGGGATAACTTGGCCCCACTTCCCCTTATTCTCCACCTCAAGCAACTGGCCTTTAGAGGTGCACTGTCTCTAAACCTAGAACTGCATTAGTTATCATGGTCACTGATAAACCTATGCTCCATGATTTCCCCCCGTTTTGGTCCTAAATCTACAGCTAGCAAACAAAGTTAAGATTAAGGGACTCTTTTAAGCATGGGTTATTTTTGTCTTGTGTGAAAATAGCAGCTAAGATGGAGGTTGACAGACCAATGTTCCATCAGTTCCTAAAGATTGGAGCATTTATTCTCTTTCAGAGAGATAAGGGGATCGAGGTTGCTAGCAGAAGTTGAAGAGCTTTTTTAGGGAACAATTATGTTTAAGCATCTGTTGTCGAGGCTATATAATATCTTGGCATACTTATCACTTCTAAACCATAGATACAGATTTGAATAAGTTCATAATATAAATTGCTAGAGAACAATAGGTATTCTATTAATCACTACCATGATGGTGATGAATGCCATTCAGTGCTGTCTTGTATAGGTCACTTCATAAGATGGCTAATAAGTGCAAAACCAGCCTTGAAGGAATGCTTGACCCAAATTTTCCAAACAACAACATAGGCATAGGTTAATCTCTCTTTTTGTGGTCCATAATATGTTTGCATGTTTAAACCTATAATTCCATTCTTCTTTATTTATGCATTTTGTGATTCTTTATTCTTTATTCATATTTATATATGAACACACACACACACACACACACACACACATACAGTATTTTAAAGCATACTTAACTGTTACTTCCTCTCAGATTATGTATGGAAATATCAATTGTGACATGTTTAAATTGCTGAGGACCGTGAACAACATTTGGAGAAGTGCAAAAGCACCATATTCCTGCCCAAGAGGTGAAGATCAGATAAATTCTTTTGGAAATTGGCAAATATCATGTTCCTCTGAAACAATCTGGTTTTATTTTACTATCTGAATCTGACAAAAGAAATCAGAAAGCCAATGATTATTTGCACTACCCAGCTTACAACTTACACACCGATTGTTTTCATGATGTAATGTGCTTGAAACACACATGCATAGGAATATCCTATTATTTTTGGTGGTGTCCTGAGCTCAGATCTGACCTTCCATACCACTCTTGCAAAAATCTGATTTTATCATCAATCATTTAATTAAATTCCTATCCCATCCTTCCAACCAAAGAAGCCAAGGGCAGCAAAACTCAATAAGCTAAAACAATGCAATTTGAAATAAAATAAAAACATACCTAAAACATTTTAAAAACAATGACAAAACCTTCTTTTTGAAAAAATTCAAAACATTTAAACATCTAAAAACATTTAAAATCAATCACATAACCCACAGGCGCTAATTTCATGATGTTGCCTGGGTAAACAGGAACGTTTTAAAATTTCTCCTGAAAGTCACTTATGATCAAAACAGACACACCTCACTAGGGAGGGCATTCCAAAAATGGGGAACCACTACTGAGAAGGCCTATTTGAAATGTGGGTGAGAAGGGTGTTATGCACCAGTAGAGATTGAAACATCAAAGCATTTTAGACTTCACTGCTAACATTTTCATTGCTGCATCTGTTTATTAGGTTCAGAATGACCTCTTAGACTGCTTGTGCAGCTAGTAAACTAATCGTAGGGGTGTATGGGGTTTTAGGGGAAGGGTAGTACCTCTGGTGGGGGACACATCCTGCTCCCTCTGGGGTAGTTTGTCCACCTTTGGTCCCCAGGTGAGGGTAGCCGAGGGGTCTCAAAGTCTCAATGAGTTAGCGACCTGCCCTGCATGTGAAGACTGGCTCCAGCAGATTGAGTGGACAAGACCAATAGTGGCAGAGACCAATAATGCAGCAATCTGAGTTCAGTCCCGGAGTCACACTGAATTATTTCTCGAGTCAGTTGGATGCCAACAAATCAAATGTTATTTGATGTAATGTTAGCATCTAATACAATGTCCAATTCTGGAATACAGTGGTGCCTCGCAAGACAAAAAGAATCTGTTCCGCGAGTCTCTTCGTCTAGCGGTTTTTTCGTCTTGCGAAGCAAGCCCATTAGTGGCTTAGCGGATTAGCGCTATTAGCGGCTTAGCGGCTTTTAGCGGCTTAGCGGATAAGCGGCTTAGCGGTTTAGCGGCTTAGAAAAGGGGGGGAAGGGGAAAAAAGTCGGAAAAATTCGTCTTGCGAAGCACCTCCAAAACGGAAAACCCTTTCGTCTAGCGGGTTTTTCGTCTTGCGAGGCATTCGTCTTGCGGGGCACCACTGTACAAAATGTATATATAGCTAAGTTGGTAACAACCTGATGGTATAAGTACATAGTTTTTGGAAGCCATATTTTTCATGTTAAGGTTTTCCAATTATTTCCAAGGTGATTGCTATTTACTTTTTTTTTATTAACTGCATGATTTAACTTGTGGGGCATTTTATGACTCTTTGGGTCAACCTATAAACTAACGATAAAAGCTATTAATGGTTATATGAAACTTCTCTAGTGGAGCTAGGTTACTCGCCATAAAAGTGGTCACTCAATAAGGATGATTTATAATGGAGACATTCACTGCTCTATCCCTTTCCGTAGACTGGATTGTCAGTAGAGAATAGGAAACTAACAAGATCTATCTTAGACCTGGGACCCTCGACAAATCCCAAGCCCCAGCTAGCCACATCCGCTGCTATATTAGGATGGTAAATGAGCAAATCAATCTTAATTCAGTTGGAATAATTCATTACCTAACTCAAGTCCCTTGGGTCTAGCTAAGGTAAATCCCATACTAACTGTTTTTTGTACCTTTCTCCTCAGTAGGATGAAGCTGGGCCCCTAGAGAAAGGCTGCTCTAATGGAATATCAAATTGAATATTCTGTGTACAGCAGTTACTCTAGCTTCTTATTTCATTTCCCCACTGTGGCTCTGCTTGAGTCAGCACACGCAGAAAACAACGGCTGCTTTGTACATAAACTTTTCAGTCATGGGAGTGTGCTGGAATATTTGTGATTAGCACCATAGGTGGTTTTTGTTGTTGTTGTTGTCTGCTTGCTTTTAGACCTCATTATTTGATCTTCTCTTGCCTTTCTGAGTATACTCAAACAGAAGGGAGCTTCCATACAGTGCTTCATTCAGCTTTGAATATTACAGACCCTTCAAGTGTCCCTGTTTTCCAGTTCTGGATTTAAAGTTTCTGATTTGGTACTGCTTTTCCTTAAGATATCCCTATTTTCTTTGGAGAAATGTTGGAGGGTATGGTAGGATGTTCCTATTCGTCAGAGAGTATGGAGTTATGCAGTTCCCAAGCCAAGGAGATGAGTAACTATACAACCTGTATAGGGAAGCTTTTTTAAATGCTTTATTATGTTTTTATATGTGTTGGCAGCTGCCTAGAGTGGCTGGGGCAACCCAGTCAGTTGGACAAGGTATTATTATTAATATTGATGTCCCTATTTTCTTCAGAGAAATGTTGGAGGGTATGATATTATACACACTCCTTCATTACAAGACTGGGCCTCAGTTCACTAGATCTGTATCAGAACAGGGGTGGAAAAACCTCAGGCCTCTCTTCCTGATCTCCAGAACTCTCCAAAGCCCACTCCCCTCACTGGCTCTGTCTCGCATGCCCACTTCTTTTTGCTTCTGGCCTTGCCCATTACCAAGACATGGACCTTGGAAGGTCACACAGAAGTTAATGTGACCCTTAGGCTGGAGAAGCTTCCCGTCCCTTGGAAGTGCCCACAATCCTCTCCAGCATTCTTGCGTTCTGTGTCAAAAATGTGTTGATGTGGCAATCATATCCGATGGCAAAAAGTTTGAAAACAACAGCAACACTGATACGAATTTTGCAGGAGAGATCCGTAGTGAGAACCAAAAACAAAGCAACTAGTGTCCTGCTCCTGATCCCACCTCCCTCCTGTATTCATGTAGATTTCCCATGCTAACACATTTTCCTTCATGGGAATCGCCTCAAAGGACTGACTGCTAGCTAGGCCTTTGGGGCCATCAGCAGACATACATAACACTTAGGCATGTGGGTGACGCTGTGATCTAAACCACTGAGCTTCTTGGGCTTGCTGATCAGAAGGTCGGCGGTTTGAATCCCCACGACGGGTTGAGCTCCCGTTGCTCTGTCCCAGCTCCTGCTAACCTAGCAGTTCTAAAGTACACCAGTGCAAGTAGATAAATAGGTACCGCTGCGGTGGGAAGGTAAATGGTGTTTCTGTGTGCTCTGGAATTCTGTTACAATGTTCCATTGCACCTGAAGCAGTTTAGTCATGCTGGCCATGTGACCCAGAAAGCTGTCTGTGGACAAACACTGGCTCCCTTGGCCTGAAAGAAAGATGAGCGCTGCACCCCATAGTCGTCTTTGACTGGACTTAAACGTCCAGGGGTCCTTTACCTTTTTAACCTACATAACACCTGCTGCTCTTCCTGGTTATCCGTTCCCTGGTCCTGGCTGCAATCCCCACAAAACATGTCTGCTTTCAACACTTCTTTATTTTTCACTATAGCCTCTACGCTTTTGATTGACAAAGCCTTGCATCTTGTTGTCATAACCAGAAAGAAAGGAACCTGATGGAATGCAGCGTCTTCAGCTGAAAAGGGGAGAAATGACACTGTAACGCATTTTAAAATATATTTACTTACATGGAATGCTAGTGGATAAAAGATAGGAACATGGCCCCTGTAATTGTTTTGTGGCACAGGATAAGGGAGAATATTTGAAGCTTTTCAAAGTATGTGACATTTACAATATTGAATGCCAGGACCTATGTAGGCAAAATCTTTGTCATGTGCTCTAGATAGAAATGCAACAGCTGTAACCTTGTATTCTAGCGGGGGGCGGGGATGGTTCAGGCATTTTTTTCCATGTGAGTTTGGTGGCTCTTGGGAGTGCTTGTTGTAATTGTTTACTAAAAGTGCAGCCGACATCCATTCAGTCTCGTGAAAACCCATTCTGCATTATCTTTCCATACAAACAATAACATAGATAGAAAGTAAACATGAGTGAAATTCACTGGAAGAATTCCATTCTTTGGTTTTCCAATTTTTTTTTTTTATGTAACAAAAACTCATACAAAACATATATCTGCCATCTATTTGCTGACAAGTACCAATTCTGCATCATTAGATTCAATATTATCCACTTCTATTTATTAAATTGAGGGACGCGGGTGGCACGGTGGTCTAAACCACTGAGC
The DNA here is from genome assembly GCF_964252035.2 of Podarcis erhardii. NCBI lineage: Eukaryota > Metazoa > Chordata > Lepidosauria > Squamata > Lacertidae > Podarcis > Podarcis erhardii. The sequence continues at coordinate 52,569,698 of NC_138500.1, forward strand.
CTAGGGCTTGCTGATTGGAAGGTCAGCGGTTCGAATCCCTGTGACGGGGTGAGCTCCCGTTGTTTGGACCCAGCTCCTGCCAACCTAGCAGTTCAAAAGCATGTCTACCACTCCAGTGGGAAGGTAAACAGCATTTCTGTGCACTGCTCTGGTTTCACCAGAAGCGGCTTAGTCATGCTGGCTACATGACCCGAAAAAAACTGTCTGTGGACAAATGTCGGCTCCCTCGGCCAGTAAAGTGAGATGAGCGCCGTAACCCTAGACTTAACTGTCAGGGGTCCTTTACCTATACCTTTTTATTTATTAAATGACACAGATACGTACCCACACATGTCCCATGTTCACAATATATGGAATTATATCTGCCATGTATATTTAAGGTTGGATTTGTTTCTCATTTTAGTAGCCATAACAATTAAAGTTTAGAGAGAGACTTGGAGCAGACCCAATACAAAACAGTAGACTTAAATCCATTGATTTCAATAACTCTACTCGGAGTACCACTAACATCGGCTCTCATCCTTAGGCTGTTATACCCATTTCTCTGGAAGTAATCCCCTTAGAACTCACTGGGATTTACATCTGAGGATTGTACTGTTACTATGATAGCAGTACCCAAACCATCAAGGAGAAAGAGATTAGCAATGGAACCACTAGCACTCTTGGGCAGGAAGGAACCAATGCCTCATCTGCAACTCTTGGGCAGAAAAAAAGACAGTAACCTGTTGAGAGAATGAATAACTCATGAGCATGTTGTTACCTGCTTTTTTGAGTCTTAGTGAAAGGGCAGGATGCAGTATTTGTAATTTAAAGCCAATTCCTTTCCTTAGCATTTTGAGGATAAAACCAATCATTGGTTGAAGGCTTCCAGCATCTAAATTGAAAACTCCTATAAGACTGATAGAGAAGCAACTTTTAGACTCTCTTGCCGAGTGTCAGGTGACATTCATTTAACTCGCTGTAAACAAAGAGGATGAATCGTCCTTAAAATCAGAAGCATAGCTCTGTAATTCCATGAATTCCATTAAAAAGTACATGTCCGAAGCTTTTCCAGCCTGGGTCTTGCCTATTTAATTTCTCTAAGTGATTAGATGATCCATCATGCTTGAGAAGGTCCAAGTGTTTAAACTTGACAGCTCATTATTTAAGGGATATATATTACACTCAGTTGTTAAAAATTGAATTTAGGTTCCATCACAGGCATTCTTTTATGACTACTTATAATGACAGCAGATGAGCATCTAAGCATCTGATCACTTTACAGGGGACTGAGCTTTGCTTGAAGCCAAAACAGAATTGGTGGTCCAGTCCTCTTATTTAACCATTCATGCAGGCTCAGCCCATGAAAAGCAGAGGGGGAAGGAGATGAAGTATTCCTTCCTAATCTCCCAGAAGACCTTACAGTGGTACCTCGGGTTAAGAACTTACCGGCCTCTCGCTGCCGCCGCATCACTGCAACGAGATTTCTGTTCTCATCCTGAAGCAAAGTTCTTAACCCGAGGTACTATTTCTGGGTTAGCGGAATCTGTAACCTGAAGTGTCTGTAACCTGAAGCGTCTGTAACCCGAGGTACCACTGTATATTCATGCAAGGTGACTGAAAGTTAGAGGACATAATTGTGGAAACTTTTTCCCCCCACACCACCCTGTTTACTGAATATGTGCAAAAGCTAACATTTGGGTCTGACTAGCAGGCATACTCTCAAAATCTCAAATATACAAATATGTCCCAAGTATAATATTTTATTACCATTTACAAGTCTCTCTCTCTCTCTCTCTCTCTCTCTCTCTCTCTGTGTGTGTGTGTGTGTGTGTGTGTATTGGGGCTGTTCAGAACGAGGCAATCTATGTGCCCCCAAAGAATTGCACATGGAGAGCATTATCTGAATAAAAGGATTACACATAAAGAACAATTTCAGAAATGAAAGAAAATGGAGATGTTTTGCAGGTGCAACACACAAAAGTTTGGGCTTCATGACCAGTATGTTTCCCTATGCCTACAGTGACAATGAGTCCTAAAACAACCCTCTATTTGAAGAATAGTCAGAGGACTGTCAACTATTTGAAGAAGGCTTCCATTCAAAGGGCTTTCCTAGTCAAGATTAAAGATCAAAACAAATAACCGAAGTGGACCATCAGCATTTGGTACTCTGATAGCAAACTAAGCAGCCACAAAGGTCACCTGATCAGTTTTCCACAATATGAAAAAAGCTCAACAAGTTCCAGCACCTCTTTTTCTAGAAAAAAAAAAAAAGCCCTGCCAACAACAATAGGCAACCAATAACCAATAGATAACCAATAATAGGCCTCATGTCAAAAATTAAAAGCACTGCTTCTATTGCACATTGCCCAACCAATACATGAAAGCTTTTCAACACAAAGACATGAAAAATGAATGAAATTTGACGCACTGTTCTAGCCTTTGACATGCAGAAATTTGAAAGATATTTTCCTGCATATTCTTGAAAGAAAGTTTCCTTTGTTTTTCCATGCTTTGTTCTCCCCCCCAAAAAAAGTTTCAAAGGAAAGGAAAGTCACAGTAACTCAATTATATATTAAAACAACCAGTATTGTAAATGATTGCAATATAGAGGTGGGAATGCTCTCTTTATTTTTTGCTTTTGGGAGTTGTTGAGCCACAAAGAAAAGCAGACAACAAATTCTCATTGGAAACAGGAAGCCCAAAAACCAAAGTGCAACTCATTAGCTTTCTTGAGGTTCCAGGTATGCTAATATACCTCTCAATCAAATTAAAACTGGTGTTCATTGTGCAATCTCCTGTTAAATATATGTCAACATGCAGACAATCATATTAAAAGTATACATTTTTTACACAAACATTAAGAACCTTTTAAATAACCTTTTTACCAAGTCTGAAAAGAGCACTTACTGATATACAAGCAGGAGCAGAGGTTGCACCCGCAACTGCTGTTGGCTCCTCAATCAGCAGCTAGGGCAGTCAGGCTCAGCCCAGGAAATTTAAATCATAGCAAAGAATGAGGGTGAGGTCATCAGGGTGGACCTGACTGAAGCCTACTCCTGCCTGGCTTCAGTCAAGTTTGTCAGCTGCCAATAAAAACCAGCAGCACTTGAACCCAGCAGCACAGTCAGCATCGGACTTTTCTCCCTCCTTCAATGATGTGGTTTGCTCCATTCGAAAGCCTTGCTATTTGCTTACTATATTAGTGGCCAGGGAGGAATTTACCCACAGACAAATTGGGCCAGTCTATGGTTTTGTCTACCTCAGGCATAGGCAAACTCGGCCCTCCAGATGTTTTGGGACTACAACTCCCATCATCCCTAGCTAACAGGACCAGTGGTCAGGGATGATGGGAATTGTAGTCCCAAAACATCTGGAGGGCCGAGTTTGCCTATGCCTGATCTACCTCATAGCAGCCATCCTTAACCCAGGATTGACCCTAATGGAATAATCAGCCAGAAAATCAGATGGGTTGATTCAAGATACATACCCAATGGCTAAGCCAAGAGCTTAATATATCTGCAATCAATAATGTTCTGGCCTGTTTGTTCCCCCAAACGTGATTTGTCATGTCTTGATGCCATGGTTTGCCATGACACTTGTGAGTTCACTGTGCCTGGGCCTAGAGGAAACGCTTCTCTATGCATATTCAGGCATCTGCTTAGACCATGGTTAGGGGCCGAGGCCCCATCCTCAACATTTCCAGTAAATGTGCTGCTCTTCAGCCCTTTGTGCATTTAGCATGATGGTCTGAAGACAGTTCCTAAGTTCTTATGGAGCCCTGTCTTATCAGGCTTCCAGTTGCAGAGAGGCTTCTCTAAGGGTACTCAATGGAAGTAAATTGGAAACCACTCTTTTGAAGGGAGTGGTTCTTGTACCTCTATCCCTTTCTTGTACCTCCACCCCTGTCCCTTTCCCATTGCAACACTTTGCATATTCAGGTGAATTTCTGAATGCAGCTCATATGTTTGCTCCAAGGTCATTCTGACAGGTGTATTTCCCTTGGTGAAACATAAATCTAAGAGCAGGGTTATTTTTAATGAAACACATAAGCATGGCATCCTTCAAATGAATATTTACCTGGTACAACAATAAGGGTTCACAATTAGAAATGATGCTTGCTGATGCTTCCTTCTCTTGTGTTTTGTTAAATAACATAGACAGGTTGGCTTTGACAGCAATTGCAAGCTAATGGTGCGTTAGGCCCAGTGCCCTTGCCAGGACATATTGCTGCCTGAGGCAAAGGAGAATATGGCACACTCCCCCTTCCATGCCCAGAAGCAGACTGGACTGCCAGTTTAATCTTATTTCAACACTGGCAACTGGATAGTGTCTTCTAGCACACCCGAGGACAGCAGGCTAGCTTAGAAGGCATAGGGCAGGCTATGTGGCACACAAAGCTCTATCCTGCTACACTTCACCACCATTTCCCACACAAATCATCATGGGCCACCTGATGCCACTGCCTCACTCTGCCTAACAGTAGGGACAATTTTGTATGGACTTTATAATCCTTGCACTGCAGTCTTCAATACAGTCTGACATTATGTTGCAAGAACAGCTAACTGAAAGCAGTATTATTCCCTTTTACATGCTCTCTCATGCTGAGTCTTTAACAGATCTGTTGAATGGACATTACTTACCATGCCCATTGCCCAGACAGACATTTTTTTGTGATGTCTTTTATAATGTGTCTTCGCGGCTCTCTAACAGACTCTTCTTACTACTTTGAAAGTGCATACCCGAAGTCCATTTGAACTAAGCAGGGATAAATCAGGCAAGTTCAAAATAGTTTTGAAGCTTTATTAAGCTACAATTATACAAAAAACAACAACACACATACAGTAGTACCTCGGTTTAAGAACAGTCCTGTTTATGAACGATTCGGTTTACAAACTCCGCAAAACCAGAAGTAGTGTCCTGGTTTGAAAATTTTACTTCGGTCTAAGAACGAAATCCAAGTGGTGGAAGGGCACTGGCGGTGGGAGGCCTCATTAGGGAAAGCATGCCTCAGTTTAAGAACGGTTTCGGTTTAAGAAGGGACTTCTGGAACGGATTAAGTTCATAAACTGAGGTACCACTGTATAAAGATGTTGGTTCTAATGTATAATGGTCTCTTAGTCTGCAAGCACAGGTCACCTCCAATTGCCTCAACTACAAATCTGACGGTAGGTTTTTATTCTCCTCCTTCTTTCATATATTTACTTAGTTCCTCTCTAGCTAATTCCTCCATTCCCAGCCTCCTCACTGTGGGAATGCAGCCAAATCACAAATGCATGATTGCTAGAGAGTTACAGACAGATATGATGTAATATCCTCTAAACTTTTGTGGTGGGAAAGGGAACAATAAAAACTTAATCTTTATTTCTCCCTCTTACTACACACTCACTCTTTTTCCTACCTGCAATGGAGTGGGATCTCTGTGAGCTCTCCTCCAGAGAGCACACTCCATTTGAACCGGATTGTGGACTTTTGTAGCATTAAGGATTTTCATCACTATATGTTGAATCCTGACAAGACTTTTGATGTGAGTAAACCTTATTTTTTGTTTTATTTAAACAGTCTGAGAGTGATTTTATTTTTTTATTTTTTATTTTTGTTAAAAGTGAAACATAAACGAAGAAGATAACCCAAGTCTGCCTATATGCAACCTTGTCTTAAAAGCTTCTGGGCATGGATGATGATTTTTAACTCTGCTGAAATAGATACGGTGGTACCTCTTGGTTACGAACTTGATTCGTTCCAGAGGTCTGTTCTTAACCTGAAACCGTTCTTAACCTGAGGCACCACTTTAGCTAATGGGGCCTCCCGCTGCTGCTGTGCTGCCACCGCATGATTTCTGTTCTCATCCTGAGGTAAACTTCTTAACCCAAGGTACTACTTCTGGGTTAGCGGAGTCTGTAACCCGAGGTGTTTGTAACCCGAGGTACCACTGTATTTGCATTCATGCACAAGTGAGAAATAGGAAGGATAATTACTAAGCAAAATATCCTCTCCTACTCATCAAAATCCATCCAACACCTACTACCACCGCATGCACTTACTCTAATTTCACCTCTCTGACCATAGCCTTTTATTTCCCTTTTGCTGCCTATATCCAGCTTGGGTTGTCTCCTTCTGGCTTTTTTCCTAAGACAGGAATAGTAGCCTCCTAACAACCCTCACCATCCATAACAAACTACAGCACCAAGAATTCTGTTTAAAGTGGTATCATCATGCTTTAAGTGTATGGTGTGAATGTGGCCACTGTTTGACAAGGCTGGGAGAGAATTTTGCCTACAGGATGATTTGATGTTCCTGCAGGATTTTGTCTTCCTCATAACAAGGGTTCTCATACAGTTCTCTTTGTTAATTGCTTGCCCCAACCTTCTTTGGCAGGAACTGGCTTTGACTAGGATTAGTATTTGAGAAAGCAAGGTTGGGCCCCCAGCTTCCCACCACTGGGGAGCCCCTTATGGATTTAGGGTGAGCAGCCTCACCAGCCATGGCCCTACCTCAGAGAGCAAATTGAATGGAGGTGACCCCAGTTTGCCATTGGGCCTACTCTTATTGGTCTGCACTTGGGCCCAATAACCACATTAGCTTCCCAGCACACCACCTGGACGTCAAGGGCTACAAATCTCACAGTACATTGGCTGTGCAATGAATTGATCCTTATTCTGTGTCAAGCCCAACCTCCCAGCTGCTGTTGCCAATTAATTCGTGGCCTTGTTGATCCCAAACAATCCTCCATATCTCGTTCTTTCTCTGCACTCCACCCTCAGCTTTCCACTACATCTAGGTCCACAAATATGCTTGCAGAATAAAACAGATGCAGACTGGAAACTGCACCTCTGCCAATTATGAAATGTGTTTTGAACATTGTCACAGTTAAACCTGGAAGCATGTGGAGTGACTTAGGGAACAGAGCCAGCCTCCATAAGAAGAGAAAAATGAAACGGTGGGGCCCCTTCAAATCATAATTTTTTATTTTTTTATCAGATGGGAAACAACATCAGAGGCAAGTCACTCAGTGAAACCTTCTCCATGCCAAGCCATGCTCTCGATTGTGTTTCTTCCTTAACATTATCTTTTATTTGGAATGGAACGCCACAGTGTTTAGTCAAAAATGAAAATCAGTGTGAAGCAACTTTGTAAGGCTTTAAAGCACCACAGGGGAAAATGTAGTGAAAACATCCAAATGCTGCAGAAATATTTATTCGAATGACAAAGACTATGAGTGACTTCTGAGCTGTTTGCAAGTGTCTTGAACTGTGGCTTTCTACTAAGTACATTAAATTTGTTCCATTTGTGAAGAGCAGCTATGTTCACTGCATTGAGATAATATTAGCACACTGTCCTTGGAATAAATACTTCTGTAACTTTGGGGGGCTTTCCTCAGCATATCAGTTTGACACTCCCCACAGTCTCCTTTGAACACTTCCCCTTTGGAGCCTTTTCCAGCTGCCAATAAATTGTCCCCGTTCCATTCTGCTTCTTCATTTTCCAAATATAGCTTGATACAATATAATTTCATTGGCTACTCAAGCTTTACAATTTTGTTTCAGTCTATTTGACAGCCCTTAAGATTAGAAAGGCTATAAAACCACCTCTTCGGGGGTCTAATCCAAAATGCATTGAAGCCAATGAAAATAACTCCAATAACTTAAAAGGACTTTGATTCAGACCCTTGAATAGGTGTTCTCCTTATACGGTGTTGCGCTTAATAATTGCAACATTTTGGAAACCATCTGGTTCTAGACACTTTTGGATCTAGTCTGATTTCAGTTCTGGATCAGACAAATTACTACAAATTGGTTGGGTGCAACTGTTCCACTTTCCAGCGCTTTGCAGCTACCTTGGCCTGATCCAGGACAAAGTGGTATAAATCAGTCTGTTTCAGTTCATGATTTAGAAAAAATTGATTCCACAGCCCTACTTTGTAGGTCTTTTAATATTAAGAGTACCTTAAAAGTTGGGATGCTTGAAGAATTGTGATATGAACTGACCTGATCAGCACCTAGCTCTCTACAGATTTTTTTTACCCCTCCAATGCTGTATACAGTTCTTAGATTAAAAACATATCAAAATGCATTTTTAAGGATATCTCGTTGTTGTTTTTAAAAAAACTATGTTTAGAAATGAGTCTTTTGAGAGAGAAAATGTTCTAAAATATTTTAAACTGGTATTTTTAAATGTGAATATTTGCATTTATTTATATTTTAAAGTGGCAGATTAATATGTAAATAGGGCAGAACAGGCATGGCTGAGCACATGGGAAAGTGGCATCATAAACAAGAATAGACATATCATTCTACTTACAGTAGCTCCTCTATATTTATTGATTTTTAGTGCAAATTGTTAAAGACTTTGGTTGTATCCAGCGAAATCATCCCATTTGTGAAAGGACCTCCACTTAGACAGTGGAACTCTCCACCCTGACATGTACCACCCAAATCTGTTTTGGGTTACCCACCAACCCTTTGGAAGAGACATGGGGAGGCTGGGGCTATGGGAGGAGAGGAATAGGAAGTTCCATTGCACAAGTGGAAATCCTTGCACAAACAGGATGACTCTGCAGAATACAGCTCCTTGTTTGTCTTCCATTGTGGAGTTAGGTTTAGTTTTAGTTTTACTCCCAGTCAGTGAATTTGAACTTAGGCATATAAAGCTTGTTGCCCTGAAAACAAGGTCCCATCTAGGCCCTCTCACAAGTTGCAAGGTCTGCACTGCTTGATGGTTTTGCCTCCCCCCCTTTTCTTTCTCACCCTTCTTGTAGCCCTATTATGGAATGTGCAATATTGTGTGAATGTATTTTGCAACATATGCAGGTGCAAAGTGGAAGTGTCTGTTTGCTAGAAAAGATTTTCCCATTTCTGACCAACAGATGGAAAGTGCTGATTAAAATGGAGTTACATTTCAATGTTAATTGGGCTGAGATCACACTGTATAATAAACTTCACGCTTTTGAATAAGCCTTGACATGAAGTGTTTTGGACACTGAATTTTTCATTAGCACATAATTGAATCTGCCGCACAATGCTGTCCAAAGGAACATCACAATACGCCTTTGTCTTGCTACATCTGAGGACAGAACAGGTAGCTACAGCTGTTTATCATATTTCTCAAAACAGCTTTGATTCCCTTTCTCAGATTTCTTTTCAGCTGTAGTATGGAGAAAGGCTGCAAAGACCGTAAAGTTTGAATTTCATGGCATAACTGTAGCTTTCCAACAGAATAAGTCTTTTTCTTTAACAACACTGACAACAACAGAAACTCATTTGTACTTCCATATTCCATTAAAAGTTGTCAGTGGAAACTTTTTCCTCTAAGTTAAGGATTACGAGAATACTGAACTGTGAAACTGGCTGAGGTTAGGGGAAGCTGGCTATGCTATAGACAGTTGAATTTTCAAAACCCAGTGATAGTCACAAAATGATTAATGGTTGTGGACTGCAATACCTCAAGGGCCATCTCTGCCCATATTAACCAACCTGGACCCTGCAATCACTATCTGAAGCCCTTCTTTGTGTGCCCTTCTTAAGAGAGATCCAGAGAGTGGCAATACGGGAATGTTCTTCTGGCACCTTCATTACATATCTTTAGGTGCCACGCAAAAACATTTCTCTTCAATCCGGCATTTGACAGATTTACATTCTATAGGTTTTTTAAAATGTTTGTGGAAGGGGGCGTTATTGGTTACTTTTTGATTTATTATTTATTTTGTATTCTTCTTTTGTATTTTTCTGTTGTGTACCTGGTATCTTCGGATGAAAGGTGCTATGCAAATATAAACAATAACAATAAAAATAAAATCTTAGAACTCCTATCCAAAACTCATCATTTCTCATCAGTGGTGTAATGGAGCTCATAGTTCATACAGCTCATAGAGTTCATAGGAAGAGTCCAAAATTCAGGAAGCTTTGCTGATCTGTTATGCACACTAAAAAGGAATGGTACATTGCACAATATGCAGTTCACCAGGATCAATTGACCACGAAAGAATGGCAAGATGATTCTCTAACTTCCTCTGTCTAATCTGTCACAAATAATGGCAAAACTGGAAAGCCTCAGTCACTTGTCAAAGCAAGAAAGATCCATTAATTACTATGGTCTCCAGCAGATGATGTTATTGCTTCTGCTTTGAGAAGCATTCTGGAGCTTCACTCCTCCTATGTTCTCCCTCCACTATGCTGCTGTGTATCTTATCTTTGACACCAGGGTATCTGAATTGAAGACGTTTTTCAAAGAGTGATCAAAAAGTCCTATCTTATTTTTGCAACCAGCTCCCAGAATAGTGGACAAGTGGGCATCTTCTAGGGCTGGCCAAAGATTTATCAAAAGAATTTCCAGGTGTTTTTTTTAAAGACCAGATTCTTCTTTTGGTTCCCTTTGAACAATCAGGAGAAAAGTGTAATTACTGAACTTTTGGTTCTTGTCCTGCAAAACCTGTTCCATCTTCTCTGTGATGGTGGCCCTTCTGGTATCCTCCCAGGGCCCTGCTGTTCTATACTACTGTTTTGTTACTTCGTTATTTGTTGCTTTGTGGTTTTGTTCTGTTTTTAAAGTTAATACAAGCTCCGCTAATTCTATAAGTGCCTCCAATCCAAGAGGCAATGGATGACTGCTGTCTTCATAGCCAGCTTGCAGGCTTCCCAGAGATGTCTGTCTGGCCCCTGTTGGACAACAGTATATTTCACTAGATGGGTCCTTGACCCAGCAAGACAATTATTGGATTGTTCTGTTCACACAAAATGGTGAGCAGTTTGGTTCAGCTCCCAGTTCTCAGACAATTTATTCTGAAATCAATAGAAATTTGGAGTTTCTCATCCATATGAAGAAAAAAAGCCTTTAGGAATTTGGGGAGAAGTTAAAAGCATATCAGAAACAGTAACACTAGTAATGAAATATCTCGTGGGAGGAGATGAAGGCATGTATTGAATTAAAATAGTGCTATAAATTAATACATTGCTACTGTGATCAATGCATTAGTAGTTGATGCAAATAGAAATCTGAAAAACATAATAATATATTCAAAGTCGGAAAGAGAGGGGAGAAATCTTCAAATCTTTTCAAAAGTAGCATTTCACTTTGGAAAACAGCTGGGAATTTAGCAAGGGAATTACCATAGTAATCTTGAATAATTTCATATGTAGTGCTTCCAGCACTCTGTATCAGAAAAGAGAATTGTCATCTAGTGAGCATGTTAGTGGAGAGAACTGCAAAGTTGAATGGTTTTAAGACCTAAACTGAAAATGAGATGAGACCTTTATCAGATAAGACACCTGCAGCTCAACTTGCATATCATTTTGAAGTTATTAGGTTTGTAAAATGAGAAGTTAAGGTTTCCTTATGGAAATATGCCTTCATAGAGAAATGCAACCTTACACAGTCTTTGTACTTATGTCCTTGCTTATCCTTTACATATTGCTACAGATCTGGGGTACCAGAGTTTGGGGGTGCAAGGGTACCCATAACTGCTAGAGGTAGTGAATGTTAGGAATGAATAAATGGTAGAATTTAGATATTTGAAGTTATGAAAGGGGGTCGCCAGGCAAGTGAAAAATACAATTTGAACCAGCTCTCCTGTTAGGGAGATAGCAGATAGTGATGCCATTAGGAACACAAAGAGAACTAAGTGCTGGGCCATTCATGTACAATTGACCAGGCAGATGCTGTCCTTTCCCCCAACTGTGTTATAAGTTAGCATAGTTGAGAGGGGGAGGTTGCCAGGGTAACAGGGTGGCACACAGGGAACACATGTCCTTTTGAAATTTAGAGGTTAAGGAAGAAGCAGGAGAACTTGGTGAGCTGCTGTGAAGGCCAGAACCATCTTGGCCAGGGGTTGGCAACCTAAGGCCCGTGGGGCACAAGCGGTCCTCGGGGGTCATTTAACCGGCCCATGAGCCACCCCCAAACCAGTCCTCGGTGAGACCCCGCATGCTGCCCTAAAACCAGCGCAGTGTGGGGACTTGCTTCCGCAGCACCAAAAATCGTGTCTGCACAGATGCAGAAGTCGGAAATCGCCCGGGGGGGGGCGGTGATCCGGCCCATGGAGGGATCTCTGCTGGAGTGAACCGGCCCAGGTGAGGTAAACCTTGCCAACCCCTGGTCTTGGCTAGCTGTCTGGGAATCCAGTGCTGGGCTGCTGTGAAGGACAGCCTCCTCTTGACATGTGAACACTCCAAAATCTCTCTCCATGTGGAAATAGATGATATTTCAAAGACACTGCAGACTCAGCTGCACGTCATTTTCCTCAAAGGAACACAGACTCACAGCTGAGTGCCAATACCCCTTGGAATCTGATACACCACTAGGCAGAGATTGGGGTAGCCAGAAATAATATTTTTGCATTCTTTGTATTCCACTAAAAAGTTGCAGGAGGTCTGTATGAGAGTATCTGCTTGTTTTCTTTCCCTTTGTGTGAAGGAGGTTCAAGGTAGTATGCCAGAGACCCAAAGGCTGCTGGGAAGGAGAAACAATTAGTGCAACTTTGCACCATTCTTAGATGATGGTGATGATCATCTGGTGATTTTTGCTTGAGAGTAGATGGAACCAGGCAATATTTGTTCATGAAAGCAATAGAACTGTATGATATGAAAATGTAAGGCCAACATTCTGTGTTCACAAGGAAGACTCACAGAGAACAACGAGAACATTGCCAAATATCCACCCATTTCAAAGTCTTGTACACACTAATGTTTGTGTGTGTGGGGGGGGTGAAATAGTACCTTTGCCAACTTTTGTACTGTATGCCTATTTCTAGCCTGAGGTTTTGTTGCTCTGTCACCCTTGTTTAGGGCCTTTTTGTCATTTATGGCATGATACAAGCCAATCAGGGACCACTTTAACATTATAATATTATAGCACTAAGAAGATAGTCAGATTTGGTTATGTCACAGCAGAGAGGAATGAAGGAGATGCTTCCCGGAGCATGTATATCTTCACTGCCCTTTCAATGTGTCTGGAAGCCTTGTGTGCCTTAGCTTACCTAGTTCATCTGTTGGGACAAGTAGCTGTCAGTCCAGGAGTCTCGCTAAGTTTGTGCTGCAATTGCTATAAACTGAGAGATGGAAGGGGGAGGGGCCTGTGGGCCCCAAAGAAAGAGGTGGGGCCTGTTCAGTGGTATTTCTTCTAAAATGAGAGAGAACTAACAGTGACTCATCACTGCAAGAACTTTGCAGAACCAGGACTGCAAAGCCAAGCAAAATGGGGTCCTGTTTATACTGAAAATAAAATACTTGCACCAAATGAAGGAAATGGTGAAGCTGGCATACGAAGCCCTTTCTATAATTCTGAAGGAAAATGTCACCAATCCACTTTAAATTCTTTGATTACAATGCTTCAGCAGCCATACACTTTTTAAGGAAACATGTGGAGTGTTTATTCCTTTATTGTAAACTGAGCCTTACATTGCAAGCCGTTACATGTTTACTCAGAAGTAAGTCCCACTGTATTCAATGGAGCTTACTCCCAGGTAACTGTGCAATCCTGAGCATTTTTGCTCAGAACTAAGTCCCACTGAGTTCTGTAGGATTTACTGGTATGTTCCAAATCATTCTGACAATTATTATTATTATTATTATTATTATTATTATTATTATTACTACAGTATTATTATTATTCCCCACCTTTTTCCCTGACAGGGACTCAAGGCAGCTTACAACAAAAATTTCATTTCATTTCATTTATCTGTGGAAGGTGTTGTACATGATCGCTTTCCTCACACATTTTTTCCTCACAACCATCCCATGAGGTAGGTTAGGATGAGAGGTTGTAATTGGCTCAAGGGGACGGATGTATATGTGCATATGACGTCTATGTGTACGGTGAGGTCAAACGCAGGAGAAGCTTCCTGATGTAGAATAGGATGTCCTATTTTCACCTGAGAAATGTTGGAGGGCATGCAAGTCCTATTAACTGCAGTGTTTAAGCCACCAGCTGAGTTGTATGTAATAGGCAATCTTGGTGAAAACCAGAAAAGTTCAGTGTTAAGAGACATACCAGTTTTGGCAGCGCAAGTTTGAAAAAGCAGCAGGAATACCTAGGCAGTTTTCTGGATCACCCAAAGGCCTTGCACTGGTGTTTCACTGACTTGGATTGCCCTGGTGCTTACTGTAAAAAGAGAATTATTGACTTGCTTGGAGAAACTGCCACCGACACAGAATAAGCAGGGAGTAAAGCACACCTTGTGTTCACTTGCCTTTTTTAAAAAAATATGTGGGGTGTCTGACTGTGAATTTCTGCAATTGGAAAATCTACTTTTAAAAATCCCTGGACTGGAATTCAGGGGGGAAATGAAAAAGACTTTTATTATGGAAGTGTCTGCTCTGTGTGCATCTCTGGATCGTGGTGTTTGACTTCCGTACATTCCCCCCCCCCCCCGACTTCAAGAATCAGTAAAGGAATGAATTATACCACTTTGGAAACTGCTAACGTACGAATTCATCAGATGTCTACTGTGCCACTAAAGAGTGGAAAATTGAAACGATTTAGCATTTTATCGCAAGTGATAATGATACCATATATAGAACAACAGAACAGTCCACTTTTCTGAAAGAAATAATACAGAGCACATTTTTGTTGTTGCATAGATCTACTCAGCTGTATTAAGGGGTAGGAAATTACCATTGCTTGTGGACCTAGGGTCAATGTTGAATTTGTAAAATTGAAATTAATTCCGGCTGCAGTGGCAGACAGTGGAGTCATTGATATGTATGAAAATTAATCTAAAACTCCTTGGCTGGGATAAAAAGGCTGCAGAGGGAATTTCTACATCAGCAATGAGGCTTCAAATGGTGCCTTTCAATAGCTGCACCCCTGTATTATCTAAAAGCCATTTCTCTGGCATGGGGAATTCTAAGGTCAGTGAGCCCACACACCCAAAAAAGCACGAGGATTATATATACTTTTGTCTTGCACACAGAAGCACTTGAATTTGATTAAGTGACTTTTGGGGTTTCTGCCACATACATTTGTATCCTCTGCTTTTTAAGACTGCCATCATACAGGCTTACCTGGGAGAAATCTTATTGGAGTGACTGGAACTTACTTCTGAGTAGAGGTGTATGAGATTGTGTTGTGGATATACTATCTTCAATGTTTAAGGTAAAGGGACCCCTGACCATCAGATACAGCCAACTCTGAGGTTGCGGCGCTCATCTCGCTTTATTGGCCGAGGGAGCCAGTGTACAGCTGGCCAGCATGACTAAGCCACTTCTGGCGAACCAGAGCAGTGCACGGAAACGCCGTTTACCTTCCCGCCGGAGCGGTACCTATTTATCTACTTGCACTTTGACGTGCTTTCGAACTGCTAGGTTGGCAGGAGTTTTCAATGTTTACACTCAAGTACTCAGGTAAATCTCATTTGCCTGAGGCCCTCTATACTAGCTTTTCCTTGCTTCATAGAATCATAGAGTTGTAAGTTTGGAAGGGACCCTGATGCTCATCTAGTCAAACTCCTCTGATATTTACTCAGAATCTCCTCTCTTGTAACTTGAAGATAATGGTTCAGGTCCTACCTTCTGAAGCGGGAGAAAACAAGCTTGCTCCATCCTCCATTTGGCAGCTCTTTAGATATTTGAAGGTGACTATCATATCTCAGTAGCCTCTTACCAGGCTAAACATAACCAATTCCCTCAACTGTTCCTCATAAGGCTTGGTTTCCAGGCCCTCAGGTTCCTTATACTGAGCATTTTTTAATATAAATAACTATAAGGAAGTACAGCCGTGTTTCTCGAAAACTTTCTCCTGCTTTGTAAATGATGGCCCCAAAGATGATGCAAAATTAAACACTCACACACACCACCCCGAACACACAAGTCACTTCACATTCATCATTTTGTTCCGGCACATTTAGCCGCTATGCCACTCAGAGGCGTCATATTGCAGTGTACAATAACATGACATGATGCAATGTAACCCAATGTGACATGATGCAATGCCATGGGACAACTTTAATTGAGTCCTGTTTTTACATCAGGAAGCTTTTGTCAAAGTGGATAGGCCTTCATGCAAGAAATGGCTGACCTGCAGTAGATGCCCATTGCCATGATCTTTCACATTTAGCTCAGATAAGAAGAAGAAAGCCGTAGGAGAAACCGAGGACACACACACAAACATCCTGAGGGTTTATGTGATCCCAGTTTCCTGTATTTCATCTGCTTTCCTCTTCTGCTTCTGCAGTATTTATTAGGAAGGACACCGGGCTCCTATTCTGTGGTTCAGTGAGCAGCACCGACAGATCCCAGACAATCTTTTGCAAGCAAAGGGAATGTGAAGTCAGATAGTGTTGCTTGTTCTTGGATTCTGCTTTTTTTGTGTGAATTGGGCTGAATCTGGAAACCATTTCAGCTGAGATTTTTGGCAGAAATATATATGGCTCTATCCATTTTCATCATGGGTTTCACTAATAATTTTGGTGTCTCTGCCTCATTTTCTATGACTAAACTGTAGCATAGTATTTGATCTTCCTGTGATATATTTTGGAGAGTTAAATCTGTCTAACTCTGAGAGAAGCAGCGATATGCCCGGTTCAATAGGTCAGAGGCCATACCCAAAAGCACACCATTTTTTTCCCTTTAGAGAGAGAGAAAACCTTCCTATCCCTTCCTTCAAAAATGTCTGGTTGCCAAATGAGTTATCACTCCACAGTAGCATACATAGAGGAAAAGTCATTGGGAGGTGAACCAGCTTACAGCTCTCATAAAGATATTGTCCTAAATAAATTAGTTCTCAACATGGAGTTTTCTGAAGTTCTCATTCTCATGCCATGTGTTGGGTGGGTGGTATTTCCCAATGTTTTTGGCAGCTGATCAAATAGAAGTTAGTATGCAGTGGCATAATAATGACTTTTAAAAACACATACATTCTTTCCCTGACAAATGTTAGGGAGAATGTCTTTTGCATGCAACGTGGATCTTATTTCTACAAAAGCACCATCAACCAAGTAGTATTCCCTCCCCCTTATTGCATCTTTTTGTTGAATGGTCTCTTTAAATGTGAAGGTTCATTATTGTTCCACAAGATGTGTAAGTCTTTAAGGGCCACAGCAAATAATGTGACCCAGTTTTACAGCTGTGAAACAGTATAGCAGGTGCTGCTAAGTTGTGTTAATTAAGCTGTGTCAGCAATTGGGTATAGTATATAAAGAGCAGCACCTAGCTCTCTCAGTACCCTGGGGGATGGGTTGGTGGTTGGGTCCTGCTTGTTGATATATTTAGTGTAAAAAGAGTTTCTGTTTTTGTTATTAAAACCTTGATAAAGTTATTTTTGAGTTCCTTGTAATGCGTGGTCTCCCCAGCAAGCTTTCTGCAGCACAACTAAACTGCAAATAGCCAACATATTTGGTTATGGGCCCAGCTGCTGAGTGGATAACTGCACATTTTTGGACTTCGAGAAAGGTTTGAAAACTCCTTCTCCTGTTGGTGTGGTACTGTGGGTCTGGAAGAGTTCCAGAATGTTTGACTGGGTTTCAGAAGCTGAGAAAGCTCTGACCTTCCCACTTTTATCTAGATAGCATTTTAATTTTTGTTCACAACAAATGCCTTTGCAAACCTCATGTCATATATCCTCATAATGACCCAAAGGAATATCATTAGGAGCGCCACTATATGCATAGGCAGCCGAAACCAGGAGAGGATTGATGTGCCTAAACTGACAGGAGAATGATAACTGCCGGGGTGGAGATGCTCCTTCAGGTATACTGGGCCGAGGCCGTTTAGGGCTTTAAAGGTCAACACCAGCACTTTGAATTGTGCTCAGAAACGTACTGGGAGCCAATGTAGGTCTTTCAAGACCGGTGTTATGTGGTCTCGGCGGCCGCCCCCAGTCACCAGTCTAGCTGCCGCATTCTGGATTAGTTGTAGTTTCCGAGTCACCTTCAAAGGTAGCCCCACGTAGAGCGCATTGCAGTAGTCCAAGCAGGAGATAACTAGAGCATGCACCACTCTGACGAGACAGTCCGCGGGCAGGTAGGGTCTCAGCCTGCGTACCAGGTGGAGCTGGTAGACAGCTGCCCTGGATACAGATTTGACCTGTGCCTCCATGGACAGCTGTGAGTCCAAAATGACTCCCAGGCTGCGCACCTGGTCCTTCAGGGGCACAGTTACCCTATTCAGGACCAGGGAGTCCTCCACACCTGCCCGTCTCCTGTCCCCCAAAAACAGTACTTCTGTCTTGTCAGGATTCAACCTCAATCCATTAGCCGCCATCCATCCTCCAACCGCCTCCAGACAGCATCTTTTGGTCTGGCGCTCTGTCATGAAACCAAACAATAGGATATTCTAGGATCCAGTCAGAATCCAGAGTGGCTTCTGTAATTCCGGGATATCCCACTAAAATTGGGGCTGTTGAATGGTATGAGGAATGTAAAAGCGGGTATCTGGCCTTATCCACACAGTCGATCAGTGAATCATCCCCAACTACAAACAGGGTTTCAGTTTTTGCAGCATCCTTTTAAATGCACAAACAAAATCTAGAAGAGCAGCCAGAATGCAGATTTCCTCACTTCAGTGTAAACATCTATTTGGTGGTGATTTCACAGGCATTAAATCAAGCACAGAAGTGCTTAATAGAATTATAAGATATTTAAACTACACTGCAGTTGTTTTTGAACCAGTCACTTCAGGTGGTGTCTAGAAAACACTGGTGTAACATAATCTCTTTCCTAGTTTGTCAGCTTGTTAGTTTGACTAATAGGATCATTAGTGTGAAGAGCAATTTATTGGTTTAGATTTGCCAAATGTAATGTCTTTTGTTAACAGAAATATGGGAGTGTGTATTAAAATGGGAGCCATGGCGGGGTGACATGATATAATTAGACACCATAATTCCAGAAAGAGCTTTATGAAAACTCATTCTGAATGGGGAATTTTGTTTGTTTCCTTTTCAAGATGAAAAGGCAAAGTCACATGGGTCCCAGTCTGGGAACATGTCAGATTAAGACCAAAGTTGCACTCCGAAATCTCAAGAAAAATAAGGCACAAGGAAAAAAGCTTTGCTTTATGCAAAGTGACACTGAGGGCATGCTTACTCAAATGGTGAAGCTCCTGTCAGCATCAGTTGCCACCCGATCTAATTACTTCTGACACAAAGTGGAGAGCTACCTACAAAAAAGCCCAGCATCCGTAATAGGCTGATCAAATTTCATTAACAAAGCATGAATGCTAACAAGATTATAAAGTACAGTTCAGCGGAATGCTTAGCCGATACACGAAAGTATGATTTTCATTTAATAGGTGAAAGGGCAGGTAAGTGAAAGTTGCAGAAGACAACAGCCGGCACATTGAGTCGCAGAAAGGTTAATCACAATAAATGCGAGAAGACAAAAATATTGGATGCTTCTTGTTCAAATATTGCAATAACAGAGAACAACTATCATGCTCTCCCTCTCTTTATATATGATATATAGACATGTCTGATTTTAATTTTTTGTGTCAGTTGAGGGGGTGGGCAGAGAATTGGCTAGGGTGGATGTGTTTCTTTGAGCATCACCAGTTTTCCTTCTGTGAAACAGGATATTTTGTTGTGCTTTGTAGGAGCAATTACTGGTATGCGGTTTACCCATTTCTTGGGAAGTCACTGGTCCATCATGACAGCTTGCATACACCTTGGCAGCCATTTTGTGACTAGGCTGGCCTTTTATGGTAGTCATTTTATTATGCTTCCCATGATAGTTTCCTCAGATTTCCAAATGCGCTTCCAGGCCGGAAAAGCTTGGGGATCCTTTGTATATAGACCAAGAGGTGGAGCAAAATGCGTTGGCAAAACTATGTGGGAAATGTTCCTACAGTGCTGGCCTCAGGTATGTTTGCTTCATGAATCTTTCACTCTTTGGAGCAGTAAAGCACACTATATTATATTCCTTTTGATTCCGATTAAATAAATAAATAAATAAATAAATAATGGCCCCTCATAAATCCTTAAATTTACAGCCCAGAGAAAGTGCTTCTGTTGATCATATAATGTGATATATAGTGGAGCCAAAATATTTATTAGCTTTTACTGGCCATGTGATATGATCTAAAATATACTCCTAGTTCTTGGCAAACTTCTAACAGAAGCCTGGCACAATATACCTTCTTGAAGGGTGTTCAAGTAAATATTTTCATCTACTTTGCTCGTCTTTTATGTGATTGCTGCCCATGGAAGTAACCTCGTTTGCATTAACTTCGCTGTTTGAGGCGCTATCAAGATTGCATACCATGTAATTCAGTGGATGATTGCCTTGTTGTATCTTCTATGTGATTTGGGATAAGTTGACATCGTGTAGCGGTTCGGCTGTCACAAGGTACAGATGGGTTCCATCCATGCCTGGCTTCTCTGAGGACATTGTCAATGTGCTGTAATTAATGGAAGTCTGTGTTGTTGCCATGGGTGCTGGAGAAGTTCCTGCTGGTACTGCTAAACCGACTGTAGTTTAAAGGGGCATCGTTTTTGTTCTCAGTTTTAGATCTCAGCTATATTACACTGATGCTAGCACAGCAGGATCGTGAGGGCATTTGGCTGGTGACCAGAGGAAACAAGACCTTGATGCTCTGAGACAGGAAGTCAGGTTTTTTTAAGATGGTAGGGATGAAAATGTGAATAAAACATTCCTAATTAATCACTCAACCCTGGCCAGTTCATCACCACTGTCTCATTTGGTGCAACAGTTGGGCCCACAGTTCGTTGATAGCATAAAATTAATTGGTGCAAATAGATTGTACCAAGAGGCATAATTATGATTTAAAATGTGATGCTAATTATTCTTTAGCACAAAAGCAGATTCTTCATAATATTTTACTTGGCGACGCAAGGTCAGCAAGTTGCAACCAAAACATAAAATACTTTGGAATCTTGTTCTCAATCCATCTTGCTTGTGGCAAACTTTTTGGGGGCGGCGGCGGCGGGGGGGGGGGGGCTTCACTAATTTAGATGTGTGTGTTTTTCCCTAACTGTGATTATAAGTGCTAATCTCTCTGATGAATACAGTGATAATTTGTTGCTAAGATCTATCAGCTACAAGTGATAATTTAAATTTATTGGGTTTTGTGACATTGCAGCCTCCAGCATTTGACAATTAAGATTTTTTTAAAAAATAAAGGGAGAAGATGTATGACTGTACTACAGTGCGAATTTTAAAAGGCAGAGTAGGAATAAAGGATCCAGAACACACACACACACACACACACATTCTTCTTTTTTCCTTATCATTGGTATTGCAGTTCTTTCCCCTGTCAGGAGGGCGAAATGTTGGTGCAGAGGGTCTTTAAAAAATACCCTGAAATGAAAAAAAAGTGCAGAAGCTTCTGCATACATGTGCAGTAAAGTTAATGCAGTCTTTCCCAAACTTGGGTTTCCAGCTGTTTTTGGACTACAACTCCCATCATTCCTAGCTAGCAAGACCAGTGGTCAGGGATGATGGAAATTATGTTCTGAAAACAGCTAGAGACCCAAGTCTGGGAAACTCTGAGCTAATGCAATAAACCCCACATCTGAATATAGTCTGAGTCAGGTCATTGGTCCATCTAATTCAGCATTGTCCACTCTCAGTGGAAGCAGCTCTCCAGGGGTTCAGGCAGAAGATGTTCCCTGACCTACCTGAAGATGCAGGAGAATGAACCTGGGACCTTCTGGTGCTGAACCAGGACTTTACCTTGGAAGTCGAACAGAATTCATTCCGGAAGTCTGTTCGACTTTCAAAATGTGTGGAAACGAAAGTGCGGCTTCTGATTGGCTGCAGGAGGCCCTGTCCGATTTTCAGCTTCCAAAAGTAGTTCACAAACCGGAACAGTCACTTCCAGGTTTGCAGCATTTGGAAGCCAAAATGTTCATGAACTAAGCTGTTCGAAATCCAAGGTATGACTGTATATGTATATACAGTGGTACCTCGGTTTACGAATTTAATTCGTTCTGGAGGTCCGTTCTTAACCCGAAAACCATTCTTAACCTGAGACACACTTTCGCTAATGGGGCCTCCCACGGCCGCTGCACAATTTCCGTTCTCATCCTGGGGCAAAATTTGCAACCCAAGGTAACTACTTCCTTGTTAGCGAATTTGTAACCTGAAGCATTTGTAACCCAAAGCGTTTGTAACCCGAAGCGTTTGTAACCCTTAGGTACCACTGTATATATGAAAATCAAATTACATTGCACCATTCTTATTTATAATAGACCATGAGTAAATAAGCTTCTTATTTTATAATGAAACAACTCACTGGCGATCATTGCTAATGTGTATGTGTATTCACATGCCTGGGGTTCTTATTAGCTCAGGAGTAATTTCTCTTCCAATATGATATGCATTCCCACCCCCACCGAACCAGTAATTAAAAAAGTTAGTCATACGTCTGTCTAGTATCTGATCATGCTTAGAAATAGCCATTCATTTACTCAGTATGTTGATAATCCCACATCATTCTAAGAGATTCACACACCCCCCCCCAAATAATTTGCGTTGGCTCATTTAGGGTTGACTAATATCCTGTAATTTTGTAGCTTCAAGTGAGCTACAGACGGGATGCGGATAACTTCTTTCTCAGCAGCCAGCACAGAAGCCAATGGCATACCCTCCAACATTCCTGAGATGAAAATAGGGACATTTCTCACTCCCCAATTGACCCTCCTCAACACCTCATTTTTTGTTGTCGTCCCCGAGCATTTCCTATCAGAAGAAGGGCAAATGTCACCACCACAACACCAATGGGACACAACACACATGCCCTCCACTGTCCTGAGAAACCCCTTAATCCCAATATTCTATTCTATTCTATTCTATTCTATTCTATTCTATTCTATTCTATTCTATTCTGTTCTTTGGTAGATTTATGAAAAGAAAGACACACACAAATAAATAAATTTTAGAAAGTGGCAGGTTTAGAGACGGACACACAAAGCATAAACAAAAACCACACACAAAAACCCACCTTACACTCTACTCCCCCCTTTCTTCCTGCCAAGGGCGGCCCCAACCTCTGCCTGCCCCTCAGAGATGGCATGTCACGTGGGCCTGGGCCTCAGTGGTGTCAGCCTCTCCTGGGGGGGGGGGCAGGGTGCACTGGGTGTCACACGGTGGGGGCGGCACTTACCACAGGGCCTGCAGTGCGCCAGAGCCACTCTCTCCTAGGAGTGACGCAGTGGCTCAGGTGCCTGCAACCTGAAATGGCAGCGTAGGGCTTGCGTCTGCCCGCCACCTCCCCCTCAGCCACCCTACACAATAGTTGCTGCTGCACATCTCCTCTCACGAGCTGGTAATGTTTATTTACAGCAGATGCACAATATGGCTTCTTTGTACACAAACTCTCCTTCATTGGCTGTAACTTGTGGGAGGGGACCAAAACTGCCATATGCATAAGGGCTTCCCTTGATGTATATGCTTGAAGTAAACATGACTGGATGGTGTCCGTAAGGCAAGGCTCATTGGCCACCACACATGGATGGTACGGTGACATTTTAGTGCTGAGGGGACAGGATAAAGGTGGATGTATGACTCTGTCCTGGGGCTTCAAATCTAATGCAATATGCATATTTTAATTGCATCAATATATATTTAGACATTATTTCTTTCCCATTGAAATATGGACTGAGGGAGGGGGGAAGATCATGGAAATTAAGGCTAGCAACTACTAGTGACTGTGATTTATATCTAAGACCCCGTTAATAAAGAACAAAATTAATTACTAAAATGTTAGATTTTGGTGTCAGAAACAGCACTATGAGAGTGGAAAAACCAACATGATCCTATAAAAACATGTGCTTGATTCAACTTGCTATAAATCATAGCATCATTATAAATTATTTTCAAATATTGTGACAACTGTCAGCTTGCTTGAAATATCAAAAAATAGATTGGTTTTAAAGAAATAAATAAGAGAAATGCATATTTAATTTCTAGTTATAGTCATCCTGCTCAAAAATATCAGTAAATAGAAATATTCTGTGACAGAATACTAGATTCTAAAAGTTCTTGCTCCTGGCTTCCAGTTTTTATCATTTTCTGCAAGTTTTTATATATCTCATTGGCCCGCCAAATATTCCTGAACTACAACTCCCATCAGCCCCAGGAATCACAGTGAGCAGAAATGTTGGGAGTTGTAGTTCAGCAACACCTGGAAGTCCAAAGGTTCCTCACACATGGGATAAAATGTCCTCTTCAGAGGAAAAAATAAAGTATTGCTATTACCCAAAGTCAGTACCACAGAAGAGGCAGTGCTACAGACCACAGAAATTAAGGACTTTACTCTTGAATTTCATATGGGAGTACGTTCCTACTGTTTGGAAAAACAAATACAGAGCAATAGATCATGAAGGACTAAAGGGAAAATTTATCAGGCTTAGCTCCTGATATGAACCAACATCATCAAAATTGTATGGATTTTAAAAAAAAATTAAAGAGAGAGTCTTGCTTTTTTTGATCTCCCTATTATCTTGCCTTTTGTTCAAATACCTCAGCCGTCCTCTTCTAGAATATATAAAGAAACCATAAAAATGTATAACCACCCATAAAATTTGCATGACTTGCTTCTAAATGTCACCTCCTTGTGTAAATAGAGCATACATTGCAGGAATTTAATACATGCTGTAAAAATGGGAGAGCTGCACCTTAACCATGCAAATGGAATCCCTTTCAAATCTTTAAACCCACCAGTAATGGGCCATTGCGAGAAAGGAAGAGAAGCCTATCAGTTTGAAGAGGTCTGATCTGAATTCTCCCCACTGTGAAATTGGAGAGAGCATTATATATATATATATGTGTGTGTGTGTGTGTGTGTGTGTGTGTGTGTGTGTGTGTGTAAAGGGACCCCTGACCGTAAAGTCCAGTCACAGACAACTCTGCGGTTGCAGCACTCGTTTCGCTTTACTGGCCAAGGGAGCCGGCGTACAGCTTCCGGGTCATGTGGCCAGCATGACGAAGCCGCTTCTGGCGAACCAGAGCAGCGCACGGAAACGCCGTTTACCTTCCCGCCAGAGCAGTACCTATTTATCTACTTGCACTTTGACGTGCTTTTGAACTGCTCTAGCTTGGCAGGAGCTGGGACCGAGCAACAGGAGCTCACTCTGTCACAGGGATTCGAATGGCCAACCTTCCGATCGGCAAGCCCTAGGACTGTCTAGCCATTGGGGGTTCCTCCTGGATTGTTAGCATTCTCTGAATAATTAGCTGAGCTGTAAGTGGAAAGATACAGGTGAAGCTGAAAGAGTTTCCTGATTTGTGTGAGGGCTTAACATCATTTCTTATAGGTTAGGAGGGAGAGAGCAAACCAAGTTGGAGACATGTGCCTGTGTTCAGCTGAGCTAGCCCCTGGGAAGCTGTTAGGTGTCCACCTTTTGTTCCCCGATATATTGCTCTGTTGAAATAGTTACCACAATGTTATTTCAATATATGCCAATTTATTGCACAGCCCTAATGCTCATCTACTTACTTAGGTTTACAGCCTCACCATGGAATGATGCCGAATTACTTTCATAATTTAGATACCCCTTTGCCTCGTAGAGCTTTTATGTTAGCCCTTTTAAGTGGATTCCTGTCACTTGTATTGTCTGGAAGGTTTCAAAAAATATGCTTCCAGAACAGACTTTTGCTCCTGTGGTATGAATACAGTCGTACCTTGGAAGTCAAACGCCTTGCGACTCAAACATTTTGGCTCCCGAACGCCACAGACCCAGAAGTGAGTGTTCCTGTTTGCAAATATTCTTTGGAACTTGAACGTCCGACGCGGGTTCTGCGGCTTGGTTTCCGAACGTTTTGGAAGTCACACGGACTTCCAGAATGGATTCCGTTTGACTTCCAAGGTACGACTGTATACCAGATGCAATATACCATATAATTTTGGACTGCCCCCTCTTCACAGAGACTTACTGGTGACTCCTTTACAGCTCAAAGTACCTACTTGCAAAGAATCTACCATACTTGTAATCCAATACCTGCTGAGGGTTGATAAATTCCATAAAGTCCCAAGGGCTTTTTATAGACCAAGGCCCAGCATCTTTTCCCAAAACAGCTTAGAGGTCAGAGTGTAACTGGAGTCCATGGTTCCATTGTTTATTTTAGTGATGGGGAACCGGTGGCTTTCTAGATGTTATTGGATCATCATCTGTGGCTGTTGGCCATGCTGACTGGGGCTCATGCGAGTTGATGACTAACAACATCTGGAGAGCTATGGGTTTACCGTACGTGGAATAAATGTGTGTGTGTGTGTGATACAGCTTTTTAGTTTTTTATGAAATGGCCAAACAATCCAAACCCCCTTATGCTTCAGATGCGTAAAGAACAATAGGGCTGAAACATCTGCACCAAATTATGTAAGGTATATTTGGATCCCCTTGCAGAAAACGGAAAGGATATGCAGGACATGTCTCAGAGACTGTGGACAGATTAGCTTTGACTTTTGGAGCCCGGAATTATCATAACAATCTTTAAGAATCTGATCTTAAGCTTTGCTGTCAAGAGGAATAACGATACTGTGACATTACAGAAAGTGAGGGCAACAGGAGGACTGAACTACCAGGCAGTCATCAAAACCAATGAATAATAGAAAACAGTCAAGGGGACATCACCAAGCTCCTTCTGATATAATCATACACTTTCCGAGCATATGAAGCATGCATGAATTCCTTGCT
The DNA here is from genome assembly GCF_964252035.2 of Podarcis erhardii. Lineage (NCBI taxonomy): Eukaryota > Metazoa > Chordata > Lepidosauria > Squamata > Lacertidae > Podarcis > Podarcis erhardii. The sequence continues at coordinate 52,596,257 of NC_138500.1, forward strand.
CAGCTGCCTTTCCCCCCTTCTTTAACATTTTAACAGACTTTCTGCTTGCCTGGATAGATTACAACTGAACCACCCTGAATGGGGTGGACTCGCTTTGTAAATTACAGCTGGGTTGCAGAGCAGGAGAGGCGAGGTGGCAGCAGTGGCGTAGCAACCCCTGCCAGCGCCTGGGACAGTGCTTTTTTTAAGAGACCAAAGTTGTTGAGTTGTTGTTTTTTAGGAGATCAGCCAAAGTTGCCGCCCTTTGATCCCCTGAGGTGCCCAGTGTTCCCTCAGCACTCTTTTGAGTTGGCTAAGGGGTGTTTCCGAGTGCCTTTTCTTTCATTTTACAAACCATCTCTCCAGTAATCTGAACTCTGTAGTCTTCCGGGATGCCAGCATTTCCTGAAGTTGCCGTGACGCCGAGGTTGGTACTCCCATGAACAGTGCCGAATTTAAGTATAAGCTAAACAAGCTATAGCTTAGGGCCCCACTCTCTTGCGGACCCCAAAGAATTTAATGGTGGGGGGAAACTGGATGTACATTTCCAAAATATAAGATAAAAAACAAATAAAATAAAACCTACATACAGCAACAGTGTTTTGTGTTGTGTGGGTCCATAAATTACCATATAGCATATATTCAACACAAAAAAGCGACAATTTGTTGTTGACAAAGGATAGCTGGACAGATAAAGGGCCCCATTACCTTCAGTAGCTTAGGGCCTCATCAAACCTAAATCCGGCCCTGACCATGAACCTGGATGAGGCAAGTGCTTCAGCGGCAGAGTGGGGATGGGTGGCAGATTTGGATCTGGGTGCTCCAGCTGCTTGCTTGCTCCTTGCCTGTTTGCTTGCTGTGATGGCAACACCTCCTCCTCTACAACAAGTTCAGGTTCTTCCTCTTTTGCAGTTGTATCACTTGTCCCACCATCGCTTTTTCTGTCCTTCCCTGGAAAGCTTTCAACTGTTCAGTGATTAATTGCCATTATGTTATTTTCTCAATACATTTCTGGAAAAGCTCTTCTCTTGTCTCTGCTTCTCCCTTGAGTACATGGGCACTCTGCTATCCTGACTAAATTATCTCTGTTACTCATGTCTGACCCCAGTCATGCAGTTTCTGTGGGATATCAGCCTCATATAACTAACATGTGCAAGTCTAATTATTGCATGAAAGGGTTAAAACCATAGAGTAAGCTGTCCTGCAAGGCTTAGCTAGGTCACTTCTCCTTACTTTGGGAGGAAAGGTTATCAGGCTTTTTGTTCTCCCACTTTCCAACCACTCCACCATATGAATTCTACCAGTAAGGTGGCCTAGGCTGGTCACTGCAAGCCCAGACAGCATGGCTTTGGCAAGCCATCTTTGTGTTCCTATACAAATAATTTAGAAAGATTTACCATTTTGGAACCTAAGTTATACTGCCTGTGTTTTCTTGCTGCTATATGGAAAAGCACATGAAACTGACCTTTGAAGAGTTTGTAAGTAAGTCATTTATAACTTACCAACATATGGTGTTTTTTATGCTAAAGGAAGTGGGGAACTTTGGAAGCAACTTAGGAGATAGTTTAAAGGTCTAACCGCCTATATTTCCACACATTGCTTTGCTGCATGTTTTCTGATTTTAAATCTTTGCTGGGATTCTCTCACCAAAGACTACTTTGTGCAAACCTGGATCTTGGAATCCAGAGAATTCACCTATTTATTTTAAACTAGTATATTTTTCTTTTAAGTGAAAACAAAAATGCCAACAAGTTCTAGGCCAGCTCAACCAGACAGATAGACAGCCACCTCCCCGCTGGAAGAGAGCTAGAGTTGCAGTGAGAAGTGATTCTTCTACCTCAGCATTTCAACTACATTCCTTTCGGTCCATTTCCAGCTGGTGGGTGAGATTTCTGTTATACACACAGGTAACAGAGGTGAAAGGCAAAGCTTTTTAAACAAGCTTCTTTTAAGTAGATGTCAAATGCCAGGGACCTGGAAGAGCGAGGCAAATCTTCGTTTAACATATATTCTATGTATTTTGATGAATCATTGTAGTTCAGAGCAATGTAAATCAGTATTCTTTTAATTTTACATTCTCATGAATTTCAATATTATATGGTCTAGAAGTATGATGATTTGTCCTAGCTTATTATTCCCCTTCTCCCCCCTTTAAAAGAGAGAATAGAGGCTTTAACAACATGTATATTTTACAGTTCTAAATGTATGCTGGGTGAATAGATAAAAGACACACTCAAATAATTTTTTTGGCAGCAATCAAAGACTCCCATGCATCAGGAAGCTGTGTTATGGGTATGCATATTGCACTTAAATCCCATTGCTGGTTTGCTCCATTTATGTTAAAGAGCAGCATGAAAGCAGGATTTTACAAATGCCAGTATACATTGTTAAAATGCTAATATGATGGAGCGGAAAAGTGACAGAGCCTGGAATGAAGAAAGAGAGGATGGGCTGCACATAGTTGAAAATGAAGTTGCGAGTTCACTGTCTTTTTTTAAAAAAAAAAAAAGCAGTGGACTTGCTTTGAAGTATCTCCCTCCTACCCATATTGTTTGTGCACATCACTGAGGAAATCACAAACAGCAGGCACGGAGAGGTTGCAATTCTGTTTGGGATCGTGGTGGGGAAAGGGCAAAAGTTAAATACAATCCTCCCCACATGCCATAGTCCAAATTCTGCTCCCTTCTCCTCCTACAACCTGGCCAATGCTACCCATTTATTTAAAATACAGTGGTACCTCAGGTTACATACGCTTCAGGTTACAGACTCCACTAACCCAGAAAGTGTGCTTCAGGTTAAGAACTTTGCTTCAGGATGAGAACAGAAATCGTGCTCCGGCGGCGCGGCAGCAGCAGGAGGCCCCATTAGCTAAAGTGGTGCTTCAGGTTAAGAACAGTTTCAGGTTAAGTACGGACCTCCAGAACGAATTAAGTACTTAACCCGAGGTACCACTGTAAAAATAGAAATGCCAAGTGTCTGACAACCATCACACCTACTTTGGCCCTATGAAGGCTGGCCTTTGTGTTCAAGTGCTGTAGGTGGGGGATGTGGGGATGAGAGAAAAGGGTTTATTTCCATGCCTACATTTACCATGGGTAGGATAGGGATCTCTTTGTGAGCACCTCTAAGGGCAAACCTGCTTAGTGCAAGATTTTCTCAGGCAGAGCTGCTACCATGGCCGTAGAGTAGAGAAGTGTGGACAGGCCTGTTCTCCCACTTTCCTGCACCTCAGGTCTTCGAGCAAGGGCCAAGGTGAGCTTCAGAGACTCATGGGAGAGGAAGCCTATCTATAAAGCTGTGGCTGCAAGGCTAACCTTAGGAAAGTATTAAAAGAGGTTGTGGCTTCGCCATTCACGGCCATGTTGAATGTCTGGTGCTCAGAACGTAGAGATGGAAGCACCATGCTGACTTTTAAGTCTGTCCTATTTTTGTTCTAACTTCCAGTTTCTTGAAAGCTGTCATCATGCGTGCAATAAGCTTCCGTTTTTCTCCCACATTCTCAGCACACTTAAAATTTTTTTATAGAAGTCTTCAGAATTTCAGTGGGTATGGAGTTGAGTTTGCTTTATTGTTGCAAAGTGGCTGAGGGTGGTGTGTTTGTGTGAGAGACCTTTCCCACTTAAAACTTTCCCTCATTACTCTGCAGCCTCCTCTGTGGTGCAAGTTACCTCATGATGTCTTCCGTGCGACTTTGAAATATTTGAAGGACATTTACCAAAACAAAAAAGACACCAGCAACTTGGAAAGTAAAGTAATTGCAACAAAATGCTACCTTCCACCAATGAGAATTTCACTGAGATTTTCTCTCCCTTTTGCTAATTTAGAAATGCAATTTATTTTTTCATTAATTGATGGAGAATAGTAAAACACACAAACACACAAACCGAAATTTGGGCACAGCGTTAATCTGTTCTAATTATACTATATGACCTTAATCGTAAAGAGGCTGTGGATATTATATAGTTTTGTCCATCTGCTGCCAATTTTGCAAAAACAAAGGGCAAACTAATTGGTGGAGAAAAATCACTCTGATACAGGTTGAAGAGATAAATATAGGAAGAAACAGATGCCAGGAAGAAGCAATAGTAAGCACAGGTCCACTTGCCAATTTGCTTAGCAAGCAAATTGCTTTCACTGGAGAAGGTGACGCTGCCAAACTAGCTGGCAGAATATGTTAAACAAGCAGGTGCATTGACAACTGTGCACAGACCATTTAAAATAATAATGTAGCCAGAAAGCCAAGATCAATACAAAAGCCTGAGTTTACATAAACCTGCTTATACAGGTTTATGTAATTTCACACATGCATATGGATTGCCTGAAGGAACTGACCGTATTAATTGTATTGGGTGGCCTTTAATGACTGAAAATGCAGGTGCTCTGTACAAATGTAAATATTTCTAGATGCCACTAGGAACTGATTAGGAGAACCAGGTATACAGTGGTGCCCCGCAAGACGAACGCCTCGGAAGACGAAAAACTCGCTAGACGAAGGAGTTTTTCGTTTCCTTAGCCGCTTCGCAAGACACATCTCCCTATGGGCTTGCTTCGCAAAACGAAGCTTGCCCCGCAATCTCCGGGGACAGAGGGGAAGGCGTGCGACTTCCCCTCTGTCCCCGGACCTGTTTAAAGCAAGGGGCGGCGGGGAGAAGATTGCTTCTCCCCGTTGCCTGCCCCGCAATCTTCTCCCCTCCGCCCCTTGCTTCAAAAGAGGTCCGGGGACAGAGGGGAAGGCGTGCGGCGCTTCCCCTCTGTCCCCGGACGGTCTCCATAGGAACACATTGATTGATTTTCAGTGCATTCCTATGGGAAACCGTGCTTTGCAAGACAAAAAACTCGCAAGAAGAAAAAACTTGCGGAACGAATTAATTTCGTCTTGCGAGGCACCACTGTACCTTACCAGGCACTTTCGAGAAATGGGAAAAAGCTGCTATTTCCCAGTTCTCCCATGTACCTGGCAACCATAGGTATATTTCCTCACAATATAGGGAGAGCCCATTCTTGATTAGACTTCTTCTCTATTCTGAAAGGATATTTTGGTCAAGTCTTAGTAGTTCACTCCTGAAAGCACAGATTTGCACAGCACTTCCTGGGTAAGTGCTAATCTAAAGAAAACACTAAAGGAACAATGGTATCATTTGTGATAGCCCCCAACATTTGCTCTTCCATGTCAGGTGTTTATGATGGACCTCACTAGATTGCTCCAAACCATAATCTAATTTAGAGATTTCTGATCCAGGGCAGGTTTTCATGTGCTCAGTCATAGATTTTTTCCATTACCTTTTTGAACATTTTTTGAAATAAAAAATACATCATTTAAATTGTACACAGCTCTTTCTTGCATACACATTGTGGACACATTTTTCCACCTAAAAATGTGTTTTTAATGGTTTTCGGTGCATTCAGATGAACCTATTTTATCCATAAAATACACATTTCTGTGTGCATTTTTGAATTGAATTGAATTGAAACAGCATAGCAAAATTTCAAAAAATGCATAATCTGATTGATTTCTTTTAAAAAAACACAACCAAGATATAAAAGTAAACACTAAACACATCCAATAAAAAGTTAAGAAATAAAATAATGGCATTGACTTTATAAGGCATAAGTTTCAGTTAACATATTACGGCGAGTTATAAAGATGACAATGGGAATTTGCAAGCATTCTGTTAGAATGCATACAAGTAACTCTCAGTCTTCTCTTTCCCCTCTCCACTGGCATAATCTAATCAGAGTTCAAATACACACAAAAATTAATTTGGTTGCAACCGAAGGACGACCCAAAGGGTGTGTGTGTGATGTGTTTTGGTTTGAAAAATAGCAAAATCAATAAAATCATACCATTTTTCTCCTGTCCTCGTATTATTTTAAGATTCTGGTTCAATTTTTCAAGTAGTGCCATTTGCCAAGACCTTCAAGACCATTGTCTGAGATCTGCACCCTCACACACACACAAACCCCAGCCCAGTGCCTATCCATCATTGCTCTTACTGCTATGAGCAAATGGCATATTAACTCTGCTTTCCAGGTCTCAGTGCATAGCCTGATGGATCGCTGCATTCCAAGCTGCCATATATGCCCAGCCCTGGTAAATGAAGTCAGTTTGCTTTAACATTCAGACTCCGTGAAGCTAGCCACTCCCACAGCTAACTAAACAGATAAACCATAATAAAATGGCTGGATTCATCTCTGGCTCTCTCCACATTTGTGGCAGCCTCTACAAAGTGCTGCACTAATTTATGGCATTTGCCTTGATTTAAATAAGCAGGATGCGGGGAGAAGTCAGTTCAAATAACTGAAGAGCTCTCTATAATTTCAGATAGCATCGCACAGGAGAAGTTGGCTTTGCTTTTTTTTTTTTCTTGCAGGAAATAAAAAGTTCAATCTTTTCCTCTGCAGGGATGGCAGTGGACAACTCGACGTTTCGTGCTGTGTGCTGTTTTACCACGAAGTTCAGAAACCCAGGCTGCGACAGCAGTGCATTACGCATAAGAGAAAGGAGAACAAAAAAGCAGGTTCTCTGAAGCAGAAAACTCCTTTCCAATGAAGCATCACAGGTCAAGCTGACCCACATTGTAAGCAGAAAAGCAACCACCAGAAGTCTCATACCCCCCAGGAGTCTCCAAGGTATTAGTGCATTTGCTTGAGTGGGCATAGGGTAACAAACCACCGAATAAGGACAGGAAATTGCAATGTGACATTGCATGGCACTTTCCTGACCCAGATCAGCGATATGTCAGTAGGACCTAAAGATCTGAATGAATCGATATTGTATTCGCTATGCTTTGATGTCACCTTGTACTGCTACCATCACTTTATGCAACGTTTCCTGTGGCATGAGAGAGTGCATGCGTATCAGTACCTATTGCAGAACTTTCCTAACTAATAGGAAGATGCAAAGTGTGTTCTCCTTCATGGAGAGCACGTGTTGCGGTGGGGTCTAGCAGGACACCCCCTTTTGGTTGTTGGGCCGGATCGTTTAGATGGCCAGGATTGTGATTGGGCTACAGTGGTGCCTCGCAAGACGAAATTAATCCATTCCGCGAGTCTCTTCGTCTAGCGGTTTTTTCGTCTTGCGAAGCACAGCTATTAGCGGCGTAGCAGCTTAGTGGCTATTAGCGGCTTAGTGGCTTTAAGAAAAAGGGAAAAAACTCGCAAGAACTCGCAAGACGTTTCGTCTTGCGAAGCAAGCCCATAGGGAAATTCGTCTTGCGGAACAACTCAAAAAACGGAAAACTCTTTCGTCTAGCGAGTTTTTCGTCTTGCGAGGCATTCGTCTTGCGGGGCACCACTGTATTTTGGGTTGCTGGGGAAAGTTTGATGTTGCCAATTTGTGGGATGGCCCAAAGGTTTTATATAATTGGCACGCAGCAATGAGCATTCTTTTTCACTGCGTGCACCAGATAACCCACCCACCCTCCCTAATTTGTGGCTTTTGTGTTTAACCTTGCTATGCCTGTCATGGGGTCGTCTGCTTTTGGGGCAGGGGCCTGCTAGGAATTTTGTCCATTTGGCTGATCTAATTGGCTAGTGCCATTTGGGTTTTTGCCTGCTGTGTAGCAAATCGTCACAACTTGTAAGGTTGCAGTTAGGCATTGGTTGGTGGAGGGGTAAGGTTTGGCTGTGCCTGCCCCTACAATGCTGCTGCTGCTGCAAGGGAATTCTGTTAAAGGAATCCAGGGGTTTGCATTACTTTTGTCCAAATCCCTCTCCGTGGGGAGAGGTGAGGGTCTGGCGCCCAGCTCCATTCTCTGCCCAAAAATGTTTTCCCTTACGGATTTCCGCAGGGTTGCGGAGGTCAGTTCTGTCCCTGGGCAGGGACAGATAGTCATAACCAATGCCTAAGCAACCACTCACATTATGTATTTTAATAAAGTTGTGGCCAGAATTATGCCAAAAACCTTAAACAAAAATTCTGTGTAAATTGTGATTTATTTAGGGGGCGGCTTGGGGACCTTGACACACAATGCAGGGATGGGGAACCTTAGGGACCCCTGGGGAGAACATGGGGCCAAATATGGCTCTTCAGGACTCTCTATCTGGCCCAGTGGTGGACCTACATTCTTGTTACCCTGTATCTTAAACCAGCAACAAGGTCTGGGTAACCACTGTTCTTCAATGGAGTTGTTGCACAACAGTTGACCACACATTTACAATTGTCTGTGCTACCAGCTCTCAAACTTTGGGATTGTTGAAATATCAGACCCTCCAAGTGTCTCAGTTTTCCAGGGACAGTCATGGAATGACAGAAGCTGTCCTAGTTTCTGATTTGATCCTGGAATGTCCTGCTTTTCCTTAGGACGTCCCTATTTTCATCGGAGAAATGTGGGAGGGCATGGAGTTATGCGACCCCCAAGCCAAGGAGATAAGTAACTTTAAAAACTTTAGAAGACATCTGAAGGCAGCCCTGTATAGGTAGGAAAGTTTTTTTTTAATGTTTAATGTTTTATTATGTTTCTATATTTGTTGGAAGCTGCCCAGAGTGGCTGGGGCAACCCATTCAGATGGGTAGGGTAGGGTAGGGTATAATAATAATAATAATAATAATAATAATAATAATAATAATTTAAAAAAACACACAAATAAATAAATAATGGGATAGGAGGTCCCTATTTTCATTAGAGAAACATACAACAAAAATTAATCAATTTGAGTCAAATCAATGTGACTCAAACTACTAGGCCAATTCTTTTTGAAATTTAGGGTGCCTGAATTTTCTGAGTGGTGAAAGTGGAAGAGTAAGAAGCTATGCACTGTTGTCTCAGACTATATGTACATCACCATGAAAAACAACATTAAAATAAATTATTTTATTTATTTCATAAATGAATAGTTAGTAGCATCTACATCCTTCATTCAGTGTAGCAATTTTTACCAAGAGCCGCAAAATACACATCATTTGTATTGCTAATTTAATTCAAATTGCCCAACCAATAATGAAATGGAATGTTTCTCAACAACAACAATTGCAAAATGTTTGGTTGATTTTGGGTGGGGAGTGTCAAAGAATTAGGAACAGTGTAGCGAATTTTCTGACTTTATCTACTCTCTTGCCAAATATACAGAAGTTCTGCTTCTGGTGCAATGGTACTGTTTGCTCCTCCACACTGGGTTCAGTAATATTTCTTGAAAAATACGTGGTCTTCACTGTGGAAGGATGTTTCTTGCTATTGGAAGATAAGGTTCCCACTCGACATACAGTAGACTTGAAAGAATGCTAATGAAATGTGTGCTTATGGAGGGGGACTTTGCACAACTTTCCATGCTGGGATGAACACCCTAAATAGGTGAAATTGATTTCAATGGAGCTTACCTAACCATGCTTAATTGTGTGTGGCAAATTGTAGGCAATGTCATTATTCTGTTTAGACTGAACCCAAGATAGCAAAGGATCCTTCTTTATTTGGTCCACCAATTTTCAATTAACAAGATAGTTTTCTGTCACCATCTTCTTCTTCTTTTTACAAAAAAGGGGACATTAATTATCTCTTTACCAAATTAAAATCTGAATTTTCTCAATCTCTATAAAACATTCTGTTATGCAGAGATGATATTAGTTTGTGCTGCCTGCTGAAGACCTCCTTTTCCTCTAAGACATTTGCAGGGTATTAGTGCCAGGGCCTGGTTACCTGCTATTGTTCTGCAGTGTTGATTTCAGGGATGGGCAAATTCCCTCATTTTGGGTTTTTCTCTGTTTCTCGTTTTTCAGATCTTCAGTTCTCCATATTCCTGCCTCCATTTGCAGTTTATTTATTTATATGTATTTAAGATGTCCTCATGAAAATTCCATCTGCACTTTAGTGTGAATTTCTCACCTTTTTTTCTGGAATTCCACAAAATATAATACAGTGTTGCATACCATTGTGAAGAACGTATGTTTTCTCATGCACGCTTTGCCTGAGAATACGTATTTTTGTACATGCTGATTGCCTGGGGAGCTGAATTGCAAAATTTTGATGGATGATACAATGTACATGTACATTTTGGTAATGGGGAAGGATAGTAACTGAAAGTTTTGGAAACTTGCAGGTGCATTATAGGTAAAGGTAAAGGGGTAAAGGGACCCCCTGACCGTTAGGTCCAGCCGTGACTGACTCTGGGGTTGCGGCACTCATCTCGCTTTATTGGCCGAGGGAACCGGCGTACAGCTTCCGGGTCATGTGGCCAGCATGACTAAGCCGCTTCTGGCGAACCAGAGCAGCGCCCGGAAACACCCTTTATCTTCCCGCTGGAGCAGTACCTATTTATCTACTTGCACTTTGACGTGCTTTCGAACTGCTAGGTTGGCAGGAGCAGGGACCGAGCAACAGGAGCTCAAATTGGGCCCATCCAGAGGGTTTTGCCTACCTCATAGCAATGTGGGGAAAGCACTGGATTGGATCCCTAGTCTGGGTGAGGGGGGAAGCAGTTGGGAGCCCACCAGGGAATTGGGGGTACCCCATTAAAGGGTTCCAGGGTTCTGTCCGGATGCCCAGTGAGGGGCCAATGGGACATAGCACCCCCCCAAAAAAAATGGTGGTATGAGAGGTCACCCCTATTTGATGCACGTCGTAGGCAGATTCTTAACCAGGATCAACCCTGCAAAATAATAAACCAAGAGTCTGAGTTGGTTGATTCAGAATACATACCAAAACCTATCTACCATATTTACTTGAATGTAATGAGCACCTTTATTGACCAAATTACATTGCAAAAATTAGGGTGCGCATTAGATTTGATGACACATTAGATTCACATACATATGGTATGCAATCAATAAAGTTGTGGCCCATTAGAACCCAAGATTATTGTTTATTGCACCTTCCCAGGATATGGGCACTGCTGACTGAAGGTTCCTTGTGCCTGGGCCCGCAAGCTCTTACACAGCTTGCACTGTAAGTCTCCAATATTCTGTTATTCAAAGCAAATTTTTCTCTTTGGCTTTGCTGCTGGATGTCTCACCACATGAGAAGTGGAAAGCATGTAAGAGAAGGGTATATTTCATATTATTTCATATTATTGAGGGCAGGCTTAGACTGAGAGATCATGTCTTTTCTCAAGCTCCCACCCCCTTCCCTATGAGTTAATGACAGCTTAAATTTGAAGCAGGAACTTTCTGGCACATCCCTGTTGGTCACCTAACCACCATGCAACAGCTTTCTGTCTAAGTTCAGATAGGAAGAACTGCATCAACTGAACTACAAGACAAAGGTTATGGGAATCAATACAGTGTGCAGAAGTATTAAGGAGGATAAAGTATACAGCACAGGAGGATAATCGGAATCTCCTTTAAATATAAATTTCTGCAACGTTAGAAGGCCCTATGCCACTATGCACAATTATTGGCAACAAAAAAATCAATGAGATGTTCATATTTTTTGTTTATGCTGATGCCCTTTTAAAACTTGTTTCTTCACTCTTGACTCCACACACACACAATTTCTGTTCATGCATTTATAAGCTTGACTAAAAAAAAAAAGGAGCTGCAAACAGCAAAATCAAACACCGTTTTCTTTGATAAAATATGCCATATTAAAACCATGTCTAAGATTAAGATAGTTGCAGTGCAGTCCTTTTACATGTCTACTCAGATGGAAGTCTCATTGAGTTCAGTGGGCCTGGGCTCATGACCTTGAGGTGTCATTCTGTCTCATATTACCTGGAAAGCAATAAAAGCAGCCTTTTGGTTACATAAATAATTAGCAGCATAAATCTTTTGAAAACCATCCATTTGCAAATCTTTATTTATCGACTGATTGGCTGTACTAGTTTTATTTTATTTTTTTATAAAAAAGTGACTCTTTTAAACAGAATAGTAAAAAAGGAAGAATTGAAAATGAGCAGTCAAAATAGGAAGTTTTTTCCTGCATGAACAAATATTTATTTATTTTTTTGGAAACTAAGAAACTATTTCAGAGGCATATATTCTTCCACATTTGCTGGGATGCGGTGAGGGGGGTATCAAGAAGTGATATCCTTTAGAAACTAGATTTAGGAATTCTTCTATAACTGAAGAATATCAAAATGTTTCAGAGACAATAATAAAAGATTTCAGGTGTCTACCTCATGCAGCATCAACGCTCAGTTCAGTGGGATCTGAAGCTTAACTTTAAGAAAACAGAAACATTTGCAAAAGTTTCATTGGCTGGTACTTCACAGCGTATCTTTTCATACAATGAGTGAGTTTTTCAAACATTGACGGAGACCTCTCTTCCTGTGTGAAACTCAATGCTTCCTTACAAGACAGAGAATAGAATATGAAGAGTTCTATTTATTCCATTTAGCTCCAAGAAACTAAAATGAACAACAGTATGGAAGAAAAAGAAAAAGAAGAAAGACAAAATATTCTCAGGGTTTTCTGCTGATGTTCCATGTGTTCAGCACTGTAGTTTCTGAAAACCAAAATTCAGAGTTAACTTAGCCCCAGGAACGTACTAAGTTATTTAGAAACTGGTGAGGTTATAAACAAAAGTCAATGCTCAGTGTTTGATCCATTCATATTTATATTCTGCTTGACTGACAAAGAAAGAGGCATCTGAAGCGCTTGCTTGTCATACTGCCAAATGTGTTTTTTTACATTGTTATCATTTATTAATTTATATACCACTTACATACCAAAATGGTTTTCTAAGTGGTTTACAAGTATGAATCATGCCAGCCGTGAAAAAACCTGTATCTGTGTTACCACAGGAAACAAGGTAGGATAAGCAGCAGAATAAACTTTCATGACCAGCTTCTCTTACTGAAGCTCAAGCAAAAAAGGACGAGGCTCTATAGCCACAGTCCAAGGCGGTTTGCAATATGGTAAAACACCAAAGGCAATTGCTCATTGAAGGCTTCCATGCCAGAAGCTTTGAGGAGTTGCTTTGGCCTTGGAGCTCAACCTTGAGGAGCAGTAACAACAGAAAGTTCAAGGCATAATAAGAATTCCCTAGTCAGTTGAGAAAATCTACTCATTTTAAAAAAATTAGTAGCATTGTTGGATCTCTATGTAGGATGTGTGAATATGCTGCACTTGTATCTGTATATTACATTTTAATATGTGTGCAAATGTGCCTTTTCCATGATTTTATCTTTCCAAGGCCAATGACCACTGCAATGTATGGTGAGGGGAAGAAAAACAATTAACAGTGCTGGATTATGCATCTTATTGTAATTCATGAAAATGAATGTTTCATTCCAGGTGTATAATTAGCTTGGAATCAGATACTCAGTTGGATGGTAAGACGACTTGCCAGTTTGCTTTTCCCTCCTGCCCATAAGCTAACCTTGGCATATTTGGGGAAAACAAGGTAATTACAGTGCAGACATTAATCATATGTTTCATTATTGTAAGGCTGTTTGAAATTCTGCCTTAAATTACCAATACTTCAAATTCCAGAAACAAACTATTGCTGATTAATTTTGATAAGATTATACCTACAATCCACAAAGCATGCATTCGGCACTCATCCCGGAATATTCCCAAATACACCAGAGATAATTGACAGTACAATCAAAACCCGTTTTGCTCCAGGCTGGGGCAGGAGGGTTTGGACTGGGCGTAGGTGTCCCTCAACTTGCCTCTGCCTCTAGGAATGTATTTCCTGTCCTTTTATCAGCATGGAGCTCCCTGTTCCACCCATTCAATGGGCATGATTTCCACAACTGGCAGCCAGTGGAAAGACTTGAATCAGGAAGCTCTGCAGATGTGGCTAAGACAGTGATACATCAGATCTCATGGTGGTCCCACAGCCATCACACAATGGCACTGGGCTCAATCTAGGCCCCACCTTCAGCCCACTTAGCGTGGACAGTGAGGGTGTGGATGTACTGGTAGCCGTGATGCTCCATTAAGCCACGCTAGGAAGCAGCTGGGGTTAAAATCGCTCCCTTGGTTTTTATAGCAGGAATAGCTTATGAGTTACAGTCACAGACACATGATAAGCCACAGAGGTCTTGGGACAACAAGGGGCCACCAACCTTTTTTGGATTTGCAAGCCAGAGAAACTGCTGTGGGAGCCACACCTACACCAACACATGATGCTATCTATTCTATTGGCTACCACAGAATGTTTCTTTAAAGCTAATTTCAGTGGGAGGAGGGAGGAAGAATGTAGGCACATGCACATCCACGGGCACCAGGCTCACAACTCCTGCCTCTATTATGGCATATGCTTTTATGAACCCCAGTCCACTTCATCTGATGCCTGAAGTGTTATCCTCAGTTGCAAGTTTATGTATATGTGCAACAACTCATGGGGCTATGATACAAGAGGGCTTACCTCAGAAGCAGGTGAGGCAGAGGAAGAAGATCTCCAGCACCTCAAATCCAGAACTGGCTTTACTGTTAGACAAAGGGGGGCTGCTGCCTCAGGTGGAAGATGCTTGAGAAGCAGCAATTCCTTCTGAGGCCCACAGCTGTTCCTCACTGTGTGTGCCTCCTAAAGTAGCCTGCTGCCCTCAGGTATAGTGGAAGATGTTCCCCTGACACCAAGTGCTGACATAAGATTTCACTAGCAGTCTGCTCAGTTTCTGTACCCAGTCTGCTCAAAGGGCACCCTCTTGTCCTTGGGCTGCAACATCTCTGAGCTGGCCTTCCTCTTCCCAAGGTGCGAAGTGGAGGTTAACTAAACCAAATACAGTAGTACCTCAGGTTAAGTACTTAATTCGTTCTGGAGGTCCGTACTTAACCTGAAACTGTTCTTAACCTGAAGCACCACTTTAGCTAATGGGGCCTCCCATTTCTGCCGCGCCTCTGGAGCACGATTTCTGTTCTCATCCTGAAGCAAAGTTCTTAACCTGAAGCACACTTTCTGGGTTAGCGGAGTCTGTAACCTGAAGCGCATGTAACCTGAAGCATATGTAACCCGAGGTACCACTGTAAAATTATTTTTGCTTCAGTTAACATCGTTTCCTTTAATTCTCTCAGGTACTGAAATCATTTAATTCTGAGATCTAGGCACAAATCAGAACTAAAACCAATGAATCTTCACCCTGGTTTTGAACAAAACGCACACTGAAGGTCAATTGGAGAATCAAAAAAGAAGAGATGGGATTTAAAGAAGATTACCTGAACAAATCAGTGACCGCTTAGCCGCATGAATTGTGCCTTCCCCCCTCCCACATTATTTTGTGGCTTACTTTGCAAAGTTTTCTTTGAAAATTGGAATTATAAAATGTCAGAGCAGCAAAGTATTATTTTTTTTTTAAAAAAGCAAGTCCCTGTTTGCATACATCAAATAAAATATAAGAGAGAACAATTTGAAAACTGAAAGCGCTGTGGACTGTCAGTGACCTAAGGAATCAATGAAGACCCTAAATTCAATTGAAATCTAAATAGCTCTCAAGTGAAAATATCACTAGGCTCAACATGCACACAAATTACCATTCCCAAATAGATATCTGCAATTTTATTCTTTTAATACGTGGCTCTTCTGTAGCAAAGTGACAATGTTATTGAAAAGGATTTTCTTTGCTGAACTGAAGGTTGCATTTGCCCATATTCTTTTATGAAGGAATAAAGATTGGATTTTTCACTTCTCGTCCATGCTAACAGAGAAGTCATTCATATGCTACAGGTCCTCCCTGAAATAGTTTCTCATGCAAACAGTTAAGGACTTACCTGTTTCCAGTGGCTAGTCCTTGATGTACCCTACAAATATTTGTACAATCAGGTTCACACATGACCCCAGCCCAGGCACCCCCTAATGTTTCAAAAAATGATATCATGGTGAGGAGGAGAAAGTACAGAGTGGCAATCTGGCTCCCTCAGCTTCCACAACCTGCAGGAAAGCAGTAGTGGGAGTGAATCAATGGCAGAAGGTAGGAAGAGGGAAGAGGGCAGAGATAGAGGTAGGCAGGGAAAAACGGCTAGAAGGCATCTGGAAGAGATATGCAGCCCCTGCCGGCATCTGTCTCTGAAAGCAGGGGGGAGGTGATGGGCTCCAGCAGTGGCACTAAGGAAGGAGGCAGATGTAGGCAGAAGCTGCAGGTCCATTCCAGCCTTTTTCTTCCGACTGCACCTTTCTATGTCTTATGGATCTGTCTTTCTTTGAGCTCCACTGGTCACCTTTTGCTCATCTGGTGAGAAACATCGCATACTATAGGACTGGAAAATGAAGGAATCTTATCTGTTTTGGTCAGTTTTGGCTACCTCATCTGGTTAAAGATACAGATAATGAAAATTGACTGCATCTATGTATATATCTGGTATACATCTACAGAAGAAAAAATGGTATTTTGTCTCCCTTTCTAAATCTAAATTTGTATTTTTTAAGTTTAGTTGCTCATTTAAAATATTAAGTTAAATTTAGGGTTGTTGTTTTTTTACTTTGATGAATAGAAATAATGTCCTTTATGATTGAATACGTGTATGTATTCAATAAATGATTACCTTTAAACAAAAAAGCCTTGGGTGCATACCCTGTTGAAATGTCTTGTACATGCTTATGAGAGTTTGGGTGGTGTCTTATGCTTGTATCGGGAATTACATTTCAGCCCCTCTCAAGCATGAATCAAATGGGAATGCTTTATGAATTCCACCTAGATTCTTCTTCTTTTTTCCCCTTCTAAAATTCACTGCCACAGTAATGGCTTCTTTACTGCCAAAGCTGTGTACTAGCAAAACTACTGGCCAGTTTTTGAAATGCTGGCAAGGCTGATTTCTATCCTGTAGACACAGAGTTTTGACATTGATAGTAACTACAACCATCACCCACCAGTGGAAAAAAGGAAATGCCATTGGAGGGTAGTTTTTAGAGTATCATAAAAAGTCACTAAACCAGATGGCAAATGCACTAGTGGCTACATTTTTAATGTGTATTGCAGATGGTTTGAAATCATTTTACCTTGTTTGATAGGAGGAACGATCCCATTTGTACAATGACCCTTTTCATTTTACAGCTAGAAAGTGCTCAGGCTCATATTCATCAACTGGAGGAGCTACTATCTTGGCTTTCTCTCAAAAGCTGAGATTTCTATGCCTATGGCATATGGATTTAAAGTGTCAAATGTCTGCATGCCTACATTCCATTTAAAACATTGCTACAACTATTTGTTTAATCTGCTAAAATGCATCATTTCCTGTGCACAACTAGGATAACTGCAAAATATATCTTCTTGCTAAACAAGGTCAGCCTTCCAGAGATTGCCAACTTTTTTTTATTGGATGTGCTTTTATGTCATTATCAGTGGCTTGACATGCATAAAAAGTATGGAGAGCTTTCTTCACTTGCTTTATCTCAATGTCAGATAAAGTTTCAGCTAAATTTCTGAAGGTTAAGCTACTGTTTGCAGCCCAGGAGGAAGGCAAATAAAAAGTGCCTGCAAACCTATACCTATCTGCCACAGTTCATTTTCTGCCTGCATTCGTATAGTCTTTCAAATAGTCAGCAATGTGATGCTCTCCAAATATTGTTGAATTTCATTTCCCAGCAGCCCAACCAGCATGGCCAATAGTCAAGGATGATGGGAGTTGTAGTTCAGTAGCAGCTGGAAAATATCATACCAGCTACCCCTGGTCCAGAAAACAGATACAGATAATCAAAGTTTCAACCCATGTCCAAGGTAAATCTCTGATTCCAGAATCCTAAGGTTCAGTTATTTGGCATTACACAAACATAAGTTCAACCTTTTTCTAGGAAGCATTGCAAACTTGCTTATTTGTAAAGCCTGTAAGGTGTTCCTATTGCTAATTCAAGAAAGAACCCTGATGTATACTAAAGAGTTCCTGGTCTGTCAAAATATGCACAATCCACTCCCCTTTATAGCTGCATCATGTGTTGCAGGAGATGCCACTTGAATTTTATGAGCAGAACATCCTCTGTTAACTTTCCGTATGCCAGAAACTCGAGGAAAGCAAGGAATGTTTTTCTTTGTTTCTGGAGGGCCAGGGAAATTTGTTGTTGACATTTTTACTGTTAATTTTCTGCCGGGCCATAAAGTTTAATGGTTGATTTATAGGAGATGGTGTTCTCATTAAGAGGGGGAGGGAATGGTCACATGGGAAGAAAGTAGATGGAAAGAGAAGCACAGCAAGGAAAGAGGGAACAAGGGAGACTCTCCTAATGTGTAGCTAATTCAGTTTCATTTTCCCACCTAAAAAAATTTGTTTGGAGCTATTGTTTTAGCTGTAACAAAAAAAGAGTGCTTATTTAAACTCTCAAGACTTTAAAAGGTCATTGCTTGTGGAAAAGGAAAAGAATCTATTAGCCCACAGTATGTTTTCTCCTAGAGCAATATTTGACTTCTGGAAACAGACTAAGTTGCCACGTCTTTTGAGCACAAAACCTGCCAAGTCCTTCCTGTATCCTTTGTAATCCTTCCCTCTTGAACAAAAGTCCTTTGAACTGTGCTATTCAGATTTCTTCTTTCTCAGGGTCAAAACAAGGTTGAGCATTAGCATCGTAGATGGCAAAGGGCAAGTGTACATATATGAATGAGAACTTTAAAATTATAGTATTTTAAAAACCATAGTAATTCTAATGCTGGACTAAGAAAGTAGCCTAAATGCTTCCCCACCTTTGTGAGGGAGGCCTCAGTAGGTGTGGTCTCAAATAGAAGCAATGGGATGGGGAAACAAATCAGAGAGTTTGCTAGAGGCAGTGGCGTAGCATGGGTTGTTAGCACCCGGGGCAAGGCAAGTAATTTGTGCCCCCTAACCCATGGATTTGTGCCCCCTAACCCGTGGATTTGTGCCCCCTAACCCTAACCCCCAGATGTTGCGCCTGGTGCAGCCGGCCCCCCTGCACCCCCCACGCTACGCCACTGGCTAGAGGAAAGGGAAAATTTTAACCCTTCCCATGCCCTATTGTAATGGGCCTCCTCAAGCTGCTATTTGTATTGTTTTTCCTAACAGGGTACACAATAACTTTAGCAGGGGGAGGATTTTTAATCAGAAAGGCCACTCCTCCTACAACATGGTCTTGATTTATATTTGACCCCTCTGCTTCTGCTATTTTCAAAACTTGAAAGATATTTGAGTGCTATTCACAGATTTCCTTTGTCTCATCTACTTTGTTAGATGAGCATAAAAAACTGTGTTGATGTTCTAGCTTAGTTTGGAATACTAGCTTAGTTTGGAATACTTTAGTGAAACTGTCCTTAGTATCTAAAAGCCATTCCAACTATGTTTTTCCTTATTTCATCATGTTCTAGTTTTCTTTCTCTGTGCTTCTGTCCAGCCCTCTAGTCTTTCAGACAACTTCTTCTTTCTCACCTGGATCTGCTTAAAAGCAGTTATGTTCGGGTATTCTCAAGGTTGCTTTGGACATTGTTGATACAGCACATTTATCATGGGTCAACTGTCTAGTTTACAAGGGCAAGCAATCAAACTGTGCTTTTAGCCAATGCCCTCTTGCTACTACTGTCAGGTTGCTCTTAGGTCACAGAATGCTTGCAGTGATTTTGGGAGTTTGCTGCCTTCTGTCCACCTGTGCTATATGGAAAACATACACATGTCTCATTTTAGAACATATGGTGAAAATGAATAAACATAAACAGTCTGTATCCAGTACTGTGCAGGAGAAAAGACAAATTTCCTATTTGTGTCTAATTAATGACACAACTCCTTTACAGTGTTGCTGTCAAGCAGTGGTGTAGTGGGGGGGGGGACAAGGGGCTGCCCGGTCTACCGGGGGGGGGCACAACGCTTGCCCTGCCCCGGGCGCCAACAACCAACGCTAAGCCACTGCTGTCAAACTAACCTCTGTGAAATATGCACAGCACTCTGAAGCGCTATATATACATGTTAAGAAATGCTGTTCCCAGCCTTAGGACTCAGCTATACAGCTGCAAATAAAACGTTTTAAATGTGTTGCAAAGTGCAATATACAAATGTAGATGGCAACAGTGACCTATGCCAGATTCAATGTATTTTTCAAAACTTTTTAAAAAGCATTTTTACAGCGTTTTTTTGTATGTGTATAGATTCCACCTTAATTTGGGTGTGAATTTACCTGCAACATTTGGAAAAGGCAAACTCTCTGAAGGCAGAGGTGAGAGATTTCCCACCTGGACTTTTGCGACCATTAGGCTTAGGGGAGCACGTCTCTTACAGAAAGAGGCCTTCTTCTTTGTCTCGTTCTAGCATTCCACCCTCTGTGCAGTTTGAACCAGACTGCAAGTATGTGGTTTGATTTGCACAATCTCGTCCTTGTTATGTTACTAAATACATCTTTATAGTTCAGTTGGTTAGAACATGGCGCTGAAAAAGTCGAGGTTGCAGGTTCAACTCCAGCTACATATTCCTGCGTTGCGGGGGTTGGACTAGCAGATTCTCAGGAACCCTTCCAGCTCTTATGATTCTACAGCTTTTTAACAAATGTTTAATTTGTCAAGTATTCATTTCAGGTGTGAAGAAACAGAACAGAACAGAACAGAACAGAACAGAACAGAACAGAACAGAATAGAACCATGAGGGTCATCTAGTCCAACCCCCTGCAATGCAGGAATCTTTTCCCCAACACTGGGCTCAAACCCGTGATCCATTGATTAAGAGCCTCATGCTCTACTGACTGAGTTATTCCAGAGCAGCAGAGGTGAGGAAGACCTTTTGAGCACAGCAGGCAGGATCCAAAGCTGTCCTACCCCCTGTAAGCCAATACCACTTTAACATGTGGGCAGGGCTTTCCACCTGCCAACCATCTGATATAAGGTGGCAACTTCAAAGGGGATTTAAAGAGTTAATGGGTTAAAAAAAAAGGACTGCTTAAAGTCTTTCAGTCCTAAGGGCAGGGGGTACATGCTCTTTCCCCTGACTAAGGACAATGTTTTCTAGGTCTCTGTGTGTACAAGAACAAAGAAATGACAGCTTGAGTCAGAACATGGCTGAAAGGGAAGAGTTGATTTTGAGCTCTGGAAAAGACCAGTTGAGTCCAGCTTTGGGGGGGGGGGGTAGGCGGGCAGGGAGTGTATGTATTTATAAATAAACTGAGCCATTACAGAAACTCTTTAAGCCTCCAATTATCTCACCGTCCAAAGGGAACCAAAATCAAGTAAGTGCTGTCCCTGGAACCTCTCACCGTTTGAGAAAGTACATTAGTGGCAATAGGATTGTATTGGGGTAGTGGTCAATGAATATGTCTCACCGACAATGCAAATTATCTTTCCACTATTATTATACAGCTAACTGAATATGTGGAATGCTGCCATCCCTTGTACTATTGCAACAGTCGGCGAGACAAAAGGCATTTGTTGTCTCCATTCTCACCTTTCTGCTTGACTAATAGGTCTCCAAATTGAAGGAATACACTGAATGCCACAACCATTTTGTGAATCTGAATGGGTACAATTGTTCGGTATGCTTTGCAGAAGCCCATGTTTCATCTTTGCCTTCATCTATGTCCTCCTTATTAATGCGACTCATTGTGATCTTAATTCTGCCTCAGGTGCAGACGGTTTTCCCTTCCACCTTTTAATATAATGTTCTTATTCCTAGCACAAAAAAAGGCTGCTGGCTAAGCACTCCATCCTCATTGGCATAAGACTGTCATTTCTTAAAAGGAAAGAGGAGAGCAGCTGGGGACTTGGCTCGAAAGCATGCAACTTAACAAAAAAAGCATTTGCCGTTACATAAAAAGTGCAGCTACTCGATAAGAAAAACGGCAAATCATTAGGCATAGTGTTGGATCACTGAAAGCTTCTTTCTAGGAAGTCAGACCATACGCCACCATAGGCTACCTAGCTCAGTACTGTCTGACTGGCAGGGGCTGTCCATTGGGTTTCAGACAGGAATCTTTCCCAACACTAATAGGAAAGAGTATGGACTGAATGTGACACCTTCTGTGTTCTGCTGAGCTCTTGAACAAGAAAAGTACACATCTGAGCATAGGGACCAAGCCATCTTTAAATCAGCCCAGTCCTGATGCCCCTCTTCCTGAGGGGGAGGAGATAGGCAGCTTACATTTATAAAATGTTGTGTGCCCACCTTCATTCATTTAAAGGCCCTTCTGCTCATCCTTGATTTCTGATGCAAAGTCTTGCCCCAATGGCAACAGTGTTACTCCATCTAGCTCACTCTTGTCTACTGGCAGGACTTCAGACTAGTGTCTTTACCAGCCCTACCTAGCAGATGCCGGGGATTGAAACTGTGACCTTCTACATGCAAACATTTACTATGCCACCCCTGACCTTTTAGTCTTCCCCCAAAAGGTAGTGTCAGGGACCTTGCTGAGGAGGGCTGCACTGAGGAAGAATGGTGTGAGCCACCCCCTCCCCCTGAGCCTCAATCTTCCCAGAAGCAGGAGGACAGCATAGATTTGGAACAGTGGTTTGCAGAGAGGCATAGTTCAGAAGGCAGAAGCTGGGAAATACTGGATGAGGAGCAGCAAGAAGAAGAAGAAGAAGAAGAAGAAGAAACAACACTGGGAGAGAGAAGGTTAACAGATTCATAGTTGTTGGACAGCATTCCTCCACCGCCCTCCCCAAGGTCGAGAAGAGCTCAGAAAGTCTCAGAACAGAAAGCACAGATGAGATTACAAAACGTGGAGTGATGTAGATTAATAGGGATGGGGGGGAGTGAGCCTTAAGTTGGAGCACCACCATTCTTGGGAGACGTGTTCTTTTGTCTCTCACTGTGATTATTAAATTATCTAACCGGTAAGACATTCCTTTCTTTTGATGTTCTTATTTACTGCCACAGAGGAGGAAGCCGATTCCCCAAAGCCTGAGAGGTAGATATGACAACACCCAATGTCTGCTGCCCTTCTGTTCCTATTATGCTTTGATTACCATCCAGCATTCATTTATTCATTATAATGAAGGTCATATTTCAGATTCTCCCTTTTCTTTCCCCTTTAGTTTAGTTTAGAAACCTTTCCCCCTGGCAGGTCAAGGTGGCAGCTCCTGCTTCCATTCTCCACCTTCCAGTGTGACCCATTCAGGCTCTGAAGTGAATTCTGCAAGAGCTGGCTTCGATGTCTCAGCTCAGTTTGTGTGCATTTTGTGCTTCCAATGGCTCAGACTGGTGTCACAGAATGAGAACAGCCCAGCACAAAAGAAAAGAAACAAGAACAAATGTGCTATAGTGGGATTTCCTTATCTTGTTTCCTCCACACACCCTGACGTGTATATTTTTTGTTGTTTTGGGAAAAATAAAAGCAAACCTAAATGCCTCTGCAATGTTCACTTCAGCGTGAACGGTTGCTTTGGCTATATGTTTTCAGTTGGTATAATTAGGTCTCTCTGACCAATTTTTACTGCCATGATACTTTTGATTGATGCACAAGTCTCTCTTTCTCCCCACCCCACAAAGTACTTAGGAATTTGTTTGCAGCTCACACAGTCACCTGGGCAGGATGTCTCTATATTTAAAATGACGCAAAGTGCTTGCTTCTTGCCTCTGCATGTTAAAGTGCATACTAGTTGCCTCCGAGTGAAAAATGCTGTCACTGTGAGAGACATCAGAAGAAGGGAAGATGTGTTCTCTCACAGGAGAACTGAAGCATGCAAAGGACATGATCTCAAGGTAGCAAGTGTTTCCTAATAGCTGCTTTGATATATTGAATAGAGAGGTGACTGAAAAGAGCCATGCCGACTAATGTGGGAGAAATACTGATTCCAAAGAACTGCAGAAAGCACATTAATTGTGGAGCTTGCCAGATATCTGTGGAAAGGTTTAGCTGAAGGAAAGGTTGTGTTTAGCACAGACTATTTGTGATGCTGCTGTATTTGACAGCAGGGGCGGCGCTTGAGAAACTTGATCTTTGTGAATTCTGTGGAGCAATCACTCTTTTGAAGGTTATATTTCTGAAGTAAAGTTTTGTTTTGAAGAAGAAGGCTGACCCATATGTTCTGATGCATGATTAGTGAGTTGCACAAGACAAAGACGTGAGGGTATCCAAACCCTGTTTTTTCGTTTTTGTTTTTTAAGAGCCATATGTCCACCTTACAGCACAACCTTTGTTGAAAGGACTGTAGTTTGAACAGTTCTAAAGCAAAACAAAAACAAACAAACAAACAAACAAAACCCAACTGGTGGTGCTGAAGCTCAGCCTTGACGAACAATTAAAATGAGCTGTGAGTTTAAATAATAACCTGAAGAGGTTGCTTTTCATGTAGTCCACATGTCAAATGAATGAAACAGAGAGATTTCCTCAAAAGATTTTTGGTCTGCAAGTTGTATCCAACTAAGTTGCATTCAAAGTAGACCCACTGCAATAAATTGACTTAAGCCACTCGTGTTTGTTGATCTCTGAGTGTGACTTTACTGAATACCACCCAATATCACTTTTGCATGGGTTCATCCATAATATTATTTTGTCCCATTTCATATTAGTAGTGCTAGTAGGAACCTGAACAAAAAAAAATCACATTAAAATAAATAAATAAACAAATAAATAAATACGAACTGTACTAACTGCCAGGACAATGATTAGTTTTCTATAAATGTGTTGTATGTTTGTCGGTTGACTTATCTATGTACAATGAGATATTTTCATATATATGTATTGTGTGTGTAATTCTTTCTTTTTCCATTTGAATACTTATTTCCTTACTATTTCGTATGGAAGGGACCCTATCTCCTGAAAAAAAATCTTAGGTGTTTCATTAACACAAATGCCACTCAAGTGGTTTTTAATGGTGTCACTGAAGTCTGTAACTACCAGGCTAGAAATATTATTTTTTAACAATTGTACTGAAGGGTCCCTTGCCCATGATCAGTGTCTTTGCACCAGAAGGTCATTTTGTTTATTTCATCAGAGAGAGAGACAGAGAGAGAGAGAGAGAGAGAGAGCACTATATGTCTTAATTCTTTTTCATGCACACATTTCCTAAGATTTTTTTTATCATCCTGTTACTTTTTAAACATTTAAGGCAAAAAAAGAATATCAAATGTTTGCATATGTTGGAATCCAAGTTCATATAGACACATTGGGGGCATTTTATTTCCAAACAAAGCTTTTCTGCTTCAACAGCACTGTTGACACGCTGTTATCCATATTTTGCACATATATGTATATGATGAAAGGAAACAGGATTCTTTCCATGAATATTTGTGCATATTTTGGTAAGAGAATTTCTCATTTCAGTCATCCTGAGGAACAATAAACAATGCTTCTTCATTAGGAGGATATATTTAGAAAGACTAATCAAGTAGGCCTTGTTTTCTCTGAAACACTGTCAACAGATAAGACTTGAGAGTTATTTTGGAAAAGTTGCTCATGTCATAATGTCAAAACCACTAGCTTCATTGTAGCATACTTGAATAAGATCTTCCAGTTTCATCTGTTGTTTCTATTGAACTTTTCTCAAACAAATAAGAAATACATACTAAGATACACAGTTTCATCCTTAATCTGTCATGGTCTGACAAGTTCCAATATGCAGCCCACCTGTGACCCACAGGGTCTAGCAGACTTCATCAGACAACTTTATCATTGGCCACACACACATTGTGGAAAACTTGTTCCCTCAGCTCAGGTGCAGTATGTGAATGGTCAGATGTTCCACTCAGCAACCTGACCTTAGTATTCTGCACCAGCTACAGCTTCCAGAACAACCTTAGAGGAAGCCCACCTAGAGGATATTGCAGTGGCCCAATTGTGAGATCATAATAGGTGAGGTTACGTGGGCCTGCAGTATATACATATGTACGTGTTCCTTCAGATTGGGTGTAACCCCACCCAGAACTGCTAAATTCCTCAAATCCTGGAAACTGCTCACCCACAAATTCTCCCTCTTGCCAGAATTCAGTCTTAGCTTTGGGGGCCTCATTGAGCCCACAACTGCCCTCAGCCACCAGTTAATAAAATTTACAGCCTCTCCTGATTCAGATGTAACAGAAACATAGAGCTAGGTGTCACTCGAATCTTCGTATTCCAAATCTCCTAGTGGCCACTCCCAGAAGCTGCATATAGATATTAAACAGCAGTGGAGACAAACTAGTTCTTTACAGCATGCCACAATACAACTCCCTAGAGTGCAAATAACATAATCCCATAAACAGGAGTAGAAGCATGGAAGCACAGTGCCACCAATTCCCCATTCACAGAGATGAGCCACAAGGATACAGTATATCAAACAACAGCATCAGGGATGCATTCCCTAGCCCTCTCCTAAATAAAGTCATACACGAGAGTTTCCAATGCCAATTTTGTCTCCAACCCATGTCTGAACTCAGACTGAAATGGGTCAAGATAACTGGATGTTTACCTCCAGTATCATTAGTGTCCCTCCAGTGAAAAGAGACGTTTTGATCTGGCAAATCCTTTGTCAGAGGAATAGGGACTGAAATGAACTTTGGCAACTTAACTGCCCCGCTGCAACCCCCTCAGAGAAAAAACCCCTCTCCAGAGAAAACCACCTCAGAATAGTATGGATGTTGGCACTGAATTGGGGGGGGGGGAGAGAAAAATTGCCTCAGAAGCTCTGCAAACACTAATTTGACACAAACCACTTTATTTTACTTCTTTTGGGGCTTTTCCTGAAGTTGGATTTAAACTGAAATACTTGGGTTAAAGCTGGTTTGATTGGGCTATTAATTTTATAGGCACAAATAGTGTATTCCAGGATACTATCAAGCTAGATAATGCAAGGTATAGCAACATTCATTATAGGAAGTTATAAACTGTAGCAAAGTTTATTTTGTCATGCTGTGAGGTCATTCCAAAATAATGACAGTCTTTAACATAATTTTAATGCAATCTATTTGTCATGGTACTGCAATTTCTAATGATCAGCAAGTGTGTACACCAAAAAATGTTTAGTTTTAGCCTGCCTGAAATGTCTGCAATATTTCTGCCATGTTCTTTTAAAATTATGTAATGGGTCAAGCTACTATTTTTACTTATATAAATGGGACTTCAGGAATAATGACACAATTACTCGTCATGAGTTGAGATCGGAGTTATTCAATGTTAGTGAAATCCCGTCCTAGAATATTGAACTTACTGATGATCTTTTACATTGGATCATTTCATTAGACATCATTTCATTAGACGCTAGCATGATTTTGAAAACCAAAGTGGGTACTAATGGCAGTTTCCAGACAAAGTGATTTTTTGGGGAACAGTGGAAGGGAAGTGTTGCCAAAATGTTTCTCACTATTGACAAT
The DNA here is from genome assembly GCF_964252035.2 of Podarcis erhardii. Taxonomy (NCBI): domain Eukaryota; kingdom Metazoa; phylum Chordata; class Lepidosauria; order Squamata; family Lacertidae; genus Podarcis; species Podarcis erhardii. Next base: position 52,623,252 of record NC_138500.1, read on the forward strand.
GAAAACAATTTAGGTTGTGTCATTCATCTTCAATGGCAAGGTCACAAGATTTTTCTAACTTACTTTGTACATCAAATTAAAGTAGCCATGTGAAAAACAGTACCAGATAAAAGGAAATACTCTTGAAAAAGCAGGCTGAAAAGGAGAGCTGAAGTGACTTTTTTTAAAAAAAAAAAGCTCTGGAGAGTTTGGGAAGAATGGCTGCCTTTGCTGAGTGCTTGCGATCAATATTTTCCATAATAGTGGTAGGGAAAAGAAAATCCTTGTCTCTCAGTTAATGAGCCATATAGAACAACATGTCTTTATATATATACGGATAGTTATCAGTAGAGATGCTTTTGTTATTGTCCTTAATCAAATTCCTACCAAAGTTTTTGAGTTTTGCATTTTTATAACTTTCTGCCCTCCACAGGGGAGGCAAAGGGAAAATTCTTTCCCCCAGACAAGCCATAACCCCCAGATTCCCAGTTTTAGATCCCTGCTCATTTATTTGTGAGATACTAGGCTGCTCTTCCTTTCACTTGATAGATAGATATTAATTAGCAATTGGCGGGGGGCGCAATTCAGTTCACATTAAAAAGTGAACTCACCAAATTCACATTTTCTGTTTACAATATGTCAACCAGATCACAGACATCCTTAAAACATTCAGACATCTGAATTTTGCAATGCAGTTCTCTAGAGCCAAGTATTGTGTACAAAAATGCATAGAGAATGGCAAAGCATTCATATAAATCTATTAGTAAAAAATAAGAACATTTTCCAATTAGAGCAATACTAATTAGTAGGTGGATCAATAGTTTCATTTGCTGAGAATCTCCAGCTGCTTTGAAGTTTTTACTTAACTTCATCATCATATCCACCACTATAGAATAAGGTCGTCAAGCATCTCTGCTCCCTTCCTAAATGAACACCAATATGTTTGTTGGGAGCAATCATTTTTAATACCACAAATCATGGGAAATCATACTTATAATTTCTTCATGGCCGTTTATTCATTTTTCCAGTTTTTATTAAATAAATAGGTAACAGTAATGTTTTAAAAATATGGTATATGCAAGGAGAAGTGAAGGAAATACATAAATACAAAAAAAATAGAGGAAATGAGAAGAATCATAATGGAGAAATCAAATGGCATAATGTTTAAAATATAGTTGGGTAGAAATGTTTGAGTAATAGGTTATTAGAATTATGAGGCAAGAAATGGGAAAGTGATATAATTTAGGTCCCTTTTTTCCTTATTTGCTGATGGAGCACACAAATATAAAGATACAAACTAGGTTTTCTAGTTCCAAACCAGGAAATAACATTTTCCCTCTGCCTCTGCTATTCAGTTTCCACTTATATCCTCATATATAGCACAACGCAGTACAGTCACTTCACATTTAAGGCAAACACTTTCCAAACGACTGCTATGTAAAACCAAAACACAGCTGTCTGTCAAAATCTGCACATTTCTGAATTTTGCAATGCGGTTTTCCAACCAAGTAATTTGTACAAAATGCCTATACTAGGTAAAATATGCATGTAAGTGTGTGTGTGTGTGTGTGTGTGTGTGTTAGTAAAATAACAGAAAATCCAGCCCATGATTCTGAATCTTAATCACATTGAATCTTATCATATCATATTCAGAACTCATCATAGGCCCTTTAAGATATTCTAAACTTTTTTTAAAAATTAAAGATACAATCCAGGCACAAAAATAATACAAATCTGCCTTAATTTTTTGTGTGTGATCACTGTCACAGTGTTTGTGGGTATGAATTTGAAGGGGAGGGGCACACCTTCATTATTTTATTCTCAGTCCCTCAAAATATAGTGGGGATATCTACTACAAGTCAGTGTAGAAAACACTGAGCTTAATAGACCAATCATCTCTCAGTATCAGGCAGCTTTCTACAGTACCCCAAGAATCTCTTTGTGCTGGGGAAAAGAGCCATTCTTTGCCCTCTATGTTTGATTCTCTCTCACGCACACTTCTTTCTCACCTCTCTTCATCCCCACCCCCCTCTTTTTTAGCCAGCTACATTTCAAAATTTGAAAATACTTTCAAGAGATCATTAGAAGCTGGAGTTAAAGTGTACTAGGAGGGCAACTTGAAGATGACTCAGTAAATTTTGGAGCATGGCCTGTTCCTTGCAGGCCTAGCAACTATGACTAGGAACAATCTAGGCTCTGGCAAATGGGTTTATCATGGCCATCTGTGCTACTTTACAGAGGAGGCCTGTCTGGTCAACGTTCATTTTGAAGATAAACAACATTAAGTAAGAGGAGCAGGAGCCCTGAATTTGCCTGTCAATAGCTGGCGCTCAGACAGCAAACTGAGCAGGCACACAGATCACCTGGTTAAAGGCTTCCCCAGAATGTATTTCTATTAAAATGTCAGGAATTATTCTAAATTTAAATGGATGCATCTGCATGGGCTGGTTTTATCTATATATGTGACCCATAGCTGTCAACTTTCCCTTTTTCTTGCGAGGAATCCTATTCGGAATAAGGGAATTTCCCTTAAAAAATGGGATACGTTGACAGCTATGATGTGACCTCTCTTCTCTTCTTTTACGGCAATGTGTAAATGGCCAACTTTGCTGGAGCAAAACGGACAACAGCTGCTCCACACGGAGGTAATGTTCCTGGTTCGTTTCTGCTTAATATCACAGACTGGGGTGCCACCAAGAACAAGCGTCAGCCCTTCAGACTTTATAATTGTCTATTCCAGCTAAGCCTGAGGACAGAATTTTGGATTGATAGCCTTAAAAGAAAACTATCAGATATTGCAGACTACTAATTAAAAAGTACTGAGTTTTAAATGGTAAGAAATATAATCACTGCTTGCATCCATGTCTGATGGATGGCTTTCATTTTAGTCTCAGAGATGTTGTGACAGTCTTCCTCCCCAAACAGTAATGTAAGCTACAGATCTTGATCAGAAAGTATTTCTGGCCAATAGTAATCAAACAACCGTGATTTATGAAAACACTGCTTAAGATCCTTCCTTCCTAGACCTGAATATTATAGCATTCATATAAATCTTTCAGATTTACAGATGATAATCTAATAAGAAATCATAAATCTATTGTGGAAAGGTTAGCATGGATATGGTAAACACCTATTAATCCTTATGGAATGTTATTAAGATTGTTCCCCACATTTTATAATGTACAGTGCAGCCTTAAGCTTATTATACCAATAAATAACTGAGATTAATAGACTACCATTAATCGAGGAATAATCTTTAAAACTTTTGTAGATTATATTTTATTCAGGTACAACCCATATAGATGGTATATTAGTGATATATTGACCAGAATAGGAAATAAGCCCAGGGAAAAAATACATTCTAGTCAATATTACATTTTTATTTTTATGTTATTATTTCACAAAAGTAGCTTAAATTGGATAGTATAAGGTCGGTCTCATAAACTCAGACCTCATCCCTGTAATGGAAAGGAGAGATAAATGATAATGCAATAGCACGATTACCATAATAGTAATAGTGCAATAGCTTATTACCATAAAATACCATATTTACTCAAGTCCAATTTGCCATCAAATCTAATGCACACCTCAATTTTCAGAACCTTGAAACCAAAAAGTATTTGCTGGTGAATGTAAATGTGCCATTGAATCTAATGTGCACCTTAAATTTTGCAACATCATTTGGTCAAAAATGGTGAGCATTAAATTTGAGTGAATACGGTAATGGTCATAACAAATAAGGAATGTGTTCATAAATGATCTGAAATCAGGTGGCTAAGTTCACAGATGAGACACAAATTATTTACAGTGGTGAAAGCTTAAGCCAGGGGTTTGCAACCTGCAGCCCATGGGCCACAAGTGGTCCACGGGGGTCGTTTAAACAGCCCACGAGCCACCCGCTCGGCAAGTCCCTGTGCACTGCACTAAACCAGCACAGTGTGGAGTGGCGACTCGCTTCCGCAGTGCCAAAAATTGTGTCTACACAGACGCATGTGCCAAAAATCGTGACTGTGCGGATGCCGGAAATCGCGTCTGCGCACAATGGTTTTCAAAGATTATTAGAGAAATTCATGAAGTATAGACTCCATGATGGCTAAATAGACCATCTATATTCACTGGCAGGATGCCACTGAATATACATTTGGGGGAGCAACATGGGACAATGATTGCTTAGATAGCAATATGCTTTATACTAAATAAAGCCATTGGTCCATCTAGCTCTTCATTGTTTATACTGACATCTGGTGGTTCTCTGGGGTTTCAGACTGGGGACATTTACAGTCCCATCTAAAGATGCCAGGGATTCAATTTGAGATGCTCTACCACTGAACCATGGCCCTTCATGTCTTGCTTGTGTTCTTCCTAGAGGCATCTGGGCAGCCAGATGTGAGGAAGAGGCTTCTAGACTTAGATGGACCTTTGGTCTGATAGCAGCAAATCTCTTCTCGTGTTAAAGCCTCACTGATGTGGTCCAAAGGAGAGAAGAGCAATATGTTTGGCAACGGCTTGACTGTGGGAGTTGCCTGAAGAAGGCGCACAAGTTACCATCCAACCATCTTAGGGACTCCACTCTAGATTTGTGTAGAGTTTAGTCCGTAGCCTTTTCTTCTCCTGAAAATGTCCATCAAGGCAGCCAGTTTGGATTACTCTTCTGGGTTTACTTCCGAAGCCTTTCTCATGAATGATCATAGCCTCAAGACAGCAAAGGTTTAGGATCAGAGTTTTCCTTATTCTATTATAGCTACTGCTGCTAACCTAATTCATGCAAACATGAAGTTTCAATCTCAAATGGATTACCTGACAGCGTTTTCTTTAACGATATTGTGCCCAAACCAAGACAGGTGTGGGAGATGGTAGCACTGACTTGATTGTTACTATGTTGTGTATGTTTTTATATTGTAAAGCACCCTGTGATCCTCGGATGAAGGGCGGACTAGGAATGGAATAAATAAATAAATACTTCACTGTGAGAGCCACATTGTCAGTTTATGTAAATGTCCCATAGATACATACTTTCTTTTATTGTATTCATTTAACTGTAGTATATCCCAAGACACATAGATGTGGTTTACGACTTGAGTGAGAATTATAAGCATCAAGATTTTTGCTGCTAGTCTTTAAAATAAGCAGCAGCTCCACAGTGAATTCCCTATCCGATATTGCTCCTCGCATGTTTTTTGATATTCAAGACATGAAACATATATCATCTCTTTAGATGAGCTAGACCGTTTCCTGCCAGCTGTATTAAGACCAACCATCACCCAGCAAAATGCATGTAGACAAAAGAACATGATACAAGCAAGGTTTTTAGCTGGGGCAATTAGAATAAGATCCACTATTTGACTATGGATTCAAAACCCTAAATTGCATTTTATATTACTGACTTTTTATTTCTATTCTTTGCATATGGTGTTGTTATTTTATTGCTATGGCCGATGGCTGACGCAAATAAAGATTCATTCATTTATATGTTGTCAGTGTGGTCTTAATGTCTTACAAAATTGGGGGGGGGGTCCAGTAAAACTATGCCCAGGCTTCTATATTCAGGGCTTTTTTTTCAGCTGAAACTTGTCAAAACTCAGTTCTAGCACCTCAAAGGTGGGTGCCGTTGCTATTCTAAGAGAACGAGGGAGGTGTTCATTGAGAGTTCCAGCACCTCTTTTTCTAGAAAAATAGCACTGCCTATATTTACAGAGTAAAGAGACTAGACCATTCTTGGGATTTTAAAAAGATTTTCACCACAGATAGTGATGCTGAATGTATAAAATTTGCTGTACTCTGTCCATGTACATATATTACTGAAATGATAGAAAAAATTAATGATTGAAGAGAGGAGGAAAATTATTCAATATAAATGCAGAGATTTCAGAAACCTTTGCATTCAAGCAGAGTTATTGTGTCCTGGAGATGGTGTGCTTGCCGTTGATGCCTTTTTTTTTTTTTTTATCCTGTAGGATTAAATAAGGTACTTTTGACCGCAGCACAAATTGTTCATCACAACGGATCTAACCCAACCAGATATCCAGGTCACCTCCTTTTGCTTCAGCTTTGGAGTATTTGAAAGTGATTTAATTAAAATGAAAAATTATGCAGAGGCTGAATACAACCATGAGTATTTCAAGGCACACAATTACGCAAAGTACAGGTAAGAATACCTAATCTCTTTCCTCTCACACTGGTCACGTATTCACTTGTTGTCAGGGACTGTGCTGAGGAGGGCTGCACTGAGGAAGAATGGTGGGAGCCAGACCCTCCCCCTGATTCTGAATCTCCCCAGGAGCAGGAGGACAGTATAGATTTGGAGCAGTGGTTTGCAGAGGGGCATAGTTCAGAAGGCAGATGCTGGGAAATACTGGATGGAGAAGAAGCACTGGGAGAGAGAGAGCTAACAGATTCACTGTCTCTGGAAAGCATTCACCCCCCCCTTCCCCAAAGACACGGAGAGCTCAGAGAGCGTTAGAACAGAAAGAGCAGAGGGTACAATCTCAGAATACAAAATGTAGGAGTGACAAAGAGTAATAAGGACTGGGGGGGAGCCAGCCTTAACTGGGAGCACCGCCATTTCTAGGGAGACGTGTTCTTTTCTCTCTCACTGTGATTATTAAAGAATCTAACTGGTAAGACATTCCTTTTGTTTGATCTTCTTATTTACTGCCACGGGGGAGGAAACCGATTCACCGAAGCCTGACACTTGTATATGTTGGAAGGAGCAAGTCAGGGGGAATTCAATCATCTAATCTGAATGATATTATGAGTCATCCGTAAAATGCATGGACTCCAATGCAGCAAAACACTCCACAGACTGAATTAGTTTTTAATGTCTTGACAGGCTTGCCTTCCACAAAGTGGAAGTGAAAGGATGCAGTGTTTAAAGCATAAAGCTTACTTCACAACAGGCAAGCATGAGACTCAGGAGGTTTTGTCTCACAAGCAAGTAACCCACGCTGGTGTCATTCCTTGTGTTGGAAATTCAGATTGTTCATATTTACCAGCATAAAGTGTGGCAACTACTATTTCCCCCTTTTCTTCCGAAAGTTAGCTATTGGCACATGCTCAGTGGGTAGGCTTTCAGGGTGCTCTGGTTCCAGCAGCCCAGCCTAGCCCAGGAAGAGAGACAAGTTTCAGGTAGCTAACACATTTTAAGCACCTGAAACCACTGGTATCTCGCAGCACTCAGAGAATGGGGCAGTGTGCAACAGTATTATTTTTTCACTGCAGAGGTGAGTGCATGGAAAATTTACAAAATCTCTCTTAGATTAATTTACTCACTTTAAGGTTCCCAGTTTGTCTGTTTTGTTTCCTGTGATAAATTATTTAACTCGGGCAAATCACTGATGTTGCCCATGCCTAAAATGAAGGCACCAGCGGCATGCAGAGATTTTAACAGACTCACAATAAATCACCTCATAATCTGTATAAATCTCTCCTAATGATCTGATGAGTAGAGATGACAGGTCATTCATATAGATTAGAAATAAAAAGCTGGACAATGATGAAGGCTCATAAAGCTCCAATAATTATTCAGGATTAAATTGTACAGCGTTGTTGTTTTCAGAAGACAAAAACAGTGATTGCCCTTAACATGCTAATGCATATAGCATGCACTTTATTCTGAATGCAATAGAATTAATTCTGCCCTAAAACCTATTATTTCTTGTTCTGCCTAAAAGTGAAGACATGAAATCCCTTAGCTAATTATGTGCTTTTTAAAGACGCAAATGTATTGTGAAAGAGGACAATAAAACCAATTTAGCAGTACAACTGTATCTCTTTGTGGCATGGAGATGCCAAGGCCTCTACTAACCTTGGAACTACAGAAAATAAATGAAAGAATACCTAAAACGGGGCACATTAAATTTAATGTTTTGTAATGAGGGCATTCTGACTTTTGTGTATATTAAAATTACAGCATTGTTAGACCATTACCATTTGAGATGCAAAGTTCCCCAACCTTCTATCTGCTGGGAGCGTGTCTCCAAGAAACAAAGCTGTGAGCTGGTCAGTTTTCCACATTTCGATATTGGTTTTTAAAGCCTCATGGAAATTAATCTGTATTTTAGTGCAAATGTTTCCTGATACATGCATTTTGTTGTATATTATTTTCATTAATAAATTCATTTTTATACATACTTCAATAGCCACAGTTCAAAATCTGGAGAAGTGTACATCTTGGAAGACGACCGTTTTTCAGTATGTGTATTGTTTCAGAAAGTATGAATTAGGTTGCCTTTAAATGTGAACTGAATAAAATGTCTCTCACATCCGCAGACCTTTTCCAGGGACAGTCCCAGATTTACAGAAGCCATCCCAGTTTCTGATGTGATCCTGGAATGTCCTGCTTTTCCTTAGGACATTTTCTTTGGAGGAATGTTGGAGGGTATGGAGTTATGTGACCCCTGAGCTAAGGAGATAAGTAACTATAAAACCTTTAGAAGACCTCTGAAGGCATCCCTGTTGTCAGGGAACTGCCATCGGAGCCAAGGGTGGCGCTGAGGCTCCCTAATGATGATGCTGGAGAGGGAACCAGCAAAGGGAGAGAGGACGCTTCCGCTGGGGAAGGAGATAGAGGTGACACCAGGGGGAAAGGGGAGTCCGAGGGAGCTGAGGAGAGAAGGCTCCAGGACTCTTCCAGTGGAACCAGCGGGGAGAGCACAGGACCTCCTCTGGGGACGCCCACTCTGCGCAGACAGCTTTCGCGCAGAGAGGGGAGACGACGATTGGATGTGAAAGAACTCTTATGTTGGAAGAAATTCAGGAAACGCCCACTGACGGATTCTTCCAGTGATTGAGACAGTCATGGTGTACTGACTATCCAGCCTGGGGGGGAAAGTTTTGTCCAAACTACTCAGCCTGGAGCAGTTTGCGCTTTACGCACAAGCAACCCCAGACCCCATTACACCTGTATAGGGAAGTTTTCTAATGTTAAATGTTTTATTATGTTTTTTTTATATATGTTGGAAGACAGCCAGGGTGGTGGGCAACCCAGTAAGATGGATGGGGTATAAATAAACAGAAGAAGAAGAAGAAGAAGAAGAAGAAGAAGAAGAAGAAGAAGAAGAAGACGACTAGAACATCTCTATTTTCATCAGAGAGATGTTGGAGGGTATGCTTCTCTAGTAGATTTTCCTTGGTCCAGAGAATTAGGGTTCAACCCTCTGGAGAGGGTTGCAGCCCCACAAAAGAGCAGGTTCACAGCTTGTGGCTGCTCTTAGAGCCAGCTTTGTCACTGAAAACCCAGGTACCTTGATGGCACAGCGAAAAGTTTTCAGGAGAGTAAACAATCCATATTAAGTGATATTTAGGATGCTTACTGCTCCCTTACGGATCACTCTACAATCCAGTTTAAGAGGTGGGTTGAGCAATGGGCAACATCACTGTCTTAATGGGCTTTCATTTCCATTTTCTTGAGCTCACCAGTTTGAGAAAAAGGAAGGGAATTATCAAGGCAATTATCTTTTCTCAGGTAAAGTCTGATCATCCCAACAGGGGATGGTTAGCAATGCACTAGTTAGGGAGTTCAAAAAGAAGCAGAATTTGTATTGAAAAAATAAAATTAAACGTGCTTTTAGTTTTACAGAATTAATATATCTGTACATGTGCTGTGATTTGCAGCACATTTTCCAAGTGGGGTGAGATATTCTCTTTCGGATGGAATGGGTGGTCTAAGGTACAAACTGAACAAAAAATGTTATACGCTCTCCTTTTTTAAATATGCTTATGCTCCACTTTGACATACTGTAACATATGAAACAGCTGGATATATTTAAGATGAACAGCGTGAAGCTTTAATTAGGCTCTTTTTAGTTAATAGCTTGGAGTATGTGATTTTATTAAAGAGCTTTTGCTCACCAGGCAGGTTTTTCTAAGCTCCTGTAGCTCTACTTGATAGTGGATGCCGATGTCACACCCATCCCTAGGGGACCATTGGCTGCATCTCCACTATGCACCCTCCCACAGAGATTTACAGTGTTATAGCTTAGCGCTTATATTCACATTTTGCTCTCAACCCAAAACATTCAGCTATATATTACTCTGCATTATGGTTTATCAGTTGATAGCCAGCTGTGTTATTCTTCTGGTAAAACAGCCAACTCTTTAATGTTATTTAAAAGTCACTGAATTAAGGGAGGGACAGATCGTAATAAAGGTAAGCGTCAAATAAACTTCCCCCCTACACTTAATTATTGTTAAGATGGTGGTCATTTCCTAGTGCTTTTCCTAGTTCACAGTTATCAAGTGATTATGAACTTTAAAACTACCACAACTCATGAAGGATGATCCTTTTGATGGCTCACTTCAAAGTATAACAAAGGTAATCATAACCATTTATCTGTATTTTCATAACCACAATGAGTTCATCAGAGATCAGGAACAGCACACAATACGGCCATTTAACACTTCTGTTCAAATGAATACTTCCTGTTCTTATCACAGTCATGCATGAGGTTGGTATTTCATCCTCCTCCCCCTTCTTTCCAAATACAACTAACTTTAATCTATTCTTTTTTATACCTCTGGGAGCTCCATTTTAAAAGTAGCCTGATGATATCATTCAACATCCAAAGCCTAAATCAAACTACTACTAGCTAGGTCTTCACTGTATTTTCAAATCATTATACAGGAGATAGATATATCTATATATATATATAGATATAGATATATAGATATATATAGATATATAGATATAAATAAGACTGAGGGTGAAAAATAGATCAGCTTGCTTTAAAAGCCACCATAGAACAGAGAAACTGTCCACCTTTGTGAAGGTAGCTGCTGGCAGAATAATAGGATGTACATTGACATTCAAGATGCAACAGTGATTTAAAAAAAAATAATAATTAAAAATAACCATTGGATCCAACAGCCCATCTCATTCTGAATTTTGTTTGGAAGTTTGAGAAACAAATATAAAACAGTTCTATAAAAGGTATCCTGGTATATATGGCTGATATATATATCTGATATATATGGCTGAGGTCTCAAAGATCCTACAATTTCCCACTAGAGACATTATGCAAGTGTCAGTTCTGGGAACAGAGACAGCAATTGTTCAGAGCACCTGTCATGAAGCAGATATGGTGAGCTGGATGTAAAGTAACTTTGTTCATTCCACAGAAGGCAGTGGCCTCGGCCCGCATGAGATTGCGCTCTTAACATGATGCCGTTCAGGGTGGTTTACATTTGAAAAGCCTGATGCTATCCTAGGGGCACGGAAAGCCCCTGTGGGGTGTCACTTCATGGCCTCAGCCCAGCTCAGGGACTGCCCTTTCCGCCCCACACTAAGTTGTAGGATTGGATCGTTATATTGGTCTACACTATGGCGGGCATGAGATTTCTGTCACTCCTATCAATGTTATACCAGCATGTGTAGGCGCCAACTCCTAGGGGCCATGGAGGCTTCAGCCCCCACAATGAAATATTAGAGGAGGCTGGGCTCCCGCAAAGTTGATGGGCGTTCCCATTCAAATGGGGTGTGTGCACTGCATCGTGTGATTATGTGGGGTGGGGCTTACCTGGGCCCCCACAATATTTTATTCAAGTTGAAGATGATGGAATTTTCAGAGCTGGCCGACCTGACGGGAAGAGTCCGTGATCAGAAGGAGGAGGATTACCAGGAAGAATGGACGAAATTTAAAGACTATTTAGTTAAATATGTTAAGTTAAATTATTTGGAAAAGCTTGCAAATACCAGATAGTCTTAGGATTTAGATATGTAATGTGATGAATTAATATGTTTAATGCTAAATTGGAAAGAAAGATGTTGAGTGTTTTAAGTTAATTTTTTAAGAATTTAGGTTTTGGGAAACCGTTAAAATGTTATACACTGAAATTCAACCAGGGGGATATGAGGAAGTCACTTAACAATTATACAAAGTTTGGTTTAAATACGGTTGAGATTTATGTTTGTTTGTTTGTTTATATGTTTGTTTGTTTTAAATTTTTTTTTTGGAAAAAACAATTGAAAAAATTGAAAAAAATAGATTTTATTCAAGTTGCCACCCCTGCCACCATGTGTTTTGGGATGTGGTATCAAAGGAGCAGAGAACTTGACTGAAACTTGGAACTTGCCAAGAAATGTTGTGGTCACAGTAACCACTTCACCCATTGTATTTACTATTGCTGCCCATATTCCATGCTACTGTCACATTTTAAATTGTGCCCTTAGGAGAAGCTGCAACATCAAAATGTACACTCTGCTGATTAACAGAAAAACGAAAGGACAACTACACTGAATGCAATGGAATCATCTGGGGTGCTGCTGCAATGATAACAACGAAGGTCAGGTCTAAATGCTAATTGATCACATTGCTAAGTGCTGGTGTGGGAAGTGAGGTGCAATGTTGCCACATGTGTTGCTTGCGCTAGACAAATATTGTGTGATGTGTGGTTTAAAAAGAATCCTGTCAGCTGTGGCTTTAAAAAAAAAAAACTGCTGGGAGAAGCACATTTAGAAGTGATACAGAAGTCAAGATTTCTGCTCCCATAGTGCAAGGGTGGCAAACCTTAGGCCCAGGGGGCAAATATTGCTCTCCAGGCCTCTGAATTGGGCCTTTGGGGATGTACTGATGCCATACTCTCTCCTCAGGCCCAGGCCTCCTCCTTACCCTCGAGTGTTTTTGTCTGACTGTGTTATTGTCCTTGAACTCAGATACCGTATTTTTCGCTCTATACGATGCACCAGAGGAGGAGGAAAACAAGGAAAAAAATATTCTGAATCTCAGTAGCCAGAACAGCAAGAGAGATCGCTGCACAGTGAAAGCAGCAATCCCTCTTGCTGTTCTGGCTTCTGGGATAGCTGTGCAGCCTGCATTCGCTCCATAAGACGCACACACATTTCCCCATACCTTTTAGGAGGGAAAAAGTGAGTCTTATAGAGCAAAAAATACGGTAATTCTTTTTGCTCGCCTGAATGGAAGACAAAGAGTTGGGTAAGAGCAAGTGTTAAAACTAGGCTTTTCTACCAAAATAAAATTAAGGTTTTGTTTTTTTCCTCCACCCACTTTTGCTTCTGAGCTCCCAAACCACTGGCATGTGGATCCCAGAATGCAATGCAGCTCTCAGTCTGGAAAAGGTTCCTCAGTCCTCTCATAATGTCTGCCTGTTACAAATGCAGCTCACTCTGCTGGGGCAGATTTCCTCCCTTCTTTTGGGTCTGTATTTTGACTGAAACTATTGAGAAAAGTGGTCTGCATTGCCTCCATGAGATTAGCCACTTTGACTCTCATGCAAAAAAACCACCTCTGCATGGCCAGGCAAATCAGTTGTTCCCAGGGTATGTCCCACATGAATTTAGTGTGTTGTACTAAATGTTGTACTGATCAGGCAAGGAGGAGAGTTCACCCATCCAAGAATTCCTGAAAGCAGAAGACTCAGTGGGCCACCCACAAGTGATATATGTTGCATATAAGCAAAGACATCATGAGCGAATGACACATATCATGAGTGTAATTCTTTTCTTTAAATAATGTTCATTCTGTTGAAAAAAAAAATGCAATAGACAATCTCGTATCTACTCAGAACTATGAAAAAGAGAGACAATAGTAACTTGAGTCCTTAATCCTGTACTTCTTGCCCTATGTTTCCATGAGTTTTAGTTGAGGTGGCCTTCTCATTTGATCTTCCGGGCACAACTCCTAGGGGCCAAGTGGTCTTCCGCTCCCGCAATAAAATATTTGAGGGAGACACTCTCCCCAGTTGAAAGGCATTGCCATTCAAATGGTGTGCATGCACCACATTATATGAGCGATTATGCGGGGAGGGGTTACCTGCCTGCTCCCAATACTTTATTAAAGTTGGCACCCCTGCATATAAATGAAATAAATGGTTGTCATACTGCATAAAAAGATAATGGGTTTGATTTAACTCTGGTTGCTTTTACTTGACAGCCAAGGCAACATACCAGACTTATGTATATCAATTCTTATATCTATATGGAGACAAGCATTGGGACAAATCTGTTGAAATATGCTGTTTTCAGAAATGCTTACACAAATCCTTTAGTTTTATTTTCACCAAGTTCCTTTCTTTTTTTCCTGCTCAGTATTATATATAATGTACAATTTAAAACCATGCAATGAAACGTCTGAACTTTTGTTGCTTCACTGAAAATTATGGACCACAGATGTTGCTAGCGCACCAGCTTGTCCCATTACTGATAGCAGAGTTAATTGCACAACTGGAGCCATTTTTTTCCTGCATGTTATAAAGATAGCAAGTTCCTAAACCTGAATTTGAAAAATATAGACATAAGCAAAATCAGACAAGGTGTCCTTGTACCTGGAGTTATTCATTAATTGTATAATTATAACCCCAAACAGATGCTTGCCGGGGGTGGGGGGGATTTAAGAAACGCGAAGTTATCATCCATAAAGAGCACGGTCATCAAGTGAGAGTGAATATTAAAGTCATATCATGCCTGTGAAACTGAGCCTTTTTTTGGTCTGTTTAATGATGAGTATGTTTGATTGCTATTTCTTCTGAACCAATGACACAATGCGGGGAAATGCTGTCAAACTCTCGAAACAAATGTGTTTGGTGTATGTGTGTTATAGAGCAACTCATTTACATCCTGTACTGTGCCAAAATAAACATATATTAGGATTCAATGTGTGTCTTACACTGACAATTTCACGCTGCATGGTTTAAGATTATGCTCCCTTCTGAATATATATATACATATATATATATATGCAGGTTTTGGTGTCCTCGGGTGTCTTCCCGTGTAAAAGTTGGGGTGTCTAGGCGACGTTTCGACGAGGTCTCACTCGTCATCTTCAGGCTGGTGCTTTCGGCTTCTTGTTACTGGAACAGAGCAGGATCTCAGTGTTTGAGTTCCTATAAATACTGTAGAGGGGGTGTGGTGTATAGCCTCCAATGTTCTGGGCAGAGAGGAAGTTCCCAGGCTAGTGTGCCTTTTCTTCTTTTGTTCCTTAATTACTTGAGAGATATCTTGAGTGATTTCTTGAGTGATATCCTGAGTACCACTTAGGTGGGTCATTAGGTGTGGATTAGTTGTTAAAGTCTTTGTGTCTTGACCTCTTGAACTTTGTGAAGAGTTTTCCTGAGAAGATGGCTGTACTGTACTTAGTTGTGCTCTGGCTTGGCTTCGTGTATAGGGGCGAGCTGTGGTTTTGTGGCTTGTGTCAGCCAGATCTGTGTAGGGATTGCAGGGGGGTGCAGCATCCGGAGGTGCCACCATGGATTGGCTACTGGATGGTGTCTGTAATTCATCTGTGGAGAGGGTCTGGGTTTGGGTCTGGTGTGGTTGATTGGTGTTGGCGTTCTGTGTGCCTCTGGATCTGGTGTCAGTTTTTGTGGGGAGGGCTAATTTCCAGATGTCTGGCAAGCGGGATGTGTCGTCACGCTTGTTCATGTTGTGAGGGTGTTTCTCTATCTCGATGGCTTCCATGATTATTCTCTTGTGGTGATGTTCCGTGTTAAAGAGCAATTTGGAATCCGCAAAATTAATTTCGTGTCCTGTTTCTTTCATGTGTTGGAAAAGAGAGGAAGTTTTTTCTTCTTTTTTGACGGCATTCTTGTGTTCTGCGATACGTGCATTTATTCGTCTGTTTGTTTGTCCAATGTACGTGGCTGGGCAGACTTTGCAGGGTATTTCATAGATCCCTTGGTTTTCCAACTGGATTTTATCCTTGGGGTTTCTGAGGATATTGGCTATTTTTTGGTTGGTGCAAAAGGCTGTTTTGATATTGTGTTTATGGAGGATTTTGCTAATTTTATCTGTAGTGCCCTTGATATAAGGAAGGAGGGCCATGCCATTGTTTTCTTCTGTGTCTTGGTTTTTGGGGGGTGTTTCCTTTTGGATTAGCTTCGTAATCCTGTTTCGCTGGTATCCATTGGCAATTAACACGTTTGAGAGATTCTGTAACTCAGTTGTCAAGTGGTCTTTGTCAGCCAGGCGTTTGGTTCTGGAGATGAGAGTCTTGGCTACGGAGTTTATTTGTGCAGGGTGGTGGTGTGATTGTGCATGTAAGTAGCGGTTGGTGTGTGTTTTTTTCCGGTAGATAGTGTGTCCTAGGGAGCCATCAGGTTTTTTGTAGATTAGGACATCAAGGAAGGGAAGTTGGTTGTTGGCTTCTATTTCCATAGTGAATTGTATTTTGGGGTGTAAGTTGTTGAGATGTGTGAGGAAGCTATCCAGTTTTTCTTTCCCGTGTGGCCAAATTACAAAGGTGTCGTCAACATATCTGAGCCAAAGTTTGGGTTTGTGTTCTGACTTGTCTAAAGCATTGGTTTCAAAGTGTTCCATGTACAGGTTTGCGATGACCGGTGAGAGGGGAGATCCCATAGGTGCTCCTTCTATCTGTTTGTATCTTTGTCCATTGTGGATGAAGTACGTGTTGGTTAGGCAGTGGTTGGTCAGGTCCAAGATGTATTCGGGGGGATTGTATTTGTTTTGAATAGCTGTCAAGGCTTCATTAATGGGCACTTGTGTGAAGAGAGATACAACATCGAAGCTCACAAGTAGGTCATTAGGATGTAGGTTTTGCTTCTTTATTGTTTCTATGAACTGGAAGGAGTTTGGTACGTGTGAAGAGATGGATTCTGCATAGGGCTGAAGTTGCTTGGCGAGAAATTTAGCGAGATTTTGTAGAGGTGAGCCTATGGAGCTGACTATTGGTCTGAGTGGTGTTCCTTCTTTGTGTATCTTGGGGAGGCCGTAGAGTTTGGGGCATCTGGATGATTTTTCTCTGGGGATGATTCTTAGCTGGATTTCTTCACTGATAGGAGAGGCTTTATATATATATATATATATATATATATATATATATATATATATGACTTCCCAATAGATAGTATACTTATTATGGTTGTTTCCTAGCAGTAAGCATACAAATAAAAAAGGAGAATTCCTTGATGGTGAATGAGAGAGAAGATATTCACAGAGAACTAACAGTAGTGCCTTTGAGGAGTCACCCTGACCCAGAGCCGACCCACCCATGAGACAAGGTGAGGTGACTGTCTCAGGCAGCAGAATCCACAAGGGCAGTAGATCTTTGTTCCCAATGTAGGTCCTCACTCATGCCTTCTTCCCTGGTGGGGACAGAGCTGCCATTTTGTGGTTCACCTCAGGTGCCAAAAGGTTGTGCTCTGACCTTGCTCTGAACCATAATCACATTGCTGGGGAGGGCAGGCGGGGAGAGGTGAGATGTGTTTTTATGTTCAAAACAGCATTTTTAAACACATTTGAACCTCACCCTTCATCCAACAGGAACCCAAAGCCATTTGCAACTGGCAGCAATAAAGCCAGTCCTAAAACAATGCTTCAGGCAAACCATAAAACCATATAGTTGAAATAAACCCCCATTACTGCAGCAAACTGATAGCTTTACTTTCAACTGGTCTTCCACAGACATTTTCAGTTTTTCCTACAGGCTTGGTTGAAATGATGTGCCTTCACATGCTGCTGGTTGCAACCCTGGTTGCAAAGGGGCTGTACATAATATAGCAGAGGACAGGAGAGAATATTCTGCAATGATGCTGCATCAGTCTTTAATGCATGTTGGGTTTTTAAGTGCTTACCAGTGCAAGTATTCTGTTCACCCCCCTTTTTTTAATGGAACAACTGCCAAGATTTGGTCATGTGGAACTCACAAGACAAAATATTTAAAATGTTTACTCAAAAGTAAATCTCACTCTGTTCACCTGGGTGCCGGAGGATGAAACTTCCTCTCTGAGTGATAGTTTCCCCCCCAGAATGTGGAAGACCAGCTGTGTTACCAGCCCCAGAAAAGTGCTTCCTGTTACATAGAAATTGGTATAGAGACAACAATTGGTATTCAGACAACTCCTCCAAACTATGTAAATTTGGGGAATATGTCATGGGCTTGCTTAATCCCTCCCTCCCTCCTATTTTCATCTTTCATCACTTCCTTGGCTGAACTCATCAAGCTATGATTTGAACAAATAACTATTTTTGTGTAAAGCAGAATTGGGAACTGTGGTCTGATTCGGAACTGGAAATGTATTTGACTCAGGGCCGGATTTAGATTTTTTAAAAATGCATAAAATTAACACGGAAAAACTTTTACAATAACTGAACTTTGTAAACCTTTTGTGGAATAAGCATTATTTTTTAGGAAAATGAAGTTGTAATCTTATTCTTGAAGGCCTGGCCAGAGTGAAGGTGGTCTCATCAGTCTGCACAGTCTCATCAGGGCTGACTGTAAGGCAATTGGAACAATTGGGCCAAATTGGGCCCTATATGCCTCTCCTAAGGGGACCCCCGCACCAGGGCAATGTAGATGGATTTATTTATATCTATAAGATTTTGCAGATTTTGGCTGTGAACTGCCCTCCCCAAAAAAATTCAAGTTGTGCCCCACTGCTTTAAATTGGGCCCCACTGGCTAGCCCTGAGTCTCATAGTTGCTCGGCTTGAGTAGCCCTGCCCTTGCATGAAGTCTTGGGTTTGCAATTTTGGGAGAGGGGAGACTGCCTGCTGGGGAGTGAGTGGGCTGGCGAGGTTCCTTAGATTTAGAGCCCCTAGGCTTCAGCCTACTTAGCCTATATATAAATCAGGCAATGATTTGATCATAGTTTTCAGTACCATTTTGTAGCCAAAATATGGTTTGCACAAACCACCATTTGCCTAGCTCAGTGTAACAGAAAACTATGGTTTGTTAAGGAAGAGGGATTTGGGACAATGTGTGGGGAGGAAGAAAGAGGGGAGCATGCAAACTGAGGTTTGCTCACGTAACAAAAGCAAATCATGGTTTGGCATTGCATCTCAGCCGTGAGCTACACATGAAGAAGTACTTTTACTAACATTTGGTTTCATTAATGAGAATGATTTATTTGAAGGATAAAATCAGGCTCTTAGAAGTTGGTGAACAAATGAGATCATAATCCATGATATTGTAGTCCCTAGTTCAGAAAGCATTACTCGTTGCTCCAGGGATATACATGAGAAGTGACTTCCTTGAAGTGCTTGGCAGAACTGCTTGAGATTTTGCCCACCTTCTGTCAAGTACTGAAGTGTATGCCCATGTCCACCACTGGAGAGACACACTTAATTTCTCATTACTGCCTGCACAAAGACAGAATTTGCCCATGGGCTAAGTAGCATATCCTAATGTCTACCTGAGACTTAATGGATTAATGAAATGTTGCTTTCGAAAAGGAAAAGGAAATGTAAGTCATTTGGAACTGAAATCTCATTCATGAATATTACCTGACATATCATAAAGGATTATGAAATTGCTGCCTCTGTAGGAAGACTTAAGTGAGATTTGTGATTAAAAGAACAAATAAATAGTAACTCCTTAAGAAACAGAGACCTTTAATCTTCAAATGGGAAGTCTTAGACTCTTGCCAAAGCCCATCTGGAAAGAATAAAGTGACAGTATTTAATTACTAGAAAAAGCCATCTCAGGCCTACTCTACTGAAAACAGCAAGATGAGATTAAATGATTTTATTCACCAGACATAGAAAGCAAGAGGTTTTGTATGGCTGCTTTGCAAAAAGATGACATTCAGAAGACAATTTATGTAGTTGTTTTCAACACAACTTTCAGGGTTTCTCATGGATACAGACAACCAGGGTTTTTCTGAAAATATTTTCCAATGAAGGGAGTGATGGCACTGAGGAAAAGAGAGAGGGGAGGATTCTGATTTATGCTCAACAAAGAATTTAACAATGTTTTATTATGCCCTCCCCCCTCAACCAAGGTTGAATGGACTTTATTTAAAATTATATTTGGACTGGACCAGGAGTGTAATGGAGCAAAGAAGAAAATGGTTGCAGATTAAATCTGGCAAGAAGCTGCATTCGTAAAAGAGGATCTGTTTTTAGCTGTGTGCTGAGGAAGAACCCCAAAGTGGAATTTTAATGGCGGAGAGTGGACATGTTATCTGAGAGTTATTCATAGCAGCAGCCTGCATGTAAGTTGGTGAAAGATAGCAATTAACCCTCCCAGCACACCAGGTCTGAGAACAACATTTATGAAGGACTACACAAATGACATGGAATTTGTATTTATGAGAAGCAACAAAGGTGCTGTATGTAAGGAAACAATAAAGGTCATCTGTGAGAATGGACTGACATCAAAAGAAGAATTTGATGAGGAGATGAAAGAAGGATGAAGTGGCTACATGAGGAAGTAATGGACATATGTTTGCAACAGGAGCGGGAAACCTGATTTTTAAGAAATTGTGTTAAATTAAAGTAACCGTGACCTATGAAGTGATGGTTACTGTATGCATTAGGATATGCGCTGTGATATGGAAGTACCTAACATGGGAATGGTGTGTAACATTAAAATTCTCGCAGCCATCTGACAGCAACAAAAGATCAATAATGATGCAAAGGGTAAACTACCAGCAGAGGGAGCTCCAACAATGGCTATTGACTGGTGCTCACCCCTGGGGTTCCCGGGGGTCCTGGCATGGCCCTAGCCCCTCCCCCGGGCTTCAGACGAGATCCAGACCCCCGGATTCCTTTAACGGAATACCTTGTCAAATGGAGCGGCAGGTGATGGCTGTACCACCCCACTCCACATTCCCCTAAACCAGTGCCTAACTGCCATACCTTACAAAGTTGTGACGATTGCCAAGAGGTAGGCAAAAACCAAGTGGCCACTTCCAATCTGCCACATTGGGAAAAAATCCTACCCGGCCCCCGTTCCAAAACAGGTTGTGTGTGTGTGTGTGTGTTTGGCAGCGCAAAACAAGAGGGGTTCCCCACATTGCACTGCCGTTTAAATAATAAATTCCCAATCATCCTGCCATGACAATTGGCTAAGAGCCAGTGGTGTGATCGTGGCACCACCATCCCAGAGTGGGGCAAAGCCCCATCTCCAGGCCAGTTGGGGGGAGTCCCGGGGTTGTGCGCAACATGGACCATCCGTTATGAGGATCCAACTTGTCACATTCAAAGGCTCCATGGTGTGTCATTTACTCGGCAATGTCATAACTTTCAAAGTTAGGACCACACAAACATCCAGTTAGTCTCCCCACCTTTCATTCTAGCTTCAAACCTGTTGGTAAAAGCCAGCTCAGATGATGTTACTAAACATTGAGCACAATTTTCAGGTCCTTCACTTTAGCTATAACACAAAGTGGGGAGTGTATGATGTTTCTTAGCAGCTACAGTTAATATCCTCATCATCTCAAGACCTCATTCTCCAGACCAAAGTGGATGTTGCACACATTTGTTTGGTAACATTCAACTTTTTTTTTATTAATGAAAACAGTTTTGCGGAGAAGATGCTGTTAAGATCAAAGAGCAGATGTACATGAATCTCCTTAACCCCTTTTCTACTTAGCCATTTTACTGCTGAAAACTGCACACACACACCCCCGATGCCTTTTCTCCACAGGAATATATTGCTTGCATCTGTATGTGATGGACACAGCAAGGGGACAAGAAAACAAAGGATTGAGGGCCACCTTAGAGCCGAAAGAAGTAAGGTTCTGGGAATGATGTAACTGAAAACCAATGCCCTCTTGCCATGGACAACCCAAACCCTGGATGTTCTGTGGGAAGCATGAGAGGGGCAGAGTTCTGGTGACCTTTAAAGCCCTAAACAGCCTCAGACCTGTATACCTGAAGGAGCATCTCCACCTCCATTGTTCAGCCCGGACACTGAGGTCCAGCTCTGAGGGCCTACTGGTGGTTCCCTCCCTGTGAGATGTGAAACTACAGGAAACCAAGCAGAGGGCTTTCTTGGTAGTAGGCACCCGCCCTGTGGAATGCCCTCCCATCAGATGTCAAACAGATAGACAACTATTTGACTTTAAGAACACATCAGGGAAGATTTTATTAGTTGATGCTGTATTGTGTTTTTAATATTTTGTTGGGAGCTGCCCAGAGTGGCACTAAATCAAAACAGATAGCAATCTGCAGAAAACCCAATTGCCATTTGTTCCAAATCAGGGCTAAACTGTGGGTTTTCCCCAGGGGAAAGCAGTGGGGCAAATGGAGGAGTGCATAACCCCTTAGCATAAGATAGCTTCTTGTGTTCCTAATTGTCTACAGTAAACTGAAAGGGCATCACATTTGTGGGCGATGCATATTCCCTTGACTACAGCATTTTCTATTGAAATAATAAATGTTTGAGATAAAGGTTTATATATTAACTTGGTTATGTTTTAAATGCCATAACATGCCATAAAAAGATATGTTATTTCTGTGAATAACAATTCTCATATAGAACAGTTATTAGAAGCATTCAAAGAAGCTAAATTTTATGTTAGCAAGCTGAGGGGCTCCTTTTTATCACAAATTGTTCCTTACATATAATTTGATTTCCATCTGAGAAAATGAAATTCTTAACAAGGAAGTATTGCAGTCATTTATCTAGCGTAATTAAAAACTGATTCCCCATAAAAGCTACTGTGTGGTTTAAGATTGCTTACATAATTTGAAATGAACACACATATTTTTAACTCTTGCATTAAGGTGCAATTAACTTTGCCTGGAGAAAATGCTCAGAACTGATAATTCTGAACAAATCTAGCACTAGCCACATTAACCAATTTATAGGTTGGTTCCTTTTTTTAAAAAAAAAATTCTTTCATTAGAATAATCACACACTATAATGACCATGAATAGGAAGTGTATGCTTATGGTATACATCTAATAGGCTGCATAGTCATATTCTTTACTTTAAAATGGACTCAAGTGTGCCCCCGTTTTCCTTCAACTAATATACCATTCCCACTAATTTAGACTTATACATTCCTTTGTGTAACAGCAAGGAAGCAGTAAAAGTCTCAGATGGGCAGCGATAAAAAAAAAGCTTTGAACAATTTTTTGAAATCTAGCATGTGACTTCCTAAGCAACCGTCCTAATACCTTGTATTAGGAGCTGCCACATGTTTTGAACAGCAACAACAGTAAGGGATTGGGGTTGGCCATTGGTAAATGGCCATATATGATTGCTGAAACATATTTGATTCAATGGATTAGCAGCTGACAGGGACAAAAATAGGGGAAGGGCAAAGCATCTCCTTTGAATGCAAAAGGTCTTGGGTTCCATCCTCAGCATTGCCAAGTAGGGCTGGACATGTTCCCTGTCTGAACCTCTGGAGAGTTACTGAGTAAAGTAAGGTAGAGGTCAAGGACCCCTGGACGGTTAAGTCCAGTCAAAGGCAACTGTGGAGTTGTGGTGCTCATCTCGCTTTCAGGCCGAGGGAGCCGGCGTTTGCCCACAGACAGCTTTCCAGGTCATGTGGCCAGCATGACTAAACTGCTTCTGGCGCAACAGGACACCGTGACAGAAACCAGAGCGCACGGAAACACCATTTACCTTCCCGCTACAACGGTACCTATTTAGCTACTTGCACTGGCGTGGTTTTGAACTGCTAGGTTGGCAGGAGCTAGGACAGAGCAACCGGAGCTCACCCCATTGTGAGGATTTGAACCGCTGACCTTCCGATCGGCTTTAGACCACAGCGCCACCCGCGTCCTCACTGGGTAAAGTAGACTGAGAATAGGCCAATAGTCTGACTCAGTGGAATAGAAGACAGCTTCCGGCATTCCTATTTAGGGGTAGGCAAACCAGGCCAATAGATATTCATCAGACTTCAGTGCAGTGGCAGACTTTGGGGTCTGAAATTTCAGCAGCACCCTGCCTCTTGCGCTCTGTTCTAGGTAATAGTTGTGACACCCCTAGGGGCACCCCTGAGGTTCAGCACCAAGTGCAACTGAACTGATTGCACTCACTGCCACTGTGCAGGGACTCCTTCAACTTCTGTTGATTTTTTTTTTTTTAAAGTGGCTATGTTAAAGCATGAATATGCTTATTTTGGGGGTGAGGGTTTATTTCGATAACCTTTTATTTAACATTGGAAGTGTTATGGATATTGTATCTTGAGGTTTTATGGCACGGTTTTTGAGATTGCACATCTACTTTTATGCATGCTGGAAACTGGCTTGGGCCTATGGGAATGTCGGTATAAAAATCCAAATGAATAAGAAGAAATAAAACAAAATGCTGGCTTTGAACCTGCAAGTCATCTGGGAGCCCTAAGATTTGGGGGAGAAATTATTGACCAGATAAAGCCCCTGATTTCCCATGAATAATATTTAAAACCAAAGTTACTATACAACTAAAATTGGTGAAAATAAAAAAGTGTGTGTGTGTGTGTGTGTGTGTGTGTGTGTGTGTGTGTATTTAACTATTGGGGGGAGACTTGGGCACCGTTAGTTTCAAGCTGCATTTTGAATTAGTTTTGTATTTTCTGCAGGAACTTTATGTAATGGGAACATTTCACCATTTTATGGATCAACAATTCAGATTCCTTGCATGCAGAAAGAAATAGTAAAGAAAAATATAAGCACCAAGCTAATTTTACTTTAAAGTGTCAGCTTCTATTTTAAAATTGTACATGAAATAAACAGAAATTGTACTGATCACATTATAAGCCACCAGCATTATAAAGAGATGCATTTCTAAGTATGCCCAGTGCTTCAGTAAAGTTGGTGGTTCAAATTCCCGTGACGGGGTGAGCTCCCATTGCTCTGTCCCAGCTCCTGCCAACCTAGCAGTTTGAAAGCACACCAGTGCAAGTAGATAAATAGGTACCGCTGCAGTGGGAAGATAAACGGCATTTCCAGGTGCTCTGGTTTCCATCACAGTGTCCCATTGTGCCAGAAGCGGTTTAGTCATGCTGGCCACATGACCCGGAAATCTGTCTGTAGACAAACGCCAGCTCCCTCGGCCTGAAAGCAAGATGAGTGCCGCAACCCCATAGTCGTGCTGGTGCAAAAATGATCCATGTGGTACATTTTACCCTATTAATATATTTGCTGCATTCCTCTACAGGAAAAGTTTGTGCTTTTAAAAGAAACCAGCGATGCAATGAATCAAGGTGTGGCAGATGAAACTGCCTTGTAATAGTGAGTCTTCTAATAAGAATGTATTTTATTTTGAGGCGATAACAAATGACAAACCAATTACAGCTAGCCTCAGCTATTGTTCGTAAATTATACGCAGCTGATTTTATTAGTTCTAATCTTATGGCTGTTCTCATCCTGCCCTTTTATTACCTAATGTCTGCTGACCCAGCATTATTCAGCTGATTAACAACTTCCAACATTCGGACAGCTATAATAGGATTTTTAGCTGCCATAGGATCAACTCTATTGCAACCCCCAATCTCATGCTCAAATATCCATTATTCCTCACATTTTTTCAGGAAAGATGAGAGGCATTCATGACCAAAGTCCAGAAAGTGGATCAAATTGAATGGCGCCATGCAAATCCTGTAGAAACGCCAAGCTTTTTTAAAGCAGTATCCTGAGACAGAAAGTACATTTCAGGCCTTATTGATATCATACAGTGGTACCTCGGGTTAAAGATGATTCGGGTTAAAGATGCTTCAGGTTACAGACTCTGCTAACCCAGAAATAGTATCTCAGGTTAAGAACTTTACTCCAGGATGAGAACAGAAATCGCACGGCAGGAGGCCCCATTAGCTAAAGTTTTACCTCAGGTTAAGAACAGTTTCAGGTTAAGAATGGATCTCCAGAATGATTTAAGTTCTTAACCCGAGGTACACTGCACAGTTAAAGTACTTTGATACCACTTTAAATAGTCATAGTTTAATAATAATAATAATAATAATAATAATAATAATAATAATAATATACTTGTACGCAACTCATCTGACTGGGTTGCCCCAGCCACTCTGGGGAGCTCTATTTTGTTGATTCTGGGAGTTGTAGTTTGTCAAGGGTGTTGAGAGATGTTAGGAAACCTGTGCTCCCCTTACAGAACTACATTTCCCAGGGTTCACTGTGAGGAAGGATTTCTTGTAAAACAGCTCTGGGAGGCAGAGGTGCCAACAAATAAAATATTGGGGGGGCAGGTGAACCCCGCCCCGCATATCCAATCGCATGACATGGTGCACCCACATCATTTGAATGGCAATGCTCATCAACTTTGGGGCCCCCGGCCCCCTCAAATATTTTTTGGGGGGCTGAAGTCCCTGAAGCCCCTAGGAGTTGGCTCCTATGCTGGGAGAGGAATAGGGGTGTCCTATCAACTCTCACCACCCTTAACTATAGCTCCCAGAATTCTTTGGAGGAGAGCCATGACTGTTAAAATGCTTTAAGTGTAGGATGTAAATGTGCAACACACTTACAAGGAGTAAACACATTGAATCCAGTGGGACTTCCTTCTGAGTACATATATATATATGTTTGCACTATTCATAAGGTGAATGCCAATTGTGATCCAAGTTACAGTCTTGGAATCTTTCATGAACAGTTGAGAATCCTTTATTTCCATTCAGTTTCATTGTCCCTTGAGACATCTATGTCTCCACACAAGGCAGGAGCTGACCTAATTGTTGAGCATTAAGTTGCCTGTTCATCAGTGTACTTGGACTGAGCTGAAGAAGGGTGACGAAACAAAAGTTTTACCTGGCTGTCTCATTGTCAGAGTCCTTCCCATACACAGTTTCTCAGCTACAAGATTTAACACAGAGAATCTGCACTCTTGAACCCGGGGACATTGAATTGTAATGTGTAAGATTGTATATATCTCTTCAAGACTGATCTGAGACTGTATATTCATATTCTTTAAGATCACATTATTCTGAGTTATAGTATGTGTTGCATTGAGATATTTGGTCTACAGTATACTCTTATTCCGTATACCAGAGTTGTACTTGATGAACTTGATGACCAAGCATTCATTTTTACAAGAGCATTTTGTGCATATGTGCAAAACAAAGAGGGAGCTTGCTTTCCATGGATCCTGACATAGTGGATGCCAAAATAAAAATGAACTGAAGCACAAAACTGGTTGAACGCTTTTGGTGCTAAATCTGCTAAATTACAACATAAAAAGATATCTCGCTTGGTTTCAGTGGTAAAAAGGTTTAATGTAATTCTGTTAACCTTGCTGTAGTTCAGGATAACAAAATTAGAAGTTCATTTGCATGTCTAATATAAATGTTTGGATGCTGCTTTTGTCAGATTGAAAATTAATATGATGAATTAAGCTGAAAAAGAGCCTACAAACCTTGCTTATTGTGTATTTGTCTTTCATACACTTCATTAACACTGTGTTTCTTATGCTTATTGGACCAAAGGAAGTTTGTTAGCTAACATTATGCCATGTGAGTTTCAATGACTGTGAGTGATGTTGTTGTTGTGCTGTGTTTTTCCATTACAATGCACTGAGAAATATCCAAATTAGCTGGAGCAAAAGAGGCACAAAAAGTCCATGGCTGCAATACATTGCTGGGTTTTTTTTTATTATATGAGCTTGGTGATCCTAGCTTGAGCATTTAACATGGTAATTTTCAGACCACATTCTGAAGCATAATGTTCAGGGGGTGAAAATCACTTCTAAGCATATGAAAGAATAGGTGGTCTAATACAAATGAGAAGATTATTTTTATTAGACCAACTATTTTATATGTTTATAATTCTTTTCTTTTTATTGTACATTATTATGCTTCAGGATTTCATTTTTTTCTTTGGGATCGGCTTCTCTAGTAATGCTTATATGTGAAGGGTACCAAATGTCATCTTCCAAAAAGAGAATGCAATAGGAAGAAGATGCTCAGATGAGAATCTAATTGAGAGAAGACTGAGTAGGCAGGGCAGGGCATCAAAACAAAACACTTCAAAGATGACACAGTGAAGTGCTGCTGCTGTGACTCAGGCCACAGAAGGAGGTTTGTGTTGAAAGGCTAAATCTTACAGCCCCCCCCCCCTTTTTTTTTTTTTGCAAGGCATCAGTTCCATAGGACTCTAACTGTGGAGTTGAAGAGAGATCCTTTCGCAACCCAAGGGCAACATTACATTCTGAACAACCCTCAAAGAACTTCAATTCAACAGTGTCATTCTCATCAAAATGCCAGCCTGTGTTTTCAACAATAGAGCATGTGCTTCTCCAGTTCCTATATTATAGAGACATTCGTATTAGCCTTATCTCCCCACTACTCGATAAGTACCCAAGGCGCACAGGACAACTCTATACCTCCCTGCTGCTTTCAGATACCAACCCTGCTACAACATACGTTGACAGGTTCTGCAAAGCAGTGTTCAAAATTCATTGGATGATGACCTGTGCCACAAACTAGATTTAATGAACACTCATATCAGAGTTCTCTGTAAACTGATATCCATAGCCTTTTATATACAGTAGTTCCTCTTTCTCATTAGACAGCAAAGAGAAAAGGGGGCGAAGGGGAGGGGCACACTGTGGGCACAGACCCTGATCGGGAGAGAGCAGAGGCTACATCTTCCGTGTTGCAGGGCAGTCCTCTTCTGGCCCCTTCTATCCCACCCCTCTTTCTCGGAGCGAGAAAGGAGAGCTGAAAAGCGGAAAGAACAGGTAAGAAAAGCTGAATCATGCCGGAAGAATGCACAGAAAGAAATGCTTAAATAAGCGAAGGAGGGGAGGGCTTTCCGGCTTCTGCAATTTTTATACCCTGAGAACGTCAGTGTTGGGTAGCCCTGGTTGTGAAGCAATAAAGTTATTTGCCTTCAAATCGCCTTCCTGTTCCTGATTTACACCCCAGTCGGCAAGGCTATTCTGGCAGCCTGACACATAGTTGCTAATCTGTTTGACATCTGCTGGGAGGACGTTCCACGCAGCAGGCACAACTACCGAAAAGGTCTTCTGTCTGGTTCCCTGTAACCTCACCTGTCACAATAAGGGAACCACCAGAAGGCCCCCAGAGTTGGATCTCTGTGTCCAGGCTAGAAGATGCGTGTGGACAGTGGCAGAGGAACCCTCTCTGTCACCTGGGGCAGTACGCCAAGGGGCGGGGCGAACTGCCTGGCAGCCCGATCAGACTGTGCACGTGTGGCAGCCCTACAAAAGCCCGTATGGACACCGTGCGCAAGCGGCAGCCCAATCGGACTGCGCATGCGCAACTGCCCATATAGATGCCGTGTGAGTGGCAGCCTGTATGAATGCTGTGAGTTGCGCCCATACTGACTGCGTGCACTCCCTTCGCCGCTCCACAGCTGGGGGGAGGCAGCAGCCCATCTTGTCACCACACCCCCCAGGGTGGCACCCGCCCTCTGCCTCCCCTTTGTACGCCACTGGGTGTGGAGATGCTCCTTCAGGTATACAGAGCTGAAGCCGTTTAGGGCTTTAATGGTCAGCACCAACACTCTGAAGTGTGCTCGGAAATGTACTGGAAAACATACATTTAGAGATACATGACTGAACTATACGAATCGTATGTACCATCCATGTGCAAGAGGGAGGAAATGCCACGTTTTGGGGCAGAACCCTAAGGTGCACACATAGGATAATGAGGCTCGAACATGCTAAATGGTTCTGGAATGCTGACTGACTGTGGAGTGGGGGAACAGAATGGAGCATCCTTAAAGATGGATGGACAGGAGCAGTCTGTACTGCAACATTGTGTGGTGACCTTTGTTGTTCTTGTGTCTGGCAATAAGATATCAGGGAAGAGGAAGCCTCGCCTGCTCCATGTTTATGAATTTAGAGAAGTTTACACAATGACAAGCATTGGAATAAATTAGTCAGAGCCCTTACTAAGTCTCCCACAAAGAGGTGAAATAAACAAGACAGGCTATAATCAAGCTAGTGAATTACGAAGACACATTTCCCCCTGCTGTGCACAAGGTTTGTGTGACTAAGAATTCTTAATCTTACTAATCTGTTACTGTTTCCCTGATAAACCTGAAGTTGCACTGACAGTTTCAAGATCCTTGTCTTATTTATAAGCATAAAAAGAGCAAAAGCAAGAAACATTAGGCTGGATGGGCTATGGCTATTGTTTCTGAGGTTAAATTATCACAGTCAGGTCTAGTCTCTAAATTAAATGCCCTAATATTTTTGCTGTGGTGAAACCTGATCCATAGTTCCACAGATTTCTCACTAAACATATAGGAATCACATGAACAGAAATTCACCACAGTTATCAAGTGGAATATTGTCACAGAATATGGTATAATATTTTAATGGATCGGGTACACAACGGATTCTATGCATAGGTGTTGATAATTTTTTTAAAAAATCAGTATTTAAAATTTATTTCATAACGTATCACCAGACACAGATCTCATCACATAAACATGTGCTCCCAGAACATACTCCTTTGTCAGGTAACAAGATGGTAATAATTTTCCAAATGCAAGATTAAAACAATAGTTGTGATCACTAAATGCAATAAAAAATGACATCAGCTACAAATTATTGTACTTAGTATCATAGAATTGTAGAGCTGGAAGGACCACAAGGATCATCTAGTCCAACCCCCTGCTATGCAGGAATCTTTTCCCCAAGGGTGGGGGGCTTGAACTCACAACCCTGAGATTAGGAGTCTCATGCTCTACTGACTGAGCTATTCTAAATCAACGAGGGGAGGAGCTTATGCAACCTAAGAAGAGCACAGCTGGATCAATCAAGGACCCATCTAGTCCAGCATTCTGTTCTCACAGTGGCCAACCAGATGCCCAGGAGAAGCCAGCACAGGGGAACTCTCTCTACTTGTGATTTCCAGCAACTGGTATTCAGAGACATTGGCGAACAAGACTTGGGAGCTTATTAGACTCAACTCCTACATTTTAAACTACTAGAATCATTATGGATGCCGCAGGTACCTAAAATGTCTACTGATGGAAGATGATAATAACAATGGCAACAGGTTGTTTTTATTTCGGGCTGGCTTTTTTACCATATAAATAAATAGTAGGAGAGAAGAACATGGGAAGGCGCCTTGCATTTGGTCCATTTCACCCAGTGGTCTCTGCTTCAGTGGGCAGTAGCCCTTCAAGTCTTAGGCAGAATGCCTTTTATGGCTCTGATACCCAGAATCCTTTTAATCAGAGATATCTTTTGTATGGAAAGCATGTGCTTTACAACTGAGCCATGGGCAGGCCCTCTTCTCAATCTGATTTGGGATACTGAAGAAACCTGCTGTTAAACTTTGCATCCAGTGAGAAAATCTCCAGTGAGAGAAATCCCTCCTTTCATCCTCCAGTTTAGAGGAACTCCAGACAGGCAGGAGGAAAGAATTACGGCAATGTGTGAAGTCTCTATTCAAGTATGACACAAAAAAGTTGTGGAGAGTAATGAAGCACCACTTAATGCCAACATTAAATTATATAAATGAGTTTCTTTCTAATTATAGAGTTGTGAGAGCAGCTCTGTGTTCAAGGTGTGCTAATGGTCTGCTCAAATCACACACGCAAGAATGTTCCTTATAACATTGAGAAGATTTGTTCCGTTGCTATGAAATTTGACCTCTTCAACAAACGAGTTCCCAAAATGACATGAAATATTTGTGCACTAATGTTATGGAAGACTTAGAGAACACGCCAGTTGGGAACTAGGCAATAACTTTATTGTCTCTCTCGGTCAAGAGTAGAACAGGATCAGAAAACACCTTTTTCCACCCAGATACAACTACGCAAGTCCAGTGTCATTGCAGAAGTTTTTTTAAAAAAAATGTTTCTTTTTTGCCATTGTTCCAAGGAATTCAGGGCATTGCGTAACTTCCAGACTTCCACTTTATCCTCACAACAACCTTGTGACATATGTCGGTCTAAGACAGTGAAACTTGCCCAACAACACTGAATCAGTTGCATGGCTAGGATCCTACTTCAGAATAAGCCGTGTCTGAGCATTCCATGATTTACATTCTTGTACTTTGAACTCACAGACTTCATTTTCCTAAAATGTATTACTTTCTCAGTCCAGCTGCCTTCTTCAGATAAGTGTTTCTCTTATCTAAGAATCAGGACACACACAGAGAGATTTATAAAAGAAGAAAAAAAAATGAAGCTCTTAAACCAAGCTCATAAAAATTCTTCTCCTTACTTGCCAAGTATTAATTCAGTTGCAAGATATTTAAAGCTTACCTCCATCACTTGGACCACTTGGTAGAGGGCACCCCACCACCCAAAAAACCATCCTTTGCCTTTATGAACAAAAGTGAATATGGCATTGTGGTCCGTAGAACAAACTGAATAGAATAGTAGTAGGAACAAGAGGTTAAGGGAGCAATCGTGCATTTAAAAGGGATCTAACGCCTTGCAAAATCCAAGTTAACAGCAGATGCCTGAAAATGGGCATGGAAGACATTTTAAGATCTTTTCTGACCTATTTGACAGGCAATAAAACACATTTCCATTAGCTCATCTATCTATCATATATCCATCTTTAACTTGTACAGTGCCCTTAAGTGGTGACATTCACAAGCTCTTGAATTAAGCTTGCTATGTTTCAGGAAGTGCTGCTCTCACGGTGCACGAAATAATGGATAGTTGAAACAGAATAACAGTTATCTTGGGCCACAACTTTATTGATTACAGGAAATAAGAGCGGTATTAGCTTAGGCATTGGCTATTGACTATCTCTGACTCCTGCCCCCTTTGCAGGAAGTCTGTAAGGGTAAACCACCCAAAGGGAAACTGCTTTGGGGGAACCTGCCTGCATCTCCCCCGGTGTTCCCAGAGGCCTGGCATGGCCCTAGCCCCTCAAGTGGACTTCAGACAAGATCCAGGCCCTGGATTATTTTAACAGAATACCCTTGAACAATGGAGGGGCAGGCGATGGCTGACCTCCCCTCCCCCACTCAACAATAAGCCAATGCCTAACCCTCCTAACCTTACAAAGTTGTGACAATTGCTAAGAGGTAGGCAAAAACCAAGCGGCCTGTGCCAATTTGCCAAACTGAAAAATTCCTACCCGGTCCCCGACCCAAGACAGGCAACCAACCGAAGTCCAAAGCAAGGCCAAAGGACACTTAAATTAAAGGGAGGGTGGGCGAGTGTTCAGAAGCGTGAAGCAGGTGCTTGGCACATGTCGCGCTGCTGCTTTTATACATTCTCCCACGATCACCCATTCAAATTGATTGGGCAATAGCTCTGGGTAATCATGATGCCACCCTGGCATGAGGGTGATGGCTCCACCCACATCAGAGTTGGGGGGACTGGGTTGAGGGCCTGCCCGCAACCAGGACCATCTATTAAGATGATCCCACTTAACAGAGACACTGTTGCTTGAAATGTGATTGAATTATTATTTTTTAAGAATCATTTGGAGGGCTCTATTGCCATTTAATTCTTGCTCAGCGCTCCCTGTTGGGCACTCTGGAATCTGAGCTCTTGGTCCCTTGGCACCCCACTGCATGAAAGATGCACACTAGATGAAAGGCCATTCAACGCAAGCCATTGTATTAATGAAATTAATGAATATGAGGGTTGCCAGGCACAGCAGCTCTTTTGAAGAGCAATGTAAAACACCACCAAGCCTAGCTATGAAAGATTTTTTTAAAAAGCACTTCTAAGGTAAGACTATGAATTTTGGATCCATTACAAGTTGAATAAATTTAAAGCATTTTTAAACACACACACACACTTAGCTAGCAACAATTCTTCCTTTCTAGTTATCTATAAAAACCAGTCTCTCCTAAGTAGGAAGCCTTACTGGGCATCTGCCTCAAATCTCAATAAAACAGATGCAACTTTTAAAATGCAGGTCATGTTGCTAGGTGCACTAACAAGGACCTGCCAAAGGAGACCAAAGGAAAAGGAAAACATTTTGAAGAGTAGAATTGGCATAACTCTGAGGGATGTCACAACTGGCCTGGAGAACGACGTTTATTCTTTAAACCAAACACGGTCACACACCCACACACCCTTGGAAAGGGCAATGCAAAGGATTTCACATAGTATGAATGGATTTTCTTCTTTTGTATTAATAGTAATACTCTGTGAGAGCAGAGGAGAGTCTCTATCACGTTTCTATGCCCTCCAAAAGCCTAACTGGTTGCATAGGTGCCTTTTCCTGCAGCTCCTTTAAGACCCTTCAGGACTTATAGGCAAAGGAGTTCAGTTGAGGGATGGAGATGGTAAGGATAGTTTAGAGCTAGATATATTCATTCGGTTAGTCTTCTTTGCCATGAAGGCTAACCAAGAATCTTGCCCCTCTACCCTGATGGTGGATAATGCAATGGAAGCTTCAGATGACAAGACCGCCATGCGAGATTCATCCCAACATGTAATGCTCATTCTGTGGATTCCGTAGCCACTTAGTTAAACCACAAAGGTCTCTTCAGTGATGGCCTCCAACTTAGATGGCTTTTGAAGAGGATTAGACAAATTCATGGAAGATAAGGCTATCAGAGGATTCTAGCCATGATGGCTATGCTCTGTCTCCGCAGTCGGAGGCTGTACGCATCTGAATAACAGTTACTGCAAATCTCAGGAGATGAGGATGCTCTCGTGCTTGGGATACTGCTTTTGAGCTTCTCATGGGTTTCTTGTTGGCCACTATGAGAACAAGATGCTGGACTTAGGTGGCCTCATGCAGCAGGCACTTCAGATACA
Source organism: Podarcis erhardii (assembly GCF_964252035.2). Lineage (NCBI taxonomy): Eukaryota > Metazoa > Chordata > Lepidosauria > Squamata > Lacertidae > Podarcis > Podarcis erhardii. Next base: position 52,657,527 of record NC_138500.1, read on the forward strand.
TAAAGGAGAAAGAAAAGGACCACTTTCCCTTGTGCCCATTGCAGTGGAAGCCAGGTGGGCTGGTGGGTGCCAGTGGGAAGTAGAAGTTCTTTTCCTGAAAGAAAGTTTTCTTCCCTGGATTGGATTAAAATCCAAACTAGGAAAGCACACAGGGGCTTTAAAGGCAAATAGTCAAATTTCAAAGATTCAGACTTTAGCTCAGCCCCTGCTTCCATATGGCTCAGTTTCACACAGGTGGCTTCTATTTGCTAAACTTACGTATTAAGCATTGATGAATTTAGTTGAAGTGTTCCTATAAATAAAAGCCTATAAAGGGGGGGGTGCACTTAAGAATGTAGGGTGAGGATTCTCACTCTTCTACCATCAACATCATGCTTTATAAAAATCATAGGTAGCTATTAATCTTTCTCCTTTGGAGGGCTGTGATACAGAGTGGATTTCCTGCTGAGCATTGTGGATTTTCTTTAAAGGTTTTCAGCCCTACAAGGCTAGATAAGCACTATAAGCAGCAGCTGTATTTTTTCCATCTAGCTTTGCTAAAATAATATTAAAAAATTACCAAGGACACCTTCTTGCCATTTGTCCCAACATCTACCACAGTGTAAATTAATCCATAGGCACCTCAAATTTAGTTGACAGCTTAGCACACTTTTAAAATTGGTTTTAAACATGATCTGAAAATGTTAGAGTCCGTATTTGATACATCTGATGGTACTTCCATTCCAAACAGAAATGGAATGAGACACAAAAAAGGTTGGTGAGAAATCAATGTGAGCAATAATTATCCTATGAAATGTATTTTATAATTAATGTTATTAATAACTCAATCTTTTCTGTCTAGAGGAGGTGACACAACCCTAGCCACACCTTTTTTTCCTTTTAGTCTAGGAAGGCTGAAAGGGGAACAAAACAAATAAGAGCAAAATAAGATATCAATGGGATATGAGAATTTATTTGAATAGATTTTTTCCCCACCAGTGCATTCTGAAGAAAGGCGAGAAAACAAATAAACAAGCCCCCAAAATGGTGCAGTTTCCTTCAGTTTGCCAGTGATTTCTGGAAGCTTATGGGTAGCTACTGAATCGTAAAGCAACTCTACTTCATTCAAAAAAGAAAAAGGAAACCCAAAACTGTTTTATCAGTTTATACCCAGCCTCTGGTTTTTACCAGAGAGCATGGGCACTGAAGCAATGAGCAACTGCAGCCACTCAGAGAGAACACAGGAAGGTGTCGTACTGAGTCGATTCATACGTTCATCTACAGTATCTCAGCATTGCTTACTCTGACCCGGCAGTGGCTCTTAGGAATTACAGAGAGGGCACACTCCCAGTCCCAGCCCTAACTGGAGTTGCTGTGGGTTGAGCCTGTGACCTTCTTCCCACAAAGCAGTTACTTCAACCCTTTGCTTCCCCATATTCTTCTCCATGCACTAGTGTTTGAGGACCGGTACATTCGCAGGGAAACCAAAATGCTTGTTTACAAAGCTGTGGACTACCAACCTTACTGTATGCTTGTGAAACATGGACCATCTCCAACTCCTCGAAAGATTCCATCAGCGGTGTCTCCGAAAATTTTTACATATCACTTGGGAAGACAGACGAACTAATACCAGTGTACTAGAAGAAGCAAAGATCACCAGTGTTGAAGCAATGATTCTTCAACATCAACTTTGTTGGACTGGTCATGTTGTGCAGATGCCTGATTATCGTCTTCCAAAGCAACTATTCTATTCCAAACTTAAAAATGGAAAATGTAGTGCTGGTGGTCAACAACAGAGGTTTAAAGACTGTCTCAAGGCAAATTTTTTAAAAATGTAGTATAAACACCAACAATTGGGAAACACTGGTCTGCAAGTGCTCCAATTGAAGAACAGCCTTTACCAAAGGCTTTGAAGACACTTGAACTCAGGACGCAAAGGAGAAACGTGCTAAGAGGAAGGCATGCTTGGCAAATCCACACCGTGATCAACTCCCACCCGGAAACCAATGTCCCCACTGTGGAAGGACGTGTGGATCCAGAATTGGCCTCCACAGTTTCTTACAGACTCATTGTTAAAACTGTGATCAGCTATGAGTGATCGCCAGAGAAGAAGAAGACTGGTCAACAGCTGCCATTTGGCAAAGAGGACTGTGAACTTGGCAGCTGCCCTCTATGTAAACGTTCCCACTGGATTTTATTATTAATCATGGTGAAAACCATGCGTCCCAAAATGGTTGACAACGTAAATAAAAGACGAATCCCAAACCCAACATGGCTGATATCCAAACGAGACACTGCTTATGTCCAGTGATTTCAACAGGTCTGCTCTGAGTAGGGCTTTCATTAGATATCACCTGGAAAAAAACCCCTTTCATAACAACACTAAAAGACTAACAACTAGCACAGAGATACCCTAACGCATAATAGCAGTTAATAATATAGAATTAGTAACAGCGGGGAGGCAGCTATTGTGCGTCCTTGGCAGGAAGGGAGGAGGTAGCTGTCAGGTGTTCAGTGGGGGAGGGGGTGGCAGGTGAGGAGTGCCTGTTGAATTCAAAAGAACATACTTTTAAAAAAAAATACCTTTCAGCTACAGCATGCACCGTTAATCAAATCTCAGTAATGAGCATATCCAAACTTACTGTCTCTCCCTAGCACACATGTCAGCTGAAATACATGCAGTCTGCCTTCCTGCAATCTGGATGCTCTGCGTTCTCACTAAACTGTCACAAAGAAAGTAATGCATAGAAATAGTTATGCTGTGTGTAGCAACAGCATCAGTATGGGTTGCCTAAAAAGGAGTTTCAAAAGAGTGAAGTGTCCCTTTAAGCACAATCAGCCCTCTCTTTATCTTCATTATAGATAGGTGGGTATTAATAAAATATGTGGGGGGAAATGTTCTCTTCTCAGAAAATAGGTTTCTGAGAAGAGAACATTCTGAATAGATACTTTTATGAGATACTCCGCATTCCAATAACTCTCATACAGAGTGGAGCTCAAGCATGGCAGAAGTCAGATAAGTTCTCACATATGAATAGCTAATTTTTAAGCAAGCATCATTTGTATTACTTTTGCAATATATCCAGTTATTATCAGCCGAGTGTGATGATTTGAGGCATTTCGTATCTCATTTTCCACCTTTTCCCCCACTTTCGTATGCGTGTAAACAGATAAAAATATGTCACTGACTGACTGGACTCTTACGCAGTGATGACTGACGGTCACCCATGACCCTCAACGGGGGCCATCTTAATGACACTATTAGAGAAGGGCAGGGGGCTATTAAAGGTGTAGTGGGAACTTACATCTAAACTATTTTAAAGTTCCCTTTGAGAATATGTGCAATATGAGAATTCCCTTTGAGAATATGTGCAATAATTCCCTTTGAGAATATGTGCAATAAACTCTAGTATAAAGCATGCACTCCTTTCCTCTTGACAATGCTGTATACAATTCTAAATCTGTATCCATCTCTACTTGCCCCCACATTCAACTCCAGATTTAAACAGATAAATCTAGTAAGGTACTACATCTGGGGTATGAGACATCAATCCTATTAGCTTTAAGTTGCCTGGGTGCTAATGATCATGGTATAAATCGGAATTTGGGTCACCCATTATCTATATTCAATATTTTTCTTCACCAAACCATGCAGAAAAGTTCTTACTTGAAGAGCCGTTGGCAATTAACAGAACTCATTTGCAATAAAGGTGCTTATCAGAATCAGTAAGCAGCTTCTTTTAAGATGCTTAGTTGCAAATTATTCCTTAACACCAAATGAATGCATTAGCCACATCAAAATTCCCTGTTTCAGAGATTTTCTTGTCAGCAACACTGAATTAATGTGAAGGTAGTTTTCTCAAGTCTTTCTGCCTTTTTTAAAAAAGAAAGGTTTATCTTCCTAGCCCCAACCTATCACTGCTCTTTGCAGTTAACGTTATTCCAATATATGTTTGCAAGGGCAATCTCTAAAGGCACATAAAATAAAATGGGGAAAGGGTGTCATTAGAAAAGAAACAAATATTTCAGACATCATAGATGCTACTGAAAATGAGGCACAAATGGGTATTCTTTAGGGGATGGTAGTAATTTGAGTTGTCAACGCCTCAAATATACGATGACAAAAAATAGGAGTCAGACTGGATCAGTGCAATAGATATAACTAAAGAAAGTCTTGAACCTGGTACAAAATATCAGAAATGCACAGTTATGGAGCAAATAGAATTTTTTACAGGTACATTGGTATGACTAACATTAACAAGAAATAAGATGCTATTTCAATGCAGTTTTGGACTTTAAACATTATAAGTCACTATTTGCTTTTTGCTTTTTTAAAAAAATATATTTGAACAGGAGAATCTGAAGGCAAATACTTTGAATCTGTTCCGATTATGGCTGTACGGTGGCACCATTTCCTGTTGTACTTTGTATTCATCGCAAGAAGTACAGTTTCCTCAGGAGTTTGTCTTTTGCCTAGAAGCACATTATTCGTCTCACTGTTCACTGTGGCAAAAGTATTTCGCTTAACAAGTTGCAAACTGCACTAATTCACAATTTATATTCACTAACTATCAGTACAGGGTACTGGGCATCATTTTCTGGTGGCGGGATGCCATCTTGCCCTTAGGATTGTGGGTGCCTGTTGCCTGCACTACGTGCCAGTGTGTGTGTGTGACGTTGCACATCCAAGTTGCGGTGACCAGTGGCAGCTCCTCTTCCTCCTCCTCTCTGCAGCCAGTGAGGTACCCTTTGCTGCATGGAAGGGCTCACACTCGGAGGCAGAGAGACTCGGCCTCCATGTCCAAGCCCCACCCCCAAAAAGGGTGTCTCGCTGGCTGGCTGCAGAGGGCAGAGCTGAACTGCTTCTCTCTCATAGATCAGGGGAATGCTGTGGACATAGTGTATCTTGATTTCAATAAGGCTTCCATAACCTGGTTTCAAGTTACAGTGGTACCTCAGGTTACATACGCTTCAGGTTACATATGCTTCAGGTTACAGACTCTGCTAACCCAGAAATAGTGCATCAGGTTAAGAACTTTGCTTCAGGATGAGAACAGAAACTGTGCTCCGGCGGCAGCAGGAGGCCCCATTAGCTAAAGTGGTGCTTCAGGTTAAGAACAGTTTCAGGTTAAGAACGGACCTCCGGAACAAATTAAGTACTTAACCCAAGGTACCACTGTACAAGAAATGAGATTCTGACTAAACATCAGGAAGAACATTTGGGTAGTAAGAGCTGCTTGACAGTGGAATGGAATCTCTTGGAAGGTGGTTGACTGGAGGTTGTTAAGCAGATGTTGGATGGCCATCTGCCATGGAAGCTTTCACAGCGACCTGTAAGCTTTTCTCATTGACTTTGTGGGTGCCTGGAGTCGACTCCTATGCCTGGTGGAGACAAAGTTGCAAGGACAAATCCATTTTGAATGTCCTTCATGTAAAGGTCACATCCCAACTAGGGATGTCGAAGAATTCTGACAGAAATGGGAGCAGAAATTGCTGAGGTTCAATTATCTGTCCCATGTCCAGAACGGAAATCTCCTACACTATTCCCTGTGGCTGTTGCTTTCAATCTGCAAATGATCTGTAACTGATTACACACACACCCTTTGCATTGAAATGAATGCAGCGGAATAACATCATGACAGTGTAATTTACACAATTTGCATAATTCATTAAGTATATTAGGGAAGGTACCTATTTTTTCCCAGAGTGGACAGTGAGACAAATGGTATAGTTTTGAGCAAAATGCAACCTCAAGTCTAGATGAAACTGTGCTGCATGTGACAAATACAGGCTGCAACAGAAAACAATGACTTTTTATATCCCTAACTGCAAACTGCATGCCTTCAGAGTCTCTAGTTCAAAGAGTCAATGTATTTTGCAAACCACATCTGCAGTGTTCACATATTTCTGCATTCCAAGCAAAGATGTCCAATTGCTTAACATTTCGGATTTACAAAACAGTTGAAATGCTGTCAAAGGACCTAGTAGTTAAAGCACGTGCAAATGCAATAATTGTCCACCCTTCTTTACCTATTGATTATTGCTTGGTGTTAATAATTATGGGTTGTATCCAGCACAGTCATTCTGCCTGTGCAACATACTTTCTCTTGCACCAGAGAACTTGCCCTTCCTCTTCTTTCTCCTACATCCCCACCCTCAGCATCTGTTCCAGATTGTTGCCTTTCTAGAGATGTCTTTGGGGTTGCACAGGAAAAATCTGTAGAATTTCTGTGAAAATCTGCACTGCAACATTGGATTCGGTCCTGCTTTTCACTGTGTGTAGAAGACTGAATCAAAATATTTGTTTTAAAATTATATTAAACAAACCAAAAAAAAGGGTGAAAAGGAAGTTTGAGATATAGTGCCATTGGCTTTTACCATTCGGGCATATGTGATACCCGGTTTAAAGTTGTTTTCTATCTGTATGGCCTAAGCATGCATCAAAGTATGACTTTTACAGTGGACTGAATATGGGACCTACTCCATGCAAAGCATGTGGTCAGCTACTGAATAAAAACCCTGTCTCATGGGTATAGTTTCTTTTCTTTCTTTTTTCCTTTTTTTGATGGTATGGATACTTAAGGAACATAATGTAGAAAGAGTTGTGGTTATTTTCATAGAATTTCATTCATTTCCAATTTGTCTTCTTACTGAGCTTTCTAGGTGGTGACTTACATACACACCTACAAAGTGAAAATGTCAGACAGATGCAAGTTTTAGCTCTGGAGACCCTTCAAATGCAGCCCATTATTTTCACCTCTCAAGCTGTTGTTTAACATGCATAACCTCCAGCAGCCAGCGACACTGGATGTAGATTTAGTGCCGTTTATAGCCTCCTATTTATCCATCCCTACTCGTGACTAGTACTTCCCAAGCAAGTCTAAAAGAGAGAGAAAGAAGCTTAGTGCTGCAGAATTCTTGTGAAATATTACCGTTAACAGAAATGTTGTGAGCTGGTGATATTCTGTGTCCTTTGCATTTACTAGAAGTCCTGTATCCATCACGGTTGCATGCTGTGCTGTATGTTGCAAAATGTGTTTAATATTTCCATAGTCCACCTGCAAATGTGCCTGATTTTGGCCTTGATATTCTCTTGGAGCAGTGATCATGCCATAAAATTGTTTTGGGATACAGTGGTACCTCTGCATCCCAAAAGGTCCGTATAGAAAAAGCTATGGTTTTCCTAGTAGTGATGTATGGAAGTGAAAGCTGGACCATAAAGAAGGCTGATCGCCAAAGAATTGATGCTTTTGAATTATGGTGCTGGAGGAGACTCTTGAGAGTCCCATGGACTGCAAGAAGATCAAACCTCTCCATTCTTAAGGAAATCAGCCCTGAGTGCTCACTGGAAGGACACATCCTGAAGCTGAGGCTCCAATACTTTGGCCACGTCATGAGAAGAGAAGACTCCCTGGAAAAGACCCTGATGTTGGGAAAGATTGAGGGCACAAGGAGAAGGGGACGACAGAGGACGAGATGGTTGGACAGTGTTCTCGAAGCTACCAGCATGAGTTTGATCAAACTGCAGGAGGCAGTGGAAGACAGAAGTGTTTGGCGTGCTTTGGTCCATGGGGTCACGAAGAGTCGGACACGACTAAACGACTAAACGTTCTTAACCTGAAACTGTTCTTAACCTGAGGTACCACTTTAGCTAATGGGGCCTCCTGCTGCTCCTGCTACACCGCCGCCACACGATTTCTGTTCTCATCCTGAAGCAAAGTTCTTAACCCGAGGTACTATTTCTGGGTTAACAGAGTCTGTAACCTGAAGCGTCTGTAACCTGAAGCATCTGTAACCCAAGGTACCTCTGTACTTAATTGGAAGTGATCAATAAATGAAATGGTGATGATGATAATGATAATGATAACTATTTTTATTTTCATGTATGCTGGAACCCACACTAGCTGTCATGGCATCCAAAGTTCTGCCTAGAGGGAACTTGCCATCTTTCGTTATACTGTGTAGCAGGGTGCAGTAATGATGGTGATAATGAGCACAGATCATAATCAAAGTTCTTGGGTTATTTCTGTAAGTCAATGTTTAATGAGAGACGTGTCAGCATTCTCTGGTTCATAAGGCATATATCAATATGATGGGGTAGTCTATCAACAACAATATTTTTCTTCTGTGTCCTCAGTGCTTCGTCTTGTCCTCATTTCAGCACAGGTGACGTTTTTGAGTGATTAGTTAGTTAGTTAGTTAGTTCTGCATCCTCCTGCCAATCTACTCAGCTGGCACAAGGTGAATACAAATGAAATTGCTATTCCATTGAATACATTGCATAAACTGGAGAAAGAAAAAAATAATGTGGATGGAATAGATAATGAAATACTCAGCATTTCTGTACCTTCTTCATATCTTTTAAAATCTCTTGACATCATAGAATGGTACAGTTGGAAGGGACCCTGAGGGTCACCTGATTCAACCGGATGCAATGCAGGAATCTCAACTAAAGCTTCCATGACAGATGGCCATCCAACATCTGCTTAACAACCACCTTCCATTCCACTGTCAAGCAGCTCTTACTGCCCAAATGTTCTTCCTGATGTTTAGTCAGAATCTCGTTTCTTGTAACTTGAAACTGGGTTATGGAAGCCTTACTTAAATCAAGATACACTATGTCCACAGCGTTCCCCTGATCTACCAAGCTTGCAATTCTAACAAAAAGAAAAAAGAAATGAGATTTGTCTGGCATGACTTGAGAAATCCATGCCGGGTCTTGGTAATCACAGCATCCTTTTCTAAGTGCTCCCAGACCAACTGTTTAATTATCTTTTCTAGGGCCTTTCCTGGTATCGATGTCAAGCTGACCAGTTGATAGTTACCTAGGTTTTCATTTCCCCCACATTTTGAAGATGGGGCAACATTTGCCTGCAGTGACCTCACCTGTTCTCCAAGAATAATGTGTTTTGAATTTACTTGCTTCTGAAAGGAGTTTCACTTAATTGCACAAGTCCTCTTGGGGTGGTGGGTAGGGAGCAGACAAGGCATTTAACTTCATTACGGCTATGTAATAATATTTATTCTGTGCTAAGGTCCTCTCTCTGCTCACTACCTGCTTAACTTAAATGTGTGTGGGGTGGGAAGACGTGCAGAAGATGAAGATGTAGTTGATGCTCCCTACCCCACTCCATCCCCAGGTATGACATATGCTCATACTTATCAGGGTTGGCTCTACCATTAGACAAAGTGAATGTCAGAGTTCAGCCCTGCCTAGTCCTGAGGTCTCAAGGGGCAGGAACAAGGGGATCAGATCCAGCGGATCGCCACACTGCCAATCACACTGAAGAGTCAATGGACCCAGATATCCCTGCTCCAGAACTGGATGTGCTCCACATCAGCTGTCTGGGTCAGTGATCAGCCTCCTCTCCTATCTCCTTCAGGGCATTCAGAAGAGAAGAGATACGCAAACAGACGTGCTCCAGAACTGCTGCTGAAGTGCACTTGGAACAGGGGAATTGTATGGAAGCACCTGCCTGGATGCAGGCATGGATAAGAGCCAGGAAGGGTGGAGCACCTATATTAGCTCCCAGAGTGAGCTCCTTTGCTGCTGAAGCAACAAGTCTTACCAAATTCCCATCTTCCTGACCAAGGAAAACAGACCGTGAGGCTGTCCCAGATGGCAAATGTGTTCATTGGTCATTTAATGACAGAGCTATGTAACCTGCCCTGCATTCACCTAAGTGACCCAGGTGTTCTATAGGATGCTGTCCTATCACCAAATTGGAGATGAATTTTGATTGCCAGCCAGTCTGGTTGGTTTTTGTATACATAACGGGGAGGGTGATATTTTCCCATTTGATTCCGACAGCAAAATGTTGTGGCCTGGCCCTGCTCATTATTAACACATCCCCCAATTATTAGTACTACCCCTGGCTTTATTTACTGGCCACTGATGTATTTAGAATTCAGCTAAACAAAGCAAGAAGTAAGAACAGAATAAATTTAGTCGTTTCTAAATAGGTGTTATTAAAATATGTGATTCAGAAATTATCCCAATATATTGCATCAGCTCTCATTGGGGTTTATGAAGAACAGTATAGCTCCAGTAGGACTCTGCTAATATTACTTTTCAAAATATTACTTGCGTTATAGCATGCTTCTCTTTGGGATGTATCAACTTCTCTACAAAATCATGGAGGAGCTTGTGAGCGGTTCTGCTTCCTGCAGTATGTGAAATGATTCTGGTGGATTAGACGTGATTAAGAAGCACAGCAACTAAGTCTGCTCAATCTTTCCTCCGTTATGAAATTTCTTATTAGGAGAGTTGCAAAAATGAGGGGGAGAAAGAGTGTACAGTAAGTTTTGGCGCATGAGATCAGTGCTTAGGCACAGTTTGCTATATGGATGTATGATTATGTCAGGATCATTTAACACACTCCCGGGTATTTGGCCCTTGGCACTAGGTAGACTCTGCCTCGTATATTGGTAGTTAATAAAATATGTATGTAATGGTTGTAAGGGGGTTACTTGTGCGTAAATTGCCTTCGGTTTAGTTAGATTGCTATCCCAACCATGCTTAGGCTCAGAGCTCGCCCTCCGTGACCTGTTAGTCACTTGCAGAATCCGTCAGTGGGCGTTTCTTGAACCTCTTCCAGCATAAGAGCTGTTTGACGCCAAGTCTCTTCCTATGTTCCCTGCGCGGAACTCGTCTGCGCAAGTAAGGGGAAGGCAGGGGCGTGCCAGCGCTCTCTCCACTAGTTTCTGTTGAAGGGTCTTGGAGCCCTGTCCCCAATTCCTCCATCTCCCTCTCTCCTCTACTGGTGCTACGCTGAATTCCTTCCCCCCTGCTGGTCCCCTCTCCAGCATCACTCTGGAGCCCTGCCTCCGCCTCTCTCTCTGATGTCAGTTCCCTGACAATGTACTACAGGAATGTTCAAATATAGAGCATCAGCTGCATTTTACCAAGTCACATCTTTGGTCCATCCAATTCTACACTGGCAGGCAGCAGCCAGTGATTCAGATAGTGTGGATTAAAAATTTCTCATTTCCCCCCCTGACATTTGGGAAATTTCCCTGAGTGATTTGAAATTTACCACGTGTTATTCTCTGAAAGAGAACTATTTGAAAATGATTCATAGATGGTATTTAACTGAGTAGGTTGCCTAAGATGTATATACAGAATTAGATACATGTTGGAAATGGGAGGAATCCTTTTTCCTATGTGCTGGACATGTAGAAGGGTAAAAGAATATTGGGAAATGATTTATAACAAATTGGAAAAAAGTTTAAATTTACCTTCCCCTAAAAAACCAGAGTCCTTTTTGATGGGAATAACCCAGAAAGAAATCCCCAGGTGCCAGAAAAGTTCATTTATGTATGCAGCAACAGCGGCCCATGTTCTGTTAGTTCCAAAATGGAAAGTGAGCGAGGTAAAGAGGATTGATAATTTAAGATGTTAGAATGTGCAGAACTTGCAGGCTTAACATACAGAATAAGAGAGCAAGAAGAACATATATTTAAAGAAGAGTGGAAAATATTTACTGAATATATGGAAAATAATTGTACACAGCTGAAAATGCTGGCAAATAGTAAGATAAATTCAACAGCGTAAACGATATTTGATTGATGTAAAAGTGAAAAATTGATTTGAATGGTTACAGTAAAATATGTAGGAATGCATGATATGTAACATGAACCATGGAAGGAGAAGAAGGGAAGTCACTGGGTATTTTAAAGTTTGTAAAATGTTTATTTTGAAATGTAAAAAACTGAAAACTGAAAAAAATAATTAAAAAATATCTCATTTTTTCCTCTTCTGAATTCACAGAATTTGCTCAAAATACATTCTTGTAATGGCCAACATTTTGTCTCTGCCATACCGTAAAATGAAACTAGGTCTGGAGCATAGTGGAGGAAGCAAATAGGTGGCTGGCTTTCCCAACATGCCTGATGCAAAAGAGGAGGAGAAGGAGGAGACCACCCTTGGGGGGGGGGAGCTGTGTTTCTGCCACTGCTAATGGTGATCCCCACCCCTGAGAAGACATTTGACCATTTCTCCTCCCTCTATAGAAATCTGGTGAAAGAGTTTCCTAGTTTCTCTGCTCACAGATGAGAAGGTTGTGAGTGTCCAGTTCTCCTTTCAATCAGGGACCTTCCTATCTCTACCTGAAGGTGCCAGGAATTAAACCTGCATGTAAAGGAGATACTGTGCTGTCACAAAGCTAAATTTGCTCCCAGAAGAGCTAGAGGTGGCCACAAACTTGGGTGGATTTAAAAGAGAATTAGACAAATTCATGGAGGAGAGCCTTATGTTCTGCAGTGGAGGTAGAACATGGCTACCATGAGTAGTTCTCACTGATAGCCTTATGTTCTACTTCCACTGTCAAAGGCTACTGCCTCTGAATAGCAGGTGCTGGGAATCACTGGTGGGAAGTGTGCTATTGCACTTGGTTTCTGCTTTTGAGCTTCCCATAGACCTTGGCCCAGTATACCTGAAGGAGTGTCTCCACCCCCATCGTTCTGCCCAGACGCTGAGGTCCAGTGCCGAGGGCCTTCTGGCGGTTCCCTCACTGTGAGAAGCAAAGCTAAAGGGAACCAGGCAGAGGGCCGTCTCGGTAGTGGCACCCGCCCTGTGGAATGCCCTCCCATCAGATGTCGAAGAGATAAACAACTACCTGACATTTAGAAGACATCTGAAGGCAGCCCTGTTCAGGGAAGTTTTTAATGTGTGACATTTCAATGTATTTTTAATCTTTGTTGGAAGCCGCCCAGAGTGGCTGGGGAGACCCAGCCAGATGGGCAGGGTACATATAAATTATCATCATCATCATCATCATCATCATCATCTTATTGGCCACTGTGAGAACAAGATGCTGGGCTTGATGGATCCATGGCCTGATCCAGCTCTTCTTACATTCCCATGCAAAACCCTTCCCTTGTTTTGGTTTTCAGATTTTTAAAAAATAGTTTGAATACTTATGGGAACTATGGCTACTTTACAGAACTCCATTCATTTTTAATTTGTCTTATCACAGAGCTTTCTAGGTGGTGACTGCATATACGGACACATACGGAGTGAAAATGTCAGACAGATGCAGGTTTAAGCTCTAGAGAGCCTTAAAGCTTGGCCCCTCATTCTCATCTCTCAAGCTGTCATTTAACATGTATAACCTCCAGCAGCCAGGGACATTGGAGGTAGATGTAGTGCCATTTAGAGCCACCCATTTCTCCATCCCTGAACCAATAAATAACATGCACGGAAATGTTACTTAAATGTCTGACATTCAGAATCTGAATAACATTTTGGTTATAATGAACTGTTCATGTTATCTGAAAGTTTTGCATTGTGTGTGTGTTCCTGGTTAGCAAAATCTAACTATTTCAGAAGTGAGGAACAAATTAATTTTGCAGTCCTGTCCTTGAGCTAAACTGCCTCTATAAGGGTAATATTTCTCTTTCCAGTGCAATTCTCCAGATGTTGGTGGCCTTCACTACATATTCACTCCCACAAGAGAAAAGTGTCTAACTGATTACATCTCTCTCCCACCCACCCTGAGGAGCTATAGTGGTACCCAAGACCAGTGTCCTGGCCCTACGAAGATTTTAATTCCACAGCCATAGGCCTTAGGCAGGAAGTTAGCTCTGTGGTCAATGAAATGGAAAATTGTGGAGTGTTCCAGAAAAGAAGAATAGGTGCACAGCTAGCTTGGAGACTGTCATTCTGCAGTGACAATGCCTCAGGAGTTCCTCTACCAGGAGACCAGTGGCCCCAGATATTTTGCATCAGAATCTACAAGATTTGCCATCAGTGGCAAAAAGCACATAAAGACTTAGCTCCTTGATCTGGGGATCCTGGAGCAGTTCCTGAGCACACTGCTTCCAGAAATGAAGATCTAGGCTAGAGTAAGTGAGCTAGAGACCCATGTGTGGTTGGTTTTCCTGGCAGAAGACTTCCTACTGAGCCAGAGAAAACACAAGAAGCAGGAAGAACATGTGAAGGGAATATTATGCAAAATGGCCAGTGAGTACCCTTAAGCAGAGAAGACTTCACTGGATAAGCAGATTCTGTCCATGTAGATCATTTAGGAGGGCAATGGAGGTGCCACCTCACTGGAGAAGTGGGAAAAGTTGCTGTATGCTTAGTTGTGTATACTCTGATCAGGGTCTGTTGACCTTCAAGGAGGTGGATGAGTATTTTATCAAAGAGGAATGAGCTCTGTTTGATCCAGGCAGAGCGTTCAGCACACGGAAAATCATGGAGGAGAATTTGGGTGTCTATTCCCCATGACTGAACTCGTATCCCACCTAAAGCAAGGGGAACACCTGCAGCTGCCTAATCTGCTGTCGTCTAACAGAATGGAGGTTGTACATGAGACACAGTGTCCCAGGCATTATTCAACGAGAGTCATATAGACATCATTCAGGTTAGGTGTTGGCAATCTGAACAGAAATGAAAGGAAGACATTTGCCTATTTCCAATTAAACCCTCAGTGAAACATCAGCATACTATGCTCATCCCAGCTTCCTATATATTTGTCCTTCCTGACCAGTAATTTTTACTGGTTTGATCATCAGCCCACCCAGTCTTGGGACCTTAGAGTTAACTTCCTCTTTGCAGCTGATGGTTTTAATGTTGCTTATTTGGGTTGGGAATTTTCTTTTATATCTAGTTTTGATTAATGGAGGTATTGGATTTCTTTTTTTAAAACCAACAACTTTGCATTGTGAATTTATTTATATAGCTTGTTAGTTGTCCAGAGGCCTTGGTGTAACCGATGAACACATTTGAATAATTAGGGGCTACTGCCCCTGCCTGCACTGCTTGCTAACCCCATCAATTCCCCACCCCATTGCCAATCTCCACCCTCTACACTTCAATTGACCATCCACAGCCATGAGAACATGGGAACGCTCACCTGGGACATCCACCTGTCTGCCTGCCTACTTGCTTGGTCTGCCCACTTACAATGCCAGCTTTCCTGCTTTGCTTGCTCACTGCTCCAGCTACTGTCATGCTGAAGTTCATGTGGCTGCTTACTGGTAGCCATGCAAGCTCTAGCATGATGACTTTCCCCCTTACCAAAATGCTATACAGTAAAATGACAGTAAATCTGCTTGGTGGCAGATGAAACAGTTTACAGGTGTGTATGTGTGTGTCAAAATGCAAGTAGATAAATAGGTACTGCTCCGGCGGGAAGGTAAATGGCGTTTCCGTGCGCTGCTCTGGTTCGCCAGAAGCGGCTTAGTCATGCTGGCCACATGACCCGGAAGCTGTACGTCGGCTCCCTCAGCCAATAAAGCAAGATGAGCGCCGCAACCCCAGAGTCGGTCACGACTGGACCTAATGGTCAGGGGTCCCTTTACCTTTTATGGATGTGGGGGGGGGGCATTCTCCTTGTAAACTAAATATTCTAGAAAGCTTTTTCATTCTCAGATGTTGACTACTGTAAATGTTCATAGCATCCCTAGACACACATACAGGAATAATCTAGCGTTTCAATACATACACATTACTAAGAAGAGATTTCATCGTAAATGGGGTGTGGGGGTGTCATCCAAATCAAACATTTGTTTACTAGCTTAGGTGACATTACCAATGTTATTTGCAATAAAAAGTCAAACAGTGCTTTGGCACCTTAGAGACTACTGATTTATTGTAAAAGGACGCTAACAAATGTGAAATAACAATGCCTATAAATTGTATAAATTACTTTAAAATGCACATGTAAAACTTTGTTGAGAAGTGATAGGCACAGTGGGGAGTGAGCCATTACAGCAACAGGAAATTATTTTCCTCTATGTGAAGTAGGCTGCTATGTAACAGGCACCCCCCACACAAATATTCCCCCCTCCCTATTAATAATGCTGAGGAATAAGGGCAAAATATAATATTAGCTCAGGTGCATTCGTACAATTGAAATTGCACTATCGTGACTTATAATCTGGGTGAAATAAATTACGGTGTTTGCATTACATCTTTGCAAATTCTTCACATTAATGGTGTGTGTGTGTGTGTGTGTGTGTGTGTGTGTGCTAATTAGAAGACTAGAGGTTGGTATAGCTATAAATGCAAGGATTTGCTTTGTATTAGCTGCAATGATTTGCATCATTAGTGAAACACCTACCAATGACCGTATACTCCCAGAGAATTAACACATTCTAGGAAGAAAACAAGCAGCAGCTAGTCAGAATCCAGGATCACTTAAATGATGTTATTAATTATGCCACTCCTTCCATCAGGGCTGGCCCACACATGAGGCATGGTGAAGCAGTTGCTTCAGGAGGCAGGCTGGGGGCAGCTGGGAGGGGCAGTAGGTCTGGCCCCAAGCAGGATGCCACACATCACCCACCACTGCCTCCTCCTCTTCCTCATTTGCTTTCCCCGACCCAGACTGTTTCTTTATGGCCTCCTTTTCCACAACTTCCCTGTGCTTCTTCCATGGTAGTGGGGGTGCCCCACCTGCTCCCACTGCTACACCACTGCCACTGGAGAAGTCAGAAGAAGTGGCTGGGCTTCAGCAAGATGCCATAGGAACCCAGAAGCTACAGCTATGTGACCCCAGTAAGCAAGGCTTTGGCAGTGGTTGTGATGGGGAGACGACACCTTCCCGTTTTGCCTCAGGGACAGGCTGCCCCCGATTACCCCGATCTCAGTGCTAAGCAGAGGAGGCAGAAGGGCTTTATCTCCGGATCTCAGGCATATGCAGATCATCTAAAGATCTTGATCAGATTGGGAGAAGGGCCACGTCCGGATTCAGCTGGATTCAGCCTGGGGCCTATGGGCCACTAGGGAGTCATGAGGTACGAAAAACAAAAACTTCAGTCTCAAATGGCACCAAGAGTCACAGAAACTAAGCGTTAAGCTGAATTGACAGGAATGCATGTGTGGGCATGTGGCACAGGGCAGAATAAATTGAAAGTCTCACATTTCAAAGTAAGCACCACTAGCGGAGATAGCAAACAGTACAGACCAAGAACAAGGTAATCTTCTTCTTCTTTGGTGATCACTCGTAGCCAAGTAAAATTGTCTTCCATAAACACGGTTTTAACAATGAATCTGTATGGAGGCCAATTCTGGATCCACACATTGTGGATACATTGCTTTATGGGCGGGAGTTGATCACGGTGTGGATTTGCCAAGCATACTTTCCTCTTAGCATGTTTCTCCCTTGCGTCCTGAGTTCGGGTGTCTTCAAAGCCCATGACGCCTTTGGTAAAGGCTGTTCTCCAATTGGAGCACTCACAGGAAAGTGTTTCCCAATTGTTGGTGTTTATACTACATTTTTTTAAAAAAAATGCCTTGAGACAGTCTTTAAAACTCTTTTGTTGACCACCAGCAATACACTTTCCATTTTTAAGTTTGGAATAGAGTAGTTGCTTTGGAAGACGATCATCAGGCATCCGCACAACATGACCAGTCCAATGAAGTTGATGATGAAGAATCATTGCTTCAATACTGGTGAACTTTGCTTCTTCTAGTACACTGGTATTAGTTCGCCTGTCTTCCCAGGTGATGTGCAAAAAATTTCAGAGACACCCAATCAAAATTAGAAACAGAATTGTTAGAACCCAAAACTAAGGTTTTGTCAAACATGTATAACTTGCTGCTGAAATGGAACACTCAGGATGAAACGGTGAAGTCTGTAATGATTAAATGGGCACAGGATGTTGGACATAACATTATGTTTGCTGACTGGGAACAGATATGGACCACCGGTTTGAAATTTACGGCATGTAATGCCTTAAGAGAGAATATTATGAAAATGATTTATAGGTGGTACACGACCCCAGTCAAGCTTGCAAAAATTTACCATTTGCCCGATAATAAATGTTGGAAATGTAAAGAAAATGAAGGTACATTCTTTCACCTTTGGTGGACGTGCCCAAGGATTAAGGCTTATTGGGAAATGATTTATAATGAAATGAAAAGGGTATTTAAATATACCTTCTTGAAGAAACCAGAGGCCTTTCTCCTAGGCATGGTTGGCCAATTGGTGCCAAAGAAGGACAGAATTTTTTTTATGTATGCGACAACAGCAGCAAGAATACTTATCACAAAATATTGGAAGACACAAGATTTACCCACTCTGGAAGAATGGCAGATGAAGATGATCGACTATATGGGATTGGCAGAAATGACCGGCAGAATCTGAGACCAGGGAAAAGAGTCAGCGGAAGAAGATTGGAAGAAGTTTAAAGACTATTTGCAGAGATATTGTAAAATTAATGAATGTTAGAATGATGTTGGACAGAAATTAAGTGGTTTCCAGCTGTAATGCTTAAGAGATACGGAAAATAAGGTTTTGAAATAAGTAAAAAAAACCAATGGTGAGGATTTGCTGAACAAACAATCTGAATTGGAATATAAGAAAGGGAGGTATGAGGAGGTCTGGAAAATAAGTTAAAAGAAAATAAGTAAATGGAAATTTTATGTGTTTTTAATTGTTTTTATTTTTGTATTTTTGTATTTTTGTTTTTTCTTTTTTTTTGTTTTACAATGTATTACTTTTGAAAACTTCAATAAATATCTTATAAAAAAATAAATAAATTCAGAGACACCCTTTCCCCAATTCACTGTGATTGGGAGAGCCCTGGTAAAACCATTCCCTCTGATTGGAAGCTAGTTCTGCCAGTCATGAAAGAGCTCTTCCTCCCCTTGTCACCCCACCTTGGCATTTTCATTTTGTGGCAAGTTTGGAAAGAAACGTTTCAATTTTCGCAGACACACCACACAGGTGGTGGTGCTTGTTTTTAAATACTTAGATCTCCAAACTGCTCTGATTTATTTTGGAGATGCCTAGTTCAGTTTGGGGCAGTTCAGGGAGATCCTGCAATGGCTCAAATGTGCCCTAAATCTCTCCAAAGTGGTTACCTGCTTTGGGTCAGGATTTATCCAAGTCTTGGTACATTTCCTTTTCCCTCCACCCTGCCCAGTAGATAGTCTTAGAGCAAAATAAGTCTAACCACAGAATAAAATGCAATATTGAAAAGGAACCTGGAATCTTTACCTTTTACCTAACGGCAAACATGAAATGGGACTTTTGCCAAACCCCAGAGATGGAGAAAAGCAACAACATACTAAAAGTATCCCCTCCCTCCAACTGGCTGAATGTAATTTCCTTCTATGTTATGTAGCCTAATGAAATTGGCTTTCATTAAGCCTTGTAGCAAGCAAACAAAAAAAGCAAGGGCAATGATTAAAAAACAGAGTGTTACATAATCTTTTAAAAAAAGCAATCCAATTATTATTATTCCATTAAAGCTTTCAGTATTATACTTCCATTGATTTTTTTCTAGCCTTTAGAATTAAAGGTATTAAAAACTGATATATTGTTGTAATTATTATGTTTCAACATGCACTTATGTCAATGTTTGAAAATCTTATAAAGACTACTAAGTAACCAACAACTAAAGAGTGTTTTACTACAATTTTCCACTATAAAACCCATAAGCAGTTTTTGCTCTGCTTTTCTTTTTTCTTTTTTTTAGTTCATTGATGGAAGAAATGCTGGTTCACTTCATAATACTTAGGGTTATATGAGCCTTATACAAACTAATCTTTAAAGTTTCTTTATTTATAAATGTGAATAATTTCTAGTAGCAATTTGATTATAACTGCTCTGAAAGATTTGAAACCTAACTGTGATTGTTTAAAAAATGCATTACCGTATTTTTCGCTCTATAAGACGCACCAGACCACAAGACGCACCTAGTTTTTGGAGGAGGAAAACAAGAAAAAATATATATATTCTGAATCTCAGAAGCCAGAACAGCAAGAGGGATTGCTGCGCAGTGAAAGCAGCAATCCCTCTTGCTGTTCTGGCTTCTGGGATAGCTGCGCAGCCTGCATTTGCTCCATAAGACGCACACACATTTCCCCATACTTTTTAGGAGGGAAAAAGTGCATCTTATAGAGCAAAAAATACGGTACTTTTTCTCACAGTTATAGGGGGCCATTTCCTTCTGAAACTGGAATCTTCAAAAAAAGCATTTTTAGGTGTTTATTGCATATTTTCCGTCTTTCAGAATTCACACATCTTTCTCATATTGGGCATATGACTTTCTCAGATCAGGACCATCTGAACCCAGCTCACAGTGATGGGTATGATTTTGTATTAATATGTATTAGTATCATATACAGTATGATTTTGAATTAGAATGTCTATCTGTAGTCAAAAATAAAGAAAGACTATTTTGGAGCTTAGAGGCATGCATATTTATTATGCCATAAGCTTTGCCGTAATCGACTTATACAAACTGACGTAGAACTTGAGCTGAACTTGAGGTTTCAGCACCACATTGGTCTTCAACTGGAGATCATGGAATCTGCTACCTAGATAAGGTGATAGCCTCACAACTATCTTACAAATATATGTTCAAAAATTAAGCAATGAGAGTCTAAATGCATGTTGGGGTTAAAAGTGGGCCATGGGTTGGAAAAGTTTGAAGTCTACTGCTCTAGCATGTAGGCTAAATACAAAATTAATATGTAAGGTCAGCTCCATACATGCGTACAGTTGTTTCACATTCGAAAATATATTTGACCACTTAAAAAACAAATAACCCTTCCAGTCAGTCATTTCTGCACGTTAATTTATTTGCTTGATTTAGTTACATTAAGTAGAGAAATGGATCGCGTTCTCTTTCTTTAGTCTGAGACCCTGCTGGTGATTAATGCTTTCCCCATAATTCCAAGACAAGAAAATCATTACAAAAACAATTATCGCTCAATTCTCAAATCAGTCAAAATATCACAGATAAGGCACTTACTTGCCAGTGACAGTTTTTGCCTTCTGCAAGCATAATTAATCGAAGCAGCTGAATAGATTTTTTTTAAGTGGAATATGGTTCATGCATAACTGACAAGATTTCTATCAAATCATCACTGGATGGCTGATAGGCACATCACATATCATCAAGTTGCATCTGGTATGGTGCTAACGAAGAGATACTGGTGCTGACATTTCCAGGGTGACAGCGTACAAGACAAAAGGTGGATATGGTGACTCACAGCTTCCTTTGCACTAGCATTTAAAAAACAAACAAACAAAGAAGACTGTTTCTATCTTCTTCTTCTTCTTCTTCTTCTTCTTCTTCTTCTTCTTCTTTAAAAACCCCCACTACATTTCAGCTACAGCAAGTATCTTTTAAAATATATAAGTTTAAAATTGCATGCAGATATGACAAAGTCTAGAGTTATTTCTCAGTCTGTGGCTTTCTATCAAGTACACCAGATGATGTTGGACTACAACGGCCATCATCCTTGACCATTGGGCATGCTGCTGGGGCTTTGAACACAGCCAAATAAACTATTATTATTATTATTATTATTATTATTCCTCTCTTGGAAGCCCAAGCTCATTCTGAGTTTGGGACCGCCTGACCTGCCTTCAACTGTTGGCTACACATGCGTGCTCTTCCTTCATGATTTCCCCTTCCTTCCATTTCTTATACAAGAAACCAAGCATGGGGCAGGCATGCTACACAGCTTCCAGCAGTGGCTGGGGGGTGGGCCACCTCAGTTGACCTGTGTCTTGACGTGGCCCATATCCCAGGCACAACCCTGCTCAAATAATGGATATACACCCAATACCTGAGCGAAACCCTACCTACATCTGTAATCAAAATTTGTGGCCAAGACAACTTGTTGAGTTTGTTCCACCTGCCATTGCTATTGTCTTCACACATTGGGGTGGGGGGCACTGTGAGTGGGTCCATAGCTCTTATTCCCCACCGAGAGAGAGAGAATATTCCATGCATGTATCTTTGCCGCTGGGCATCCCAAAGAGAATTTTCCCTCCAATTGTGAGGAGATAGCTACCTTACTGCTAGTGTCTCCATATTTTCCATAATAACTGATGAATACACTATAGAGCAATGGACATGAATGTGTGACTTACATGTGTGACTTATGCCATACATCCTTTTTCAACCTGATGGAAGAATTCACACGAAAACATTGCATCAGACTGTGAAGTCCATGCAGATAGGAATATTCTGCAAGCATTACATTAGATTCCCTGGATATTTAAGGGAGGGAGAGAGAGTTTCCTCATGTGTTACACTTTACATTTGGCCTTGCTGAATTTCATTCTGCTGCTCTCTCTCCAATTGGCACAGGTCACATAATATTTCATTTATGGTCTCTCGGAGGCATTGGGGTAGGTGTCGTCTCGATAGTGAGAAAATGAACCTGACTGTTTCAGGGTGTTTTCACACCAGTGCCCTTTAGAGTGTTCCACCTCAGGCTGCAACCACCTGACACTATCACTTCAGTGCCAGGGATTCATAGGCAGATAACTGTTGACATACACGCTGATACTTTTGAGGCACTTTAATGGCAACCCTCTCGCAGTGCCTCAGACGTGTCGGAAGGCTATCAAGGGAGATGCCAGCACTTCGCCTTCCTACTTTTACACAGGTTATAGATTTTCAGCACTGATGTTAACATGCCCCAGTGCTTGAGGCAGACATAACACACAAGGCCCTTGCAATGCGTGCTATCCTGATTAAGAAGATTGCAACATTTGATATGAAGGACTCTTGGGAAATGGGAAGAAAGGGAGAGCGAATGCACAGATGTGCATAGTTTGGAAAGGCCACTGGCCAACTGTCAATCGGCAACACAGGCTCTGGATGTCTGTGCCTCTGTTGTAAGAGTCATCCAATGGATTCTTTGACAGATGTCAGGGAGCAGAGGAAGCAATTCTCCTAGCAGGTTGCCAGGAATGTATAAGACCAGGACAAGTTATTACCACCTGCTTTTTATTCAATATTTACAAAGAGAGGCTTGGCACGCAGCCTCATGGAATCATGGCATTGTCCTGAGTGACTCTCCACCCCCTTTTTCTCCCACTTCCTCATACGGGCGGCACTGAGGGCCCTTTGCTTCTGAGCCCTTTACTCTCCTACTTTCAAGGCTTGCTGGGTTCTGGGAGAGGGGGAATCTGGAATGCTTTCTAAAGACACTGTGTCCATCAGCTGTTGCCCTCCTGATGCTTCCTCTTCCTCCTCCTCCTCTCCCATTATTTCCCAGCTTTTCCCCTCATCTGCCTCTGAGATGTGACCACCCTCAATTCCCTGTTGTAATTCTGAATTGTCTTCATCTTCTTTTCTGGAAGGGTCAGGCCAGGAAGGCAGTCTCCATCATACTTCCTCTGCCCAGTCCCTGACAGGAGATGGCATTCCAATGAGGAAACTGTAATACGGAGGCTACTAGAAAAGGAGGAGTTGTTTCAACACCCCTGTGTTGATGATGATCTATGCTAGAAAATTACTGACAACTCAATGCATTGGCTGTAGCTGAAAAGTGATAAAATGAGATGAAGCAATATCATAGCCCAACCCCAACTTTCTGTTAAAGCCCCTCTCGCTAATTACCAAGATATGTCAGGTAGCAAGTCCTCTCATTCTGAATAAATCTGACATCAACAGATTTCTCTTCTTAATTTTTATTTTAATAAATATGCCATAAAGCAGCTGTGAAGTTACTGATAAATGAACTGCTAGGGAATAGGCTTACTCAAGTGAGCTAAATCCTTCTGCCCTTGCATTATAAGCAATATAATACTGTGAACACATGTTCCGAATAACCTGAGAACAAGTGTCTGAGAGATATGTATTTGGTCCTTGTGCCTTTGGCTAAAGAATCAAACAGTGGACACACAGTTGTGCTTCCTATAGGTCATAAGGAGGGAAAACAGTAGGAGAAATGAGAATCAAGTGTTTTCTAACAGAGAGAATGGTGGATTTCAAATTGAGGGCTGGCTGATGAGGTTGCACTTCTCCTTAGCTTCCCAATTTCCTTGTTGAATAAAGATGTAAAACTTGAACTATTAGGAGCTAAGCACCAGGCTAATAAAGGAGCTGGATGGTTAGAGAGGGGAAAGTGGAGTAGTGAGATGTTTCAAATGCAAAGTACGGTAAATGGAAATTCAATACCCCCCCCCCACTGGGCACAAACTACAGCCTTTTATGGGTGCTAATATATCTCAACACAGGAGCAAACGGTGGGTTGTGATGTATAGCCCCACCATCAACACTGCACATTCTCTCTAGACTCTTCCCTGACATCTGCATGTAGATTGTGAATACCTGTAGGCAAGGGGCCTTCATCTAGATATACACTTGAAGTATTCCATGGAATCTGGAACACTGATCATTTAGAGTTCCAGCTCTTATGCACATACATCTACACATGCATATCTAGATGGAATGTGCAACATCAGGGGGGTGGCTATTCAGTGCAGTTCCACCCCTTGCTCATAGATTATCCTTGGGGTCCTTTCCAACTCTACAATTCTATGATTCTATGATGTCCATAGGCATGAGCAGTATATGCTTAGGGCTTCTGGGTCATGCAAAAAAGACATGAAATTGTGGGTATAATAAGAGCACAAGATGACCAGAAGGAGGGTCCTGAGCAGTTATCCCTTGAAAGGTGTGCTTTTCATTTCTGCAAGATGGATCAATAATAGCCTAAGACTGCAAACCTATGAGTAGGTCAAGGTGAACTCAATGCAACTTACTTCTTACTAGGCATATACTGAAGCACATTTTAAATTTGCATGGGTTAGTCCATTAGAAGTAGGCCACAATGTTTTCAGCAAATTATCAAAAGACAAAGAGAGGGAAAGCAATGAAAGAGGAGGCACCAGCCTAGACAAGTAACATGCTTTGCATTTCCCCCCCTCCAAATCAAATTTATTGTAACTATTTATAATGGCTTCCTGTTTGTGTATTGCTTGTTTACACAACAAAATGACAGATTTGGAGCTTTTAATAAAACAGCATCCTCTCCCCTCTTCTTTAAAAAAAGGTTTTCCATCTGTATTTTATCGAGCTCAGTTTCACTACACATGAACAATTAATCAAGCACTCCTTTGAGTATGGTGCTGTTCTCTTTAAATATCACTAACAGAGAAGATATTGCAAGCAATGAAACCACAACATTTACCATCATTCACATCCTCCTTCCTGGTTGCTTGCCCCATATATATATTTTTGCAATGACTGTGGAACATATAAGTAGACAAGTGAGGCTTTATGAAATCACATAGCACAGAGTGGAGATTATGGATTAAATTGTAATTGTAGTATTTATAATCTATACACTGTAGACCAGAGATCTGCTGCCAGTGCTAGGTCTCTGGCATCCTTGGAGCAACCAGGTGTAAACCCAGGCAGACCAGAAGTAATGTCATACAGCTGGGGTCAGCCACCTAGTATGCTCCCATGTCCATTGTCGTGCATAAGGGGCAGAACATATTCTCCAGCAGAGAAGCAAGCTGTGAGGCAAAGGGCGCCAGGAGGAAAAAAAATATTTGAGTCCTTTAAGCCAGTAGCTGGTCAGGATGATAGGAACACAGAGGGTTCATCCACAGTGTCGCTTGTTCCATGTTTTCTAGGCACTTTCCTGGGGAAAACCTGCTGTTCACTGCCGAATCAGTACAAACATCAATCCACAGAAAGCCCAAATGATTCAGTGGTAAACAGAGGGTTTCCCCAGGGATAGGGGTGGTGCAAACAATCCCAAACCCTCTCCTACCCTCTCATGCCTAAGAAAGCACAGGACAAGAAAAAGTGTGGACAAACCAGAAGTTGGAGGGATTGTAAAGGGAAGGGCATGCATGGGTGTGAAAGCCTTATAATGAGATGTTCTGCTGAACTCCCTGTTTTAGGAATAAAGGATTCACCAAGCTTCCTTTGCAGTAATAGTAAGACTGGGGTTCTGAGTGGATTGCACAGATTTCCCAACTCCTTATCTCTGGAGGAGTCTGGCAGGCTCCCTTGCACAGATGGAGCTTTCCTAACAGTGGGTTCCCATTTATTTTCACTGTAGGGGACACTCCGCTTGCACTGCCTTTAATTGCAGAGAGCTGCCTTTTTCATTGACATTATTATAGATTTGTGGGGTGACCCCCCCCCCCTAAACCCTAGACTTTAATAAATGGTAGGATTTTTGAGTACTGAAGGGAAGCGTGTAGGCTAGTGGGGGGCTAAGCTTCCTTTCCAAACCACCTGGGATAGAGGCATTAACACAGGCATCCCCAAACTCAGCCCTCCAGATGTTTTGGGACTACAACTCCCATCATAGCTAACAGAACCAGTGGTCAGGGATGATAGGAATTGTAGTCCCAAAACATCTGGAGGGCTGAGTTTGGGGATGCCTGCATTAACATGTCAAAAGGTGTTGATGGCCCATTTGAGAGGAATCTTGGGCCTGGGCAGACAGAAGGTTGCCAGAGTAACTGGGTGTGACAGGAAAAAGAGGTGTCTTTAGCAAGGTGTGCTGGAAAGAAGGGAGAGAACAAAGACTGGGATCCACCTTGGGCAGGATGGCTGAAGGCTGGCTGGGAGAGGTACCTTTGACTCCAGGGCTGCACTGTTGTGGGGTACAAGCACCTCTTGATATGACCATGCGGTTGAACATGACTCCCTTCATGCAGACTGAAGGTGTAAATATGTGAATAAACTACATTTATTAAAACTATGGCATCCTGTATCATGTCTCAGTTCTCCAAATCAACACAGACCCTGGGGGAGTGCCCCAAACCACCTGAAATCTTCCTGCAGCTTGGCAGAGAGTGTGGGCGGCAACCAACTTTTGTAACAATATCAATAGGCAAAACCACCTGATTTTAATCAGGCCAATTAATTTTTTTAAACCGTGCATGAGGAGGAAATGGCTTGCAGACAACCATTTCTATTGTCCTGTTTATTCGTAACAACATGAGTTCCATAGATTCAAAACATACCAAATTATGCCCTGAAACTGGGCGTAAGTACCAGAGTAGCGGTGTATAATTTATTTCTACAGAAATAACTCCTGGACTGCTTTCAAGTATACATTGTGGCATTGATTCACAGAGGGAGGACTTGGGGAGTGGGAGTGAAATGTTGACTGGTCATGGAAAGTGGTAAAGTTAATGAAAAACTAAAGTAAATCACAAATAAAAGAACATGAGTAGGGAGTTGTTGTTTTTTGTCAAAATGCCCAATTGTGTAATAGCTTGCAAATTATAATAGAGTATTATGAAATGAATGTTGTTATTCTACATGTAAATATAATTCTCCACCTGCACCAATTTGAGCTGGTATAACGCTTGAGAAGTCAGTAAATCAGGAAAATGACATTAAAGCTCAATTTGCATAATAACATGAATAAATGGTGAGCTTTTCCCCCCTGAGCCCCATACAGCTAATGTTATTTTTCAAGAGTGTAAAGTTTCTTGGACCATTAATACACTATTCATAGAATAAGCCAATAGAGGCTGAGTCATAGATGGCTTTAAGTACCAAACAACCTCTTGGACTCTGGTGTATGACAGCTAAGCTTTTAACTCCCACAGCACGCTATAGCAACCATACTGAAGTTAAGCAGGCCTGGATTTGGTTAGTTCTTGAATGAAAAATAAGTTGGAGGCTCTGTGAGTTGGCTCCAACATCACTGCCACTGACAGCAGGATCCCTTCAGCTTCTGCTGGTTAGGGGACGCCACTTTTGAAAGTCACCCCCTCTCACCACAGCCTCCCATGCCACCTCCCACATTAAAGAATGTGGGAGACACTTCTGAAACAGTGTGAGAGGTGGTACTTGGGACTTGAAGGGGAAGGAAGAATTGGCAAGAGGTGCCTTTTCCTCACAGTCAGCTAAATTCTTCCACCAGATTAAAAGGCTTCTGTGGATGGATGGAAGGAGCCTGGATGCAGCCCAATCAACGGTATGGGAGAAATGTCAAAGATAAAAAATTATTATACAAATAAATATCCCCCTAACTTTGACAACATAGATTGCTATAACAACAGGCCACTGCCCATTCATTTAACTTATCATACATGTGTTTTTGTTAATAGGGCTCTTGCTCTAACACATGACCTTAATGGTGTGATGGACTAGAAGGACAAGATTGTGTTTCTTTTACTAAATTGAGGTCCCAATTTAGTTCACTTTGAATAGTATCTAAAGAAATCTGAGCCAAATCAAGCATTTTACAAAATGCTGAAGGAGGCCCCAACCTTAATCTTGCCTTCCATGCACATTCAAAATTGAATCATGGCGGCTCCGCATGAGGTGGGCATTTTAACAGGCCCTCAAAATGGCAGTAATAGGCACTAGAATGCCTGCCTGCTTTTGAGTACTGCTAACTGAAGCATTTAGAAAGCTTTGTACGGTAATAATTATAAGACTATTCTTATAACCATCAGTCAGGAAAATCTCCGAGATAATAGGATGCAGGAAAAGAGAGAACTGTAATCATTTTGCCTCTAGGGAGTGAAAGACCTTTATAATAACTAATTCTACATTCTTCTTGCTGAACAAGTTAAGCCTGGCAAGAATTCCCAAGGGGTGACAACTATTGAGAATAAGACTGAATACCCATTGATAAATGTGGTGATTTTTGTCCTCTAGCCTTTGAGAAGGTATTCTGTTCCCATCAAGGCCAACAGGAAGAATTCTGCTGAGCTCAGAAGGGAGGACTTTGCTGGCACGTTGCAGCTTAAATTGTGGAAATCAGCCCCCTTTCTCATGCAAGCAGACCGTACTAAATAATCATAATGCTCCTTCCACCTTTAACATCTGTGAATCTACATGAGAACAATAGGGGCTTTCCGCAAAGGAAGGTTATGAAATATAGATGCCTCCTTGCCTTGGAAAAGAATGGGTATTTCTCAACGTGTTTGGCTCCCCATGAATTAATGGCCCTGGAAACGAATCACGCACCAAAAGCAAGTAAACACCTGTGAGACAAATGGTTGCCCACTGTGGTTTAATTGATTACCCCGACTGCCGAATGACAAAAGAGGCAACTGGATAGTTATTAAAATTTACGAAACAATAGAAGAGGTCATCTGGAGGTCAGAAGAATAATGTACTCTTATTACCAAACTCGCTTTTGGATTTTTCACTATATTCATTTACTGTTCAGTTTAAAAAGAGCAGGACTTTCATGAACCTGTCGCCAGTGATTTATGAAGTTCATTTTCATTATAGATCAAACATGGAAAGAAAGTCTCGGCAATATTGAGCAAGTTTAATATTAAAAGGAGAGGAAATTTCAACTTTGCATTGTGCTAGCTTAAACAATTTGGCGGAGGCAGAGGGGACGACCACGCAAAATAATTACACTCAAGCTATTGTTTTGATCGTGGATAAATGCTCTTAAAATCAATGTGCCAATTTAAAACCGTGCACTAGTTCCTGAAGAAGCATTCCATTGTGCTATTTAGTACATGGCAAAATCAAAGGACAAAGGGAAGGGGTTGGAAAGGGAACGCCAGCAATTGTTTTGGAGGTGGGGATTCTAAACATAGACTGTGTAATATTCTATTGGGTAAAATGAACAGACTGTTTTTTGGCTTAAATGTAACAATTACAGGTTTGCCCCAAACTGTTGTTGTTGTTGTTGTTGTTGTTGTTGTTGTTGTTGTTGTTGTTGTTGTTGTTGTTATTCCCCACCCATCTGATGGAATGGCATTCCACAGGCTACACCAGAATCCCAGTGCCCAAGCCCCATTCCACTCCAGCGCCCTGCAGGTCTGTGTTGCTTTTAACTGGGCAGATCCAAATACCCAGTCAAGGTTTGATGGAAAATAGACTTCAGTGGGACTTTTAGGCTCCATCATGGTCCAAATGATATAACTGGGAGTGTGGCAGTTTTGAAAGCTTATTAGCTTTGAAACCAATATGTTTTAAAGAACGATGAACTGAAATTATTCACTGGATATACACTTAATGTATCTTCTATCAGCAAATCAGTTACAAATGGGAAATTTGAAAGGACCACCCATCTCTGTCAGTCCTGTACTTTTACTCACTATTATGCTTGGTAGTCACATAGGTACTATGAGCCATCATTTCAATGTACCTAACTTCTCTGGTATAGGGCCATGGATACTCATCCATGAATGAATGCCTGAGGCTTTTATCTTGTTTTTGAGAGATTCATAACTGAGCCTAAAATCATATTTAGTGTAATGTTTTATCATAAATTTTACAAACAGAAGGAAGAACTTCAAAGAGTAAATGCTTACAACATAGAAATAGAAAACAGAATAGGATGCAGGCTTGCTGTTTATCTCTGTTTAAATTCAGTATTGACATAAAGTTAGGCTTTGTGGTTAACTTGAAGAGTCAACCACTGGAAAAATACTGGTCTTGTTCATACAAAGATGAGGTGTCCCCCCCCAAAAAAAATATGTGTACTTTCAGGAGGTGCAACCACAAATCTTTGAAAAATTGTGTCAGAAAGAACAGAGGCTCTTGCTGTCTATGAGAATGAAATACTTATATTTTAAAATAGCTATTTACCACATGGTACAACCTGTTATCTTATGAAATCAGGTGGTGTGTGGGCATGTGTGGTGCTCAACCACATGGTAAACAGATTTATTCCAGAACTTACAACTGCCTGAAAAATAAGTATAATGGAAAAGGCAATATGTAACCTTATGCCATGTTTCTGTTTGTTTAACAAAATGTCTATACAAACTTGATGTTCTACGTAAAGGAAGGCTTGCCTACCGGCACCCACTATAATCTATGCCATTTAAAAAAAAATTGTACACAGTACCTACAAAACCACAAAGGCAAGTGAAACCTCTTCAGTTCTGCCCCGCCCCCAATTTAACTTTCAAGTTGCCTAACACTTGCATGTGTATCTGAACCCTTTTTAACCCTCCCAAACAGTCAAGGTAGCTCTTGCAGGGAAACACTTGTTCATTCATTTTATTTCATTTTATTAATATCCCACCTGTCTTCTGCCTTGGAACCCGCAGTGGTGTATACCTGGTTCCCAGGCAGTCACCCGTCTAGGCACTGACCAGAATTAGACCTGCCAAATTTCAGGGAGGTGATGGTGTCATGTGCTTTCAGATAACATCCTGGGCCTTTCCTTCAGAAATCTGGCAGTATTTATCCCATCCAAATGGACTATCATGACTGCAATTCTGCCACTAAATAAAAAGGCAGTTTCCCATTTCAAAAACTCAAAAGTTTAAAGGCACCGAGAATAAAAGTTCCTGCCAACGTAGCGGTTAGAAAGTACGTCAAAGTGCAAGTAGATAAATAGGTACCACTCCAGCGGGAAGGTAAACAGCATTTCCGTGCGCTGCTCTGGTTTAAAGTCTGATTAAAGACTTTCTGATAGATCGGACACAAACAGTGAGGATTGGACATGTAACATCTAATTCCTTAAAAATCAGCACTGGCACACCACAGGGATGTGTGCTAAGTCCCTACCTGTATTCATTGTATACATACAATTGTGTATCATCTGACCTGTCTACTGCAATTATTAAGTTTGCAGATGACACCACCATAATGGGTTTAATAACAGGTGGAGAAGAATCAGCGTATAGAGGGGAGGTCCAAAAAATATCTACATGGTGCCTAGGGAACAACTTGCACCTTAATATCAGCAAGACAAAGGAGATGGTGTTGGACTTTCAGAGGAAGAGAGGAGAACTAGCCCTGCTGTACATCGGGGAGGGCTGTGTGGAGAGAGTCTCTTCCTTTAAATTCCTAGGAGTTTATCTCAGTGAAGACTTTACTTGGAAAATAAATACATCCCAGGTGGTTAAGAAAGCCCAACAGAGACTCCATCTCCTCAGAGTATTGTGGAAGAATGATGTCAATCAACACCTGATGATCATCTTCTACCGGTCCACAGTAGAAAGTGTCCTTTCATACTGCATCACAGTGTGGTACGCTGGGTTGACATCATCTGATAGGAAGTGCCTACAGAGGGTGGTGAATACAGCACAAAATATTATGGGCTGTCCCGTGAATCCGCTGGATGAAATGGCGGAAGAACGTTGCCTCAGGAGAGTAAGGAAAAGACTCAGGGATGATTCACACCCTGGCTGGCACTTTCTTGATATCCTGCCCTCAGGCAGAAGATATAGAAGCATGACTAGCCACACCAAAGGCAACTGACTTTCGGGTTTGGTGGGTGTACGTCAGTAAACGACGGGAATTAAGACTAAGAGAGCTGAGTGGGGGGTGTTTGTGTAATCTCACTGTATACAAGTTATACAAGTGACAATAAAGTATTTCAATTTCAATTTAACCATTGAGAAAGTAATTGCATCCAATTCTGACCCAAGATAAAAATGTTACTGCTAGTTTTAAGTAAATTGCTGGACTAGTGATTGGGCAGATGTGGAACTTAAGTTTTTCTGAAGTGAGGTTCTGAT
Source organism: Podarcis erhardii (assembly GCF_964252035.2). Classification (NCBI taxonomy): domain Eukaryota; kingdom Metazoa; phylum Chordata; class Lepidosauria; order Squamata; family Lacertidae; genus Podarcis; species Podarcis erhardii. Next base: position 52,689,644 of record NC_138500.1, read on the forward strand.
TTGGTCCAAAAGCAAAGCAAGAAGCCCTAATTCTTTCACAACCCACTGGGAAGTTCTCCTGCCCAGCCTCTATTGAAATTAACTAGCTGCACAAGAGAATGCTGGGATAGCGTCCCTCAAACTACTCAAGTGTTTTTCATTAGCATAATCTCCACACCGGAATGGCTGAGAGATGGCTTTGTTCTACTGACGTGCTTACTCGCAACACATAATCCTCGCAGCGCATTTCCAAAATATTGAATGGCTTTCAGTTTATGGTCATTTCAAGGGCTTTTCCGTAATTTGTTTATTAACTGCTCATGACCTTGAGGGTTATCTTGGCTAACCTTCTCAAGCCACTGCTGCTCATGCAGTAATTAGTTTGCCACCCTAGTGGTCTCATTTCCTTTTACTGTATTGCTAATCAGTCAGAGATCTTATGCTATTAAAATACCTAAACACTGTTTTTAATTTAGAAGGGAGCTCATTGTGTCGTGGGGCTTGAGCCCCCTGCTATTTGAGAATGTGGTGAGCAATCTTCCATCTCTTGTTTATACCTTCAGAAATGCAGCCACCGCGACTCAGCCCTTCTGTCCCCTGGAAACCATATGGACAATAGTAGGAGCAAAAAGAGCAAGAAAAATGCATTAAAGCTTTGTTGTCTTCTGTGTTAACCTGATGACATTAGTAACTAAGAGTTCTCAGCCTACAAACTCATTTACTCTGAATTAATGCCATAAATCAAGCAATACTGGTTACTGCTCCCAAAGCATTAAGAGGAAATAACAAGTGCAGTGGCTAATCAGATTGTAATGCTTTTTTTTTTTTATAAGGAAGATGTAAGGGGAAACATGGGTAGATGACTACATGATGGTGCCAGGTCTCTGAATTATGCTCTGGATCTCTGGCACCTACTGTATTGACATCAAGAAAAATAAATAGATTTTAATTGTAGACTGCAAGCTTCCAGTCACATTTGGCAAGAGGAAGCAGTCTTCTAATTTACCATTCAGTCAAGCTTCCAACACTAAGATATTTATTACAGCCATGCCAAAGATCTGACAGAATCACTTTGGGAAAAGAGATTTTGTTTGTTTGTATTTTAAAACATCCAGTAATTCAGTTGTAAGGATCTTTTTAATTCACCCTCTAAGCTCACTTGATATTTAGGTACTGAGATAAATAAAATTTATGACTACAGCAGAGCCAAAATCTTAAGGCTTGGGGATGAGAATCAGCCAGGTTTCCCTCCACCCCCTTTGCTTTTCTTTCCTACTTTTCAGAGACTCTTTAATCCTGAAACTACCCATATGCCCATCTGATTCTGTTTAATTACTGTGGCACAAGCCATAAAACTTCAAGGAAGTTCTGGTTCACAAAGAAAATCAAAGTCCACGGACATTTTGCCTCCTGGTGCTCATGCTTTTCGGCTAAGGAACATCTCAGGCTTGGGACACTCCAACATTGGGCCAGTGATATAATGGTGGCCTCCTGGTGTCTCATCCAATAGGCATTATCTTGGGCCATGGTTATGCCTTTCACTCCTGTGCAGACAAAGGGCTGGGTCCTGTCCCCCCCCCCCATTGGCTTTCAAAAACAACTTGGGTGGAAGCTAGAAGTAGACGAGGTGGGAGAAAGCGTGTGGCTGCTGCCCAGAATTCTGTGTCTATTGTCCCTCGGCAGTCTAGTAGTTTAAGATGCATGGCATGGCATCACTTTGCTGCATGTTTCCTCCCACGCTGCTCCATTTCATTGGTGGCTGCTTGTGGGAGCAAGAAGGTAGTGTTGGGCCATGCATTTTCCTTGTCAGAAAGAGACACGGGACGACTTATATCAGTCAGACATCCCATGTCACATCTAGCTCTGGCCATGGAACTCAACTTTCTTTTCACTGAGTTGGACTTGTGGGGAAAACTCTGGAGCAAGGCTCACCTGGGATAAGACTGAATGTGTACTTTGGATGACAGCTGAATTCTCCTTGGGGCTCAGATCATTAGGGCCCCTAAGGGGGCCAATGGGCACTTGGGGAGTTTGAGAAAGTCCCCAAATGGCTGCTGAGGGTATGTGGCATAACACAACATGGCTGCCATAGCTTTAAAAAGCAATAAAAGGTTCTGCTTTAAGTAGCACTAAAATTGGATACAACCCCGAATGCTCACTGAGCTTGTACTATTACTTGGGGTAGAAGGCGTCCATTTTGGTGGGTCTTACAATTAATTATCTGTGGTTGCAATAATTGCTATTGTGTTAAACAGATGTTAGCACCACTGCTGTAGCACACACACAGCTCATGGGGCAAGGAAGTTGGCTAGTTCTTGCTGAGGTAGCAAAGATTTGCCTGGGCTCACGTGACTGAATACTTCTAAATGCAAAACAAAAGCCAAATAAGCAGAAATAGCTTGTTAAGTTGAAGACTAGGCTAACAGTTACCCCCGGCATACAGTTTCTAATTAGAGGGCTTCTCCTGAATAAAGGTTATATGACAGCCACGACCTGCAGTCCGAAGTGTAACAGCTCAGACACAGGTTACCACCTAAATGAGAACAGGGTCAGAAACTGGTGAGATTTGAACCATAAAATACTATTGCAAGCCTGCATGCCACATCGGTTAAGAAAGGAGTGCTTAGTCCTGGCTTTAGTACAATACCTTCAGTAACCAAAGGAACAAGATAAAATAAATCTAAATCCTATTTTCCAAAGGAGGTCAATTTCATAAATATCACAGTCATTTTATTTCGACATTTTCCCTCCTGTATTTTCCATGGGAAGACTTGTCAAGAATGTGAAGCAGAAACAGCTATGTATATATTCTCATGGGTAATTTTTTAAAAAAACTTTTTTAAAGGAAAGGGCCTTTCTCAAATAGAATTTAGAGTAAAACATTTCTAAACTAGGCAGCACCTGAGACAGTATTTCTCTGGAGTAGAACATTGGAAGGGATACCGAGAATAAACCTTTCACCTCCGGTCCTCAGCTCAAATATTCTCTTGGAAGAATAAAACTTTTGGGGTTTGCTTCTAAGCATTAAAGCAATTGAAGTAACATCAACTCTACTTTCAAAAAAGAAACTTTGTAGCATTCACATTTTTGAATTCCTTCCCACCCCCTGATATTTCCAGGACAAAGCTGCATTTCTATACTAAAGTAGAATACAGCTTATTTCAGCTTTATGCATCCAATAAAGAGGTGCATGAAATGAGTTGAACTGGAGCAACATTTATTAATGAGAAGAACCTTTGATCCTCCAGATGTTGTTGAATTTCAACTCCCATCAGCCCCAGCCAGTCCCCTCCTTGGTACAGTCAAACCTCGGTTGTCAAATGTAATCCATTCCAGAAACCCATTTGGCTTCCAAAATGTTCGACAACCAACACACATTTTCCGATTGGCTGCAGTAGCCTCCTACACTCAAGTGGAAGCCATGTTGGACATTTGGCTTCTGAAAAACATTCCAAAACCAGAGCATTTACTTCTGGGTTTTCGTCATTTGGGAGCCGAAACATTCCAAAATGGAGGAGTTCGGGAGCCAAAGTTTGACTGTATAAGAAATCAAATTAGCAACAACAGAAACAGATCTGAAGGGGGAACGAACAGTGCAGGAATCTCCATTACCTACCTGTGGTGAGTCAAATCCTGCCCAAGACTAGTGATATCCCCATTTCCTGCGTCCCACCTTCCAGTGAGCAGGGAGGTGTTCCTTCCCGACATCCCCTCCCAGGCCCCCCAAACTCGGATTTGTTTCAAAAACATTCCATATCCAGACTAAGGGTTAGAGCAGCTGGCTTCTAGAAGTGCCCATAAGCTTCGAAGGTGCCTAAGGCTGCTCACCTGCCCACTACTCCATAACCTTCGAAGATGCCTCAGGCTGCTCACCTGCCCACTTCTCTCCCAGCTAAATTTTCCCACATCTTCCTGCCTAATAATGTCAGACTTGGACCTGGGAGATCAGGGTTCAAATCTGCACTCAGTTATGAAGCTCTCTGGCTGACCTTAGGTCAGTCATTCTCTCTCAGCCCAACCTACCTCACATGGTGGGTGACAGGACAAAAACAGGAAGGGAAAAACATCTATGCCACCTCAAGGTTTTGGAGAAAAGGTGGGGCGTAAATGCAGTAAATTAAAATTTTGAAAAGAAGAACCTTAGTCAACTTGGAGCTTTATCCAATCTTGAACACTGAACTGCATTACATTAGTGTAATTTAAGGTGTACTAACACAGATAGCTATGCTGACACTACCAGTCTTTCCTTTGGCTTCCTCAATTCACATATCAGGTTCCTGCTTGTAACAAGTTTCTCTTAGGCCAAGTGAAATTCAATATCTGTGACAGGTTGCAATTTTTGTAGAACTGTCTAAGTAAATATGAAGAAAACATGAAAACAGGTTTTGCAAAGACAAACTCTGTTCCCGGGAAGTTAGATGACCCAGTTGACAAATGCCTGGAAGCTATGCAAAAACCACAGATGTGTAGATGACAATCCAAAATCCTGAGAAAATGAATCCCATAACCTGGCACACAACATTGTTTCCCCATCAACACTATGAGCTGCTTAAACCTCTGGAGATGAGCCGAATCCTGAGTTTCAGTGGAACCAATATAAATAAAAGGTAGGTCATAGCACTTAGATGAGGTGAGCTTATGGAGAGCAGAAATGTGTTTCCATTCATGTCTATTTCCCTCTTTGTCACTTATTAATTTTTTGTTTTAAAATATGAAAGTCGATATTTCTTCTTCCTAAAAGCTTTTTTTTTTTTGTACAAAGGAAAGAGCACTCTATCATCTGGGCTGTTAGCATGCATTATAAAGAAAGTATTCAGGTCATTTTATTTTGTCAGTGTAAAGTAAGACAGCATTTGTTTATCTCTATGTTAAGTTTATTGAAATGCTGCCTTCCAAGAGTGAACCGCTAGACACCCGAATATCAAAATATAACATGGCAATGGAAAACAAACTATTACAAATCATGTCAGCACATTTTGGAAAAGTCAGCAGTTAAATAATCACAGCAAAATATATGGAACACATGGAAGAGTGCATAGAAACATCAACTGTTAAAGCAAGAGAAGACATTAGCAACTCTATGCTCAGTATAGGATCTGCAACCAGCCTGATAGTTTAGGACAATTGCCCATCAAGACCATCACCCTGCTCTCATAATGGCCAACCATATGCCTCTTCTGGGGTGCCCACAAGAAGGACCTGAGTTTAAATAATGTTTAGGATCCCAGAGATGGGATTCTCCCAAGTTGCTCATTCAGCAGCCACTGAGGCTTGGGCTTGCTGCTTACCCCACCAACACCCACTTCTGGGATGCTGAGATCATGTTCTTGTGAAATGATGCCAAGACCAAGTTCTGCAGTGTCTCCAGCACAGCACAATACAAAGGTCTAAAGCCAAAATCCCCAGTCAGTAAGCGGGGGGTGGCTAACGGACAAGCAATACAGGGCACCATGCCTGTGACTGTCAAAGGAGTTATAGAAGAAACAAGACCAGGAGCCCCGAAGACAAGCCATCAAGTTATCACATGAGTCTTATCTATGCCTTTGCCCATGACAGTGTGTCCTCTGTCTGCTTCTTTGCCACTGTCAGGTACTGGGCAGAAGAGGAGGAATGGTGGAGACCGCCTCCGCATCCTGACCCTTCCAGGGAGGAGGAAGAGGAAGACAGTATAGATTCACAACAGGGGTTTGAGGGAGGTCGCAGCTCAGAGGCAGATGAGGGGGAAAGTTGGGGAATAGCGGGAGAGCCAGAGCAGCAGCTGACTGACATGTTGTCATTAGAAAGCATTCCAGACCCTCCATCTCCCAGAACCCGGCGAGCCTTAAAAGTAGGAGAGCAAAGAGCTAGAAGACAGAGGGCACTTAGCGGCACCCATAGAGGACATGATGAGAATGATGAATGAGGAAGTGGGAGAGAAGGGGGATGGAGATTTACTCAGGACAAAGTCATTATCCAAGAGGCTGGGTTCCACAGCCTCTCTATGTAAAGTTTGTTTTCCTAACAGCTACATAACCACTTTGCAAGTCCCATGTGTAACTGCCCGACAAGGGGTTGCTAGTACAGTACCATCAACCTACACTGAAAATATGGGAACATATGAAGGTCCCTTATACCAAGTCAAACTGTTGATGCTCCTTGCTCACTCTGTTCTGACTGGCAATGGCTCCCCACGGTTTCAGACTGGGGACATTCCCATCTCTATCTGGAGTTACCTGGGGATTGAACCTGGGCCCTGCTACAAGAAGATGCTCCAACTCAAGGCATGTCAGTCTCTCTGCTGATCATATTTGTGACCTTCCCTTGTGACCCTGGCACAACAGTATCTGGGTTTGTGCCACAAACCACCCAATTTGCATGGATTCCAAATTCAGGGTCTTGCAGATCTCACTGCGGAAGAACGATAAAGGGACACCACCTGCACGTAGCCTTTTAAAATGCATTCCAAGTCCCAGGCAGTACTCCACAGGAATATTTTATACTTCCTTATTGATTTTTAGACAGAAGTATATGTCAACAAACAAATCTCTTGCATCGGTTCACCTCTTTATTCAGATACAACCCTTATTTAGTTCAATTGCATTTATTACTCCAACTCCCCATCCCCTAAGGGGTTGGAACGCCAAACAAACTAATAAATTACTAAAAGTATTTCCATATTTCACAGACAATTGTTTTGCAGGCTGATTCCTTAATAAGGTGTAAAGTGTTTGGGTGTGATTAATTGTCACTGTATAAGAGGCGATTGCTGCTGTTCAGAACAGCACTCATGGTTTCCATCAAAATAAATATTGTCGGCAAACGACCTGAGAGGATAAAGATTCCTCCTTGGAGAATGACAGCCCATATTTCTGCCCATTTGGAGAGAAGTTCTGAATGGTATCTGTGCACTTGCGGAAGTCTGCCAATTGGTATAAATAATATACCAGAGCCTTGGTCATGGGCCATCCCCTGACAGCTGCAGCAGAGCTGGTAGGCAGTATGAGCCATTTCAACACAGGTTGTAGATGCCACTGAGTGCCTAGAAGCCATGCCAAGGGAGGTTGGATAGTGATAAGATTCTTGCATCACACTGGGATAAATATATACCCTGCATGTAATTATATGGAAAAGAAGAGCTGTGCTGTGTGTCAGAAGAAAGTGAATTGATGGGTTAGGGGAGTCAGCGTGGGTGATTAATACAAAACTCATGTATTTTCCTTCCCATTGTAATTTTTCTGTGTAGATCATGCCCCAAGGCTCTGTGACTGAGACAGGACTCTTTAAATACTGAGGTTGGTACGTAGCAGGATTTGGGTGGGTGGTAATCAAAGTTTCTTTCCTCTTGCTCCCATATTCAGAACATGGTGCTGATATCAGTGCACCGAACATTGTAGCTGCGATCCTAAATTGCACATTTAGGCGGCAATCCTATGCCTACTTCCCTGAGAGTAAGCCCCATTAAACTCCATGGGACTCACAACTGAATAGGTATGTATAGAATTGTGCTGTGTGTCGGCTATTGCTTGCTGTTGAACCACCATGGCAAAACCTTTCATGTGCTACTGAAGGTCAGTGAAGAGAAGGAATAATGAGGCTAAGCCGCCTGCTTTAATGTTTTTGCTTGGTCCCCTTGTCTCACAGGAGAGCTAACACTAATGTACATTACTGTCAGAGCCAGAGGGTACTTATAAGTCCAGGCTGAGTAACTCATCTTTCCAACAGCAATGAGTTATGCTTGCACTCATCATCCAAGGGATCAATAAATTTAGTAGACACCATCACCCAACCTAGCATAAGAAAAAAAACTTTCAAAGCTTTTGATTTGCCTCTGAGCCTTGTTATTTTTCTTAGCAATATGCAGCCTTGACTGCCACAGGAAAACCCCAATGCAGTGAAATTTTGCTTTAACCCACAGAAAATTAAGGTATACTGAAACTAGTGTGAACCAAACCAAACCAGGTTTTTATGAACATTGCTGTGCCTCTTTAAAAGTGTCATTCATTTGGGGATTTTTTTTCTTGGAGCACATATTAGAACACAGGTTCCCAAACTGTGGTCTCTGTACTTCATTCAGGTAGTCTGTGACATGCCTGTGTCTTTGTGCTTGAAGACAGGAGATGGCACATCCATCACAATATATAATATTTAATACTGGTTTTAGGTTGCATTTAGGTTGCGTAGAACCTGCCACATGATCAAGAAGCCTGTCAAATCAGAGTTGCTGACCATGTGCAGGATTTTACATGTGTTCCGCCACATGCACAAAGTTTACATCCAGGCCAGAGGATGGTTCTGCCTGCCAACTTACTCTCAGGGTGCACTTATTTTTTGTTGTTGTTGTTTTTATGTTTTTTTCCACGGTTAATAAAATCATTTATTTTGATAGCTGTCAAGAAGCAGGCATATCCAACATATAGCTGTGAACTGCTCTGTGATCTTCAGATGAAGGGCGGTATACACATTTAATAAATAATAATAACATAATGAAATACCATTTTTATTTGGGGAAAGACCACTAGAGATACCTTCAGTACCTAGTTGCTGTTTATGATCTGTGCTATATGGAATATCTGATGATCAAAGCCTGTTAGCTAGAATAATGGCGGAATTTATATTCTATGGGGGGGGGGTGTTGCTAGTTTTCTTCCACATTTCCTTTAAGCAAGGAAGGCAACTAATAGCCTATGGCTGGAGTGCTCCCCCTCCCCCACTTATTAGGCAGCCTTACTAAATTCTAATCAAACGTTTAACTAAAGTTTCATTCATAACAGCCCCATTCACACTATACATTCCAGACCCTCTAAGTATCCCTATTTTCCAGGGACGTCCCTGATTTAAAGAAGCCATACCAGTTTCTGATTGTCCCACTTTAAATTTATACTTTGGATAGGGCCCCCAAAATAAAAAAATAATGGCATTTCCTGCTTTAATTATGATTGATTGATTGATTGATTGATATACCATCTTTCATCTGAAGATCATAGAGCAGTTCACAGTATAAGTAATTTTTTTTGAAAAGTTTTTATTGTTAAAATAATTCAGCATTAATACACATATATTGCAAATATACAAGCATACAAACATACTGTCAGGGTTTTAGGGAGAGAGGAGACAGAGAGCGAGGGCGAGGAGGAAGAGGACGACAACGAGCCGAGGTTGTCCCAAAGTCCGTCTAGCGAATCAGAGGATTCCCAGAAGGGAGCCCCCCTGGTCAGGCCAAGGGGCAATAGAGAGGGAAGCAGTCAGAAAGAGGGGAACGAAGAGGGAATCCCCAGTGGGAGTGGCAAAGCGGGACCAGCTCCCCCGTCGGAAAGGAGTGGAGGGGGGGGAGTTGCCAGTGTGTCAGAAAGAGCAGGACAGGAAGGAGGAAGGGGGAGGAGTTCGGAGCAAGACGTCCTGCCTGAAAGGGAGGAGTGTAGTACCGAGAGCAGCGTAACTGTAGAAAGGAAGGTCAGAGGCAACGTACGCGCGCCAAGTTCAAATATAGAGGCGCGCGGAAATGAGGAGAGCTCTGAGGAGGAGCCTGGTGCCAAAGCACGAAGGAGGGGGGAGCAGGCGGGAGAAGACTCAGCCTCTGGGGAGTCCCGGAAAGAGGGAAGACAGGGGGGCAGGAAGACCCTGCGGAAAAGGAAAGAGAGGAAAAGGTGGAGCAGTACAAGCCTCTTAAATTGGTGCAGGGGAGGGACGGACTCAGAGGGGACTTCTAACATCTAAGGGTAACAGATGCGGAGCCACGGAGTTGGGATGTAATGGCTACAATGATCTTCAATAAATCCTTTTGTACATAACTTGGACTGCACTTTGGTCTCTTGTGAGCTGGGACCTCGGGTGGCTCTGACAGAAAGTCCCCTCCACAGAACGCAAATTTTTTTTTTTGCAAAGCTCACAAACGGTAACGGCCATGAGTGCGGAGGATCAGCTGACAGCGCTGCGGAATACAGTGTCCGAACTCACAGCTGCAGTCCTTGCGTCTCAGAGGAAGCATGACGAAATGGAGAAGCGCTGCCAAGACCTGCAAACAAGGTGGGAGCGTGCAAGCAGGGAAGGGTTCCCAGGGTCCAGATCGGAGGGAATTGGACTTGGAAGGAGGGGGGGCAGCCTAGTCACCCACTTCGATGGGAACCTGAAGCATTATCCCAGTTTCAAAGCAGACGTTTTGTATGCATTGCACTTGCTTCGTCATGACTTTAAAGATGAGGAGGAGAAAGTGAGGGATTTGTTCTGGGAGGGTCTCAGCGGTCCCATTAAGGATGAACTTGCCAGGGGAGACAGACCTCAGACCCTGGAGGAACTTGTGCAGAGGGCTTTATCGATTGGGATAAGGCACGAGGGGCGTCTTTGGCACACTGAGGAAGAACGGCAGGTGCGTCCACCAGCGAGGACGTCTTCTTTCATCCCCAGGGAGTTCAGTCAGTCACATCCCTCGCCGCTGGGCAGGCAGGGGGAGGAGCCGATGGAACTTGGTGGTGCTAAGGCTCAAGCAACAGCCAGAGCCCCGGCTTCCGGTGCAGTAAAGGCGAAGCCTCCTAGAGGGACCAGGAAGTGTTACATCTGCGACAGTGCACTGCACATGGCGAAAGAGTGTCCCCAGAGGCTCCAGAAGCACACTGCAGCTTTAGCAACGGTAGCAGCAGAAGTGACCCAAGAAGAGGAGCCTCAGGGAAACGGCAATGCCTGGCTGGAAGCACAAATGCTGGGGCTCAGCCAGGCGGATCTGTAGAACAGTCCTCAGCATTTTTGCAACCTACAGACCCTTTACCACCCAAGCCAGCAGTGCAGCTCACCGCAACACTGCAGTTGCCAGATGGGACCCCCATAGAAGTGCCCCTCACGATCGATTCCGGGAGCAACGCCGATTTCGTGGGGATGCAATTTGTCAAGCAGCATCGCATAGCGCTTCTGCCAGCCACAACACCTCTGAACGTAGTCACGGTGGATGGCAGGAAATTGCTTGGAGGGCAAGTGGTGCATCAGACGCCTCCCATGGTGATGCGGATTGGAGATCACCGGGAAGTCATTAGCTTCAATGTCACCCACCTGTCTGACACGCCTATAGTATTGGGCATGAGTTGGCTGGAGAGACACAGTCCTGCTGTAGCGTGGTACCAACGCCAGATCACCTTTTGCTCATCGTACTGTGCTCAAAACTGCATCCAGTCGTGCCAGGAGGAGGGGGCTGAGCAGCAGCTGCGACTGGGCATGGTGCAGGCAGTACCTAGCAAGTACGAAGGGTTCCTGGAGGTTTTCTGCGAGAAGGAAGCTGACCAGTTGCCGCCCCACAGACCCTATGATTGTGCCATCGACCTGGTGCCAGGGGCGCAGTTGCCGACTGCAAAGCTGTATTCCATGTCTGAGGACGAGATGCAAGAGCTCAGAGAGTTCATAGAGCACAATTTGCAGCGCGGATTCATCCGGGAATCGAAAGCGGTGGGGGGCAGTCCTGTTTTCTTTGTAAAGAAAAAGGACACGCCCCAAAAAAGACTTATTGTGGACTATAGGTCCATAAACAATATGACCAAGCCCAAGGCCTTCCCCATGCCCAAGATAGATGATCTCCTGGCAACCGTAAGGAAGGGGAAGATCTTCACCAAGTTGGATCTGCGTGGAGCGTATAACCTCATACGCATCCGGGAGGGCGATGAGTGGAAGACGGCCATGTTCACGCCTCTGGGCACGTATGAATACAGAGTTATGCCATTTGGTCTCCAAAATGGATCTCACGTCTTCCAAGCCTTTATGCATCACGTGCTAGCGGGACTTCTCTACAAGAAATGCGTGTGTTTCCTCGACGACATCCTGATCTTTTCGGAAACGGAGGAGGCCCATGAGAAGGACGTAAAGGAAGTCCTGCAAAGACTACGGGAGAACAGGCTCTACGCCAAGTTAGAGAAGTGCCAGTTTGATGTGACGGAGGTGGATTTCCTAGGCTACAAGCTGTCTGACAAGGGGCTGGCCATGGACAGCGCCAAGGTCCGCGCGGTGTTGGACTGGAAGAGCCCCCGCAATCGGAAGGAAGTCCAGAGATTCATCGGCTTCGCCAACTTCTACCGCAAATTCATCAGAGGTTTTGCAAAGGAGACGGCAGCGATCACGGACACTCTGAGTTCCAAGAAGAAGAGGTTCGTGTGGACGGAACAGGCAGAGCGCTCTTTTCGGAAGCTTAAAAGCCTTTTCGCCTCCGAGGAGCAGCTGCTGCACGTGAATCCAGGCAAGCCCATGCGAGTAGAGACCGACGCGTCAGACAGAGCAGTTGGAGCCGTACTCCTGCAAGAAGATCCACATGGCAACTGGAGACCCGGTGCCTTTTACTCCAGAAAGCTCAGCAAAGCGGAGCAAAACTACACCATATGGGACAGGGAGCTGTTAGCCATTCACGCAGCTTTCAAAGCGTGGCGACACTTCCTCATAGGAGCCAAGCACACAGTACAGGTCCGCACGGATCACAAGAACCTAGAGTATTGGCGCACGGCGAAGCTCCAAAGCCAGAGGCACATGCGCTGGGCGGAATTCTTCGCGGATTTCGACTTTCGGATAGAGTACGTCCCAGGAGATTCCAACGTTATAGCCGATGCGCTATCCAGGAAACCGCAATATCTCGATGACGCGGCGCCTGTAGCAGCCAAGCACATTTTCGCACCGCAGGCGTGGTCGTGCGCTGCCGCCACAGTAGATCTGGACGCGGTGCGACGCGCGTTGCAAGTGGATCAGTTCGCACAGTCCAAGATGGAGGAATTGCGCAGAGGTGTGCAGAGTGGCGAAGAGTTCCAACTACGCGACGGGCTGCTAACTCGCAAAGGTGCCCTCTACGTGCCAAGCGACGAGCTTCGCGCAAAGGTTCTGCAGCAGTTGCACGACGCCCCCAGTGCGGGCCACTTCGGTAAGGAGAAGACAATAGAACTGGTGGCAAGAGACTTTTGGTGGCCCCGGATGCGTGGAGAGGTAGCGGATTACGTCGCCAGGTGTGACACTTGTCAGAGGTTCAAGCCAGTACACCAGAAGCCAGCGGGGCTGTTGGAACCGCTGGAAACGCCACAGCAACCGTGGGAGAGGGTAGCTCTGGACTTCGTTACTGACCTGCCCAGCTCCAGGGGGAAGACGGCGGTACTGGTGGTTGTGGACCTGTTCACCAAGATGGCGCACTTCATTCCATGCGCAAAGGTGGCGACGGCGGAACAGACTGCCAAACTCTTCATCGATCACGTGTTCAAGGTGCATGGGCTGCCGCAGTCCATCCTGTCCGACAGGGGGCGCCAGTTTGTTTCCAATTTTTGGCAGAAGCTTTTAGGTATCCTGAACGTCAAGATCAACCTCACGTCGGCGAGACACCCACAAACCAACGGCCAAGCTGAGAGGGTCAACGCGATCATGCAGCAGTACCTGAGATGTTACGCCAACCAGCGACCAGCAGTTTGGGTGGACTACCTGCCGATGGCAGAGTTTGCCTATAACAACACGAAGCACGCGTCCACGGGGGTGACGCCGTTTTTCGCGAACAACGGTCGTCATCCCAGAACCTTCCCGGGGTTCGTGGCACCGGGAGAGGGGGTGCCGCAAGGAGCTGACCAGTTTGCAGCGGAGCTGCAGGAGGTGCACGAAGAGTTGCGGAGACATTTAGAGCTGGCCAAGCAAGCATATAAGGTGCAGGCTGACAAAAACAGGAGAGAGGGAGAGGAGATCCAGGTGGGGGACTGGGTGTGGTTAGCGGCCCAAGCGATGCCAGCCAAGTCGTTGGCCAAGAAGAAGCTGGGGCACAGGCAGTTAGGGCCGTACCAGGTGGAGGCTAAAATCAACCCTGTAGCCTTTCGACTAGCCCTCCCCGAAGGTTCCAGAGTGCACCCGGTCTTTCATAGATCGGTGCTCACTCCCTACAAGGCACCGCACAGGTTTCAGGAGTCTGACACAGTCACGCAACAACACACTAAGTCACAGGAGAGGGAGAGGGCGCCTAGGGCCGAACCACTCAACGAGGTCACAGAGATCCTGGACTCGAGATGGGGGCAAGAGGGAGTAGAATATTTTCTAGTCAGAGAGGGTGCCCCAGTCAGTACCAATGGTTGGGTGCCGGGCTACGCCTTAGATGAACCTCTTTTAAAAGACGAGTTCCATGCCCTTTTCCCTCATAGACCCATGCCAGCCGAGTACTTTGATGACTGGCTCTTTACGCCCACATGTTCAGGCAGCACTTTCCACGGCTTTTCTTCAGCCGAAGAAAGGTCGCCGGACTCCAACTCGCCCAGGGGATCGTGTTCGGGGGTGGACACAGAACCCTCTTATTGGTGGGACGAGCAACCAGAGGAGGACTGGCGCAGGAAATGGCTGACGGGACCTTGGCAGGCAGCACCGGACCAGGTACCAATGGAGGAGGGAGAAGAGAACACCTTGGGTCAAGAACCCGAATTCGAACACTCGTACAACGAACTGCAAACAGAGGAGATGGAGGTGCAGAATCTGTATCCTGCGTCCGCCTCCGAAGAGCGGCAGCTTCCACAACCTGCACCCGATGAGCGGAAGGGGGAAGGGGGGGCTTCGAGGGGGGGATGGATGTCAGGGTTTTAGGGAGAGAGGAGACAGAGAGCGAGGGCGAGGAGGAAGAGGACGACAACGAGCCGAGGTTGTCCCAAAGTCCGTCTAGCGAATCAGAGGATTCCCAGAAGGGAGCCCCCCTGGTCAGGCCAAGGGGCAATAGAGAGGGAAGCAGTCAGAAAGAGGGGAACGAAGAGGGAATCCCCAGTGGGAGTGGCAAAGCGGGACCAGCTCCCCCGTCGGAAAGGAGTGGAGGGGGGGGAGTTGCCAGTGTGTCAGAAAGAGCAGGACAGGAAGGAGGAAGGGGGAGGAGTTCGGAGCAAGACGTCCTGCCTGAAAGGGAGGAGTGTAGTACCGAGAGCAGCGTAACTGTAGAAAGGAAGGTCAGAGGCAACGTACGCGCGCCAAGTTCAAATATAGAGGCGCGCGGAAATGAGGAGAGCTCTGAGGAGGAGCCTGGTGCCAAAGCACGAAGGAGGGGGGAGCAGGCGGGAGAAGACTCAGCCTCTGGGGAGTCCCGGAAAGAGGGAAGACAGGGGGGCAGGAAGACCCTGCGGAAAAGGAAAGAGAGGAAAAGGTGGAGCAGTACAAGCCTCTTAAATTGGTGCAGGGGAGGGACGGACTCAGAGGGGACTTCTAACATCTAAGGGTAACAGATGCGGAGCCACGGAGTTGGGATGTAATGGCTACAATGATCTTCAATAAATCCTTTTGTACATAACTTGGACTGCACTTTGGTCTCTTGTGAGCTGGGACCTCGGGTGGCTCTGACACATACATTTCATACAATCCTTAAAAATGTTCAAATGGTTCTGCCTGCCAACTTACTCTCAGGGTGCACTTGTAGGGAAACAGATGGGAGGCAAAACTAAAACTGGTTTGCTCTGCTTGTCATTGGCTCCGGGTGTGCCTGTCATTCACTTCTGTTGCAACTACTATTGGCCTTTCTGCCTCCTGCTGCACCAGTCCAGCTGGAATGCAGACTATTTTAAATGTGTCTTAGCTGTATTTCAAAAATAAGAAGTGGCTGCTGGAATGCTCAAATCAATTAATTCTGTTATATTATTCAGCTGTGACAAGCTTTTTCCTAATTGTAATATTGGGACTGTCCCCAAACTACAGAAAATGTTGGTTGGTTAATTTCATGATTAATTGATTGGTTAGTCAATTAAATGTGTGCCTAAACTTGGATGTGAATTTAAAAAAATAAATAAATTCTAAAATGAAAAACATTTCTTTTCCTGTTTTTAGGTGATGCATGTTCAACACCCAAGAGGCAGTTGTGTCATGGACTTGTTGACCGCAGAGGAATGGTGGGAGGAATCAGGTGGGGAACCATCAAGGAAAGAAGGCTCTGAGCCCAGAAAGTGGTCCTGGGACAACAGTGAGTGGTTAGAGGGAGAAGAGGGAGAAGACTGGAAAGAGGAGATGTTGGAAGCTGAAGAGGTAACAAGGCTTTGTGAGCATGGAGAAGTCCAGAATCAGAGGCAGAAGCTGAACCTGGCAAGTGGAAGGAGGGAGGCCAAGAGGCAGACATGAGTCAGGCTGCTGAAGAGTCATGAGTGTCTCCCTGTCCTGTTGTGACAAGCTCCCCTCTTCCCCCATCTCCCAGAACCAGAAGAGGGCTGAAATGGGAGGAGCAGCCTAGACTGCATGCAGGGGGCAGTCTCCAATTGCTTGGGGAAAGTCCAGGAGAGAAGGAGATTTACACAGCTGTGGGGAGCTAGGGACTTTCAATCTCGGCAACTGATTCATGGGGTAAGACCTACCAGGGAGCAGCTAATATTCTCATTAGGCCTGGTACTCAGCCAAGTCTGTGAAGATCATGGTTTTTTTGCTAATAAAGAGTTAACTCCAACTTTGAACAGTGTGATTTACAGCCAACTTGCTCTTTGACACATTGCCTTCCGTATGTGAGAAAAGGGTGAATCAATGTGTCTTTCAAAACTGCAATTGTCACTCATGACTTTTATTAAGGCCCATATTATTTACCTTCAAATAAATAAATAAATAAATAGTTGCCCAATCAATGGAGGTGGGTAACTTTGAATAATCAACAGATCATTTGAACAATGCATCATTACGCTTTATTTTTTGCTTTGCTTTGTTAAGTCTTGCTCCGCCAAACACACCTACTCCTGAATCTCACCAAGAGTACAGAAGGAGAAATTTACCACTGCTGAAAACTGTATGGGCCGTATATATCCCGTCACCCTACATGATGCTATAAATGTCTGTCAAGTGCATGAGGTGCAGAAGAATTTCCTTAGTTGGTAAATAAAAAATAAAAAAAATCAATACCTTAGAAGTTTTCAAGGATCTTTGCTTATTTATGATTCCTGTGGCTTGAAAGTTTTAAAAAAACCTCCCTGCCAACAGATGAGGAACTGCTTAATGCTTAAAACCCTTCCACTTAAATCAAAGTTTTACAGTCCTTTAAATTATACACTGGCTGTTCATTTTTACAGGCTTTGCCACATATTATTTTGTAAGGAAACACAAGTATGCAAATGAGCTGACTTCTGGAAGACTAATGTTGCAAGGACTTGGCAATTTGCTGATGAACATGGGGCAAAACCTGTAAGACAAGCATGATATAGTTTTGGGTTACTGGCACAGAAGCACATGAAGCTCTGCTGCACTAAACTCACAATCAATAAAGCCAACCATTAAGAAATAATCAGGACATCAAGTAGTAAAGCAGACCGAAGTTGTTCTTGGGTTGTGGTTTTTAAAGTAATTAAAGGACAAGGTATAAAGCTGTCAAACCATCCAGAACAGATGTAAAAAGGTGCACAGAAATCCACTGAGGAATAAGTCCAGAGTAATGTGATGTCCAGGGTCTTAGTGGCTCCGTAAAAAACAATCACAAGAAGCTCAACTACAGTTAAGCACTATAAAAGTAATACTGGAAACCATAAAAGCACCAAAGGTGCAAGGTTGCCCCCAAGATTGGGTGGCCGGCACACATTGTGTACATGCAATATCACACAAGCATCGCTGGTTGCATGTGTGTGATGTCACACTTCTTACGCTCCACGATGTTGCATTGTTTGGAGAAGGCCGAGTGCTCTGGAGGAGCCATTCAGATGCAAGAGAGACACTTGCATTGAGAGGGCCAGGCCCTTCCAATAAAGAAGGGACCAGAGACACGTTGGCCCCCTAGACTTGGCACGCCTGAAAAGCATAGTCTACAATAGTCGAATGTGACCTCTTGTTAAAATTAGGGCTGAGCTGACTTGGAAAGATGCATAAGACTGAGTATCCTTTATTAGTATTTCACACCCTTTTGCAAAATGGTCCTCAGTTCTCCTGACACAGTCCTGTATCATGGGCTGGGACAGAAACTAGATCCACATGTGCAAATGAGGCACATCAGAATGCAGATGCCATTTCTAGAATTTCCAGTGACCTCTCCCATAAAGCATTCTTTAAAATAAAATAAAAACTTGATTACACTGTAATCAAGTAATCAATGTAAAGAATGGCTAGAGCACCAGTATGAAGGATGTAAAATAAAGGCTTTGGGTATTATATATGAGGTAAGATTTAGCAGTTGCAGCCCATATTTGACAGCAGCACTCCCGGAAAGAGAATGGCAGAAAGGTGGCTTTCTTTCTTTCAGGTTCCTTCATCAATGACATATGATTATTAAAATGTTCCTATTGAATTCAGAGAAAAAAGTGTTAGTCAACTTTAATCACCAAAGCATGCTTTAGATTATCCATTCCTTTAGTTTCAGGTGAACTACAACTCCCATCATCCCTGAACACTGAACATTCAGGATTATGGGAGCTGTAGTCCTTCTGGAGGGTACCACCTTGGTAACCCATTATCTAAATCATACTAATGATGGTGTAAATAGAAAAAGCTAAGGACTTTTATTATTGAATAATGCATCAGAATTGAAAGAGTATGGTGGTGGGACTACCCTATTTACATATTAAATCACTTATTGCAGGTGTTGGGAACCTTGGTCCTCCAGATGGTGCTGAACTACAACTCTCATCAGCCCCAACAAGTATGGCCAGTGGTCAAGGATGATGGGCCCTGTAGTTCAGCAACATCTGAAGGGCCAAAATTTCCCCACACCTGATTTACTGATATAGGGTTGTATTCAGCTGTTACTCAGACCCACTGGAATTAATGGATCAAAATTAAACATTAGGCTGCTCATTGATTTCAATGGGTCTACTATGAGTAAGAGTTAGTTGAACACACAACGTTTATTCTGTAGGGTGCTCTAATTTCCATCTCTGACGTATCCAGCCAAATGCTTTAATTTAATCTCCTGAACTTTACAGTGCTGAAATAGACAGACTATAAAAGCCTTAAAATGGGCAGATTAATCAATGTTAAAGCCAGGGCTTTTTTTTCAGCCAGAACTCACCCGAACACAGTCCCCACACCTCTCAGGTGGGTACCATTGCTGTTCTAAGAGAACAAGGGATGCATTCATGGTAAGTTCCAGCACCTCTTTTTCTAGAAAAACAGCACTGGTTAAAGCAATCCTCTCTTCTGATATTATTTATCTCACTTTTTAGTGAATTGCAAGCCCCCAGATTTGCATCAAAATGTTGCCTTAAGATATTCCTTCATTTAATACCCTGGGATCCTGATCAAACTGGTGTCTTTAAGAGCTTTTAGTGTGGAGCCTTAGGATACACTTTCCTCTTGTTTCTTCTTGGCTGCCAAAGAAGAAATGATTCACTTGGACCTAAAGCATACTGATGCCCGCAAGGTCTCCTACTTAGATTTTGTTTGTTTATTTATTCATACAGCCATTTTGGGGAGCATTTGCTAAGAAAGGGAAGCTTTTAGAGACGGGCTGTTACTATCAACTGTCTGCTTTCCTGTGCCAGACTCGAGTTATTTTTGAGACATTCCCTTTCAGACAATGTTAACTAAAGTAGCTTTGAAAACTCCCCCAAGAACTGTGAATTTTTGTTTGCTGTTTCAGGAACAACTTCAAAAAAATAAAAATCGTTCAGACATCAAGCAGTATTCATATACTGAACACTGAAAGAGAGTAATTGCTCAAGGGCATCCAGTGAGTTGAGGGTTTGACCCTTGAAGTGCATATGCACCTGTGCTTCTACCTTTTGATTCTTTTTATCAGTGACGCCTCTAGAGTTTTCCAAACCTGTGCATGGAAGTCTGGGCAAGGCATTCTAAGATGGCAAGGAGGAAATACGTACCCAATTGGCGTTGTCAGAGATGGAGCATGCAAATTGAACATTTTCACATGCTACCTCTGACCTCTCTGGGTGCCCAATGTTGAAAAGATAATGGCAGCACAGCCATTCTGCCCCAAATAAATACTTAACCCATGCCACCTTTTGGAGCTGGCCTGGGTGCTCGTATTCTGCATCCCATTTAGGGATTGACAAATCTGTCAATTTTGGTTTCTCTCAGTTTTATGCATTTTTTTTCTAACCACATTTCCCTGCAGATTGTTTTTAAAGAGAAGTATACATAGACATTTGTTGGAATTTCAGTGTGCTATTTCTCCTACTATACATATATTTGCATGGGAATTTGCCCATTATGCACATTTTTGAAAGCCATTTCCTTATATAAAAATGGATTTTAACTAATCCTCATACAGAATTTGTACGCACACTTTCTCCTAATATAGGTATTTTTGTTCACATTCTTGGGGTTGGAGAACTTCATTACAAAATTTGGAGAAGGCAAAATTTTTGAAGGCAAAGGAGGAAATGTTTTGGGATAAGCAGCTGTTTATGTCTCTGGGACAGACCTGGTTTCAGTGCATTCAGCTAATTTAATACGTGGCTTACAACATATAAAATGCTACAAATTCAGTCTATTAAAAATATTTTTAAAAACATCAACAAAACATCAGTTGATATTTGTCAGGGACTGGACTGACTGGACTCGGCTCCTCCCGGAAGAGGAGGGGGAGGGAGAAAAAATCGCCCTCCCCTTGTTTCCAGCAGTTTCAAGAGGAGAAGAAGACAGGGTTGAATTACAGGCAAATGAAGAGTTGCCAAGTTACGAGATAGTGGAAGAGGAGGGGGGAATGAGAGAGCAGCCAGCAGAGACCTCCTGGAAGAGTCTGGGGGAGCCTCCTTCTCCAAGGGCTCATCAATCACTGCATTCCAGAACAGAGAATGCAGAGGCATGTGACTCCTGTAGCGACTTTCTGTAGGGACTCAGGATGCTGTTGGGGATAGAAGAGGAGGGACTCAGAGTAGGAAACATCTCCCTTGCATAGAGACATGGACTCTTTTGTCTGGCACCCAGATGACTGAATAAAAACCATAAATACGAACTTGCTTGTTCTTCTTGCCTTTGATGCTACCAGGGGAAGAGAGGATTCTCCATTCCTGACTTGGTTTAAAGAAAATGCATATCGCGAAGGCCACACTAAACACTGCAGTTTTCAGAAGACAACTGAAATAAGACAAGGTGTTTCCTTTTGAACCTCTGTGGGTGGAGAGTGTCAGGACTGGTGCAAAATCCAACCACTCCCTGACTCCATACCTGAGAAACTCCAGGACATGTGCAGAGGGGCAGCAAAATTCTTCAGTAAAAGTTCAAAAGGGTACAGAAACTTACTGGATCCCAAGTAAGGCTTAAACTTTGCTCCAAAAGCATGTCCAGTTGCATAGACAAAAACAGTCAGAATAGTTAAAAATGCACACAGAAAGAAGTTATGAAGAACTGCTCAGTGGAAGGGAATCTATCACCCTGTCTCCAAGCAGTGACCTTGAGTCACAGACTCTTGGAACTCGACAGGTTAAGGTGTTAAGATGAGAAAGTTCAGGAAGATTCCAGAAGGTTCTAGCAATTTCTACACCCATAAAACTGACAACCCTTGACAAAGAGTTCCACAGGAAGTTCCACTCTAAAGACTCAGTCCCCAGTAGAGGCAATATTTAACAGAATTATACTACAGATATATTTACAATCACAAAATAGCTAGTCCTGTTGGCTAGCTAGATAGACAAGCATCTGCAAGTTTTGGAGAAAGAGCAGGGTATTTGTGAAGTAAATAAGAGAATGAATTAAATCCTGAAATGTGAAGAAGAAAACTCTGAACATAAACATGAAAAAATAAAGGATATTTCAGTCTTGTGCTGAAGATGACAAATAGAAATTTTAAAAAGAAAGGAAAAAACAAATCTTCAAACAGTACTTCTGCTCCATCTTCTAAAGGCTCCAAAGTTTTGTTCTGGTTTGGAAACTGATGTGGTAAAATCCTCACAATCTGATCTCTAACCATGCACAAAGATGCTTTGAATCAAAAAAGTTGAAAAGGATCTTGGATATTTTGATTCTGACATGGAGTTTGCCTCACTCCTGAATTTTAAGAACAATCGCAAAAAGCTAGCATTCATTCCTAAGGGAGATAACTTGCCAAGCTGCAGTACAAATCGACTGCTTGGTTATTCATATCCCAGGAAATTATAAAGTTGAACTAGAAAGTGGCACTATTCAGATCTAACTGTTGATCCAAGAACAATACCTTTAAAGAGTGAGGTTAACTCTCTGAAGAACTCGAGAAAAGAGAATTTAAAGTCTTTTATACTCAGAATTAGAAGTGGAACTAGGTGCTTTGTTCAAGGATCTTTTTTTAAAAAACAGAGATCTTATAATGTGTAAAAGAAACAACTTGTATATATAAAAGGCACTAGAGTACCATTGGCAGACGTCTACATGGGTGAAGTAGTTCTTAAGTCATGCTCATTCATTTGAAAACTAATTAGAGTAACACAAAATTTCATGGAGGGAAATGGTGAACTATACCACAGTGCTTCAGGAGCGTTTAATTCACGGAAGTCAACCGGGGGGCGGGGGAGGCAGCAGTATTTGAAGGGGTGATGCAGCAGAGTGATGCTGTGCTTGACAAGATGGCGGCTGGTGGCAAGGTATGGGGCTGGTGGTGGCAGGAACACCCCCCCCCCCCGGAACACATGGACCTGCCTTCTCCCTGCTCACTGATGAGGACAGGGCAGTCCTCCCTGCTCATACACTCCTACTGCAATTGAGTCAATATTTGTGATGGGAGGGGCTTCAATATTTAATTAAAATCTATGTCAAGTTATATGCCCTCTATCAGTGCTTTCCCCCCTAAAACAAATGTTTAGGGGTACTCTCATTTTGACTCAAGAAAATCACCATTTTAGAGTTAAAATCAGGAAAAAACAAATACAGTAAACTGACAAAAGTACAAATTCACAAAATGTTTAGGGGTATGCATACCTCCAGGAAAAAAAAACATTGCCTTCAATACACCTGGAGAGCTCCACTTTGCCAGTTACACAATGTTCTTTTTTAAAACACACACACACCACAAGAATGACAAGCAGAGTTTTATTCAAGAAAATAAAAGGATACTTCCCACCAACTAAATGCAATATATTATGTAATCATCATATATTTCTACAGGAAGCTTCTCTGATAAGTACTGCTGCTCTCAACTATTTCCCATTTTTAGCCATTGCTCTGACCACTACTTTAAATGAAAAATTTGGGCACCGACCAAGATCCTGAAGTTCTATATATAAAACCCAACTTTCTCATTTCATATAGCTAAGGTCTTTAATTAAAAACAATTCAGGAGCCTAGCAGCTGAATTCTAATGCAGATTTACTCATAATTTGGGCTAGATGCATACTATACCTTTGAAGCACACTCGAGATACATTTTTCCTGCTCAAAAAACCATGGCTACTGTCATTTGTTATGGGTATTGGGGTAACTGTAACTCAGTGAGGGGTTAAACTACAATGCCCATAATTCTTCGAGGGGGAAATGTGCTTCAAATGTGTTTTAAAGGTATAGTTATGTATACAGTCCTAATTATACACAGCTCAGATTCTAGTCTGTAGTATCACACTGAGTTCTACAACAGCTATGCCCAGATAAGTGTGTTGGTGTTCACCATTCTAGCCTTATGTTGCAACTCTAGACATATTTAAACCAAAGTACTACTGAGTACAATAAGTCTTATGCCCATGGAGCTTAGCACTTCAACCTAAGTGCACCTAACTCTGTTATGGATCAGGGCCATTTCTTATATCCACTTTTCCTGCAAACTGCAACATGGAGCCATTCATCCTGCTTTATTCCCACTCGATTCTTCAATCTCTTCTCACAGTAAATATATATTTTCTATTAAAATCTGCATGAGAGGTCTCCATTTGGAATTAATGCTAAAAGGCTGTGCAATCAGTATAGCTCAAAAAGCTGAAATATGTGCCCAGTGTGCCTTGACAGTTCATTTTCTACTAAATCAGTGTACCAAGCTCTCCTGCCAGATAGCTCTACACGCCACCTTTATTCTGTATGACCAAGCATCCAAAATCGCAATTATTTCCTGCTACCTGAAAACACACATGAAATTTCTCATCTGTATGTGAAAAGGGCACGGCTGTTGCAAGCAACAAAAACTTGTGGCAAATTTGAACCACATCTGCCTGTGCCAAAGATACGCTACCTGACTTTTGTGATATTAATTTTGAAATTCCTTTTGACTGCATGAAAGTATAGCTATCTTTTGTGGGGCTTGCAGAACTGAAATACAGAGCCAGTTTTATCAGCCCTATGGCAAGGCCGCGCATCCGCTGGGATGGGGGTGACATTTTCTGCTGGTACCTGAAAATGAATATTGCATTTCTCTTCAATTGATTTAAAGGGCATGTCTGTTTGCTAATAACAAAGCTTGCAAAAAAAAAAATGGGGGTAGAGATACTTGATATGTTAATTTTGGAATTCTTCACGTGACTGGAGTACAACTATATTTTGAAATGCTAACAGGTTGTCAAAGTTCAGGCCCTCCCAGATCTTGAATGTGAGGTCTCCTCAGAAAGAGAAAGATCAGGATCCTCTTGCAAACTTCAAACATTACTAGTGACCTTCAAGAGCCAATGGACCAGAATATCTCTGCCCCATATCAGCTGCCTGGGTTCCTTGTCAGCCCTCAGACCCTCCCCTCCACTCCACCCCACAAACTTGCTTCATCTCCCCCAGGACCACTGCTAAAATGCCCAGCTTTTGAGATTATTTAGGAAGCCAGGAAGGGGTGGAGCCTTAAACACCTATATAAACTTCTAATCTGAGCTGCTTCACTGCTGAAGTAATAGCTCTCTTCCAAGCTGGGGGAA
This sequence comes from Podarcis erhardii, assembly GCF_964252035.2. Taxonomy (NCBI): domain Eukaryota; kingdom Metazoa; phylum Chordata; class Lepidosauria; order Squamata; family Lacertidae; genus Podarcis; species Podarcis erhardii. Next base: position 52,714,257 of record NC_138500.1, read on the forward strand.
GTGGACACTGGACTGGGGTCAGGGGTCAAGAGTCAGCATCATGGGACACATAGAATCATAGAACTGTAGAGTTAGAAGGGATCACAAGGTTCATCTAGAGATAAGTATGTGACCTGGCGTGTAGCACTCTTTGCAACTGCTGCTAGGAAAATTAGAGCAAATTATATAGCCAAGATAGCCACCAAGTGTAAAGGAGATGAATTTATTTGACCCTATCTACATCAAGCTACAGTCTATCTTTATCACCAAACTCCGAATATAAGTGCACATTGTATTAATTAACATTTTTTTTAATATATTAGGGGCCATGTGATGATTTTATTGTTTATTGTTTAATGTCTTAACCTGTATATTAAGGTACTTTTATAGCTCTGTTTAGAGTAGGTAATGTCTTGATAATATAAATGTTTTAAGTTTTTTTGTATTAATCCAGCATATTTTCTTTTAGTTGTTGAATGATTCTGCGTACATTGCGGCAGCCTTTGGCTATGTGCAATAAAACTGACTGACTGACTGATAAGGTTCATCTTGTCCAACCCCCTGCAATGAAGGAATCTCTTGTCCAACATGGGGCTTGAAGCCACGACTGAGATTAGGAGTCACATGCTCTACCAACTGAGCTCTATCTATGATGAGGCCCACCCATATGCAAGTGGCATAATGCTCGCCCCAAAATCTTCTGATCTTGCTGCTCCTCCTCCTTGTTGTTGTTGTTGTTGTAGTTGTTGGATAGCTTCAGAAGAGGATTAGACACACCAACAGAGGGCAAGGCTATCCATGGCTGCTAATCATTATGGCTGTATTCTACTTCCACTCTCAGAGGCAGCTTGCCACTGGGTACCAGTCACTGGAATTCACAGGTGAGGAGAGTGCTATTACAGTCAGGTCTTGCCCGTGGGTTTGACATCAGCATCCAGTTGGCCACTGTGAGAACAGGATGTTGGATGAGATGAGCCTTTGATCTGATCCAGCGTGACTCTTATGTTCAGGGCACTAGTATGATGCATATCACCTCCTATAGTTGTGGAGGCTCCTGTACTCCTGTCTCCAGCCCTATTGTTCAGCCGGGACACTGAGACAGTGGTGGAGCTGGGCGCAGTGGCGTAGCGTGGGGGGTACAGGGGGGCCGGCCGCACAGGGCGCAACATCTGGGGGGTAGGGGTAGGGGTAGGGGTCGCAAATCCACAGGTTAGGGGGCGCAAATTACTTGCCTTGCCCCGGGTGCTGACAACCCACACTACGCCACTGGCTGGGCGGTCACGCACCTGGAGCAGTGTACACAAGGGCAGGGCAATCCTTCCAGGGGGCGGGCTGATCTGCCCCTGGGAGGAGCGTTGTGTCAGTGATCCACCTGGGGAGGTGGCAAAATAGCCCCACAAGTGGATTGTAGCATCGGCAATCCATGGGGAGGTGACAAAATTGCTCCCAGAGCGGATTGGTGCATCGGTGATCTGCCCGGGGGGGCGATTTTGTCACCCCACCTTAGGCAAGACACCCAGGGAGGGGCACCCGTTCACCCCCTATCCCTATGTCAGTGCACTGAGACCCAACTCCGAGGGCCTTCTAGCAGTTCCATCAATGCAAGAAGTGAGGTTACAGGGAACCAGGCAGAGGGCCTTCTTGGTAGTGGCACCCACCCTGTGGAATGCCCTCCCATCAGATGTCAAGGAAATAAACAGCTAGCTGACTTTTAGAAGACATCTGAAGGCAGCCCTGTATAGGGAAGTTTTTAAACACTTGATGTTTTACTGTGCTTAATGTTTTTCATTTCTTGGAAGCCACCTAGAGTGGCTGGGGCAACCCAGTCAGATGGGTGATATATAAAATTATCATCATCATCACCATTATGGAGAACTCTGGAAAACTGTAGTTCTCTTCCACACAGGGAGCCTATGCAAGCAGAAGCAGAAACCTACTTTTGGACAGTCACACATGGAGTCTCTCATGCTTGCCCCACCTCTTACATGTGGATTAGTCAGAATGCCAGAAGAGGGCCCAAGAGACTTACATTTCTGTGATTTTAAATTTGATGAGCTCTCCCCCCCCCCATTTAACACTGCATTTTTAAAATATTGATGATATCATCATCATCATCATCATCATCATCATCATTCTATTTTCTACAAAGCGTTTTTGAGTTTGGGGAAAATATGCAATGACTTTGATAATTCTATCCAAAAAAAAAAAAAAAAAAAACCAGAACCCAAAGTCTGGGAGCGAAATATGTTAAATCTTGAATATAAAGATGAAACAAGAGTTTCTCCAGCACCTATGTCCTAATAAAACTTTAATGGCATGAGGCTGCTTCTTTGAGTGCTGTTATTGCCGGCAGAAAGAATATTTCTCAAGATGATATTAATCAAAACACAGGGAAGCTACAAATACCTTAACACTAATCTGTCTTCCTGACAGCATTTAATGCATCTGTCAATCATATTCTTTTTCCTTTTTTGTAAAGGACGGAATGCAGCTCTCTCCAGATAAAAAGATACAAAGGAAATAAGTAATTAATAGTATACTTGGAGCAATTACACAAGTTTCATTGTTTGTGTTCCTGATGTAAGCTCAAGTCAATAAATAATAATTTACTTGTACTATTATTAGATGGCATCATAATCTCAGTGGCAGTATCTTGAACATCTTTCCGGATCAAAAATCCCAGGCTGTTTCTTGGATAAAGCAACTTTATCTCTTTGTGTGTCTCTCCCTTGGTTATTATGCATGATGCCGCATCAACACAGTGTGTGGCGCTATGAAAAGACAAAAACAAAAGACTCTTGAAGGATGCCAAACCATTATGACTTCTTGAATTGAGCAAATGTCCTAACAGGGGACGCACATTTCCTCGTAATGCTCATTCATTATAATTCAAATCAGTATGTGTATGTGTTTTGTTCTTTTTAAAAAAGAAAAAAAAGCTGATCTACCAGTTTCTTTAGCATTTAGCTAAAAAGAACCTCATAATCAAGTGAGTTTGTTCATCTTGACTGACAGGATAGATTAGGCACATGCACATTCACCAGCAGGGGTGCCAACGTGAATAAAATATTGGGGAGGGGGAGCCAGGAAAGCCCCACCCTGCATAATTGATCACATCACCTGGTGAACACAACCATTTGAATGGCAATGCCATCCAACTTTGGAGAGCTTGGGGCTCTCAAATATTTTATTGGGGGGCAAATAGAAGGGGAAGAAATGGAGGCAGTGAGAGATTTTACTTTCTTGGGCTCCATGATCACTGCAGATGGTGACAGCAGCCAGGAAATTAAAAGACGCCTGCTTCTTGGGAGGAAAGCAATGATAAACCTAGACAGCATCTTCAAAAGCAGAGACATCACCTTGCCAACAAAGGTCCGTATAGTTAAAGCTATGGTTTTCCCAGTAGTGATGTATGGAAGTGAGAGCTGGACCATAAAGAAAGCCCAAGAATTGATGCTTTTGAATTATGGTGCTGGAGGAGACTCTTGAGAGTCCCATGGACTGCAAGAAGATCAAACCTATCCATTCTTAAGGAAATCAGCCCTGAGTGCTCACTGGAAGGACAGATCATGAAGCCGAGGCTCCAATACTTTGGCCACCTCATGAGAAGAGAAGACTCCCTGGAAAAGACCCTGATATTGGGAAAGATGGAGGGCACAAGGAGAAGGGGACGACAGAGGACGAGATGGCTGGACAGTGTTCTCGAAGCTACCAGCATGAGTTTGACCAAACTGCAGGAGGCAGTGGAAGACAGGAGTGCCTGGCGTACTCTGGTCCATGGGGTCACGAAGAGTCGGACACGACTAAACGACTAAACAACAAAAGCCCCCTTGTGGCTCCCAGGAGTTGGCTTCTATCTTCACAATCTGTCTGATCCTTCCCCACTGCAATGATATTTTTCAAGTGTTTTGGTAAATAGGAACACTGAAAAAGCCCAATCAGTTTGCAGGGTGAGCTAGAAGAGAGGCATATTGCATATCAGAGTCTCCACTCCTATGCTCACAAGCAAAATATAATCTTTTCCTGGTGATACAGCAATACATTCTCGGCATGCCAGTTCTTGAAATCAAAAATTCTGGCCCTGTGCAGCACTGAGCCAAGAACAGATTTGGGTGCGTCTAGAGCCCAACATAAATCTCTCTTTTTTATCATTAAGGTGTACAATTCTGGGGTTCGGGGAAGACCAACTTGTTTTTTTGGTAGCTGGCTGGAATGCAAGCCTGCTAAACCAAGGTTTGGCTTAATATGTTGTATGAACGGCAATTTCATAAAATCAACCAAATCCCCAAAGTCCCAAAATCAACCAAATCCCCAGGCATTGGTAAATAAGAAAAGGTTTTAACTGACAGTGAAATGTTAAGAATTGCAGCTGGAAGGATGTTGCCCTATCTGTTTGGCTCAAAGAAGAAGGCTCTATCTGTCTTAGTCTCCGCCTTGTATCTGAATGTGGAAACATATGGAGTAGGACATCAGTAAAAGATCTTACTGTGTGGGCAAGGTCCTATTGGAGTAGGTCCTTTAGATTCTCGCTTCCAATGAGGCTCAGAAGCATGGGTGAAATAAGTGCAAATAACTCCTACTTTTTTTCTTGCTGCTTCCCTGGAATGCTTCTAGTGGTCTAATTAGTCTATTGGTTTGCAGGGAAGAATACATACAAAACAATGTAAGATAAAGCAAATTGTTTTCACACTCTTGATTTGCAAGGCATGCTGATATTGTGACTATAATATCATTAGGATTCATTACAAAATTACAATGACAATTAAAGTCAACTGTGAAATACCAGTTCAGGAATGACTCTACGTATTTTAAAGTAATATAATTACTCCTTGTCCTGCAGAGAAATGCAGTTTATGTAAATTTCATTTATGCATTGTCTGCTTCATTTCTTTTCTTCAATCTCATAATTGCTGCTGTGAAGAGCTAAATTCTGTGCATTTCCACCCCTATTTACCAAAGATACTCTGTTTTATGTACCTCTTCCTGATAAATCACTGGCTCCATTTGGGGAAATTTTGTAACTCCATTAACTTGTTTGTTTGTTCATATCAAACGCAATGGTTTCCCTTTTTGCCACTTCTCTGACTGCCCCCACACCCATAAGGTCCTACCCAGATAATAATTGTTAATGAATGCTTTGAGTTTTGTTATTTTGTAACTAGCATATCCACTGCGACATTAAACATTCTATTATTAAACCATCATACATTTTAGAAAAAGATCAAATGTTATGGTCAGCTTATGAACATCCCTGCTTTAAAATCCAGCACAGGATAGGCAGAAAACACCATGGAGAGAATGCAAATCACTGGTGGAAAAGGACTTCCCAGGGATACCTTTGGGCTTATTTTCCCTAAGCATTTGAGCCACTGGATGGAGAGGGTGATTTTAGTTTTAATATTGTTGAATCAGGCCAGAAGCACTGCCTTAGGCTGAAGAATGGGGGGGGGGTGCAGTGTCCCGTCACATGCCTGTGATGTCACACATGTGACACAAGACACTCCTTTATGATGTCATATGCATGATGTGCATGCACCACTGGGAGGAGGCACGCTATCGGGCGAAGGCCTTGCCCAGTGCCGTGCAGCTTCAATGGCCGCAGCTCCTCCTCTCTCGTGCTCAGGAGCAACCTGCCTTTGATGCCGTGCTGCACTGCGCTTGACTCGGGGGCTCAGCCTCCTCCGCCCCCTCAATATTGGGGGGCTGAGCCCCATGCTAAGGAATATTGAGGGGGCTGATGACACCTCCGCCCTCTAGAGTTGGTACAGACTATCCTAAGATGGAATGTGACTGCGCCATGGTTTATATAACAATACAATACTGGTTGTTTGTTTTCACTCCCTCTCTTAATAATCCCTTGTATGGACTTTGCTTCTTCCACTGCTTCTGAACTGACATTTTCATTGACCTACCTACCAGGTTCACAAGATCTCTTCACTGGTTAGTCCGCACTCTGTCACAGTATGAATGGCTATTTCCCAAAACAGTAAAGAATGGCTTCGGGCAAGGATGCTGAGCCTATGGCCCTCCCATCACCTGTTGCTGGGCTGCAACTCTTCTCATCCTGACCATTGGCTATGTGACTGTGGCCAATGGGAACTGAAGCCCATCTGGCTAGAGCTTCGCCATCCATGGCTTACAAGAACATATACAGTTACAGCCAACATTATGCAAGCAGAAGTCAGGGGGTATTGCTCTATCATGGATCACAGTTATGCCAAGGACCATTCTGTCCTAGAGCAGCCAGAGAGCATTTTTTATTTTTAAAAGAGAATTTTAAAATAAGATCCATCTGAGAATTCTTCAAATATTTAAACCCCACAAAAGTCACCCAATGTTCCCATCTTTCATGGGGAATGATTAGTCCCAAGAAAGTATTTTGTTTCTGTATGTGACACAATATGAGAGTGATTCAAAGTACATTAGGGATAAGCATGAGATGGGTGTTAAACTTTTCCTTTAGTCATCTCTATTCCCTGGAAATACGTTCAAAGCCATATTTGTTCCAGTGAGGTTCCAGGACTGGAAGCAAATCTGATGTTTTCAGTGGAGGGGAGGAAACAGTTTGGAATAGGAATGTCTGGACAGAAGGGTCAGCATCATTTTGCTCCACTTGAAATCACCCTATTCCTCTAATTCAGGTGTGGGGAACTTGAGGCTCTCCAAATATTGCTGAACTATAACTCCCATCATCTCTGGCTATTGGTCATATTTGGTGCAGCTGATGGGAGTTGTATATCATTAAAATCCTGGGGGGGGGGGGAGGATCCCCACACCCTGTGCTATTTTTCTAGAAAAAGAGATGCCAGAACTCACCATGAACGCCTCCCTTATTCTCTTATAATGGCAATGGCACCACCTGAGAGGTGCCAGAACTGAGTTTCAGCTGAAAAAAAGCCCTTCCCACAAGTGCCTTGCTTTCTTCCAGTTCTGACATTGATAGATATAGTTTGACTCCAAGACCTAGGGCAGAAAGCCTGAGACATCCATGTATTCTCCACTTTTTCTTTGGCAATTTGCTCCCCCCTAGTGGTATTCCTTGGTCTGGTTCTGTGCCTGCTCAGGGAATCAAACACTCATCGGTGGTAATCTCATTTCGGGCATTAATATACGGCACTTTAAAAGAATACTGGGCAAACAGCAATGTTGGAATTGCTACCTGCTACAGAAATGCAGTTTCTTTATGAACTGGGAAGAATTGCGGCATGCTGTTTTCTGAAATTAATGAAAACTTTGAGTGTGTCCTTGGTGTGTCTTTGGGGAAAATAAGAATATACAATTACTATTGATGAGTCCTTTGATATCTGAAATGGCATGCTGTGAACTCAAACAGCTCCCTCTTCTTTTTCATCCGCTCATACGTCCTTCTGTAACACTGTCACACCAGCACCTAGCCAGAATGTGCAGCTTCTTCAAAATGAATTCATCCACAGCTTGTAACGAGAACTTGCAAAGAGAAAAGCCATCAGATAAAGAAAAACACGGGCAACTTTACCTACAGCTCCTTCCTGTTTTCTGATGTGCTGTATGAATATCTATTAATCTCCATCCCTTTTAAACAAAAGGCGCCTGCCTTCAAGCTCATTGATTTTCCTCGCAGTGCAATGAGCTCCGCAAACAATAAAAAACTTGTCTGCCAACTCTCATCTCTGAAGCAGAGTCCACAGCCATGTGCAGTCAAACAGATGAAAGGAAAATACTTTCAAGAATAAGAATGCATACTCAGAAGCCAGAGAATTTGCTGGCTCTTTCCCTTTCTTGCACAAGTGAGTGAGAGTATCTGTCTATCTCACTATCAGATTTGTAGCTTGGCCTAGTCTGGAATCTCAGAAAGGAAAGATTCTATAATAATTAAATTTTGCACAGATATTTATCGAGCACAAAATCAAATATCTTACAGATATTAAAACTCCACGTTACAACTTATTCCTGGGCCCCCAATTCCCAGATAAAAAAACAATAAAACCCTAAATGACTTGGACCCCAAATGCCTGCAAGAATGCCACTTCACCTATGTGCCAGTCAGGATGTTATGACCAGCAAGAGAGCCTCTTCTTATGCCACCATCTCACCAGACAGAGGTCCTTCTCGGTAGTGGCACCCACCCTGTGGAATGTCCTCCCATCAGATGTCAAGGAAATAAGCAGCTATCTTATTTTTAAAAGACATCTGGAGGCAGCCCTGTTTAGGGAAGTTTTTAATATTTAATGCTGTATTGTTTTTAACACTCGATTGGGAACTGCCAAGAGTGACTGGGGAAACTCAGCCGGATGGGCGGGGTATAAATAATAAACTATTATTATAATTATTATTGGGGGTGGTAGCCTGCTAAATGGTCTTATCTGTAATGACCTCCATAATCTCTAGAGGCACCATCTCTATACATCTTTAAAGTGTCATTGAAGATGCACCATTAATCCTTGGTCTTTGCCAGTTGGACTACTGTTGTTAGTATCCTGCTATACACCATCCATTTCAATATGTATTTATTGCATGGTGTAATATTTTGGGTGTATGAATTGTGTATTGATTTGTAATGATTTGTTGGGTCTCTGGACCATAATAAAGATTGACTGATTGATTGATTGATTGATTGATTGATATTTTGGGTGGGATTGCTTTATTTGTTTCATTGCACTGTACTACCTTCTTTAGATGTACACTTGGAATGTTATGGTGAAGGGTGGGTAATTTCCATCATCATTATCATCCTTGTTTCTGACACCACCCCTGGAAGATATCATGATGGGCTTTGGTATGCATCCAGAAAAATAGGTATTCCATATGTTAGGAACAACCGCTGGGGTGCACTGGGTGGGGTGTTGCTTGCTTAAATAGACCAGGGTCCACCCTCAGTCAATGTATTCATCTGCACATGCATGCAATACATCTGGTGGAAGACACCAGTCTGCCCCAACCAGAACCCCTTCAGTGTTGGGCAGAAAGGAGCAGTAATCTGGCAATGGACAGCCTTATTTTCTCACCGGATTTCTACATTACAACCTGTGACCAGAATCCAAAGGAACCATATGCAGCTGCAGGTATGCTTTCTCTACAGCTGGGGCCACATGCTATCCTACTGGTGTAAAGCTATTCAGTTTAAAGAAGCTGGTCTTTCATTTGTTCAGGTTGCTGCAGGGAAAGCCATAGCAAAAGCGGAAGAGAAAAAACAATCAAAATGGCAGATCAAAAATTTTAGTTAGCAACTTGGATTTTGCCTGCCAATTATCATGTGCCAATCTAGTTATTTCAGCTTATGCACCAGTAGTAGAAACATGATTGATCTCAACAGTCCTGAGTATCTTTTCAATGAACCCAGAATTAAAAGAAGGATGTTTGTGGCAAAGTTAGAATGATTATAGCAAATTGTGGGAGCTGTAAATACATTAATGGTTGAGCATTAAATATATATCTAGACAGTTAGCTGGAACATCCGTAGAGAGGGCTTTGCATTGTAAAAGCTGCATCTGTGTTTGCACAATGATCTGAAAACTAATTTGGGATAAAAGTCTGTAAGCCTACTTAAGCTTTGGATTCCTTCTCTTCTTGTGGGATGGTTTCAAAGTGGCCAGGCCAAAAACTTCCCCAAGCGAGACAATTAGTTGCCCATTACAAAGCCATGATGCCTTTGGAAATGCCAGGAGCACATTTCAAAGGGAATCTCAATATGACCAGTTGTGCAGATAAAGTTTTCAAACATGCTGCTAAAGCTTGACCATGTTGTCTGACTTGTGATTTTTTCCTTCCACGGCCATGTCAGGCAACACATCTATTGGGAATGTGTGCCTATTGAGTAATGATGGGATTCGGTTTCTTTTAAGTATCGACACAACTTTTGTATTGACTCGTTCCAAATGTATGGTCAGCAAGGGCTCCTTAATCTCCATGTCATCTTTAATATGGCTCAGGTCAGAATCCTATGATTCACCGTCAGAGGATTTGCAGCAAGATATCCAAAAATGGCATCTGGCTCCTTGGCAGATTTCAAGGGCAGCTGTGCTGAGTGGCTCAGAAATTGTTTATCAGCCCACCATATGCAGAACCAGCCGTTTGGCTTGGTGAGATTGGATCCTTTGCCCTACTGAACACAATCTCCTTTCAAATATTGTCTATTTATTAGGCACCATTTTCAATTCGTTCTGATAACAACCTTGATTAAAAGAAAAAGAGGGTTACCAAATTCTGAAGTCTAAGGTACACTCTACGGACAGAATTTGTTCAGCATGTTGACATATATAAACCACCTGCCAGTTGTCGTCCGCTTGTCCAAATTTGCTTTTGTGGCAACACAGTGACACCAGTTTAACAAGCACTTCTGGGTTATGTGATCTTTCAACGTAATGCAGCCATGCATTTTGTCACTTGCCTGAGGTGAGTGGCAAATTCCATTCAACCAGCAGTCAAGAGGCAAGCTCCCCTACCCTCTAGCTCTGCTCAGCTGCCTACCTAATCACACCTGCTGTTATAGCGTTAGACACCTATCTCAATTGTTTAAAGTCACAGTCATGGTGGCAATCACAATAGGATGCCTTTTATCCGTCTCCTGACCTTATGCACTGAGGAGGAACAGCATGTGCAAGCAAAAAGTGTTTCGGCAACCCAGAAGTCAACAATCAAACTTTAAGAGCGCTCAGAGTTGCCTGCCTTAGTTAGCTATGCAACTGAAATTGATAATTATTCAGTCTATACGTTGAATCTGTGTTGTCCGTAACTCCCTTATGTACAACATATCCTGTAATATGTGTGTAAATAAAATTAAAATAAATTATGAGTTAATTTCTCTTTTCTGTGCTTCTTTGGTCTATGTGGTTGGCATGACTAAGTATCATGCATCAGATTGTCTAGGCCTAGTAAGTAACAAGGATCCTGATGGACAGGAGATGAAACACACCAAGTCCTTTTTCAAATGCATGTTTTGCATGCAAACAGTTCAAGGTTCAACCTCTGACATCTACTGGGAATAAGGATGGGGAAGAAATTCCATTCAGTTCATATTTAAATGCCATTTATTATTAGTATTATTTTTCATCTATATCCTCCCTTCTTCTCAAAGGAGCCCAAGGTGGCAAACCCACAAGTGATGCAACAATTAACACATCTAGCTAATCCACACTTCCTGAAACAAGATGGAAATTGAGGACAGATCTGCACCATATCCAGTGCACCTTTAAAGCACATGGCTTCCTCCAGAGTTTGCTGGGAATTGTAGTTTCCTCCTCAGAGAGCTACAATTCCAAGGACCCTTAACAAACTACAGTTCCCATTATTCTTGGGGCAGGGGAGACATATGTTTTAAATGTGCATTGGGTGTGCTTTAAATGTATGCTGTGGATCTGTCATGAGACACAGCCATCCTTCAAAACTCATAGTTCCCTGAATTTTGTGGTGAAGTTCTTCTCCCTGGACATGTGGGTAGGGAAAATCAGCTACTAGTAATTTTTCTGATTGGCTCAGAAGAGCAGTTGGACAGAAGCATCGAGAAAGCCTCTCAGTAACTGAAAATGTATTAATACGATTGTGAGAGACTGGACAAAGGCTGGTCTGTGGCTTTGTTGGTTTGGGAGGGTTCAGAATCTTGGCAGGCCTATGCCCCATTTTGCCCATAAATGGGGCAACCCCTGCACTGTGGCCCAAACTTCCTGATGACTGCTCCCGGTGGCTTCATATAAGGTGCGCCACAACTAAGCAGGCAAGATCTACACATGTGCTCTCCATATTGCTGTTCTCAGGGACAAGAAAAGCATGGAGGAGCAGCACCACTGCAAAACAGCGCCACCAACTCCCAAGCCATAAATATGGCCCAGAAGTATGCCATGGCCAATGGTATCAAAGGCCACTGAGAATGGTATCAAAGGCCAACTGTAACAAGAGGGTTGCATTTTCCCCAAACCTCTGTCAAAGGAAGTAACCTGTCAGGATGACTGGGGCTGATGTTGTGGCCAACTGAGGCCTGAACCCAGATTGAAACAAGTCCAGATAATCTGTTTCTTCCAAAACTGCCGGCTGAATCACCACCATATTCTTTAGTGCTTTACCCCTGCCCCCCCCCCACAAAAAGTATTAGATCCCAGGCCTGTTTGGGCAGTGCACAATGAGCCTGCCTCCCTGTGTGCTTTCATCCTTTTCTTCACCACTGTTGTCGCTGCCTATTCCTTTTCAATGCTGAAGTGCAAAGTTATCCTTTTAAACTTGAGAATATCATAGTCGATTGAGCAACGGCTCATTCACAGTATAAGTCAGGAAGAAAGAAAGAAAAGCAAATGGATTCTCTTTGAATTAATCATACTATTGAATCCCTACATCTCTCCCTCTCCCTCTCCCCCCCCCCCCCGACACACTTTTTAAAAACCCATTTGAATCCAGGCATGAACAATGCAACTATAAACATAACAACTTCATTTTTCAGGGTGGGGTGGGGCAGGGAAGTAACTTTAATAAACCAAGGCCATTGATTAAATTGTCATGTTCCAGGATCTAATGAAAACTTTTTTTTTTTTGCACTTTTGTGAATGCAATTTAATCCATTTAATAACTGCTTCTGCTAGTGAAACCCCACGTATCAATAGGAGTTTAGAAGAAGTGCCCGTGACTAAATTCAGATTGTGTCTCTGAAATGCTTCTGCTTTTTGTGAATACAGCACTGTTGATTTGCCTCAGCTCGAGATTCAGGTGAATATTTTAAAGTGCTGAATGTGTCTGCTGCTATTCAGTGTACTTCTTTCTCTCACTCTCTGCTGAATTCCAGCATAATATACTAAAAAATACTCTTGTTTCCAACACTTGATAGAGCTCTCCACGAGGAGTGTCTGAAATGGGGATAAAGTCTATCATTTTCTTCTACATTGGCCATATGATCTATTCTTTTCTCAGTGTTCCCACATAAATGCCATTAATCCGAAGAGGAAGAAATACATACCTTTCGAGGCAAGATGGAAATCATTATGATGGGCTATAGGGCGGAATTTTTTGAGGCATCTTGGAAATTCTGCGAGTGTGCTCAAAATGTAGACAAAGTGAATGAGAGTCTGTCCCAACCTATCCCTACTTCTAAGTGATGAGGCATCCCTGGGCAAAGCTACTTTTCTTTGGAGGAGATGTGCAGTATCCTTGTAGTATTTTATTGATTTGCAGACATACTAGGAGAGCATAGTAGAGGCAAATAGACACTCATTCTGTAAGCGGCAGACATAAACACTTGTACACTCAACTCAAAACTGTATCCTGAGTTCTAGTTAACTCCAGACAGCAGGTCTCAACATTCTGTCTCCTTCCTGAATGCCCCCTGTATTTCATACAATGCAAACCACAGGCTTGCATTGAATGTTAGTCATGCTCAGAGCAGGTCCATTAAAATTCAAGGATACGGCTAACTTAGGACCATTTAGTTGGATGCAACCCGCAGCTGCCTTTCTATGAAATGTGAAGCTATTTCCAACTAAATTCTATCAGATTAGACTCACTGAAATTAATGAAGGGAAGTGCCACTATTATAGAAATTCTCATTATTCTTTTCAGTCCTTTTGTGCTGCTCTATCCTGCAGTAGACTTCCAACATCTCCAATAAATACAGGATTTTGTTTGAAGGCATAAAAAAAGTACAGTGAGCAAAAAAAGTTGACCTCTACAGGAAGTTGTTATTATTGCCATCAATAGGTAGCTTGAAGTTAGTCCAAAGTGGGAAAATATTGATTCTTTGCTCAAAATTGTTTCTGACTACTATGTTATCTGTGCTTACCAACTGTGTGTCATTACTGGGGGGAGCAGGGGGGGATAATTCAAAGGCTTTCACATTTTTAAATATGGCAAAGCATATTGCTAAAAACAACAAGCCATATTTGTCATGTTCTTCACCATCTTAACAATATATACAAGGGAGATTTTATGGGTGCTCAAATCTTTGTTTCCACAGGGTAAAAAAGAAAGCTGACTTGCTGGGTTGGGAGCAGCTGAACTGTCAAAATGGAAAGTGACTAAGAAATTTCCCCCATTATGTCTTTAAAGCCCAAGAGTTCCCCCACATTACCCTGTGTCTAAAAATATAATGGAAGAAGTGTTTATACATGTGTATGCTTCTGAGAAAGACTTGTGTTTACCAGGAACACTTCAGCTGGCTCATGTCATTCTCAAAAAAAGACATAGGTATAAATAATTTGCCACAGTTCTGAACTGCTCAACTGCTGCTTCTCGAATGTCTGTTTAAACAGAAGCCCTGATGCTGCCATATAGGCTGTCAAAAGCCCCCACCAATAGTGTTGCTATATGTAAGAGCAACCATTGGCTTTTAAACATCCCTCAGCTCCCAAATTCCCAAATGCTTGAGTCATGAGTCCTGTACATCCACATACTTGAGAATTTAGGATCCACTTGTAAGACTTTGGTTAAACATATATCTGCAAGCTATCATCTATGGGAGTAACTTGGGGACAAGTGCATGTTTCAATCATTATTCAAGATTAGGCATGATGGGTGACACTTCCTAAACCACATAGCAACGTGGTAATTGGCACGTAGAATCCACAGACAGAGGCAGCATTAGTACCAGAGCTATGTTGAAAATTTCTCCCATTTCTTTTTTCTTTAACTATTTCTGTCTATGAGAACAGAAATTTCATTTTAAAATGGTCCAAGGAGAGATGAACGTTCAGGGAATTTCTCAGGGTTGGAGTGCAGAAGTTTTGTTCCACCTGCCTTACTTTTGAGGTGACTTTTTAAATTCTACAAATCGCCTTACCAGTAGTCTGCACTCAGCAGCCTTCCTGGGTGCTTGTGCTTCAACTAAATCCCAGAGGAAGATAGCATGAGGTAACTCCTTCCATCAGGAAGTGTGGGCAGCCAGGGAGGCTGCAGAGTGCTTGAAAAATGTTTGCTTTTGAGGTGACTTTTTAAATTCTACAAACCGCCTCACCAGTAGTCTGCACTCAGCAGCCTTCCTGGGTGCTTGTGCTTCAACTAAATCCCAGAGGAAGATAGCATGAGGTAACTCCTTCCATCAGGAAGCGTGGACAGCCAGGGAGGCTGCAGAGTGCTTAAAAAATGTTTACTGGAAAGCAAAACAAATGTATGCCACCCTTGACCACCGTGCAAAACACACCCAGAATCCAAAAGGAATTCAAAAGTTCCCTGACTATGAGGCAGGTAAATGAAAGCCTCTTTGGAACAGAAGAAAACTTTTAAGAAATGAGAAGATTGGTTTCAGCACAGCACTATTCAGTACAGGAAATGTCAGTCAGATTCAGCGTCCTCAACTCCAGACATCAGACCTATATGTCAACTTTAAATGAAGATTAAGTGGTGGCCTTAGCATCTTAGTGTATTTGCCTCTGTAATAGTTAGCCAAACTAAACAAATATAGAGGTGAATGTCTAAAAAACAAAAAACTGAAGAAAGATTTTAGCAATAGTCACGTAATAGGCAGGTGTTAATTATTCAAAACACTCTTAACTGTGTTTATGGCATTGACCTTTAAGATTCTAATCAAAACCAGTCAATTATGAAAAAGGTTTATTATCTAGAAGTTGCACTACGATGGGGGGTGAAGTGACTGAGTATATATATTATTTTTAGGGAACATTTGTCCAAACACTTTTTCTTTTCTTTTTTTCGCTCATGGTATAGCTGTGCAACCATTGTTTCTATGGAAACAAGCCTAATTCCACTTTTGAACTACTTTTCAGAAAATTCCATAACATTGCAAAAACACAAAAAATAACAATTCAGGCGGGGAATGGGTCTGTCACACAATACAGAAGCCCCCAAATAGCAGGTGACAGTTTCAAGGCCCTTAGAATCATAGAATCATAGAGTTGGAAGAGACCACAAGGGCCATCGAGTCCAACCCCCTGCCAAGCAGGATTATGGAATAGATCAGGAGCAGGGAACCTTTGACCCCAAAATATTGCTGAACTACAACTCCCATCAGCCCCAGCAAGCATGGTCAATGGGAGTTGTGATGGGAGTTGTAGTTCAGCAGAATCTGGAGAGCCCACACCTGACATAAATCAAACGTAGTTCCACATACTACTTATGACAACACACTTTCTTCTGGAACTCCTCCTCCTCTATTTCTTTTCCTCCCCTATTCCCCCTCCTGCCCCCAGCCTGAAATTAAGCCAAGGGCACATTGTGTGCCCTTTTGGTTACAAAAGAAGCCACTGTCCGCAGAAAATGAACTTTATTTTGAGTGGATGGCTGAGTAGCTAAGGGAGGGTGGTAAGGAGGTGGAATATTTAACCAAATGTGTGTTACATATGCAAAATCCCTAAGGTATAATAATTTTCCCTGATAGCCACAAAACTTCAAAACAATTCTTCTCTGTTTTTACAGAATTGCAGATCATGCAGAAAATATCGCCAGCATGATTTTTATAGCGTTATTATTAATTAATTAGTTAGCACCACCAGAATGCACTAAATGAAAAAGTAAGTAATACAGACTTCAAGATTATTATTCTTTTTTAAAAAAAATTGCTAGTCATGAAAACTTTTCATGGAATATTCCATTTCTACTTAGAAAAACAATTTATTTCTCCGTGAGGTATTTCCCTCCCCTAGGAAATTCATTCCTTCTAATTGCAAAGTGGGTGGCCCCGTTCGGACCTACCTACAAATAAGGGAGAGGTGCTCTCTTTTGGTTTTCAAAAGGGAGAGTAGCACAAAGACAGGAAGGGCAAAACTTGTGCAGGAGAAACTTCCATGTTGCCATAGACACCTGGACAAATGAGGGAACTGTGAAGACACAAGCCCTTGCTCAACTCAGTGGCCATTAGGTTCAACCAATGGTTCAACTCTTCTCCCACGCTTCCAAAATCTGCCGCTTTACCGCTGAACTCTGGGGTGCAATGTGAGGAAATGTTCTCAGCTCTTGGGGCCACATTCCCCCATGGCCATCTTTCTGAGGGGGGCACATACCAGTGGTGGGTGTGGCAAAAGCAGGTGTGGCCAGAAACTTGCCACTCTCCGTTGAAGTAAGCAAGAGATAGCGCAGATCGTGGAGAAATTCAAACCAGCTAAAACCAACTGGAGGGCACAGCATGTGGGCAGTGAAGGGTGTGATTCAGGAGGGCATGGTCTGGGCAGAGTCCTGAGGGCCTGACAGAAAGTCCTGGAGGCCACACTCAGACTTTGAGCCTGAATTTCCTCACCCCTTCTGTAATGCTAAGGTGTTTGGGTCTTGGGGCTGACCACCTCAGGAGCACCAAATATATACAGTGGTACCTCGGGTTACATACACTTCAGGTTACATACGCTTCAGGTTACAGACTCCGCTAACCCAGAAATAGTACCTCAGGTTAAGAACTATGCTTCAGGATGAGAACAGAAATCGCGCGACAGTTTCAGGTTAAGAATGGACCTCCGGAACAAATTAAGTACATAACCAGAGGTACTACTGTATTGTGAATGCTAGTTCTGTGGTTATTGCATTTAGCATGTTGTAGGTCTCCAATATCTGTAGAATTCATGTTGACCAGTGACTACAAGAGCTTGTTTTCTTTCACCGCTTGTACCTCTTCAAGATTGCTTTGTGAAAACATTTTCCATCTTGCATTACTTCCCCCTCTTATTTCTATGAATATGAGCCATTGTGTGAATTTCAAAGGATTCTTGTGCTTTGGTTCACATATTGTTTTAGAAAGTGTGAAGTTTGCATCTAAATGGGAACTGAATCGAATATGTCTCCCATCTCCCATGTGCTGAGCAGGTCAGCTGGCAGCCTCTGTTCACCACCACCCCTCCTCAAAAAATGCTGATCAACACCATCTGCCAGTATGACAATTTACTGAAATGGGGGGGGGGTGAGAAGGGTGCAGAATAGATGCTTTTATCCCTTGCAAAATGACCTTTTGCATGCACGGGGTCCTTTTAAGGTGCTTGGTCTGATACAAAAACTGTCTCCTCTTGCAGTATGCTTTGCAAAGATCAGGGAGCATCTGCATATATACAGTCATACCTTGGTTCTTAAACGGCTTAGCTGTCAAACAAATCAGCTCCCGAACGCCGCAAACCTGGAAGTAAGTCTTCTGGTTTTTTGGAAGCTGAACGTCCGATGCGGCTTCCACTTGACTGCAGGAAGCTCCTGCAGCCAATCAGAAGCCACACCTTGGTTTTCAAATGGTTTAGGGAGTCAAACTGACTCCCGGAATGGATTAAGTTCAAGAACCAAGGTACCACTGTAATTATATTTTTTTAGTTTGCATGGCTCCTTCTTTTTCTAACCCCTTCATACAACCACATACAGTGGTACCTCGGGTTAAGTACTTAATTCGTTCCAGAGGTCCGTTCTTAACCTGAAACTGTTCTTAATCTGAAGCACCACTTTAGCTATGGGGCCTCCTGCTGCTGCTGCGCCGCGGGAGCCTGATTTCTGTTCTTATCCTGAAGCAAAGCTCTTAACCTGAAGCACTATTTCTGGGTTAGCGGAGTCTGTAACCTGAAGTATATGTAACCCGAGGTACCACTGTAGTTGTCTTAACCAAGTGTGGCACTTTAAAATACAGCTATATAAACTATGAATGATCTGAGCAGCAGTGATCTAGTTAAAATTACTCTCAGTCCTTTCAGTTTTGTGTGTGTATGTGTGTGTGTAGTTGACTAGTCCCAAAAATAACATCAGAAAGCAATAAAGCAAGTTATTTCACATTGCTATTCATCCCTTATTGTTAGTGCAATCGTGACAGGATTTGTTGTGGCTGGTTTTGCCTTTAAAAGGTTCCTCAGGATTACATAGAAATCAGATGTTTCAAATATGAAATGAAACACTCTTCGAGTATTTCTAGCAAGATAAGAAAACAGTTGATTAACATTGGGCATTTGTTCTCTGGAGACCATCGTAAGGGCCTTACAGCACTTGACATTTCTGCCTGAACTTTGCAATACCCAGAGCTTTCTTTCATCATTGTTCATATTGGAGGGGGTGGGGCTTGTGCCAATCAAAACTTAAACCCACATGATTAGAGTATAATACATGTGTGCTCCAGAAAAGGAGGGAAAGTACTGTCTTCACAGTATAGTCTACTTAAACAGTGCCTGGGTTTTTAGTAAGCCTTGTCTTACTATTATAAAATAACCCAAACTATTCCCATCTCTATTACACATAACCAATAATCCAGAGACTTACAGTCCAGCTCTATGCAATCCATTTGTTTTTTTAAAAAGTTTTGACACAGGACCGCGGAGAGCACCCTTTGCGTGTGTGTGCAAATATCAGATTGACATTATAAACCCATCATATGTGGTGTTTGACCTTGATAGATCAATGAAGCGCACCCACTGGTTTATTTCAGATTTATTCCAAGGCTCCAACAGCAGGGTAAGGGTTTACTAAGATTTGCACATTTCACAGCTCTAATGTGTGGCTAGTACTGGGTGTGTGTGTGTGTCTGTCACATTCTGCTGTTGAAATGCAGTATATCCATTCATCTTCCTGCTTTGAACCAACAGGTGCCTCTAACAGAGATGTATGCAGTTTTACTCATCATTTAATCACCATTTCCATGATTTGCCCTCTGTCTTTAGATTCTCATTATAAACCTGTCAGCATCACTCAATACTTTATTTTTGCATCCCCTATCATTTGATTTGATTGTATGTATCTTTTTATAAGCCAAATGTATGGCAGTGAGAACCCTCTTATCATGAATACAGGGAAAACCTTTTGCATGAAGAATATTATTTCCATCTGCCTCTTTTTCAGTACGTATTAACTACAAAATGTGCATCGCTTCCGTTTTCTGCTGTTACGTCCAGGTAATGTAGCTGCTTTGTACTAAACGATGCAGTAAATTTGATCAGGCTATGCACATGACTCAAATGGTCTAGGAAACTTTCCAGTTCTCTTTCTATCATAAATATTGATGTATCAAGATCAAGTTGTCTGAGCCATGGATGTACGCTGAGCCAAAAATAACTCTAGCCATGTTCAAAACAAAACAAATTCCTTCCAGTAGCACCTTAAAGACCAACTAAGTCAGTTCTTGGTATGAGCTTTCGTGTGCATGCGCACTTCTTTCGTGCATGCACACGAAAGCTCATACCAAGAACTGACTTAGTTGGTCTTTAAGGTGCTACTGGAAGGAATTTGTTTTGTTTTGGTATCTGAAGAAGTGTGCATGCACACGAAAGCTCATACCAAGAACTGACTTAGTTGGTCTTTAAGGTGCTACTGGAAGGAATTTGTTTTGTTTTGACTATGGCAGACCAACACGGCTACCTATCTGTATCTAGCCATGTTGGAAGAGATTCTGCCTCTTTAACTCAAAGGCATCTCTGTATTTAGATGTAAAACAAACCTGATTTGTTGCTAGTTCTGATGATAATGTAATCCAGGCATGCAAAATTCTGCCTTATTCTAGAAGTAGCAATGATGGCCAAATACTTTTCATATGCTTTTCATTTCTCTCTCTCTCTCTGGGTTTTTTTGTTTTGTTTGTTTTTATTACTCAGGTGGCAATCCAATGAAACTTATGAGACATTCATGCTGCTGCCAACTGATTAAAATAGCATCCATAGCCCGCCCCCACTTCCAAATCTATCTTTCTATGATAAACCAGGAACTGTTGGTTTGCTTAAAAGCACCTAGATTTTAAAAGAAATGCACATTGAATTAACTTGGCCCAGGACCAGCCCACCCATAAGACAAGGTGAGGGGACTGCCTCAGGCAGCAGAATCCACAGGGACATCAGTTCCCAATGTAGATCTTTATTCTCCCCTTGATCCTGATGCTGATCTTCACTCACCCCTCCTCCCCTGGTGGGGGAGAGGGGCGCCATTTTGGGGTTCACCTCAGGTGCCAAAATGTCTTGGGCTGGGCCTGCCTGGCCCTGATCCTCACCTAGTTTTCAACTACAAGCACTTGATTGTCAAAGGAACAAATTTATAAATGTGTTAATGATAAATGTCTTAACGATAAATCACAGTGCAATTGGCAATACTGCTGCCCTGTAATTTCTGATATTTCTGTGCTGATCTATAGTGGGCGGGGAAAGCTATAACTCTTTGTCTTCACACATAATAGTAATTTTTATACTGTGGAATTCAATAACTCTACACTTTATTATCTGTTATCTTGATTAGGTGAGTTAGCCTTTCCTTATAGCTACATCCTCTCTCTGTATTTCTGCAAGGGTTTAAAAGAAAGTCTTTTGTTACAATGAAAATGAAATTAATAAGGTAGGTTCTACTTCCTAAATCAGCCCTGCAATACAACCAGAGATAAGAAATCACACTTTAGCCTTACCAGAGCTGTGGCTCTGTAGTTCCTTAAAGAAATAAATAATCCTCATAACAAACAGGTAAAGAAATAAGCTCTTTAAGCTCTCATCATGTTTTGCTGAAGTTATTACAAGGATGTATATTGGGCAGAAAGATAGTGCAGTTATCTCTCAGTCTTCCAAAACTTGTGCTCATAAAGCACATCTTTCATGTAGATTCGACTTCAAAGAAGCAACAGGAAACTTTTGTATCGGAACACAAACCACAAATTCAGAATATGAGTCAAAGAGAACAATAAACTTAATTACGTTTACTTTTGAAGATTATAAATGCGCTCTTAGAGCTGTGCTGCAGTTGCTATTCTGCTATCTGTCATGAGTGAAAGATCTGGCTTTTTATAGGCATTTTTACAAAATCATGTTGCATTTTTATGAATTTTGCTCTCAGTTGTAAGGGAGGGTGGTGAAACTGTGTGTAATTCAGACCCCCAAAGCTTTTTCAGGTGCACAGTGACTGGGGTGCCTATAATTGCATCCTCTCTAATAGGCAGGCAGACTGAAACCTCTCGTCTTCCGACTTTGCCAGGTCAACAAAGCATCATCATCTGCTTGTTATCCATCAGGCTCCAGCTTTCAAGTTAGGTGGTCCTCAAAGGATCCCCTCCAGGATGGGGAACCTGCTATTTGCAGGCCAAACATGACCCACTAGGCCTCTCCACTTAACTCATGATATCAGTTGTAAGGTGGGTATGAACAGGGCTTTCGAGCAACAACCAGAATCTTAAAGTGGCCTCTTAATTGTTCCTTCACTGGAACATGGCACACTCCCAGTGCCCATCAGTTCCACCCCTGCCATGCTCCCAAAATGCCCTTTCGGGGGGGGGGGCGTATACCTGTGTAAGTTACACCAGCTTCCATTGGCTGAGCCCAACTGAGACTGCAGAGTCCTGGCTCAGCCAAGAAGAGGAACTTATACAGGCATATCATTGGTTCAGCTGAGGGAAGGGTTTTATGTTGAGGGCCGGCTGAGCCAGGAAAGCCCAAGCTCCACCACAAAAATAATATCCACTTTCTCTTGCTCCTGAGCCAAAGCATTGGTGTAAATGTAGGGAAGCCTAGTAGGCCTTGTTTTTTGAACCACAACAATGTACATGGTGAAGAAGGCAGCTCAATATATATATGTGTGAATATAAGTGAGCTGGCCAGCAGAAATGATACAAGAGATAGAGCTGTACTCTCAACACAAATAGTTGCATTTGCCCTTGTGAACATGGATCTTTGCAGTTCTTGAAGCTAATAATGCAGAGCCAATGCCCTCAGAGTCTGCTGGCTTTCAGCCTTTATGTTTGATACTGCTGAGTGTCTGCACAAATGAAGGTAATGGCAGAGGCTGAAGTGGTAAAATATACTCCTCTTCATGCAGGCGTAACTGCACCATAGCAATATCCAACTGGCTGGGGAAACCCAGCCAGATGGTCGGGGTATAAATAATAAAATTATTATTATTATAATTAATTCACATGGGTTCTCCCTGCGGACAATGGACATTCAGGGTCTTCTGTGTGTGCCACAAATCCTCAAAGCCTTTCAGGAAAATCCTGGTGAACTAAGGGAAAGAACGTATGACCAACCAGACGCAGAAGGTCATCCATTGATAGGAAGATGGTAACAATACAGTAAAAGTAGAATGGATGATACTATAAAGTATATGACTATAGAGAGCTGCCACTGACCACACACACTGCTGTTTGCTCTCCATACTTTCAATATCTTTACCTTTAAGGCTCATCTTTCTTAAATACCTACTGCTGGCAACCTGCCCTTGTTTCTGTTAAGTTAATGGATTTGTCTCAGTGGAGTAAAGAGAGGCGGAAGCCTGACCTGGCTTTCTAATCTACTTTTGCTGAAGGACTGAGGAAGAGTGAATTATTTTGCTGCTTCTTTAGAATTGCTAAGTAACTTTTATCTTTTCCAAGAGTATGGTAGGATGATGTCTGAGCTGATTAAATAATTCTAATGGAAAGGAAGCCTGAATTTTCAGGGCTTCTCTTGGCTTTCCCCCATGAAACAGTTATAATAATTCATTAAAATTAGAGAGGGGAGAGGGGAGAGAGAGAGAGAGAGAGAGAGGGAGAGAGAGAGAGAGAGAAGGGAGATAGTGTTCCCCCAACTTGAGAAATAATATATAGATGTAGATAGATATAGATATGTATATATACACAGACACCTCATATACACATAAATACTTTATGGCTTCACAAGAAATCATTAATTCCACCATGCATCCCAAAAGCTATTCTTCTTCACATGTTGAGATACAAAGTATTTCTCTCATCCTTAATAAGCCAAGCTTCCCAAGGAGCTCTTGGGAACTTCTTATAGAAAACCTGTCTGCTATATCTTCATATTTAATTTCGTTGCAAGTCTGTAGATTTTTTCTTGCGGAGAGTTGTATGAGAAATTCAACTGTAACATTTTGGTGTAACAGAGCAGCCCACAGGGCATCACTTCAGCAGCAGGGCAATGCCCTATGTGCTACCCTGCCTGCTCTTTTTGTGAAATTGTGTCACTCAAATATAGGCAGAGCCAGCCCACCCATGAAACATGGTGAGGAGGCCGCCTCAGGTTGCAGGATCCACAGGGACTACAGACTGAACCTCCAAGGAATGCATGGCAGTGATGGCTACAGTGTGTTCCTTAGATGCTGGATCATCCGCTTCCTGGACAGCCCCCTGCCCAACGCTGCCTCTGCAGCAGCCTCATGGCAAATAGGAAGACCATTTGGGGAGACCATCAGCAGCACTTCCTGTTTGCCAAGAGGCTGCTGTGCAGTGGAGCCTCCCTCAGCAAGTAGGAGACACTGCTGCTCCCCTTCCACTCCTAGGAAGGAAATCTCAGGGGCTGCCCTAGGGACTGCACCCACCCAACATGATTTAGGGCAGGCCCCTATTTTAGCCATGGCAGACTTTGATTCTCATGCCAACCGTTGGGTAAGGTTGTTTTGATTCCCCGCCTTATTCCCAAAATAGATCTCCACTCATCCCTTCTTCCCTGGCCATGTTTCTGTCAGGAGTTCAGCCTACACTCGAGTAGGACCATGGCAGAGACACATGCGTGACTGGCATGTTCTCTCCCTCCTGGTCTTTTGTTCAGGAGCTTCAAAAGCTTTCTTCAGCCCAAACATCACAGCGACAGATGCCAACCGACACCGGCACCCTTAGGGATCCGCAGAGTTTGTGCATCATGCGTAACAGACCTTAGCAACTCAGCATTTTGGCTAATCTACTTTATTTACATATAAACACGCACAGAGCACTGCAACATGGCTCCCTCTCTCTCTAGCATCAGACAGCAAAGAGAAAAAGAACAAAGGACAATAGTCCCACTCCACGGAACACAGTAACACAAACATCCTGTTTCCATCACTTCCTACTCTGTTGAGTCAAAACATATACTGTCATGTGAAAGACAACAATCCCATGACTGCAATCATAGACCAGGAATTCTAACAGTTTCATCAGGTTATTCCAGGTATGGTTATGAAAAGAACAGCGCCAAATATTTCTTTACACCCACCCTTCCTAAGAAAAAAAACGTGTACAGAAAGACTGAAAACACAATTCTAAAAGCATTTTGGCTGCTATATTTAAATCACTTGCTTTTGGAGAAGGCCCCCTGCCTCGTGGAAAATTACTCTAGCATGGGCACCCTAAGGAATGTAATTTAACTCCTCCAGAGTATCTCAGACTAGCAGCTTCATACTATAGGTTGGCTTCATCCACAAATGTGTAACCAGTAGTTTGTGCCATGGAGATGGGAGAAGCATCCATCTATTACCTGGACAAAGGTATATGCTCTGTCCACCTGCCCAAAGAATCCTTATATTGTAGAGAACAGTGGGCTATATTTTGAAACAGCAAATAGCAGCTGGCGTGAAGGCTGATCAGGACTGGGATCACAGCATGAAGGGAGCAAGTGTATTCTTTCTTCCCACACTGTGGCCCTGAGGATGTGGTCCCAACACCCCTACTTCCTAAGAAGCTACCACTGGTGCCAACAGTATTGTCCTTGCAGTGCCAATTAGCCAGGGTGGTAGTTTCCAATGGGACCAGGACAAAAGCAAGATTGCAGTCCTCACTCCATTTACCTCGGGATATGCACCACTTAATTCAATGAGACTTATTTCTGAGTAGTCATAGTTTAGGGTTGCAGCCTGAAAGGTTAACCCTCCTCCTCATGAGGTCCCAAATCCTGAACTCAATTCAATTTGCAGTTGAATAGAATGGCTGCGAATTTTGCAGTTTAAAAACACACACGCATGCAACATTTAAGTCATGCATTTAACACTACGTGCAGTTTAGCTCATACAACATTTAACACCTAACGTTGGCTGGTCTGTGATCAACAAGATGAGGACTCGAAAACATTCTAACCTAGAACTACAAAAGTGCCATTTTAAGTAATGAATTCACTGGATTTGTTCATTTCCAAAAAAGAATAAAAGTTACCGTACATCCAGTTGTGATGATGAACTAGGGAGCAGAAGTCTCCTCTTGAAGGGCAGCCTGTGACATACTGCAAGGAAAAGAAACCACAAAACTTAGTCAAGTTTCATTTTACTGCACAAGGCAGCAATAATTAAGTCCTATAAGACTTCTAGGACTGCAGTCTACAGGGTTTTTCCATCTGCCACTTGCAGAAATATTTCAATAGAAGCAATATTAAGAGGCTCTTATTCACAGTATTTCATTAATTTGTACCTTGCTCACATCAGTAAATATTCCCCAAGAAATAGCCTGTTAGTTGTGGAAATCACAATAATATGCTTTGAAAGGAATTGGTGTGTGTGTGTGTGTGTGTGTGTGTGTGTGTGTGTGTGCGTGCTTGACTGTTGTTTTTCTCACAGCCTTTCATATTAGGCAGGGATGTGTGCAACTATTGAGACATTTCACTAGTTATATCAGAACTTTTTGTTTCCTTAGAATGCTTCAGATGTGTACTCTAAAGACCAGTACCCCAATTTGCTTTGGGGTTTTTGGGTGTGTGTGTGTGTTTTGGTTTAGGTGAAATCAGATGATATCTTAATGATGTGCAGAAATGAACCTCCTGATAAATTCTGCTAGAAATTTTATTGGCTGTTTTTCAACTTCCTCTGGAATTCCTCATATGCTTTACCTCAGGTGGAGCTCCCAAAGTTATTTCTGAATTCTGCTTTAAGCAGATATTTTGGAAGTATATATAATACAATTAGAAGTTAATAGCCTAACTCAGGGGTGGGCACTCTTTTGGCTCCTGAGGGCCAAATCCAGTGATAAGTAGGTGCTTGGGCCCCATATCCCACTAGTGTTCATGTGTGGAGAGGAGAGTGGGGCAGAGCAGAAAAACACTCTATTCATCAAGAAACAAACTCATTGAACAACAGATACAACACAGATCCTCAGACACGAAACCATGGCAGCAGAAAGGGGCTAAATTCAGCAGAAAAGAAGCGACATGAGTACCCACAGCAGGCTGCATGTAGCCCATAGCCCAGCCACATGTATTGTAACTGAATGAGTTTAAGATGATCTGATAATGAGAGGTTTTATTTTAAAAGTGGCACAGGCCAGATATTTTATTTTTTTTAAAATAGATATTTATTAAAGTTTTTAAGAAAATACAGCAAGAAAGAAAAAGACCCAAAGCAGAAAAATACACAAAGCACAAAAAATAAGTAAAAGTAAAACTAAAAAAAAGAAAAACAACCATTATTCTTTTGCTAACTTTAAAGTTCATATCCTTATTTTCCTGACCTCCTCACACCTTCCCTTTTTGTATTCCCATTTACAAAATCAGATCAGCAAATCCTTACCCTCTTTTATTTATCTTAACTCTATATCTTAACATATCAAAATTCTATATTTTCACCCATTATCAATTCACTTATTTGCATACTCTTTTTAACTTTGTTGCTAATACCCAGATATTTTTATTTTAATTAAGCTGGCCATTGGTGTTTTGGAGTGCCTCTTTCCAGCTAATGCTGGTTCACCTGCTGTGGCCTGTTTGGGACAGAGATGACTTGGTCATTGTACTCCAGCCTGTGGCAACTTTCAGACCAGATTGTTGCAACATGATTTACATGGGGCTGCCCTTGAACATGACTCGGAAACATCAGCTGGTCCAAAATGTTGCAGGCAGATTACTGGCTGGGTATCCCATCCTTAAGATGTTCGCCTAGCACCTTCATTGCATAGTTGTTGTTGTTGTTGTTGTTTTGTCATAGGCTGAAGATGCAGCTCTTTACCCTGACCTTTGACACCTGATTGGACCCACCCTATTGGTTTTATTGTACAGTGGTACCTCGGGTAAAGAACTTAATTTGTTCTGGAGGTCTGTTCTTAACCTGAAACTGTTCTTGACCTGAGGTACCACTTTAGCTAATGGGGCCTCCTGCTACCACCGCCGTGCGATTTCTGTTCTCATCCTGAAGCAAAGTTCTTAACCTGAGATACTATTTCTGGGTTAGTGGAGTGTGTAACCTGAAGTGTCTGTAACCTGAAGCATCTGTAACCTGAGGTACCACTGTAATCCATTTTAAGTGTTTACAATATTGCATTCATAAATATTGTAACCCACCTTGGGATCTTAGGGTAAGTATGTGTGTATAATAAACAACACAGGTTGTGATTTGCAACACTTCACAGAGTACTCCTCCTGCACCCTTTCTGTGCAGTTGTCCCCAACTGTTCTAAAGGTTTTTACTTCTTTCAAGAAAATTACAAATTGTTCACAAATACTTGCACTCTGAGGATCTTTCTGATTTCATGATGCCACTCTTCCACTTCCATCACTTCCATCACATCACCATCGTCTCATTTCTGGGCTTTACTTTAATTTCTTCCTAATGGCCCGCTCTGGGAACATTGTGCCATTTTCTCAAATTGTTCTGCCACTTTCTCATCCTCTGACTATTCTATGTTGGTCATGATTACTGCCAAACTTTAACACTAGAATGCCTGTTCTCCTTTATTGGATCTCGCTGGTTTTCCTTTCTTCTCTAGAACGAGTTCAGCTTTCTACCTGGGCAACTCTGTCACTTTGGATTTCTCTGTTGCTCATTTGTTTCCCAGTATTAAATTGAATTCTCCACATTTCTACATCAGTTTGTGATTTATAAAGAAGTCCTCGTGAAAATTCATCAGCGTTTTATTGCTAATTTATCCAGACAGAAGTGTGCATGCACATGAAAGCGCATACCTAGAACAAACTTAGTTGGTCTCTAAGGTGCTACTAGACTATTTTTAATTTTTTTAATTAAATTTTATTTTTAATTTATTTCGACTGCATCAGACCAACATGGCTACCTACCTGATTCTTCAAACATACACATGTTGTGTGCCATTTGCAACCTGGTGGCCAAATAAAGATACGGACATAGAGGCTGTGTTGAGCTAGGGTCACATTATTTAAGATTGTTGTTGTTCAGTCGTTTAGTTGTGTCCGACTCTTCGTGACCCCATGGACCAGAGCACGCCAGGCACTCCTGTCTTCCACTGCCTCCCGCAGTTTGGTCAGACTCAAGAACACTGTCCAACCATCTCGTCCTCTGTCGTCCCCTTCTCCTTGTGCCCTCCATCTTTCCCAACATCAGGGTCTTTTCCAGGGAGTCTTCTCTTCTCATGAGGTGGCCAAAGTATTGGAGCCTCAGCTTCACGATCTGTCCTTCCAGTGAGCACTCAGGGCTGATTTCTTTAAGGATGGATACGTTTGATCTTCTTGAAGTCCATGGGACTCTCAAGAGTCTCCTCCAGCACCATAATTCAAAAGCATCAATTCTTCGGCGATCAGCCTTCTTCATGGTCCAGCTCTCAATCCATTAAAGATGCCCTGCAGAGGGAAACACTATTAGAGCAGGAGCAAATCCAAATCTGAAACAAACAGCAGCCTCTAGGGTGACCCAATGCCAACTGCAGGCTGAGTGCCGAAGTTCAAACTCACCACCCTATAGCCAGCCCAGAAAACTGCATTATAAAATTCAGAGGGGTGTGGATTCAGTTCTACGATTATTTTGAAAAGTGCAAATTAAGTGGAATCAAATTTCTCCCCCATCCCTGATGCAGAAGGCCTTCTCAACAAGAAATCAGCTCAGTCATAACTGGTGCTGAGCTTTGGTAGAACCAATGTTGACCAGTGACTACAAGAACATGGCTTCTCTGCTTTCTTGCACCTCTTCAAAATTGCTCCGTAGACGCACATTCCTCTTGTATTACTTCCCCCATCTATTTCCATGGCCATTCACTACCTTCAATCCACCATGCATACTCTTCCTCAGATGCTCATGACATTTCCCTCTAATGACACTAATGGGCTCACTAGAGTTGCCAGTTCATTACTTTCTGTGGGAGAGCTGATTTGGCCCCTATAGCCAGTGCAGGAGATATGTGCACCTGCTCCAGTGAGCAAGTGCCTCAATGCCCTCCCATGCAAAAGCTGCACTGCAGTTAACGAGACAATATTCTTTCCTAGAAACAGATGGACTATCTAAAATAAAAACCCCATAAAAGTAAATTAGTCAATACAATACACATTGACAGATGCAGCAAACAAACTCGAGGATTATATTGCGGCAGTTTGAAGGACAATTCAATATCGAGTCCAAATATTTAAAAATAAGGTCTCCTTTTTTGTTTCTAAATCTGCTCCTTTTAGCATCACTAGATCTCTATGCTGTCTGCTTATAATCAAATTCTGATTCTATGTAAAATGCAGGGATCCAGGAATGCATATCACTGTTATTCCTGTGCCTCCATGTCTAAAGCATAATTAATTGGGTTGCGCCTGCCACAACAGCTATGTTCATGGAGGGTTTGGGGGGAAAGCTCTGGAATGCACAAAGTGAACATGAGTGAAATCCATATGAACCAGTTGTACACAGGGCCCAGATCTACTTTTGTGGCCAAATGCATGCAGAATCAGTCCTCCTTACAGCTAGAATGAAAATTACACATGCCAATGGAAGTTATACATGAGATTGCATAGCATGAATGCACATCTGGGACTGTGTTCATGTAGCTTTTTGAAGAAAATTGGTATCTCACCAACCAAGTATTCAAGCAGCCAGATGGGTGGCTGGGTTTAGTACATCTTCCCAAATTTCAGTTTTCTGCCCAAGAGTTTGGCTGATGTTGTTTCTGATTCCCTTTAAAGGGTGGCAGTCTCGGTTTCTGTTGCCCTCATACACCATTGGATTGGAGCCAGCGATTCCAAAGTGCAAATGATTCACGCTTCAAATGTCCATCTTTATAATCTCTTCCTAATCTGCTCTCAGACTGATAGATTTGTGTTCTCTAATCTTCTAAAGAGATGAAGATCAGTTCAGAGATTATAGAACAGACTCAAAAGACAATTCAAGAACAGATGCTCTTTTGCATTGTGTAATATTCCATGATATTTATTTGCAAGTTTTAGGCAGACAAATGAATTGGGGAAATCTGTGAAACGCTGGCAAGCTGGCTAATGTTTAGTATGAAAGAAAACAACATTGATTGGATGTGGGTTTATGGCGACAACTCTGGGATCTGTGAGACAGCACCAGAACATTCCCTTTCAAATCAAGGACTATGGCTGTGTACACATTGCTGTTCACTCTGGCTCCAGTGCATTCCCACTGCTGGTGTTTGAAGTCATGCACACAAGGCATTAGCAGCAATCCAGACCTATCCCTTGGTTTCTTAAGAAATACTGCTATTTGGTGTGTTTTTCCTTAAACCAGCTTCCATCCAATTTGAAAATGCAAGCCACATTCACTTCGCAGTTAAGCTGAGATGTGTACATTCGAGACAGCCATTGCACATGTGCAGGTTACAGAACATACACAGATGACAGATTCATGAATACAAATCCAAGGAGCTTGCAGGCATGGGAAAACCAAGCAGGCAATGTGCATCAGGTGAATACCTCCCCCCTTTGGTATGTAGGCCAACGTGCGCATACAACTTGAAACACAGCCTAGGAAATAACCTTGCCTTATTTTAAGCCACTAAAGTGTACATATTCTTAGTAGCTACTAAGGAACATATATGTCAATGTTTTCCATTGGGTGGGACTCAGGCTCAATAAAACCAAGAAGGAGCACAGTTTAAATGCATCATGAACGCCATCATTTATCCATTATCATTTATCATAAAAACCCCAAAACAGAGGCACTAGGAATATCTGCCATTTTAAAAGAAAAAAAATAGATATTATAGGAAACTAACAAAGCATCATGAAAACTCATGGGGAAAATCTATGAGTTTTTCCCAGCACCCAATAAAATTTCCTGTATGGCTCATGTATGTATCTCACCCCCAAAGTTCATTTGGAGTTGTATTCTTAACCTATATAAAGAAATAAAGCAACAAAACCAGTAACTGTGAGTGGAAGGTTAGTTTGAGAGGCAGTAATTGGCTCAAAGGCTCCCAGTGAATTTCATAGATGATCTGGAATTTGAACCCAGTCTAAGTCATTCTGCCCACTATTATACATTCAGCTCTGTCTGATTCCTACAAAACAATGATTATGACACTGTACTATGGGCATGAAATTTCTGTTCCATCTTGCCTTCCAGATATCAGCTGGAAAGTCAGCTGGAGAAGATACTTTAAGTAAGAACTTTGTGGAGGTGGGTGGAAAAAGACATATCCTTCAAAACGAAGAATTTTAAATATTAATCCTTCATAAGATAGAACATCCAGCCTCTGTTGAATTTCTTAAAGAGAGTGTTTGAAGGGTCCTGCTCCCTGAAACATGAAAAAGTCAGAGAGATATTCGACTTAAAAAAGAAAACCAGGTTTGCTAACTCTCAGCACTCTATTGCTTCATACTCATAGTGCTTTTTTATATTAATTAATTAGCCAGCTCCTATGAAGCAGGTAATTAAGTGGTGTTATCCGCACATTACAAATTAGGAAAGTGAGACACAGAGATTAGTTTTCACCTATGAATGATCAGTCTGCTTTATAATGAGTTAAGAATTTTCAGGCTGATATATTTTTGTGTCAGTAGCAGAGAAAGGGAAATATTTAGCAGTATGGCTAGATTTCTATGATCAGTTAATCTACTATTTGTTCTCTTGCCTATATTCTCAATTCAGATAAAGAGCACAAGCTCCTATAGAGGCAGAAGGTACATAACTGAGATTAGGTTCTTTATAGCATCTAATACTCTTGGTATCACTCCTTTGAATAGACCTTTTTAATATACACATTTCGGGGGGTGTTTTAAAACAACAACAAAATAGGTAAACATCTATTCTGGAAATGAAATTATTTCTGTAAACCATTGAAAATGTGTTCCCCTCATTTTTGAGGGAAAGATCTCATTGGGGATTAGAACCGTCCATTGCAAAAAAATCGAGAGTCTTACAGGTTAGTATTCACTGTAGCTGGGGAAAAATAAACCCTACTCCAATTTAATTGAGGAGATTTGCTTTGATTTTTGCTTCAAGTGAATTCAGCAGTACTCTGGACTTAAGGTCTGCAGAGTCCCTTCTTGGAAATTTATCCACTCTCATAAAAATTATTTTGGCTCCCCTCAAATTTTTCTAGATATTGTGCTTGAGGAGGAATTAATGTCAAATGCTGCTTTAGGAGGAATGTTGGTGGCGGCTGCAATCATTATGCTCCTCTTTGGTATTTTGCTCTCCCAACAGCCGAATGCAAAGAGTTGCACAGAGACGCTGAACAGGATTTGAACCTCAGTCTCCTGATATCTACCACTTGCTGTGCCCAAGCCTGCTTGTCAAATATTCTAGAAACAATATATTGTAATGTGTGCTCTCTCTCTCTCTCTCTCTCCTTTCTTCTTTCCCTCCCTCCCTCCCTCCCTCCCTCCCTCCCTCTTTCCTTTCCTCTACTGAGGCTGCCAGCTCCATAGGAAAGTTGCCGGTGGGGTGGGGAGCTGGCATTCCTGGTCCCTATTCCTAAGAGGCAAAAGTTGAGGTGGAAAGGGGAGAGCCCCACTCCTCCAAGTCGAGTAAAGGTAAAGGTAAAGGTACCCCTGCCCGTACGGGCCAGTCTTGTCCGACTCTGGGGTTGCGTGCCCATCTTGCTTAAGAGGCCGGGGGCCAGCGCTGTCCGAAGACACTTCCGGGTCACGTGGCCAGCGTGACAAGCTGCATCTGGCGAGCCAGCACAGCACACGGAAACACCGTTTACCTTCCCGCTAGTAAGCGGTCCCTATTTATCTACTTGCACCCGGGGGTGCTTTCAAACTGCTAGGTTGGCAGGCGCTGGGACCAAGCAAAGGGAGCGCACCCTGCCACGGGGATTCGAACCGCTGACCTGACGATCGGCAAGTCCTAGGCACTGAGGTTTTACCCACAGCGCCACCCTCGTCCAAGTCAAGTGCCACCATTCAATTCCCACCACAATTCTCCCTGCTTCTCCTGGTTCAGAGCCTGCCAAGCAAAGTTCTAGCCCAATAGATTTGCGGGGCTCAGGGTACACATGTCCCCCCCCCCCCCCCGCTTCACAGCATTTTCCTTCTATGGCGTGCTAAGAGAATAAAGTTTTCAGCATTTCTGGGTCACCTAAAGGTTTCCTGGTCAAGAAAGGAATGATGGATTGGTCCCTTAATAGGTCATGCTCATTTTCACCCACAGTTTGGGCTCCTTGAAGACCCTGGATAATAAGGACCGGAGGGGGGAAGAAATATAAAACTCTTTAATTTGACTGTAGGATAAAAAATGGTCTCATTTTCAGGCATAACTAGGTCATTTCCCTCCAAAGGAATGATGGGTTAGTGTGTGACAAGTTCTAAAATATGCCCACTACTTTGTTCCCTAACAACTGCCCTTTTGGCCTTTTATTTCTAAGGAGGAAGCCAGTTAGTGAAAACAAATCATCGCAGTGATGGCTTCTAAAAACTTGAGCTTTTTTTTGCATTGGTTTTAAGTATTCAGTAGTTTTGACTTTTAATTAAACGCTCTTTAACTCTTCATTTTAACATGTAAATATTGAAGGGAGATTGACGGGAGGGATGGAGAAAAAGAGAGCTATTTCTGTTCACTTAAATAGTATATCCAAAATTAACTGTCCAAGGTTGATTGACAGTCCCACTGAGCCAGAGTATATGGATTCAAGCCAATTAGAGTTATGATCCCAAACATACTCCTAACAAACATTTAATGAGAAGTTCCTTTCATTCATTAAATTCACATGAAGAAAGTGGGTTTAGGGTAGGTTAGTCCTCTTTCTAGTTTCAGTGTGCTAAATCTGGACACCCCCAAAGTTGCGATTTCTCAGTTTACTTGCCAAAGATCCAGGAGATATTGCTGCCTTCTAGAAATTCTCCCTGGACGTCACTTCCGCCTTTGAAATCCCGGTCATGTCCAGGAAATCCTAAAGGTATAGCAACCCTAGTTAAGCCATGAAGTGGAGTTTTGAAGTTAAAAAATAAAATGTAGAATCTCAGATATGGGGTCACAAGTCTGAATGATCTACATTGGGGTTGTGGCCCACTAGCCAGATCCAGTCTGCCAAGCCCCCGCAGCTTAATCTCCCCATCTCTTTTTTTTTTTATATAAATATTTATTAGAGTTTTTAAATACAAATGCACCAATAATAAACAATCTTACTTCTATCACAACTTAGTTTCATCACTTCTTTGGACTCCCTCACGTCTCCCGCTCCCATTTACATCGTTAAAAGATTTTTCCAAGCAAATTATCAACTTGTTTACGATCTTATATCCACTCATTCAAGTATAATCTAACAATTCTCCATAAAATTTATGTTTTCTTTAATCTCACTTATCATCAAATTCAAAATCTAATTTAGTGGCGGCCAATTTTTTATAATCTAGCATCCTTCTTAACATTCAACCAAATTACAATGTTTTTGTAAATACATCTTAAATTTCTTCCAGTCTTCCTCAATCCTCTCTTCTCCCAGGTCTCGGATTCTGCCAGTCATCTCGGCTAGTTGCATGTAGTCCATCAGCTGCATCTGCCACTCTTCCAGTGTGGGTAGATCTTGAGTTTTCCAGTTTTTTGCAATGAGTATCCTTGCTGCCGTTGTTGCATACATAAAAAATGTTTGATCCTTCTTTAGCACCTTCTGGCCGACAATACCCAAAAGGAAGGCCTCTGGTTTCTTAGTGAAGGTATACTTAAATACCTTTTTCAGCTCATTATATATCATTTCCCAGAAAGCCTTCACCTTAGGGCATGTCCACCAGAGGTGAAAGAATGTTCCTTCATTTTCTTTACATTTCCAACATTTATTATCAGACGAATGGTATATTTTGACAAGTTTAACTGGGGTCATGTACCATCTATATATCATTTTCATTACATTTTCCTTCAGAGCATTACATGCAGTGAAGTTCAGCCCAGTGGTCCATAACCTTTCCCAGTCCTCGAACATAATGTTATGCCCAATGTCCTGTGCCCACTTTATCATAGCCGATTTAACCATTTCGTCTTGTGTGTTCCATTTTAACAGCAAGTTATACATTCTAGATAGTACCTTAGTCTTTGGTTCTAACAATTCTGTTTCTAACTTCGATTTCTCCACCTGGAACCCTAACTTTTTGTCATTTTTAAAAACTTCTTTAATCTGAGCATAATGTAACCAGTCTCGCACTTTGTCCTTCATTTTCTCCAAACTCTGCAATTTCCAATTGTCTCCATCTTTTTCTAATATTTCCCAATATTTTGGCCATTTGGCCTCCATATTGGGTCTTTTTCGGGCCTTAGCTTCCAGAGGTGAAAGCCACCTTGGAGTTTTGTTTTCCAATAAGTCTTTGTATTTTGTCCAGACATTAAATACTGCTTTCCTGACAATATGGTTCTTAAAGGCCTTATTGATCTTAACCTTGTCATACCATAAGTATGCATGCCAACCAAAAGCATTGTTAAAACCTTCCAGGTCCAGTACGTCAGTGTCTTCGAGAAGTAGCCAGTCTTTTAGCCAGCAGAAAGCTGCGGCTTCATAGTACAACTTTAAGTCTGGCAGGGCAAAGCCCCCTCTTTCTTTCGTGTCTGTTAATATCTTAAACTTAATTCTGGGCTTTTTGCCCTGCCAGACAAATCTAGATATATCTTTCTGCCACTTCCGGAAGCACTCCGTCTTGTCCACAATCTGTAGTGTTTGAAACAAAAACAACATTTTTGGCAATACATTCATCTTAATAGCAGCAATTCGGCCTAACTTAATCTCCCCATCTCTGGCATTTTCATATACAGCCACAGAAACAGACACCCATCCCCTTTCCTGTTGGCCCCACAGGTGGAAGTTGCATGATAAGAGAGAGCAAAGATACAGTGCCAGGAATTAGAGTTCTTTCACAAGATGAACTGATAACATAACATCAGGGTCTAGGAAAGGATTGTAACTCAAATGCTAAAATATGTAGTGAATCCGTCTGTAGAAATGCATTTTGCTTTTCCTCTGAAAAGATGCTAATGTTTGTGCACATGTTCATGTGATGCCATTACTCAGATGCAGAAACTGAACATGCACAACACATGCTCTTCTGGTGCTGTCATTCAAATACAGAAATGCAGAGAAACAATGTGCATCTCTTCCAACAGTGACCTGGAGAGTTAATGATTTTGGAAGTCCTTTAGGAACTATTCATAGCAAGTATCTGTCCTTTTACATAGTGCATGTATCTACCGAGCTAAAAATATTGGTGATATTGAAGCGTTAGAAGCTACATTGTTAAGAGGGTAGCTGCAACAGCTTGGCTGAAACATCATCAACAACAAAAACCCCTTCCTATTAGGAGAAGTGAAGAACCAGAGCAGTGAAACAAATAGGATGACTTGGGAGCCAACTATCACAGCAGCGACTGCATGGCATGAGCTTCTTTCATGTCTACAGCAAACAGAATTCAATTACTGTTTGGATATGATCAATTATTGCCAAAGGGCTTGCCAAGTCTATTTACTGTGCTGGCACAAATGCAGCAGCTTCTTCTCAGAAAGGTTATCAAGTGTTTCTGGGATGATGAGAAAGAGAGAGGGGGAGAGCAAACAATACTAAGAAATACTACTGAAACATGGCTTGAAGTTCATTCCAGTCCACAGAAGCCCATAATTTTGCAATGCAAAAGCTACAAAGTGTGGCAAGGGAAGTACCAATACAAAGAATCCCAGATGGTACCAGAAAATTGATCAGCTGTGCTTCTCAACCACTTAACAGCACCAGTCGGGTAAAAAAAGAGGAGACTCCCAGCTGCTCAGTGGACGAATCACTATAATATGTTGGTGTAAAAACATCACTGGTGCTGCTATGGCTATTGCTACGATTTACAAACTTCACTCTGAGGTTTTTCAATTAAGATAAGGGAGTGAAGCCAGCTGCCTATGGAAAGACTCTGAATGTCGAAGGGGGACTAGGCTGGGAGTCCACTTGCTTATGCAAATGGCCATCATTCTTTACTGTCAATTGACAAAGCAACCGACGTCTACTAGGGGACACGGTGTTCAGGAATAATTTGAAAATCATTTGGTGACTGATCACCAATTAACAACCAGAGGGCGAGAGATCGACTGACACTGCGAGAGATGACCCTCTAAATTAGTGCTGTGCTGATATTTTCCCCTGGTTGCTCCACCTTGACCACTCATGTGAGGGATGGGTGAAAAGAAATCACCTGTCGAAAAGGAATTCAGTATGAGAACTTTGAAATGCCCTGGGCATTGGGGAGATGCAGAGGTTTTCCTCTTGCTCTTAACTTAGAACTAGGCAGCATCTTTGTCTCCCTGCTTTATGGAACACTGGTTTAGAACATGCCAGACAAAGAAGGGCAATTTCTGAGGGCCTTACCAAGAAATGTGGCTGACCAAAAAATGACTTGCAGAGCACTGAAGAGTTCCAGAGGATGATATTATTATTATTATTACTTAGCAGAGAACTTTCTTTTTTAAAAAAGTCAAAAGCTTTAATTAACCTTTTTAAAAAAAAAAAAAAATCCACTGCTCTCCTTTATGGCACAAACTTACATAAAAGTTGCATATGCTAATTTATAGATATAGATTCCCCCCCCTCTAAAGACAGATATAAAAGTAGCATGAGGTGATCAAACTTGCACTTCTGACCCCACATGCCTCACACGTTCAAGAAACTGCCAGAAACAAACAAGGATATGGTAATTTCTGAAAGGACTCACCACTAATTTATTTGTATTCCTATGAATAATGTACAACAAAAGCACTTGCACTGTGTTAAACACTGACAAATGCAATGAAGTTCTAACCCCAAAGAGATGACGTTCATTTCACCAAATACAAAAAATCAAAAAGTAGAATGTAAGAGTAAAGAAGAAGTAAAAAAAAAAAATGAACAAACACCACTAGCCATGGAGTGACTGGGAAAATGTTTTTGAATGTGGACATACCTTTTTGTATAACTAGTACTCATCAAGAAATGTAGACATCACCAAGGAGATTTTTCTTTTTTTAATTTGAAAAGTTTCAGGTTTAAGAATTTCTCTGTGCAAGGGCTTCTATACTGGGTGAGAGTAGGGAGTAAGACGGAAGAACAAATACAGTGGTACCTCGTGTTAAGTACTTAATTCGTTCCGGAGGTCCGTTCTTAACCTGAAACTGTTCTTAACCTGAAGCACCACTTTAGCTAATGGGGCCTCCTGCTGCCACTGCGCCACCAGAGCTTGATTTCTGTTCTCATCCAAAACAAAGTTCTTAACCCAAGGTAATATTTCTGGCTTAGCGGAGTCTGTAACCTGAAGTGTCTGTAACCCAAGGTACCACTGTATAGGAAAATAAAGAGAGAGCTAACAAGTGAAGAGAGAGTTGAGTGGGCAAAACTGTCCTGAGCAAATGCAGGAAACATAATCACAACAATGGAAGAAAAGAGGATAAAATGGAATAAGGAGTAGAATTGTAGCATTAGGCATCTAGATGGTTTTTGGTAGAGATGGTGTTTGATCTTGGGACTGTTTTCCTGCTGTACCTGATTGTTTAAGAATTTGTTTTTTTAATGGACTTTATCTTGAGGAGTTTAGAAGAAGAAAAATATTAGGTAAATATGTTGGTGGTTTGCACCTTAAAACATGATGGTTTCAAATGTTTCACATGTTTAGTCTAATGCTCAGACTCTAATGCTGAAAGATAATGATGCCTGATGTTATGCTGCCCAATAGCTGGCAGATAGTATAGTATTTGTTTACCACTACCAGAATTCTCTCTGGCATCTGCGTGTGTACAGTTGCGCATTTTATGATACCTTCGGAAGTAGTAATAACAGGTTCACCAACTATAATGCCAGATGGGGGAGTTGCTCAATGCAGCTGCAGGATAGTTTTCATGCCCAGGAGACCTACTTTAAGCACCGCTTATTTGATTTAATGCAAAACACAATGCTAGTATCATTTTCAGAGCTGATAAATAGCTATTCTGAATAAAAATAGTCAGCTCGTTAAGACCATATTCTTAGTGAACCTTGGATCACTGAAACTGTAAAGTGTCCATATGCTTTCTTGTTTTGCTTGCTGTTGTTGCATATATTTTACTATGTAAAATATAAAGTAGCTAATATTATCAACCTACTCAACTAGCTCTGAACACCACTGAATAGTTGAACAGGTCAATTAAACCAAGGAATATGTTTCTTGAAATTTTTGCTTAAAAGGTGAAGGCACAGATGCCATGCCAGTTTACTTATAGACTGGCACCATGATTTAGAATCCCATGCAATCTCAAATGTGCATCTCCCCGTTCTTTTCACTGCATTCCCAAAGCTGTTTCCTTCCAAGGAACCTGTTGTTAGGCATCAAAGCTTCTCCAACAATATATGATGTATGGATTGGGATGAATGGAACTGTTAACATTGTGCTTTTTCAGGTAGCACACCACCAACCTTTCTGACAATCCATTATTCAGACCCTGCAACACCCTGGATTAGTCAAGCAGATCCCACTCCTACTCCCATGAAGTCAACAGAAAATTTAAATTAGAATAATAAAATCATAGAATTGTAGAGTTGAAAGGGACCCTGATAGCCATCTTGTCCAAATCTTTGCAATGTAGGAATCTCAACTAAAGCATCCATGACAGATGACCATCTGCTTAAAAACCTCCAGTGGAGGAGAGTCCACTGTCTTACTGACAGAACATTTACTCAGAAACTTTTATCAACTGGTTTGCATCCTACCCTCTGGAGCAGGCGAAAACAAACTTGCTCCATCTTCCACGTGACAGCCCTTTAGATATTTGAAGATGGCTATCATATCTCCTATCAGTCTGTTTTCCAGGTTAAACATACCCCACCTCCCTCAACCTTCCCTCATAAGTCTCCGTTTCCAGACCCTTGATCTCCACTGCACATGTTCCAGCATTAGTATTGATAATGTCTTTCTTCTCTTTCCAGGGGTTTGCAAACTTTTCTGTAAGCTCCATTCCACACCCACACATCATTCAGGCAAGTGGAAGGTATTGTTTCAGTTCAAGGATATGTGCCAGCTGGGCAAAAGTACATAAGAAAGGCATAGAGGAGATCCAGGAAGCAAAGAACAGCTCCCACTGGAAATGGACAACAGATATGAGACAAATCAAGTTACATGTGAGAATATCACCATACTCAGAATGGAGGGGCATGGGAATCTCCCCTTCACAGACTGTTTCTACCTGGCGATTAGAAAATGGGTTATTTGCAAAAGTAGCCATTACCTCAATATGATGGAGAGGTGTGGGAATTCCTTCACAACTTTAAGGATCCTCAGATTCATTGTAAACATCAACACCTCTTCGGTTGTATATTTACAGTTATGTATTTTTGTGTACACCAGTATCTGCCTATATTGTACTGAAACGGTCTTCGATAGCCTCCCAAGAATGGTGGATGTTAAATATAGGTTGGGCAGAGTCATAAAGAAATCGGTTTTATTATAACTGTGGGTAATCACTTGTAAGTTTTCAAAGCGGAATGAATGGGGATTCAGCTGCACAGTCTCACACCTGCTCTGAAAATTTACTCCTTGGTGTATAATTTTGTAGCATTCAATAAATAACCACCTTGAGGTTTATAGACGACTGTATACTATTTACTGCCACCTCTAGATCCAACTTTTTTTCTCCAGCTGATGGGAATTAATTTACAACAGAAACACTTGGTAAACAGTATTTCTTTCTTGGTCTGTAGAGTGTTTAGAAGCTGCAAAAGTCTCCTACTACTTTTCAATGCTCATGATGGTTTCACATTTATTATTGCCATATTTTTAACATTTGAAAAACTGGAAAGCTTTCAGACTGTTGAGCACTTACAACAAGCCCTGTTTGGGGCACGGAGTGAGAGCCAATGTAAGAGCCAAAATGGTGTAGTCGTTAGAGTGTTGGACTAGGACCTGGGAGACCAGGGTTCAAATCCCCCCTCTCAGTCATGAAACTCAATGGGTGACCTCTTAGTATAATGTACCTCAAAGGGTTATTGTGAGAATAAAATGGGGAAGAGGATAAAATGGGCTGGGCCAGGAAGGTGATTAAGGCCTCCTTTTCCTGCTTGAAAGAGGCAGTGGTAAAACCACTCCTCAAGAAACCCTCCCTGTTGCATACAGATCTCTTGCTGAGTCAGGAAAAGTATTTCCCCTTATGAAGAAACACCTCTGGATCCTATGTGCTTTCCTTCTACCCAACGACTAGGCTAAAATTTCCTGTTACCTCCTTTGGTGAAGGTTCCAAGAGAGAAAGTAATAGGGGAGCCACCCTATTTAAGTTTGCAAACGGCTTACAATGGGGGAAGGAGCTAAGTTTGGGTGGTTCCTGAACTGGTACCTGTATCCACAATACCCACTTTCACAGGGAGGCCCTGTGATTATTCTGCAAAGTCCTTACATGACTCCTTTCACTTGCCCCCTAACATTTTCCCCACCCTGCACAGGCTCAGAAATCTTCCACTCATTAAATCCATTTCAGGGGCTGGAGAAGAGCTGTAGATGAGTGCCTATTCAAAAATTCCCTGTGTAACCTTTAGCCAGGCTTACAAGGTCTCCTAAAGAGGAGCTATTCTGAATAGCTTACTTTTCCAGATTTGCATACATGAATTGACCCCATGTCATGTTGCTAAACCGAGCATATAAACTCGGAGCTCTGCTGATACGTCTGACCAGCACTGTGAACTAGCAGCTGCCAAGACCTTTGAGATTTGTGGCATTTTCACTTCTCAGTCCCTGTCTGCTCTGACCTTTGGGGCACTAGAACATGAGTGGAAGTCTCATTTACATGCATGTTGCTCAGAAGCTCAGTCTAATCCCCATGCTTCCCATAGCTTTAGAGCCTTTTAATAATACACTCTTCCTCTGCTGCAAGGGGAAAGAGCCTTTAAATCAAATATATTGTATTTCAGGTAATGCTATTCCTTATTTATATGGATACCATATTACTGTCTCTATTTTTGTATCACATGCCAATACATATTTATCTTGATGCTATAATAAGGAAATCCTTGTGATAAGTTTTTCTGCACTATTATATTAGAGATATTTATTTCCTTCAATCATTTGACATATTAGAGCTTGCTCACTCTATAAGTCCAGGTGCACTAGAGACATGACATTTCAGTCTCCACTATTATTTCAGGCTGTTTTATACAAAATGAGCAGCATATTGCTGCATGAATCTCGCAAGTACACATTGGGTTGTTATGTCTTCTCCCCACACTTAAATCCTATCAAGCACAGCAGGAGAAATAAAACATTTCAGAAACTAGCACGAGGACAAACAAAAGAGGATGCCTTCACCCCGGTGTGGCTCCCCTTCGTTACATACACAGCCCAACAAGACAACAACAAGAGCCCACCGACAGCATGCAAATCAATATGGCTAACTTGACCCAACAACACCCACCCCCCCAAAAAAAACCCTCACTGCAGCAAACTAAAGCCAACTAACAATGCACTGGGCAATTTCTCTTACCACTAATGAAAACTAATAAATGAATAGAAAGAGAACCTACACATGTTGGCGCTGACACAAAAACCTTGCATGTACACTATGTAAAAGAATGAAAATATACTACCCCCAACTGTTCTCTCCCTACTTCTCTTCTTCGCCAACCTTATACTGCCTGTAACATTAGCGTCTCACATCAAATACAACTGATCTGTAGAAAAGATTCTGTGAACGGAAAACAGAGACACTTGTGTGTACTATTGTAATTCAAGAAAATCTTTAATGAAAACAATAAAAAAGAAAAGAATAAAGTCATAATGTGTAAAAAGCAGCCGATTCTTAATTTGATGCTCCCTTATTATTAAATAATATAATATACTGCTTAATTGCTAAGATGACTTTAAAGCAGTTTGTAAGCATAAAACCTAAGTCAAATTCCAAGTGATTCTGTTTCATGGCACGTTGGGAAACTTGACACTTAGGACTAGGCCCCTTGGGCAAACTGGGCTCTGGCCACTTGTGATGGCTGGTGACAGCA
The DNA here is from genome assembly GCF_964252035.2 of Podarcis erhardii. Taxonomy (NCBI): domain Eukaryota; kingdom Metazoa; phylum Chordata; class Lepidosauria; order Squamata; family Lacertidae; genus Podarcis; species Podarcis erhardii. The sequence goes on from NC_138500.1 coordinate 52,757,857, forward strand.
AGGCAGTGGCAGACAGAGACGGGCATCTGGGTCAGCTGACTGGCCAGGAATGCTGCTGATTGGTTAGGCATGCCTGTAAGGTTGCTAGGCATCTGTGGGCCAAGCCTTTATTAGGCATGCCTGTGTTAGGATTTTTATCCATCCGTGCTGCTCCAGCAGTAGCACTGTTTTGTGTATATCATGTGAGTGTCTGAGTGAGCGTGAGACAGGAAGTCTCAGTACTGCTGGAAGTTAGTTTCACTTCTGTTTGTGGTGCGGTTCTATACTGGTGCTCCAAGAGCACAGATGTGCTGATGGATTATTTGTATATAGACTGTAAATAAAGTAGTTTTAGAGCTACTGATTGACCCTTTCTTCTGCTATGATATGCCAGAAGACGAGTATGCTCCTCTCAGGAGGGAGGGGTCGCTTATCACTGTTCTCTCAGGACTGAGGGAGATTTACAGCCAGGGAGGACCACCAGAGAGACGCCCCGGTGTCTTGGGAAGTTGGTGGCCTTCCTAGGCATGTTTCCAACAGCCTGGCAAGTCAGCATCTATCCATCAGCATAAGGTAAAGGTAAAGGGACCCCTGACCATTAGGTCCAGTCATGACCGACTCTGGGGTTGCGGCGCTCATCTCGCTTTATTGGTCGAGGGAGCCGGCGTACAGCTTCCGGGTCATGTGGCCAGCATGAAGAAGCTGCTTCTGGTGAACCAGAGCAGCACACAGAAATGCCATTTACCTTCCCGCCGGAGAAGTACCTATTTATCTACTTGCACTTTGACGTGCTTTCGAACTGCTAGGTTGGCAGGAGCAGGGACCAAGCAGCGGGAGCTCACCCCGTGGCGGGGATTCAAACCTCCGACCTTCTGATCAGCAAGTCCTAGGCTCTGTGGTTTAACCCACAGCGCCATCTGCGTCCCCTATGCTGACCTTGGCCTTTGCTGCTGCTTCTCAACACGAATCAGTAAGGGCCCAAGAGTGCTGCCAAGATGGGATTTTGGATCAGATGTCCAGGGCCCCCACTTAGTGGAATGAGCGGGAGGGTTCAAACATACCAAGACTCGAAGTAAACAAGGTAACATATTAACACCCCACCACTACCATAAGAATATTAAGTCCAGAGTTTGTACTGGCAGGGTAGAGTCTCCTTAAGTTTCTACTTAGCTGTGGTAGCTTCTGAGTCAATGCTGTACCTTTTCATGAGTGGCTGCTGTTTCCACTTGAGTCCTTAATATGTCCCCCTCTTCCCTAGTACAAGATAATTATTTTCAGAGTTTATTTGTGCAGCATTGCAGGGGGGTTTTTTGTTCATCAAATATTATTTTTGTTTGGCCGCCTGAACTGGTCTCGGTGGATCTGATTGCTTGCCATGCAGAAAGAAGGAAAATAGATAACTGATTGAATGACTATTTCACAGAGAGCTTCAAAAATTCTTCAGGCAAAGCTATTCAAAAGCACAGATACAAATTAAAATGTAATTTACTCTTTTCTTCCACATCATAACTAAATTGTGCTGTTCTTTGTTTAAGTCTCTATTATTCTAGCAGTGAGGCGTTCTTTCAGGTCACTGCTTTTGGCAGCTGATTTTTAGACATTGATCCTAATGTGTGTAATTACTTGCTGAGTTGGGGGGGGGACTCTTTGTCAATGGCGTATGATTATTTATTTATTTTAAAATAAAGCATGTTCTTATCAGCATCTTACATCCAACAACGAACACATCCTACACTTTTATTAAGTCTGTAGCTGTGAGTTAATAAAAGAAGTAAAAGTTTTTGAAGGGACGCGGGTGGCGCTGTGGGTAAAACCTCAGTGCCTAGGACTTGCCGATCGTATGGTCAGTGGTTCGAATCCCCGCGGCGGGGTGAGCTCCCATCGTTCGGTCCCAGCTCCTGCCCACCTAGCAGTTCAAAAGCACCCCTAAGTGCAAGTAGATAAATAGGTACCGCTTTATAGTGGGAAGGTAAACAGCGTTTCTGTGTGCTGCGCTGGTGCTGGCTCGCCAGAGCAGCTTCGTCACGCTGGCCACGTGACCCGGAAGTGTCACCAGACAGCGCTGGCTCCCAGCCTCTTAAGCGAGATGAGCACACAACTCCAGAGTCGGTCACGACTGGCCCGTACGAGCAGGGGTACCTTTACCTTTACCTTTACTATTTCATCTTGCTGCAACTCTGGTAAATTTGCCTGTGTTTAATAGAGATTAGATAGTTCTTTTCTATATTTATTAACTGTGCTTCCAAATGCAGATCAAAAATTCACCCCAAAAATAAAAAAAGGCCAGAAGAAATAAAAACAGAAAGTGAACAGATTCAAAGAGTCTGTCCTTAAGATACAAATTATTTCTGATATCAAAAATGTTATCATTACAAAATGCCTTCTATTAATGCTGTCTGTTATCCTATGATCCTCAGATGAAGGGCAATGTAGAGATTTAATTAAAAAGAATAAACAGAATGATGTGTTAGGAGGCCTAATTGTAAATGAGTGCTAAGCTACACACTCAGTAAGAATCTGACCTGAAAATATTCAGACAAATCCATCTTTTTTCAAGAATAATAAAGTTTGATAGCATCAATGTGCACATATGCTACTGCGCATTGCTATCTTGTAAGGAAAACAAAAGGCAGGCTGAAAACTGAGGCCAGCTGTGCATGCCTTGTGGTTTGTGGTTGTACAAACATCAGAAACTGCCTCACACCAAGGACTCATCTACACAGCTGCAAATAGAACGTTTTAATCGTGTTGTAAAGTGCAATATACAAATGTGACACTAGATGGCGACAGTGAGCCATGCAAAATTCAATATATTTTCCCAAATGTTTTTTTAAAAAGCATTTTCACAGCATTTTTATGTGTGTGTAGATTCCACCCAAGTAGGACCACTGGTCCATCTGGCACAGTTTTGTCAAAACTGACTGGAGTGTACATATGAGTCTTCCCTAGTCCTACCAGTGGATGCTGGGGATTGAAGCTGTGATGTTTTGCACGAAAAAACATGTGTTCTAGCAGCGATCTGTGGCCCTTGGAACGGCAGGTGACTAGTAGATGTGTGCCATTCTGGAAGCAAGATCAGATCATTTCAAACCTCAAAGTCCGAGGAGGTGGGAAGAATTTCACAAGCATCCCAACTCCTTAGGTGCAGGCATTTCCCTACATCTAAAACAATTAAAATGGAAAACAACATGCGGCTGCTTTGCTAGAGCAGAAGCTGACATTCTGGGCAAGCTTCACATTTTTAAATGTCATGAATGAGATAGCAGGCATTTCAATCAGAGCACAGGCCCGGAGAAACAAGTCCAGTGCGAGCTACTTAAATGACTTCTTTTTCAACGCAGCAGGTGTGAGTCAGATTTATCTGACAGTACAGCTAACCCCATAAGACCGAAAGGCTGAGGGATTGCTCTCAAAGCAGAGACAGACTCTGGAGCTCCTCTTCTTCCCTCAATTAAAATGAGAAAGGAAATGGGATGTTACACTAGAGGTAAATTCAATGGTTTAAAGCAGTGGAATTAACTAAGTGATGCATAAGGGCTGCATAAGCGAGCAACACTTCTTGAAAGGTTATCCACTGTTTTAATGCCAATAGAATCTGGAAAGTCTTTGCATTTTTAGTCTAGTAAAAGCAACAGCAGAAGACACAACAGTTCAACAGATCCAGTGTATTTGAAGAAGGGAAAGCTCATTTATTTTCCATTGATGTGTGGTAGTTAAGCTACAGGTACGTTACTTTTCATATAGTAGCTGAATGGCAATTACTTCACGAAAAGGAGTTCCAACTGCATCACTCAATTTGCAGCTAATTAATGTATTTTAACTGCTAACAATAATAATTGCTTTTATCCCCAAATCCTATTACGTATTCAAATAATAAGATCGACTAACAACCCAAAACTCCTTCAAACTGTTTTGCTTGACCTTCGTTGCCCTATTTTAAATTTTCAAAGTGAGCAGTAGTGAGGCACTGAGGCACTGTTAGAGCCCCCTTTACACTGGGGTTCTGTTTGAAACCCCTTTGCTCTCAAAAGACACAAACAGCTCAGTTGCTGCTCAGTTGCTGGAGACACCAGAGATAAGATATAACAGCCGTTGGGAGTGAATTAGGGAGAAAACTAGCTATGCTGGCTGAACCAAGGACAAAACCCTTTATGAGGCCCCTCTCCCTTTAATGTTGCTAGTAGGTGTTGAAAACAAAATCTGCCCTTCTTCCCTTATGGGGTATCCAAGAGCCCATATAGAGTCCTTAAGTGGGTTCTCTATCGGTAGGAGAAAATAACAGAGGCCAACCAGAGAATATTGCGTAGCAAAGCAGCTTGTAAGCCTGATCTTTATTAAAGCTGTTGCAACAGGGTGCTCCCCTCACATGCAGGAGGATGGAGGGGGACGCAGAACAAAGGTGTGCCTGCCCTTATATAGACATTTTTAATTCCCTGCCCTGGAGCTCAAGACCACCCCTCCATACATCATACATACCTCACAGAAGGGGTGTAACCCAAAACCTCCCCCCACAAACATCATACCGACATCACAAAAAAGGCGGTCTACAGCAGAAATTTGAATGTTGTTGTTTTTCCTGTCTGCCAGGTTATCCGATAATGCCTTATCTGATTGCCTTTCCTGGTAGTCTGCCCATGCCTTTGAGATGGTGATTTCCCAATTCCTGAGACAATGGGAAGGTTCCCTCACCCCCTCCCTCCTTGCCGAGAAAACATTTGGTCAGTTTGGGAGTCAAAATGGTTTCAGGACAGTGTTCCTGTGCTCCTGCAGACATGTGGTCCACATATCTATGTACGTGCTTGTTTGGTACATTTATGAACATTTATTATATATATAAGATCTTAAATTTTTTATTACAGTAGGCATGTAGGCAAGATGCAGAACTTTAATGTATTAGGTGCTGTCAGCATTTTCTAAGAAGCAGGAAGCAAGCAGATAAACCCAAAATAGGCCCTCGTAAGGTTAGCACGTTAGGGCACAGGCGTAGGGACTGCAGCAAAATTGTATCCAATGGGTTTTTGCCAAACAACACTCTGCAGATGTCTGGGGGCTTCTAACTGGATTCTGTATGTATTCTTTGTGTGTAAACCCTATAAAAAGTCCCTGTGGACAACACCCAGTGTTCAGCTTGGGAATTACCCCGCTGAATCAATGTGCTTTACACAAACCAATAAAAACGCTGGACTCTCTCTCTCATCTCCTGTGTCTGATTGGCAGGATCCAGGAAGGGCAGGAGTTTGCCTGCATCAGTAAGGGGAGGAAAGCTTCTAAAAAGTACCGTATTTTTCGCACCATAGGACGCACCGGACAATAGGACGCACCTTGTTTTAGAGGGGGGAGAACAAGAAAAAAAATTCTCCCCCTCTCTGCCCAGCGCCCCTTCAGCGAAGCAGCAGGAGGCGCTGCGCAGAGAGGGGGAGAACTTTCCCCCTCTTGTTTTCCCGCTCTAAAACAAGGTGCCGTTCAGGTGGCTACCTGACCCCTCTCGCTCTCCAGGCTTCAGGTTCCTTTCGACCTGCTCTTTGGGGCTGGCGGGGGAAGCCCACCACCAGCCCCAAAGAGCAGGTCAGGGAGCAGCGGAAAGGCGCAGCGGAGAGGCTGCTGCCATAGCCGCGCGTCACCTCTCCAGCCGGGAGAGGGTCGCGGGGCTATGGCGTCTTCGCTCCATAGGACGCACACACATTTCCCCTTCATGTTTGAAGGGGAAAAAGTGCGTCCTATAGAGCGAAAAATACGGTAGCTGAAACAACACTCCCATTTCAGGGTAGTTCCAAACATATTTCCTGATTCCTAAAATGCAGCGAACTTGTACTTTTGAATCCCAGTTGCTGGAAATTGCAGGAAGGGAGAGTACTGTTATGCCAAGGTTCTGCTGGCAGACTTCCCATGCTGAACTAGATAGGCCCCTGGCCTGATCCAGCAAGGAATGTCAGTGTAAACAGATGTGTCTTCAAAAGCCAACAGAATTCCAATCCAACAATCTCCGCCCTCTTCAGAAGCCGCCATCATGCCTTCACCAAAGCAGACCACACCTGTCGGCCACCACATCCACATCCCTGCAAGCTCTGCCCCCCAACTTTCACGTTTAAGTGAAGGTCAGAATGGGGAGCCTACATGTGTCTATGGGAAGTCAGATCTGGTCCTCATCTCACATTCAGCAAATGTGTGGAGGGCTTTTTATTTCCTGAATGGGGCTGCAGGTCAGGCATGTGCATTTTGGGGGCCTAATCCGGCCTGCTGGTCGGTCTAATCTGGCCCCTGTGGCAGTTTATTTCCTGAGGTAAAATCCTAAAAAAAAAAACCCTCAATAACTTAAACCCTAAAAAAAGGCCAACAACTTTGGTCGGCCCTTTGGTCGGCCCTCACGGCCCTTCACTTCATCAAATCTTTGAAAAAAGTTTGGACACCACTGCTGTAGATAATCTACAAATGGGAAGGGAAAGACAAATAAAGCAGAGGCTTGTATAGTCAGACAACAATTGCTGCATTTCTCTCACACAGATAGTAAGTAGGAATCCACAGGGCAAACCTCCGTTGAAGAGAAAGCTTCACGAGGCCTTCAGCAAGAAACATAAAATATAGCAGGGCTTACCCTGACCTACTCAGATGATTAGTGTTGCGCAAGGTAGGCCCAGGATGAAAGGTCTGAAAATGTCGCTTTTGCCTGACTTCAAAATTCCTCTAGCCTATGGTCTGAAATGGTCTGAAACCATTTCTGACAAGGCCTATGCAGAGGTAATTAAAGGATGCCGAGAGCCAAATGATAGGCCTTTTTGGGTAGCCTGTCATTTTGATCTTTATTCTGCAGAATAACGTAGCAAGCTACCACAAGCCAATAACCTAGGACATCTTTAAATAAGCCACTTGGACTTACTTTTTTGAAACAATGTGGTTTACATGGCAGTACATCAACACAGTGCTTGAATTGTTGGGGAGGGAGTGCAGAGAGGACCCAGCCTTCTTACATTTTTTTTGCGCTGCCCTGCACAGGCACACCCCCCAATAATTTGAGTAATGCATCACTGGCATTTCGGCCAAAAATTGCAGATGACACCAATTCCCTCACCCACCCACTCTGAAAACAGAGGAAACATTTGCTTTCAGCATCCCCAGGTTTTTGTTTTGCTAAATGTTTGTTTACACTTTAATGATCATGCCATCCTTTTTTATTGTAACTTTTGTTGCTGCATAAGACAAATGTGATAAACATTTCTTTTTTAAAAAAAGAAGTTCAGGCTATTAATGTCAGGGAACTGACATCGGAGCGAGAGGTGGAGGCAAGGCTCCAAAGCGATGCAGGAGAGGGGACCAGCAGGGGGGAAGGAATTCAACGTAACACCAGTAGAGAAGGGAGGGAGATGGAGGATTCGGAGAGGGGTCTCCAAGACTCTTCACCTGAGACCAGTGGAGAGAGCACGGGCATGCCTCTGCCCACTCCTTCTTTGCGCAGAAGAGTCCCGCGCAGGGAGAGTAGGCGGAGACTTGGCGTCAAACAGCTTCTATGCTGGAAGAGGTTCAAGAAACGCCCACTGACGGATTCTGCAAGCGACTGAACGGCCACGGAGTGAAGGGCTGTCAGCCGAGGCATGGTTAGCCAGGCAATCTAGCCAAAAGTAACAGCAACTTACGCACAAGTAACCCCTTATAACCATTACAATTTTCCTTCAGGCGTAGGTGCCTTTCTGAAGGAATGTAAGTAAAACAGCCATAACACCTTGCACGCCCAGGCTTTGTCGTAGGTTACCCAGGTCAGACTTCCTGAGAACAAAGCAAATTTCTGAGCAAAAACTGCATCGAACCTCTCATGTATTTTTTCATGACCTGGTTTGAGGCAAAGATGTCAAGCCTTTCAGAAATGAAAGGAATAGAGAAAATAAAGAATAAGGCATCAATTGGGCATTTGGGGAACCTGTGATCCTCCAGGTATTGCTGGACTCCAAGTCCCATCAGCCCCAGCCAGCAAGCCCAATGGTTAGTAATGGTGGGAGTTGTAATTTAGCAACAGCCAGACGCCCAAAATGTCCCCATTCCTGCCAAGTTTATACCCTGTAGCCTTTCATTAAGTTTCACTTCCTTGTTCATCACCAAAGCAAATGGCATCAGATACTGAGAATGCATTGATATGTATGATAAGCAGGGCTTTGGGGTCCCGTGTTAAATTGGGATCAAGCTAGCAAAAGGTTTATTTTTAAAGCAATGGAACTCCATTTTAGGCTTAAAGTTAAAGATACCTTTTTTTTTCTATTTAGAGAGGGATTTCAATGTGACACTTGCAGTCAAATTCATTGCAAGTTATCAGTGCATTCACATGCACCATTTGTCCTCAGATTAATTTCATCAGACTTTTATTCCCATGGTAACTCTCCTTGCAACTGCTCTGATTCTGTTTCATTTGCACATTATATATTTTCAGGTGGATATATATGCTCTCTTTCTGAAGTCGTGTGATCCTGTTTATACTTTCAGCTATAGCATATGTGCATATCTTCTGTGCCAGGGCTGGAGAATTTGTGCCCTGCATGTGTTGCTAGTCTACAATTCCCATCATCCCAACACCATTAGCCACCCTATTTTAGATTTATGGATGACATAGGTCAGGGATGGGGAACCTTGGGGGCTGAATGTCTCTGTCCCCCAAGTCTCTGTCTGGTCCTTGGGACTCTCAAAGGGCCACACCCCTCACCCACCTTACGTTTATTTTATTTACATCCTCCTTGAGTGTTTCTGTGTTTATTTTTGCTTGACAAGAATGTGTCACTGAACTCTCGTGATGTTTCCTGCTTACATGGACGAAGTCAGAGAAGGTTGTGGGGGTGTGAAAATAACCCTACTGCACGAAATTAAAATTAACAGTTGTTAATCCACCCACTTTTTTTTTAATATTTTTATTAAGTTTATGAAATACAGAAAAAAAGAATAAAAGACAAATATAGAAAATAAAATAGAGAAGTTGCGAATTTCCATGATCCTTTTTTTCAGCAAATCCAATGGACTTCCCCGCATCTTCCTAACCCTGCGTTCTCTGTGATACAAAACATCAGCAATTTGTTAACTTATTTCAAAACTTATTGTATCTTTCATTTTATCATGTTACCTAGTTTCCAAAATGTTGTAACCCACATCTTATACGTTTTAACTTAAACATAATAAAGTTATTTCATTATTCCACCTCTGACTTCTTGTACCTTAATTTCCATTTCATTAAATTACAATTGCTGAAGCTAGAGTTTCCTCAAAAGTGCATTTTTTAACATTCATACAACTTATAATGTTTTTTCAAATAGTCTTTAAATTTTTCCCAGTCTTCCTCGATTGTTTCTTCTCCCAAGTCTCGGATTCTGCCAGTCATTTCGGCCAGTTCCATGTAGTCCATCAACTGCGTCTGCCATTCCTCCAGCGTGGGTAAATCTTGTGTCTTCCAATGCTTAGCAATCAGGATCCTTGCTGCTGTGGTAGCATACATAAAAAAAGTTCTATCTTTCTTAAGTACTCTCTGGTCCACAATGCCCAGAAGAAAGGCCTCCGGTTTCTTAGGTAAGGTAAATCTAAGTACCTTTTTTAGTTCATTATGAATCATCTCCCAAAAGGCCTTCACTTTCGGGCAAGTCCACCAGAGGTGAAAGAATGTCCCTTCCGCCTCTTTACATTTCCAACATTTATTGTCAGACAGGTGATATATCTTAGCAAGTTTGACTGGGGTCATGTACCACCGGTATATCATTTTCATAATATTTTCCTTCAAGGCACTACATGCCGTAAATTTCATTCCGGTGTTCCATAACCTTTCCCAGTCTTCAAACATAATGTTGTGCCCCAAGTCCTGCGCCCATTTTATCATGGCGGATTTGACTGTCTCGTCCTGTGTATTCCATTTAAGCAGCAAGTTATACATTCTCGAAAGTAGTTTATTTTTTGGCTCTAACAGTTCTGTCTCTAATTTCGATTTTTCCACCTGGAATCCAACCTTTTTGTCCACTTTAAAAACCTCCTGGATTTGAGCATAGTGCAACCAATCTCGCACCTTGTTTTTTAATTTTTCCAAGCTCAGCAACCTCCAATTGTCTCCAATTTTTTCAATTATTTCCCAATATTTAGGCCAGTAGGCTTCCATGTTAAGTCTCTTACGTGCCTTGGCCTCCACCGGTGAGAGCCACCTCGGAGTCTTACTCTCCAATAAGTCCTTATATTTTGTCCAGACCATCAAAATTGCTCTTCTGACAATATGGTTTTTAAACAATTTGTGAACTTTAACCTTGTCATACCACAAATATGCATGCCACCCAAAAGCATTATCAAACCCTTCCAGATCTAGGACATCAGTGTTTTCCAATAAGATCCAATCTTTCAACCAGCAGAAGGCTGCAGATTCATAATATAACCTCAAGTCTGGCAGGGCAAATCCCCCTCTTTCTTTCGCATCAGTTAGTATTTTAAACTTTATTCGGGGCTTTTTGCCCTGCCAAACAAACTTGGAAATATCCTTCTGCCACATTCCAAAACATTCCACTTTGTCCACGATCTGTAGGGCCTGGAACAGAAATAACATTTTCGGCAATACATTCATCTTTATAGCTGCTATTCGGCCCAACAAGGAAAGTTTCAATCTTGACCATATTTCCAAGTCTCTTTTGATTTCTGACCAACATTTCTCATAATTATCTTTAAACAAATTCAAATTTTTGGAGGTCAGATACACCCCTAGGTATTTTACTTTTTTAACCACATTTAATTCTGTTTCTTTCAGGAACTCATCTGTTTCTGTAGTTGTTAAATTTTTTGCTAGAACCTTAGTTTTTTGCTTGTTCAGCTTAAATCCTGCCACCCAACCAAAGTCAGAAATTAATTCTAACACTCTTTTAGTACTAGAGACTGGCTCCTGTAATGTTAATACCAAGTCGTCTGCAAAAGCTTTCAGTTTATATTGTTTCACTCCGACCTCAATTCCTTGTACAGACCGGTCCTTTCTAATCATGTTCAATAGCACCTCCAGAACTGAAATGAACAATAGGGGGGATAGGGGGCACCCCTGTCGTGTCCCTTTTTCAATTTTAAACCCCTCTGTCACCACATTGTTTACTATCAGCTTAGCTTTTTGTTCTGAGTAAATTGCCTCTATTCCATTTTCAAACCCCCGCCCCACTCCCATCCCTTCCAAATTTTTCTTCATGAACATCCAAGAAATGTTGTCAAAGGCTTTCTCCGCATCAATAAAGATTAAAACCGCTCTAGTATTAAGATTTGTTTGTAGAAGTTCCAAAATGTCAGTAATGTTTCTTGTATTATCAAACAAATGCCTACCGGGGAGAAAGCCAGCCTGGTCCTTATGGATCACTTCATTAAGTACTTTTTTAAACCTACTTGCCAAAATATCCGCAAAAATTTTGTAATCCACGTTTAGGAGTGAGATGGGGCGGTAGTTCTTAAGCTGGGTCTTTTCAGTTTCTTGTTTAGGTATCAATGTGATGAAAGCTTCTTTCCACGTCTCCGGTGCCTTCCTACCCTCCATAATCTGATTGCAGACCTCCAACAGAGGTTGTATCAAATAGTCCTTCAAAACCTTATAGTATTTGGAGGTAAGTCCATCAGGGCCTGGAGATTTGCCTAATTGAAGGTTCTGAATGGCACTTTCAATTTCTTGCTGAGTAATATTACTATTCAGGGTAGTTCTCATTTCCTGAGTTATTTTTTGTAATCCATTAGTTCTAAGGAATTGATCCACCTCAAAGTCTTTCTGTGGCCCTTGTGAATAAAGTTCTTTGAAATATCTCTGGAAGCACTTTCTAATTTCCTCGGGTTTCTGAACCATTCTCCCTTCAATCTCTAGATTTGTAACTGTGTTAAGTTTTTGTCTCTTTTTCAACTGCCATGCTAGCAGTTTCCCACACTTGTTTGCTGATTCAAAGGATCTTTGTTTCATTTGTTTAATTTTCCATTCCACCTCTTGATTTATCAATTTCGAATATTGTGCCTGGAAAAATTTCACTTCTCTCAGCACTTCCTTTGACTTGGGCCTAGATCTTAATTTTTTCTCTCCTTCTCTTATTTTCTCCAATATCTTCTCCTTCTTTTCATTCCAGAACTTTTTCTTAATCGTATTTTGTTGTATTAGAAACCCTCTCATAACTGCTTTACTCGCATCCCAGATTGTTCTTTTTTCCACAGTGGTGTTTAAATTAATCTCAAAATAGTCCTTTAAAGTTTTTTGGGCCTTCTTAACAATCTCCTGATCCCTTAATAGGGTGTCATTCATTTTCCATCTAAAGGATCCGGTTATGTTTAGTCTCAGTTCCACTTTCAATGCATTATGGTCGGAGCAGGTTTTTGGGCAGATTTCCACTTTTCTAGTCTTAGGTGCCAGTCTTCTAGTTATCCATATTTGGTCGATTCGTGTCCATGTCAGATGAGCTTCAGAAAAGAAAGTTCCTTCTTTTCCTAGGGGGTTCTTAACCCTCCATATGTCAATTAAGTCCATGTTGTCAGTCATTTCAAAAAAAGTTTTAGGTAGTCTGCCATCTTTCGTTATGTTAGCACTTTGCGACTTATCCATGTTTACAGATACGACCCCATTCATATCACCCAACATAATGATGTTGTTATAGTCTAAGTAGTCCAGCATAATCTCATGCAGCTTCCTAAAGAATTCCGATTTTCCTTCATTTGGAGCATATATTCCTATAATATCAAAAAAATTTCTCCTTGTGTCTGAATTTCAATCGCCAAAATTCTGCCATGTTCATCTTTAAATAAAAATTTCGGTGACAGGCTCTCCTTTGCATATATCACCACTCCTCTTTTCTTGACTTTATCCGAAGAAATAAATTCTTGGCCTAATCTTTTATTAATTAACACTTTTCTGTGGAGCCTTGTCACATGTGTTTCTTGCAAGCAAATAATGTCCAATTGTTCTTTTTTCAAAATATGAAATACTTTTCTTCTTTTTTCCGGAGAGTTTCCGCCATTTATATTCCAGCTGAGAAGCTGCAGAGACATCCTGGTTTAATTGGTGGGTCTTACAATGGGGTGTCTAGGTTTTCCTCCGATCCCGGAGGTGGTGTGCTGGTCCAGATCCAGACGGTGTAGGTTTTGGTGGTGGTCCCGATGGTGGTGGTGGCCAAGAAGCTGCAGCTCCTTTTTGGAGGTCCTCCTCGTGGTCGTGTAGGAACTTCTGCTGATCCTCAGGTGTTTTGATTCTTACTTTCCTTCCTTTATAGGTAAATGATAGTCCTTGTGGAAACTCCCACCTATAAGGAATTGCGTTGTGTCTTAACAATTTGGTCAGGTCTGTGTAAGTGGTCCTAAGATCCAATAGATGTTTGGGTATATCTCTGTAGATTTCAGCCTTTTTACCTTCTATCTCCAAAGATTTTTTAAAATGTAGGCCTAATATCTTATCTCTTTCCTCTCTTGATCTCAAAATAACCAAACCGTCTCTGGCCTTATCTTTCTTTACCGATCTTCCCAGTCTAAAGGCCGTCACAATTTTGAAATCTTTGTCTTCCTCAATTCCCCAGAATTTGGAAAATAGAAGTGTCAGAAATCCCTCTAAATTGCCTACCTCCAATTCTGGGATGGCCCTTAACCTGAGATTATTTTCCTTACTTTTCAATTCAACCAGTGACAGGTAGGCTTGTTGTTCCCCTACCTGTCTTTTCAGAGGCCTTACTTCCCCCTTAATCTCATCAACTTTTTTGTTTGCCTGCTCTGCTTTTTGATTGGCTTCCACAGCTAATTTATAATTTTCAGCCGTAGCTCCTTGCAAATTCTCAATTGCCTGAGTATGCTGGGAAACCTGATCAGATAATTTACTAATAGAGGATGTAGCTTGGTCAATTTTTGATGATTGATTGTCCACCTTTTGGTTTAAAATTGCCAGTTGCTCCAAAATTTGTTTCAGGACTGTTTCAGATCCTCCAGTTGCCATATCTTCTGTAGCAGGCTGTTCAATTTCCACCTCCTGTGCTGTTAGCACAGTTGGGACAGATGATCTACGTTGATGAGTTAAAGTTGTTTGAACAAGTTGCACAGATTTCTTTTCTTTTTCTTTTTCTTTAGCTTTAGCTGCTCTTGTTTTCCCTGAGCCGCTCATTCCACACCTGCCTCAGTTCAAGGTCAAATTGTCTTTTATTCCATGAGAGAGACAAGTCCAAAATATAAACAATTAAACCACAAGAAGTCTCAATAAAGTACAGTTCCCAGGCCTCTATGTCTCCACAATCCTCTAGGGGGAGTATTTCAGAGTTTCAAGGAAGGAGAAAACTCTTTTCCGCCATTGAAGTTCCTATATTCCCCGTATTAAGTCTTTGTAATTCCGGAGTAAAAAGGAAGGTTCCCAAGGCTTTCTATTTCTTAAATAAAGGCCACAAGGTGTCAAGAATGGTCCCAGCAACAATGTTTAAACGTTAGTATCTCAGTCTATGTAACAGTTTAAACTTCAGCAACAGTATCAGCAGTTTGACAGTTCTCTATTACGCTCTGGCAGCCCGACGACTAGGTTGTCCCTTTTAACTCCGTATAGCTCAAAAATAGGAAGAAAGTTCCGAAAATAGAATCCACAGGTTTAACAAAGATTTCCCTTTTGACTTCTAAAAACAAAGTCTATCAATGCACCTTTGTTCTGCTTTTACGATCCTTTTTGGACGCTACAGCGCTCTTCAGAGCCCTTGCTTTGATCTAATTAGCAGGATCGGAAGACGGACTTCCTGTTACTCGCCTCCCGTTTTCAGTCAAAATCCACAAATTTAGTCCAAAATTTAGTACCCCTTACTCACGGGTATGTAGCTGTCAAATTCGATGTTTTCAAGAAGAAAGGTCAGCGCTCATCGGCAGCAGCAGCGCGGCTTTGCATCCACGAAAAGAGCGATGAACTCACAGCGCCGCTCCCCCTTTCACGTTCCGGAGCCCCTTACGAGGTTCCTTCTTCGTTTCTGGGGGGGCTTTTGGCGCCCGCCGAGTCCCACGGCCACAGGCTCGCTCTGCCTGTGGTTTTTCTTGATGGGTCTCCGCTTTGCCGCAGCGGACGACCCTTTTTCACGGAGCCCCTCTTCACAGAGTAAAGAGGACCGCCATTGCCGTTTTGCGCCGCCTCCGGAAGATCCACCCACTTTTGGACCCACCATGGACTTTCAGGCTGGGAAAAAAGTTCCTCATCCCTGGTATACATAAATGAAAACACCTTAGAACTACAGCAGGCACACATGAGAGCAATGCATGGGGGCAACGTTACATGTGATTGCTGCTGCTGTTATTAAAAATCCAGAACTGTGTGTGCATGCACAAAATAATTTCCAGAAGAATAGGATCAAGAAAAGGAGAATATGAGAAAATGTTTTGTAACTTTGTAGAAATGAAACTTTCTGTTAATGATGCATGACCCAGTTTGAAGCCTTGGCAAACAGATTTGTACTCCTGAAGGACAGGAACTAAGGCCCCATCCATATTTTCACTCAACTCGTATTTTGATCATATTGTGTACCAATTAATTCTCTAAGGTCCAAGAGCTTTCCTTGTGGTTCTGTGGCTGTGCTTTGTGAAAATCCAGTCCTACCTGCTGAATCAGATCTCAACGTATGCAGGGAAAATCTGAAGAGAGATTTTGCTTCATCAAGCTTCAGTTCAGCAGATACGGTTGGATTTTCACAAGGCACAGCTGCAGAACAAGAGAAGCTCTTAGGGTCAGGGAAAATAATTGGTACCCAATAAGATCAAAATATGGATCAAGCAAAAGTGAAGATAAGCCCTAAATGATGAAAGGATTGAAAAACACTATGGCATGTAGCTTCTCATTAACCCACCAAATGATCCCATGCAGACAAGTATGTTGAATGACAGAACCCTTAGAACTGGGGTGAGGAACCATTGGCCCTCCACATGCTGCTGAACTACAACTCCCACGAGCCCTAGCAACCAGGGCCATTGGCCTGGGATAATATATCTCAGCAACATCTGTAGGACCAAAGGTTCCTCACAACTGCCTTAGAGCAAGCCCACACCCATCCACCCTGTTTCACAATATTACACCATACATAGGCCAGCCTTCTCCATACTAGGGCCTTCCAAAAAGTTTTGACTACAACTCCCATCATCCTAGACCAGTGGTGGCCAAACTTGGCCCTCCAGCTGTTTTGGGACTACAACTCCCACCATCCCTAACAGGACCAGTGGTCAGGGATGATGGGAATTGTAGTCCCAAAACAGCTGGAGGGCCAAGTTTGGCCACCACTGTCCTAGACCATTGGCTATGCTGGCTGAAGCTCATGGGAGTTATAGTCAAAAGCATCTGGCAGGCACCAGGTTGGAGGAAACTGTGCTAAGTTCTGAGAACTAGGAACGGTGTGACAGCAGCATCACTCGGGCATTTTGTGTTTGTTGTGCAACTTATTTTTACACTGTGCTGGAGAAGAAACGGGGAGGAAAGTGAAAAAATAAGCATCAAAGTGATGGCCCATGGATGTGTGAAATTCGAGGCTATCTGAGACAAAGTGAAAATTAAAAACCAGTCAGGCAATCCCCTCTGGAGCAAATTTGCAGGTCTGATTTTCCTACCACAAAATTATTATAACTAAGCACCTTGTCATAGCATTAATTCCCTTGAGTGTTCACCTCCTTACAAGATTTCCAAACTGGAGAAAAACAAAGTTTTAAGGCTTTTAGTAGTGATTAACAAGGTAAAAGAATCTCATTAATCACCATGAAAACAGAGAGGCTGGATCCAGGGAAACTGAAGCATTTTTTTCGAAGTCCCAGGAGAGTTTTAACCAGAGTTGAAAACAGGAGTGGAGAACCCCTGGCCAGGGACTGAAATGCACCCCTTCATATCTTTTCATTCTGGACTCAATACTCTCCACAGGCCCTATTCTCTCCCTGGACAAAACTCTCTCCCCTCAGGTTACACTTTTTACTGACCCTGCAACTTTTACTTACCCTCCTTGGGTGCTTGTGCCTGGCTGGACTGAGTCTTTATGGTGCCAATTCAAGAGTCCCAGAGAATCCTGGGAACTATAGTTTTCTTACCTCACAGAGCAACGGGTCTTGGCATTTTTAATGACCCGGCTTTCGCTATGACTGTTAAAGCGGTGTAATAATTATTTTAAATGCATGGTGTGGGTGTGATCAGTGTCTCTTGCATTCCCTGAACAGAGTGAGGAGGCATGCGTACAGAAACCTTTGATTTTTTGGCTGGATTGTGTCCTAATGCATAAAGAGAGGTGTCGCATCCATTGCTATGCCTCAGGCCCCACCCACCTCTGGCATGTGACCACCAGAAGGTTTTCCATGGGTTGAAATCAGTGCCTTTAATCCCGTGATGTAAAATGACATGGGGATAATCTAGTCAAAACAACACTTAAGAGGACTGGAAAACAGTTTGGCTGTTGAAACGTTGCCAAGTCTTTATCAAAATTTATGTACTGGCATGTGTACAGAAGGAGTTTTTTTAAAAAAAATGGAAGGAAGAAGCAAATGGAAGGAAGAAGAAGTTCTCACCAAAGAAGAATGGATAAACAACAACAGCAAAACTAAGAAAATCTCACAACGAGTGTTTTATGGAAGAATGGACGCCTTTTGCAGACTATTTAGTATGATGAACTTGCAAGGAGGATTTGATCTATGAGCAACAGAAATAATAATTAGATTATAATATTGTGGTTATGATTTAATAGATAGAAGATAGAAGGGGAGAAACAACAACTCTATGGAAAACAGGGTGGAAAGTCAACAAAAAAGAAAAGAAAAGATGAAATTGTTTTGACTGTATGTTAATAATGTTGAAACAGTTTTAAAAGAAGGCAATTGGTGCACACACATACTGTGGTGCACACACTTGTGACTTGCCCAACGTATAGAAAGTTCTATCAATAAGCAATTGCTTACTGAAGCAAAAGCTTCAAAGGAGTCGTATATGTTTCTCACTCATCACTGCAGCAGTCCTGAAAGCCAGTCTGTCAAATCATTTTGAGGATTAACTCACTTGCCACTTACTTTTGCCTAAACCGAACATTTGAGTTTAGAGATACCTGCTCAGGCAAAATAGTCAAAACAAGCACAAACATGTTAACACAGCCAAATAGCACCAGCAACGTTCACTGATACAATACACAAATTATCCATAAATGAGGCTATTAATATTGATAGCCCAAAGAATTCAAAGAGTATTGCATGTGATATAATGTGTACAGCAGTGCCTATTGACAGGCTTAACTATCTCTTGGCTTTGCCAGTTTTTCAAGAGTTTTTCACGGGGCATATTCTACAAAGGCACATGATCCAGTATTATTCCTACAAATAGTTTTGAACAGCAAGGAGATCTTTTTTGTCACAGATCCTATAATGAGATCAAATATATGCACGCCATGCCTGAATTTTACACCCCAGAAATTATTTGTCAGGCCAATAAAATTCTAATTTACAAAGCAGATAAAGAAGAAATAAGAATAGTTTTCAACCCACAAGATAAGAAGGTTATAAAAATGCATAAAGGCATTTATGTCTGGGTTGACATTTCAATATATAAAATTAACCCATTTTAGAAAAAATCCATAGGCATAGACTGGATGAAATGGGGGAGAATTGAACTGTCTTATACATCAAGTTTAACTTTCCATTAGCTTACTTTGATGATTAAATTATGCTGATCTTCGGGTTATTTTGCCCTTGAGCCAAAAAACTTAACAGACCACTTACAGTCTTGTAATAAAAGACATTTAAGGAATGATGATACTATCATATTGCAACAACTGGAAAGGATATACCTGGATGTCTGTTCACATACAAATGTATTTAAATGAAATTTATAAGCACATCAATCAGCCGCCAGAACACATTTAAGCGATTCTGACACTTTGCATGGCAAATTTATGTTTTAAGCTATAAATACTGTAAATAGCAGCATGGGAATCAATATTAATGAAACAACAGTAGGGATAGCTGACACATTCCCCCCCCCCCCCCGCTACCTCACAGTAACCCATAACAGATCAGTCAATGTCATCAGAATTGCTGTACGCTGCTTTTCTGCAAAATGTGATTTTCACCACCAGAAATGCTTTCAGAAATGCTCCGTGAACTCTTAAGTACTGAAATGCTACTTCTCCTTGCAAAGATGTATCATAAGAGAAAAATAATCTTTCCTCTTGCCACAGCCTACCTCCCTAGGAAACCTATTTACTGGATACAATACCCAGAAGGCCCCCCAAATAAATTGCCACACATTATAGAAAGGTTAAAGCAAAACTTTGGTTATAAATACGGCTTGGCGCTTGGGCTTTTTAGCTTCTTGGCTTCAATCTCTGTCATGCACACCCTTTCACTGAGTTCAGACCACACCAACTCCCTGGAGAGGCAGAGGGACTCCATCCAACTTTCCCCTGCAACCTATCAGACGTGCAAATTGAATATCAGATTTGTCAACACACAGCCAGCCTGTGTATATTGACATCCTCAAAACTGGCCATCCTCTTCACTAATTTTTTTTCTTCCCCTTTTCATATGACAGTTTGGATGCTGTGAACAGTCCTGCTAATACCAACTCAGGTAGTTTCCAGACAACCTGTTTCTTGGGCATTCCTCCCAATTTGTTTGCAACGAACTCGTGAGGAGATGGGGAATGGGAAAGTCGGCTATTTATGGAGCATTCCTTCTGAGGGAGGTGGTATATTGTTATGCTATCCCACACTTCCCAGTACACTTGCCTGCCCCATCACTTGCCTTATCACAGAAGTCTGATAAGGTGAATGGTTTTAAGAGATGTCAGAGGACCAATGGACAACTAGAGAAGGGAAGTCATAATGAATAGAGGGTGAACAATAATCTAGAGAAGGGGTGAGGAAAGTAGAAACCTGAGGGCCAAATGCAGCCCTTGACCTTAACTTCATGTGACCCTTGGTCTGTTTTAATTCATGTGGGGGAAACCTAGAGAAAGAGAGGGTGGTCATAAGGACACTGGCAACTTTTTAGCAGTTATGGTAGAACAGAGAGTGTGGCCAGGTTGTAGCTGGCACCTAGCTGACTCAGGGTCCCTTGCAACTCTAAAATTCTATGATCTGGTCACAGACTAGTTTCCCCATATTTTGTGTCTATCATGTCATGGAGTGACTCTTCCCTCAAGCCCATGCACTTAATGTTAGCTTAGGGGGATTGCTCCTCAGCTCCTCAAACACAGAACTCATTAAGTAAGGCCTCTGGTACATATTTCTACTAGGGAGTGAGATATGTTGCTGGCACACAATTGCTCCTGTGGATGGGAGTGACAGTAAAAACCATGAAAACTAGTTGCCATACCCACAGAGGCATATAGCATGTACCATAAGTAATGGCAGTGCTTTTTTCCGGCAGTACTCAATGCTATGCAGTAACAGAACCGGTTTTTCCCCTAGAAAAAAAAGCACTGAGTATAGCCACAAGACAGCAGAAATGTTTGTTCCCCCTCCTTCTAGATGGGCTATCTTCCTCTGCTCCTTGTTTCCCTCTACAGCACATGCAGTAACCTCCTTCTTGACCACTAGATGCACTATTGGTCTCATCTGTTCAATCCGCCACAGGCTGTCTTCGCATGCAGAGGATGCCCCTAACTCACTGAGAGTTTGAGACACATTGGCTACCCTCACCTGGTTATTGCAGAAGGTTCTCCTGTTCTAGAGGAACTCATCTCCCTCTCTCATTCCAAGTCAGCAATAACATGATTTGCTATTAGTCCTCATGTGCACAATGTCAAATTTTGTGCTATTTTTCTTTTCATTTTTATTAGTCCAGTTCATAGGTTGATCCTGTTTATCCTGCATGGCTTTTTAAGGAGTGTCTGATAATACTCTTAGCCACAACCTTGCTCTACTAAATTTTTTAAAGGTTTTATCTTAAAAAAAATAAAATGCACAGATTTTTCTCTGAACCAGATAGATGGCGGGGGAAAATCTTCCAAAACGTTACAATGACATTTTCTACGGAATTAATTCAAATAATAATCCTTCCCTGTGATTGCTAGCCATGGAGAGCAGCATAAAGAAAAGGAGATTTTGGAATTTGTATAGAAGGATCAGTTGTATGCTGACTGCTTGCCAGATGGATGGAAAGAAATAAAATGCCATGGAAATTGGCAGAAAAACATCCATATTAACTGTGAAAATTAAAGCTTTATAGCACAGTCTTTAAGGGGGAAGTTATTTTCTTTATTATAGAAATGTTAATGAATATATAAGGAGCAGAATAAATGTGAATCTAATGATTAACTATACAAAACAACCCCTTAGCTTAGAAATATCTTAACTGCAAGCTTGAAAACTTTATAAAAGAAACAAAATTATAGCCATGGATTGGGATGTATTTGCCATTTTTGAAATAAATGCACAGTGGCAGATTTAAATGATTCATGTAAGCTCTCAAAACAGCTACCTTCAAACTTGTGAAGTACTGATGGTTTGCATGAGATTTTCTATTTCAATAGCCAAGTGTCATGACATTGCCTTATCAAGCCAAGAGCCCATCTAATCCAGAATGCGGCAGCTAGACTGGTGACTGGGAGTGGCCGCCGAGACCATATAACACCGGTCTTGAAAGACCTACATTGGCTCCCAGTACGTTTCCAAGCACAATTCAAAGTGTTGGTGCTGACCTTTAAAGCCCTAAACGGTCTCGGTCCAGTATACCTGAAGGAGTGTCTCCACCCCCATTGTTCTGCCCGGACGCTGAGGTCCAGCGCCGAGGGCCTTCTGGCGGTTCCCTCATTGCGAGAAGCAAAGCTACAGGGAACCAGGCAGAGGGCCTTCTCGGTAGTGGCGCCCGCCCTGTGAAACGCCCTTCCAGCAGATGTCAAAGCGATAAACAACTACCTGACATTTAGAAGACATCTTAAGGCAGCCCTGTTCAGGGAAGTTTTTAACGTGTGATATTTTAGTGTATTTTTGGTTTCTATGGAAGCCGCCCAGAGTGGCTGGGGAGGCCCAGCCAGATGGGCAGGGTATAAATAAATTATTTATTATTATTATTATTATTATTATTATTATTATTATTATTATTATTATTATTATCATCTACTCCTGTCTCTGTCCATAAGAATGTCCTTAGCAATGGTGATAATGTTCTCATTGTTTCCCATCAGCATTTGTTAATAACAGGTACTGTATATTGCCTTTGAGCACTGGCATATCATTATAATTTTTGCAAAGGTTGCTATTAATAGCATTTAGCATTTCTTCGATGCAATCAGTGGGTTAATTGCTGCGCAAAATGCAGAAGTAATCCCAGTTTACAATCTGCAATCAATTGGGAAGAGGGTACAGGTCAGTTCATAATTTTTTTTGTTCTAGCCAAAGGCAATAATAAACTTGTAGCAATAGTATTAATGAAATAATACAGAACCCCCATCCACAATATAAGCCAACATGAGAGAGAAGTTACCAGAGACACCAATAAACTCAAATCAATCTTGATTTCAGATTAAAGCTCCGAATCACTACAACAATTTATAGTGATTTTATCTAACTCATTTTTCCTAACTGTGGGTGCTGTTGTTTTGCAGTCAGTGCATAGAGGGCCAATCTCTGTGTTACAAAGCTATTACTGTCACTCAGAAGAAACTGAACCATTTCTGATGGGGTGTACCCACTTACTTGTGTGAACAAAGGTTTCAGAAAGTGATCTGTTGGGACGCAGATCAACAAGGGACGCAGATGGCACTGTAGTCTAAACCACTGAGCCTCTTGAGCTTGCCGATCAGAAGGTCGGCGGTTCGAATCCCGTCAATGGAGTGAGCTCCCGTTGCTCTGTCCCAGCTCCTGCCAACCTAGCAGTTCAAAAGCATGCCAGTGCAAGTAGATAAATAGGTATGGCAGGAAGGCAAATATGGCAGGAAGGTAAATGGTGTTTCTGTGCACTCTGGTTTCTGTCATGGTGTTCCGTTGTGCCAGAAGTGGTTTAGTCATGCTGGCCACATGACCCGGAAAGCTGTCTGTGGACAAACGCTGGCTCCCTCAGCCTGAAAGCGAGATGAGCACTGCAAACCCCATAGTCATCTTACTATAGACTAACAGATAATGAGAGATGTCTTCAACCCGAGGCTGACCACAAATTCAAAGTCTGTCTGTGAATGGGACCTTGTTGCAACACCCACCCAAGACTGCTGGGGGAATTACTTGGAAACACAACTCAATTTATCAGCGAAACTGGTCACAGTTTGATCAGATAACAAGCTCTAAAGAAGTGGATATACAACACAGAGATCAAAGGCAGCAGACAGAACAAGAACAAGGACTTGAAAATGGGTTCTTGCATTTGACCAGGAATTTTTGCCAGCAGATCCAGTAAGGGCCAGAAAACAGAGAAATAAGCACAGGAGATTGGTATTGGATTGAAATAGGCCACAACTTTACTGATTACATATGTTTTGGCCAAAGCACTGGGTATGAATTCAGTATCAACAACCCGTCTTCTGGTTGATAACTATGGTGGAGTTGACCCAGAGCTGGGTAGTTGTACCTGACATGGACCTGGTGCGTTGACCCCAGTTGGGCTGCCATTGGGAAAGGTGTTATGGTCCATTGACCCTACTGTGGCCGTCTGGACAAAGACATCTTTCCTGGACCCCTTTAACGGGGTACCCAATCAGCTAAGCATCCAACCCAATGCTTTATCTGCCAGTGTTGTGACTGCTGCTATGAGGTAGGTAAAAACCTGCAGGCCAGCCAATTTATTTGCGGGGGGGGGGGGGAATCCTCCCTAGCCCCAAATATGGTGGCAGCTCCCAAGAGAATACTAAAAACACGATCAAACATTAAAAACTTCTCTAAACAGGGTTGCCTTCAGATGTCTTCTAAAAGTCAGTTATTTATTTCTTTGACATCTAATGGGAGGGCATTTCACAGGGCGGGCGCCACTATTGAGAAGGATCCCTGCCTGGTTCCCTGCAACTTCACATCTCGCAGTGAGGGAACTGCCAGAAGGCCTTTGGAGGAGGACCTCAGTGTCTGGGCAGAACGATGGAGGTGGAGATGCTCCTTCAGGTATACTGGGCCATGGCCACTTAGGGCTTTAAAGATCAGCACCAACACTTTGAATTATGCTCGGAAACATACTGGGAGCCAATACAGGTCTTTCAGGAATGGTGTAATATGGTCTTGGCAGCCACTCCCAGTCACCAGTCTAGCTGCCGCATTCTGAATCCAGCAAAGACCTCCAAATGGAGCATTCTCTACAAGGTCGCACTCTTAAGGACTGGTAGGTGGCAGGCACAATCTGCCCCTTCCCCTGTGTCTGGAGTGGTCCTTGTGATAGGCCCCATCCCTGTCATCCAGCACAGCTGGAAGGGGAAGGTGTCAGATGTCTCCCCCCCTTCCCATGGCTGCATGGGAGGTTATGGCCTTGAGACTGGGCCATGGCTGGGCTGTAGGGCAAGCACTGCTCCCATGGAGCCCTAGGTGAGTGGGAATCAGCAGAAAATAATGTGCTGATGAGACATCTGGAACAAAAGAACCAAAGGTGTTGTATATAACTGACTGACATTTGCACACACATACAAATGGCTCAGGTGTGGAGAAGAAAAGGAGATCAATGGCCTCTTGGCCAGGAACAAAGAATATTGAAAGGCGATTTGAGAGGGTTGCTTGAATTCTTTTTGCACCACTGCTGCCTTTGCCCAGTCCATCTATAGTCTTTTCTTTCAGAAATCTGGGTAAATATTTAAACTAACACTAGGACAAGAATGAAGGAAGGAATAAAATTAAGCTTAAATCTGAATATTCAGAAGAACTGAGACTTAAACTTGGAATTAGGCTGCAGTTCTTAAGAGGATGACAGACCAAGGACTTGATATGACATCGTGTGTATGACTTTTTATGTATCAATTAAATGCAGGTTCCAGGAAGGCCAGAATGGGCATGAATTAGGGCAGAATAGTTTGGAAATAAATAGCAGTTAGCAGTAAAATGAAATGTTTTGATTCAACATGAAAATCTTGGTTTTTTTAAATGGTAAAATCTGCACTTGCTAGGCAGTTCAAATGAATTTTATTGAGATGGCATCAGGCTTTTTTTAGCTGGAACCTCTCTAGTGGGCACTATTGCCATTATAAGAGAATGAGGGAGGTGTTATCGTGATTTCTGGCACCTCTTTTTCTAGAAGAAGAGTACTGGGTGCAATAGTCCTCATATGAGGATTGTACTATTGGTGCAAGGAAAAAATGAGTATAAAAGGAGAATTCCTGGATGCCTAGATCCAGGTTTGGGACAAGTACTGTTTGGTGTGAGAACGCTGGCAGAGATTTAAAATTACAACAAATGCAGCAACACAAAGCATGGAAACAGAGGCTGTTAGTCCTTTAAAATATGCCCTTCCAGGTTACTTCTAAAGTTTCCCACTTTCCCTAGCATAGAAAAAGAGACCACGTTTGGAAAGTTAAAAATGGTTTACTTACAAGCTCTTCAGAGGTCAGGTTCATGTGCTTTTCCAAGGAGAAGCCAGAACTGTTACACAGGCAATAAAACTTAGTCAAAAAGTAGTGTAAGTTTCTTCAGTTATTGGTATAGGAAAATAAGAATGGCTCGTGAGAGCCATGCAGCTAAACTGGAGCAAGCATCTTAGCCTCTTCTCACACTGTGTTCACCAGGTAGACTGGAAGGGAACAAAGTCTTGCTGACGTAGTCTCCCCCCCCCCCAAGGTGAGCTAGCAGGTAAAACAGCTTACTCTATGGCCTTAACCCCTTCATGCATTAATTAGAATTAAGTAGGGCTTTTTTTCAGCCAGAACTCATTGTAACTCAGTTTCGGCACCTCTCAGGTTCATTCTGAATTATCTAGGATGAGGACAAAAAGCAAATCAGCACTGGCTCATAAGAACATAAGAAGAGACTTGATAGATCAGCCAAAAGCACATCAACATTCTGTACTGACCGTGGCCACCTAGATGCCTGTGGAAAGCCTACAAGCAAGATCTGAGTGCAATAGCTCAAGCTGAGGTACAATGTTGGTTCTTCTGGGCTAAATCAGCATTTCCTAACCAGGTGTCATCCAGATGTTGCTGTCCTACAACTCCCATCATCCCTGATGATTGGGCATGCTGGCTGGTAGTGATGAGAGTTGTAGTCCAAGTTGGAGAAGGCTGAGCTATCTCATACCTACATTTTTCAACGTAGCTTTCCCAACACACCTGACACACTGCTACTTTCCCAACACACCTGGCACACTGCTACTACTGTGCTAAGCTGGGCATGAAACAGACACTTAGTCCCTTCTATGTTAGAAATGTTTGCTGTGCTCCTTTGAGCAGAACGAGCATAATACTTGCCCTGGACGAGGGCAACTTCTGCTCACACAGCAAGTAAATAACTAGGGCACACAGCTGGATATTTTAAAATGTTACAAAAGTGAATGCTGTTGAGATTCTCAGGCTGGAGTAGAAAGTATTAATTAGGAAGTGAGAACAAACAAAGGTGTTCTAAAGATTTTCAATCTGTTCAAATGGCAGTGAGGGTAATACATAATATTTTAAATCTCTAGTCTAGAGGGAGCATGCCAAACACTTTAAATGTAAAGCTGCCGTAACACAGATGTGAACTCTGGAGAACAATTAAGTTCCTGCAAACGTACTTGAAAGTTTGTATCCTAAAGGGAGCCGCCAAAAGTGAGAGAAAATTGCAAGTCTTTTAATCCAATTACAGCACCTCTTAAATTGTTCCTTAGCTACTTGTGAAGAGAAAGCAGACCCCACCATCTCACTTCTGCCACCTAATCCTCTTGTTTAATTTTCATCTTCCCCTAGCCTATAGATTTGAGAGAATGGTGGCAAAAGTATTTTTGAATGTGTTTGCAAAATGTGAGTCACAGTTGAAAGTGATGACCACAAGGTAAATAAAAAGCATCCATTGGTATAGCCCTTTGGTGTTCTTTAGGTGGAGAGAAAGGATCACTTTTTCTTTTTTTAAGCCAGTATATCTTCTCATTCATATGTCCTATATATTCTCATTGGAATCCTTAATGCCGTAGGAAAATCTTCCTGATATTCATTTCATACAAAATGTATTTATAGAGAGAGCTGGGGTTTTCTATGAATGCTACTCTGTCATCCAGTTGAACATGAATGGCTGTCTGGCTTGCAAAATATTGGCCTCTGATAACTGACAGGCAGCTGTAAGTGGTTATAGTAGTTATTATAGCCTAAATCCACTGCAGAGTTAAGCTTGCTTAAGCCTATTGAAATCAATGGTCTTTAGCACACCTAACCTTTGTTGCATTTAGGTCTATATAGGAAGCTGTCAAACCACTGGTCCATCTGGGAAGGTTCCTTCACAGCCCCACCAGGGAATATCAAGGATTGATCCATGCTTTCTTTCTTTCTTTCTTTCTTTCTTTCTTTCTTTCTTTCTTTCTTTCTTTCTTTCTTTCTTTCTTTTCCCCTGACAGACTGTCATTTGTCATCTTGTTAACATGCCAAGGATTGAGCCATGACCCCCTCCCCCCACACACTTATTAGTAACTCTTAGGTAAACAGCCCCACAAAGCAGTAATAAGCCTGAGATTATTAAATTAAGCTTTGCTTGCAGAGGAGAAACAAATTTAACTCTGCTATGGCATTTTCAAATATTTTGTAAACACAAAAGGTCCCGTTCTTTTTGCACAGAACTTGTTGGAATGATAAGTAGCCCGGTTGGAATCAATTAACAAACTGGGCACATTGACTGATGTTTTTAAATATGCATTATGGAACGTTCTCCATTACAAAAGACAGTGCTCCCCTTGGTGTTACAGCATAATGAAACAATGCAGCCCTAATTCAAACCATCCTGCTAACAGTGAATTCAGCTGGCAAGTGACAACAGTACTGTAGGCAAATTGGACAATTGAGGAGAAAGAAGGGATGTGTGTGTGTGTGTGTGTACATGCACACACCCCTTTGGAAGGGAGTATACTGGAGCAATCTCCTCTCCCCCCCCCCAAACTCCCCACAGAGGGTTGCAATGGAGATTCTTGGAAGAGGACATGGCTGGCTCATTGCAACCTTTTGTTGCAAGTCCTATTTGTCTAATTGAATGTGGGGTGGGGAGGAGACACTTGTTTAAAGAACTTTGAGCACACACTTGAACTTCATGAACCCGAAAGATCCTAGAGGAATTAAACATTGCAGAGATGACATATCCAGTGTGATTTCCTTTCAAGACTTTAGCAGTCATCATTCAATCCTCATCAAGATGGTGGGAGCATGAGAATGGAAATGAGAAGCGTGTAACACAACTCACTTTCTGTTCTTAGATGTTGGCTTAAGCAGATGTTGGAGAAAGACACCATCTCACTTGTTTGCAATGCTAACAAGATGGCAAATGACAGCTTGTCAGTCAAGAAGAAAGAAAGAAAACATCCCTGCTATATGAAAAAGTTCTACCACTGATTCTGGCAGGCACTTCCTGGATGGCTGTTCCCAAGAGGACATACTCTACATGTTACGTACCTTCAAAACATCTCAGCTAACAAACAATTACACTGAAGTATTGACAGGTTGCTGCTGCCAAAATAAACCACCCTACAGTCAAGGAAATAAAAGCACACCTGTATTACTCAAAAGATGTGGAATAGGCTAACTAGGCTGCCATTTCCAAACCATCACATCATCTTCTCATGATGTCAGCTGTCACATTAATATTTTATAGGCTGAGAATCGTATCAATATATATAAAAACTGTGTATGAAATTAACATAAGCACTGCTGCACCGTGCAACATTTCTGTCTCTTCACCACGTGAAGAGGGGCATGGTAGGTACTACACATACAAAAATGTATATTGTAGCTAGTGAATTGAACCTATAATGTTTCTTCTAATGTCTCCCTATGGATGCTTTAGCCTGTGGGGTCACTGCTGACACTAGGTTTTGGTGAGGACCTTTGGCAGGTTGCGGTCAGTGCCCCCCTCCAAGGTCTCCCTGCCCACTGTCTTGGACAGCAGGGACCATCCAACCTTCAGACAGTGAATGAATCAAATAAAAGGGGACATAACTCAGCAAGACCAGGAGAACCTTCTTTCCAGCTATCTGTCCCTACCATCTTGCCAAACTGCAGGCAGAGGATGCAGGGCTGATCTTTAGTTGGCCTACCATGTTTGATCATTTTTTTCAGCTTTCTTTTCTTCCTCTCCAACCCTGCCCATCTCTCAACTCATTTTTGGCATGATGTTACAAAGCATAACATTCCCAGGACCATTATTTTACATCAGGGTGTATGAGATGATAGAGGAGGCATAGTACCACTGGTGGGGAACACGTCGTGCTCCTTCTGGAGTACTTTGTCCACCTTTGGTCCCTACCTAGCACTCAGCTCTCACCTAGAAGCTGTCCCCAGGCAACAGTGACCACACCCCCAGAAAAGGCTTCAAATGGTTGGCTAAACCAGGTGAGAGTAGCCAACTGGTCTCAACCCCTCAGTGAGTTAGGAACTTCCCCTGCATGTGAAGACAGGCTTTGGCATATTGAGTATATGAGACCAATTGTGGGCCCAACAGTCAAGAAGGCAGTTTTTGCACGTGCTGTAGAGGGAAGTTTGGGGCAGATGGAGCTCTCCATCCAGGAGAACTCTGATCCTAAACCTCTGCTGCCTTGTGGGATATCTTCGGGAGAAGAAAAGGTTGAGGAGTAAACCCTACACAAAGCTGGAGTGGAGTCCCTAAGGCAGTTGGAAGCTGTCTTGGACACCTCCGTCTGGTAACTCCTGCAGCCAAGCTTGTGCTCTTCTTTGGACCACATCAGCAAGGCTGAGAGGGCAGTTTTGTTATCTGGGCAGCCCAGAACCTCCATACACACTTCCCAGGCTTGCACCATGAGTTGGTCACTTCAGTGCTGCAAACACAGCGGTTTGACTTCACCCCCGGAGGCGTTCTACATTGTCTCTCAAGACAGACTGGTGCCTACAATAACTTTTATACATCTCACAGGGAAATGCAGTGGTACAGATGCTTAAGAATTTCGTATAAGTCATTTTTATGGCATATTACTTCTACCAGAATAACTAGTTTAGTATAAGCAAAACATATATTGGAAAAACCTACTGAAATCAATGGGACCTTTAGGGCACATTGGAACATCTGAACTTTCTTACACCCGTAGAATTCAGCATAGAAGATTTGCTTAACTGATTATGCCAAAACTAAAGTAAGATGAACATTATTTTAGGGAATAAAAGAGCACAAAATAGCACTTCAGCTTATTAAATAAACTTGGTCAGTCTCTCCTTTTCCCTAACATTCAATGCTATTACTCTGCTCCAGAAAGATTGGGAGGCAGACCAGGTAATATTACTGCCCTTTCGAGAGGACTAAAGTATTGTAAGAACATTGATCTGATGGGATTTCAGTTATCACCTTGGAAGAGATTGACTGGAACACTAATTGTAGAATCATTAAGCGGTTTCTTTTTCTTCTAGATGTGCTAAAAGTCTGCTTCTTATCCAGTTCATTGAGCAAGTCACACTGGACATAGTAATTCAAGTTGAAAAAGGACTGTGGTGAGGGGACAAAACGAGAATAATCAGGTCAATAAAGTGGGGGAATAGATGGAAGTGATGAGAAAATCTAGGTAGAGAGAACTACTTACAAAACACAACAAATCTGAAATGCAAGTTGTTAATGAAATTAAAATGGTAATGTCATGGGTACTCAAAGAACAGATTTTAAAAACCATGAGGATTCATTGCACCATTAAAGAAAAATCAAAAATGATGATTTACAATGTGTTGACCAAGTATTTGAGTTTCGCAGAATCCTTTATGAGTTAAGATGTAAAGCAAAGGTTTCTCTCTAAATGAAATGTTGAGATGTAATGGACAAAATCTAGGATGCAGTCCTTATCTGGAAGTAAGTTCCATTGAATTCAATAGGAGCACTGAGCAGACATGTCTAGGGCTGTGCTGTGAGTCAGTTAAGCATTATTTACCTCTTATTTTGAAGATTTATGTTCTGTTGTCCGGGTCTAATGAATGCCTTGTGGCTGACAGCACATTAAAACAATACCAAAACATGCCTTGTTCCTCTGGCTGGTAGCAGAGGCCAATGTGTCCTTCCCCTCACTAGGACCTGTTCAGACCCAGGAAAAACTGATGGCTGGCACAGAGTTCTTTCTAGGAAAGACAGGAGAAAGTCATTGCAGCCAGCTACTCATTCTCTAGCTGATGGCTGCAGCCAGGCTGGTCTCCCCTCCTTGCATGGGAGGGAAAGGCTGACATAAGCTCCCCAAGGCAACCATTCACTTTTGAGTCCCATGGAATTCAATGGGGGGGGGGAATTAAGTACATGCTTATATCTACCATTGACACCAGTGGGATGTAAAAGGCCTGAATTCTAGGTAGACTGTGTCGTGTTTACAAGACCTCTGGATATGTTACATATACCGATTTCCCTTTCAGGACGGTGGCAGGAAACACAGACAGAATCATGTTTCTTTATTTAGAATGCTGCTCCTGGGAGGTTTTATGCATAAAGATAAATTGTGTGCTCTCATGTCCTTGTACTGTGTGCGTGTCTCCTATAAATGTGCTATATGAAGCCTGCTGCAATATCATTAGTAATGTGCCCATCTGTATTAGATTATTTCATTCCCTTATAGCTATTTAATGTTTTAGAAGAGTAAGTGCCTTAGCAAGTGCAAAATCAGAGATGTGCTTTATTTTATGCAGGTGACCATTTCTGAGTAATGTCCTCTGGCAATGTAATTCATTGTAGATGGCTGTAAAAATATACACGCCTGTGTATTAATGTATTAATGATATTAATGCACATCATGGGCTGTTGGCAGGGAACTGTTCTGAAAACATAGCATGAATTATTTTATGTAGAATTCATGGAGCCACAGTGTGATTTTGGATTACTGCTGGTGTGAAAGACATGAGCTCTCAGATATTACATTTTTAAAGATGCATTTTCAGAAACTACATGTAATGTGTTCCAGGAGGATGATTACAAGCAACTAGTGTGGAGGACAAGTGTAATGGGGGGGAAATCAGGGGTATTTGAGGATGAGACGGAAAATGTAAGACTGAGATTAATCCTCATAAAACATAGTTGGCACCATCGTTAATCAATGGGATTACGAAAAAGTAAGGATATGTCAACACTTTTACTTATAGGTGGGAGAAGATGGATGAGAAATTGTCAGGGTTTTAGGAGAAGCAAACAACCTGTGAACAAAAAAAGAGCAAATTTACATTTCCTATATAAGTTGCTAGCAGTAAACCGAATATTATTTTTAGCAGTAAAGCAGGCAATTTCAGTATCACCAGGGAAGGTGTGGTATTCCTCTGCAGCCTGGCATCCTGCAAGATTGGCTGCTTCAGGTTCCTCATTTGGTTTTTGAAGCTCTGTTTGGGCATTATCCCAGAACACGGAATGTAAGCACGAGGAGGCCACACACACTGGCCTCACCCCCATGTCCAAACATGTGCCACTGCCCTGTGGACCCTGACCTTCTGACATAAGGAATGAAGGCCTGAAAGGGCCTTCCAGAGAATGTACTTACAAGCTTTTGCATGACCAGGAAACATGATAACCCTGATAGCAGTGGTTTCTCTCCCAGGCTGTTGGTGGAATCTGTTAGAATTCCTACTCCATGATTGCAGTCATGAGATTTTTGTCCTTCACATGATGTGGTATGCTTTGACTCCACAGAGTGGGAAGTGACGGAGACAAGATGTTTGTGTTACTGTGTTCCGTGAAGTGGGACTGTTGTCCTTTGTTTTTTCTCTTTGCTATCTGATGCCAGAGAGAGAGGGAGCCATGTTGCAGTGCTCCGTGTGTGTTTATATGTAAATAATGTAGATTAGCCAAAATGCTGAGTTGCTGAGGTCTGTCACACGAACTGCACAGACTCTGTGGATCCCTAAGTGTGCCAGTGTCTGTTGGCATCAGTCGCTGTGATGTTTGGGTAGAAGAAAGCTTTTGAAGCTCCTGAACGAATGACCAGGAGGGAGAGAACGTGCCAGTCGGGCATGTGTCCCTGCCAGGGTCCTACTTGAGTGTAGGACGAGCTCCTGACAGAATCCACCCCCCCCCCATCCATGGTGAAAGACAGGA
This sequence comes from Podarcis erhardii, assembly GCF_964252035.2. Taxonomy (NCBI): domain Eukaryota; kingdom Metazoa; phylum Chordata; class Lepidosauria; order Squamata; family Lacertidae; genus Podarcis; species Podarcis erhardii. The sequence continues at coordinate 52,790,862 of NC_138500.1, forward strand.
GGGGAGCATATACCACCCCCATTCCCCGAGTTGAGAGCTAGAGATGTGTTGGGTGAAGGTAGATTTGCTGTTTCATGTCTTGGGATTAATGGGAGGTCCTAACATATATCCAGTGTGACTGACGGGTATTTTGTGATTTTTGTACTTGATATTGTTTCAATTCTTTCATTGTACTTTTTGTGTACTGTCGTATCTTGGCTCTTGGACACCTTGGTACTTGTACGTTTTGGCTCCCGAATGCCGAAAACCCAGAAGTGAGTGTTCTTGCTTTCTAACGTTTGTCAGAAGCCAAACGTCCAACACGGCTTCTGTTTGAGCGCAGGAAGCTTCTGCAGCCAATCGGAAGCCGCGCCTTGGTTTTCAAACATTTCGGAAGTCGAACGGACTTTCAGAATGGACTACGATAAACCAAGGTACGACTGTATGTCTTTTGTTTAGGGAAGTGTTGTTTTTATTTGTTGATGCTTTGCTGCTGGCGCGAGCTGCTTTGAGCTCAACTTCACTCTTGGCAAAATGGTGTAGAAATATTAAATCAAAGCAAAATGCAGGGTTCCTGATTGCAAGGAGGAGCATGTCAGTCAAGTGTTAAAAGCAGAAGGGTTGTGGGTGGAATCTAAGGAGGAAGGGACATTACAGGAGGGGTTCTAATGTGTGCTCCCATATCCTCTATTCTGTTTCCAGCCCCTGCTCCAGCACTAGTTTTCCATTAGCTTAGTCCCTTAGTTAACAGGTAAATAAAGGCTTCCCTTTAGGGATTCAATTGATTATGGATCAAGTGAAGTAAAGTGCATAACAATTACCAGGGTTAAGGTTATAGGGGAGTTCAGGAAGGAACATATGTTGCTATTACTCTGAAGAGAAGTGAGCACTCTGTGGGCAGTCAGGTTCCAACCAAGGTCAAACAGTTTGGGGGGGTGGAATCCCTGTAAATTGTGCATTTAAACTAGCAATAAGTACATTTTACCAACCCCACCCTTTTAGTACAGCAGTAGGAAACCTGTGGCCTTCCAGATGTTTCTGGACTGCAGCTTCCATCCTTGCTTACCATTGGGCAAACTGGCCAGAGAGAAAATGGGAGATGAAGTCCAACAACATCTGGAGGGCCACAACTTCCCCACCCTGATTTATTGGACACACATCATATCAACTGGGGTGTGAAATAGTCATTATTAGAGCAGGTATGAAGGGAGAACTTAACACTTTCTTGCCCTAACATGCTACTAGCGCCTACTCTCGGGTAATTCATGAGCCAGAGACAGTAATGACTTTTGAACATCTCTTTGAAATGTGTATGTTGACCCAAGCTGTCATGAAATCTGGGCCTTCTTTTTGTTGTTAGTGTGAACACTCCTGTTTTCCTTGAGATGTACACTCCTGTTTTCCTTGAGATGTACATTTTCTAGTTTTTAGGAAATTTTATTAAATGCTATTGTTTGTATTTTTATTGCTTTATGTAAACCCCCTATTTACTACATTTTTTACTATATTAGACAGTGCATTTTAAATATACAGTGGTACCTTGATTCTTGAATGTAATCTGTTCCAGAAGTCCGTTTGACTTCTGAAATGTTCGAAAACTAAGGCACGACTTCCAATTGGTGCAGACGTCCTGGAAACAATAGCTGACAGGCGCATCAGACATTCGGCTTCCAAAAAACGTTTGAAAACTGGAACACTTACTTCCGTGTTTTCGGCATTCAGGAGTCGAAATGTTTGAGGACCAAGGCATTTGAGAACTAAGGTTCCACGGTACAGTGGAACCTCGGGTTGTGAATGTGATCCGCGCGGGAGGCACATTCACAACCCGCAGCATTCACAACCTGCAGTGCCACGTCTGCGCACGCACAGGTCATGATTCTGCACTTCTGCGCATGTGCGAAGCACAATTTAGCACTTCTGCGCATGCGCCGAAACCTGGAAGTAACCCGTTCCCGTACTTCCGGGTTTGGCGTGGTGTGCAACCCAAAATCGCGTAACCTGAAGTGTCTGCAACCCGAGATATCACTGTATAAGTAAATGTTGTGGCACTATAGAAAATTACTCTTCTGTTATTTGCTGTAAGAGATTTTCCTCAAGACTGAAGCAGGGGAGGAAAGGGTTACATTTCCCCTCCATGTTGCAGTGATCCCATTAGTTATATCACACACACACACACACACACACACACACACGGCAGTCAATGCAATTTGCATTTGATGCAAAAACACACTTAGAACATACCATGTAGTTTAGCCTTGAGTTGCCAGGAAAACCTGGGGAAAGGTAGGGGGTGAAGAGTAGCCATTAAATAGTTCCCTTCCTCTCATGGAAAATGCATATTGCAAACAAGTAACAAGAAAAAGGAATGGAAGTCCTAGGTGTTATAAAGCAAACTGAGTAGATCCATACCTGTCCTAGCTAATGAAGGCAGGCTTTGAAGGAGGTTTACACTACTGGGCTAGAAGCATCTAACTGAGTCATCATTACCTTTTCTGTGCTTAGGCATCCTATGAATATATATAAGGTGTCAGGAGTGAAAGGTAGAAGACTTACACCATAATAAGCAAATATAGAATTATGGTGGGTGTCATAAATTAAATCACTTGAATGGGAAGCAGCAGGCATTGTTCAGCAAGTGGTTGGGCTAAATTTGCAAAGACTCTGTCAATGTGCCCTACAATGCAAATGCAAACATCTCTCCCCCTGCCAGTCACTCACACCTTCTTGTACCTTCACTGTTATCAGTACAGAAATCTTATGTTTTTCTCTCCACCCCCCCCAGCAGATGCATAAATGCAGTAATAAGAAAGTATGCCCTGTCAAAATGACAATGCACATTGATGCCTCCTATCTTGATGCCTTTGACAGGAGAGTTTATCTAAAACTCAAGAAAAAGTGTGCTACACACCACCGCTGCTTCATCAATAATTGAAGAAGATATTTGGAGGCAACGCTGCTTCCTTAACATAAAATGACATGCTAGCAGTTAAATAAAAGTAACCGCCATAAATATTACACTAACAATACCTTGCTGGAAAGGAAACCAGGCGTAAATGGTTGTCATGACAATGGGTTGGGGTATTCCATTGCAAGCTGCAAACCCACAGGGTTCGAGCAAGTTTTGGCCATGGTTACGAGATCAGGACCCTGGTCAGCTCCCTGGGCAGGCAGTCTCAGTAGAGCAAATTGAACATGTTGCTCCAGCAGTGGCCTAAAGCCAATTATGAACTTAGATGATCTGTGAAGAGTCTGGCCAAGAGGTGGTCCCTAGCTCTGCCCTCACCCTTCACTCTGAAGTGGGGCTAGGCCGCCTTCTGCTACTCCTGGGTGCAGAGTTATAGTAGCAGCCTGTCTTTTCCCATGATGGATAATTCCAGGAAGAGGATAAGGCTTCCTCCCTGGCTGAAAGCAGAGAGGAAGTGAACTGGTTCTAGGATCTCCTCTCCTACCAGAATCTCTGGAAAGGTGGGTATTTCCGGGATTATTTGGCTGTGGTTCCCGTTCCCAGCCTTTTCCATCTCCCATGTAATCACAGTCCAAGTCGGGAGCCGTGACAGGTAGAAACTTTAAAATGGATCCACAACAAATTCTAAATTATCTTTAAGAACCAGTTCAGAGGTTTCCAATGATCCTAATACAATTCACCTTGGTGTGAGATAATTTATTTGAGGGATAGGTGAGCTCATACACCACATCCAGTCTTTTTAAGACTACTTGTGTCAGGACTTTCCTGGTGCCCACATATGTCCATATAGCACATGGGAAAGGTTTGGGGGAGTAAGTCAATCCATACAGTCTGCAAACTCAGATTCCTAGTGGCATTAATGAGTTGTCCCATCAGACACAGAGCCCCTTTCAGTATTTCTTTCTGTGTTGGCAAAGCTGACTAAGAACACATCCACTACCATCAGAATGTTACATCCCTCTCTCTCTCCTTTAGCAACCGTTGAGTTTAATAACCTTTTGAATGGTTTTAAGTACCTGGTTTTGGCTTTTTTTAATGAGAAATTCAATATTCCACTTCATATTTTTGTGACCCGCTTAGAGGTTTTCTTACAATCAGGCAGTACGTACATTTTGTTAAATAAATAAATAAAAGTGAGTACTCCCATTTGCTTCACCAGAAGCTCAGCTGGGGGCACTATTAAGAGCTAAAAGAGATTCTGGCATTGAGCCCTCTGTAACCACAATGTTGTTCATTTCTCTTCAGTGACACATCCACAATCTTTACTCTGCATAAGCAAAAAGGACAAACCTTTCCTACCTACACCATATTTTTTAATGAAAAATGAAGAGCAACTTTTAAAAAATCCACAGCGTTTTTAAATAACAAGAGTCCACATTTTACAGCAAATGAAGGATTAACGGTTATACAGCTCTTACCCTCAGCCCTGGCCACATTTACTTGGAAATGAGTTGCCTGAATCACCCAGGTATCTGAGTAGTATATGATAGGGCTTCTGCATAGATTGGATTTTCTCTACTGCTGCAAAATATTTCTGTCAACCGTTTGCAACAATGCAGTGATGAGTTCATGCATCAACACTCTGTGGTGCTCACATCTCTATGGCATTGCTAATTGTGCAAACTTGCCTGCCATCTTTCCGATCATCCAGGTGCCATTTAATTCATCTCTCACGCACAATAATATGTGCACTGAATGCATGCCTAACATTGGTTCTGTCCCAGCAACCTGCCCCACCACCTGACCTCTGCATGTTTAGTGCCACATCTGAAAGGGGTGATTATGTACATACACCTGCACACACAAAGTCTCCCCAGTCATGTAGGGTTCTTGAGCTCATGTACAACATTTCCTGCATAGATATCCTTTCACTTTCTTTGTTATTAATAAGCTAATTGATTGATCTTTATACCACCTTGATTGCTATGTGATCCCAGTTTACATACTAAAACCGATACATACACACAACATAATTGAACCAAATAAATCAATGCAATGTTAAAACATTGTTGAAATCTTTCCATAGACTAATTCCATTTACTTATTCTGAATATAAAGACAAATGGCCTTGTTGTATCAGCCCACCTTCCCACCAGACACCTGAAGGAAGAAGTAGATCCTTAACTGGCACCAAAAGTTGAACAATGCCAGTGCCTGCTGTATCTCAAAGGGGAGGACATCCCACATTTGGGATGTCACAGTCAAGAAGGCCCTAGCTTGAATCATCAGACAATGGGCTATGCTTGGAGGTGGAATATCAATAAAGGTCTCCACAGGATATCTTGATGTCCTGACAGGACAACAGAGGGAGAGCTGCTCCCTAGTCATCCAGGGTTCATATGTCAGCACCATAACATCAATTTGGACTTGCTAGCATCCAGGCAACCAGTACAGTCTCTTCATAACCAACCTTGTATGGCTCTGACTAGCTGAAATAATCAAAACCCTGGCAGCTGCATTCTGCAGTAGCTACAACTTCTGAACTGTTTGCAAGGGCAAACCCCCATAGGGCACATTACAGTTATTCAGCTGGTAAGAAACCCAAGCATGGATAACTGTGGCCAAGCTCTCTCTGACTATGAATGACTGTAGCTGGTGAACCTGGTATGCCTGGCAGAAACCTGTATTTCCTGGTTTTCCACCTTGATTATCCTTCCCCTGACACAATAGCATTGCTCTGCTAGCCTGGATCCAGCCTTTGGGCTTTACATAGTGGCTATTCTCAACTAAGAGCCCAAAAGCAACTTTATGAGCATCTTTATGTAAATATAGAGGACCACATAAGCCTATTACACCTGGATATTAACTTGAGGTTAAATAGAGAATGTGCTACCAGTATTTTACCACTGCCAGTACCGCTATATGATAATTCAATTAATTCCTTTTATGATGGCAGTAAAGTTTAGAATAACGGCAACATCTTACATCCAGTCATGAAATTAACTAGTGTTATCACTGCACCAAGGTTAAAGTACTTCTGCAGTATATGGAGAAGAATTTCTTCGTATGGATTAATTTCCTTTCCATCTAGAAGCAACATAAGTTGCTGCTTAAAGTACCCTTCAAACTGGCAAGCAAATATTTTTTCATTGACACTTTCATAACTATGATTAACACACCTTTATTATAGATGGCACCTAACTCAACAGTCTATGTGTGTCTCCGTGTAGCTAGTGATACAATGGCATTTTCACTAGCACTTCCCATAATCAAGTGTTTATGTTCACAGTCAACAACCCAAGTGGGTTATTTACCTTGTTTCTCTTCCATTAGGACATTGATCAACATCAAGTCTAAGTGGTGGAAGACACCTACTGTCACATTTAAAAGGAATTCTTGGTCAGCAAAGGTCATCTCTTGAGTAAACTATCCATGTCACGGTGGTGTTCAGGCTTTTCTAGACTTCATAGTTTGCTTCGCATTAAATGCAGTTTAGAAGCAATTCATGCCTTAATTTCCATTTGCCTTTATTTAAATAACATCTGAGCTTATAAGGGCTTTTGTAGATGAGCTAAGATATCCACCTCTATAAGGAAATTGTTATTGCTACAAGAGATCTAATCTTCCACTGCAGGGTTGGGGGTTTCTATGGGCCAATAATAACACATGTGTATCACATTTAAGAGGATTCAGTAACTGAAACAGCACCCCTAGAATGGAGCCCATTGTTAATATCCCACTATTTGCACATGGAGGCTATGACCAAGAGACAATTGTTTGCAGACATGGGAAATCATTTATTGAAAGGGTAAAAAACAAAACTAGCAAACCCCATGCACAGCAGCTGCTGCAGCCGTTTCCGGAGCACCTCTGGAGTATTGGCAATGAGAAGCAATAAAGGGAGTATTGTCAGCAGTTGCACCCTCAACCCTAAGATCCTATAACAAGGCATGGTTAGATTTCACATTATTTCGCCAGAAGAAAGGGCTGTTTAAACCAGGCAGGCCCCCGACCAAGTTGGAGGTTATAGAATACCTTGTGCGCCTCCGCGACCTAGGGCGGGCCCCCAAAACCCTCAATATTCATTCCGCAGCAATATCGTTCTTCTCCAAAGCTCTGTTCTCAGTTGACCCCTGCGCGCACTTCGTGGGGCGGAAGATGCTGGAGGGCTGGCGTAGGTCTCAGCCCCCTAGCTCTGACAGCAGAAGACCCATAACTTTTGACATACTTATGCAAATACGTACGAAGCTCAGGGTCATCTGCTGGTCCAGGTACGAGGCCAGGTTATTTTCCACAGCCTTTTCCTTCGCCTTCTTTGCCGCCTTACGCATAGGTGAGGTGGTCTGTGATGACCAACCGGTTAGTAATAACAGGGGGCTCCTCTTGGAGGATGTGACCTTGTCCAGCTCAGAGGTAATCTTGAAAATCCGCAGCTCAAAGACCGATCAGCTCGGCAGAGGGGCTCTAGTCCGCCTGCAGGCTACTCAGAAGGCCGGCCCTTGCCCAGTAAAGGACGCAAGAAAGTTCCTGTGCTTAAGACCTAAAACAAGTGGCCCTTTCTTCATACATGCAGATGGCTCTCATCTGTCAAAACACCAGTTCACGAGGGTTATGCGCAAGGCAATCGCGGCCATTGGACTCCCACCCAAGGAATACGCTGCGCACTCTTTCTGCATTGGGGCTGCCACCACCGCCGTGCACATGGGTTTACTGGCAGAGAGGATAATGGACATGGGGCGGTGGAAGTCGAATGCCTACAGGGGATACATCCGGAAATCACACTAACTCCCCTTTCCCCCATCTGCCCCCCCCGACCTGGCTCTCTTGCTCTCTTATTTGCAGGTGTCGGGGCTGTGCGTCTCTGGATAATTGGCCACAGCATTGTCCACTGGGCAAGACTTCGGGCGGTTACCATGGGCTGTCGCAGCGATCTCCAGCTCCCGAACAATGTTGAAGTTTCCTGGATCGCACGTTGGGAGGAATTCTTCCCAGCTGTATCAAATAAAATTGCAGTTGAAGGCCCACCCGAGGCGCTGGTCATCCAACTGGGTGAGAACGACCTGGCTTACAGAAAGGGGGTGGACTTAATGTGGAATATTTTCAATGACCTGGAGGAGTTGCGGGCCTCCTATCCGAAGCTAACAATTATATGGTCATCTTTGCTTGAAAGGCGCTGTTGGCGGGACGCCACAAATCCTGTGGCTGTTAATAGAGCCAGGAGGATCCTGGAGCACTCGGTGGCACGTAGAGTGGCTGCAATGGGTGGGCGGGTCATCGAACACCCAGGCATCCAGTTTAGCAAGGAAGCACTCTACCGCAGGGATGGCGTGCATCTTTCCGATGCTGGTTATGATATTTGGCTAGCTGACATTTTTCAGGGGATCAGGGATTGGTTACAGGTCTGAGGGTATTGGCGGTGAGTCTGGCTCGTGTGGCGGTTAGGCATTGGCAGGGGTATTGTCATGCAAATGAAGTCGGGGGGGAGGAACGCCATCACCTCCCCCAAATCTTGAAGGGTAGTCTGTTAAAGGACTCCGGGGGGCGTCGCCTCATCCGAAACCTACGGAGGCTAGGGCCTATAGCGCGCTCCCGAGCGGTAACCCCTTGGGGAGCGCCTAGGGATGTGCATCTCAGGGGCTCCCCCTGTTGGTGCTTAACCCTTCCCAGTTAGACCGGATAGTCTGTTAGGGCCAATGCCTAAAGCCAATACCGCTCTTACCTGTAATCAATAAAGTTGTGGCCATTTTCGCCCATTAACCTAAATTCCGGTGTCCGGTGTCTTTATTTACTCCATCTGTGGGAGGGGCGGGAATCGCCACGCAATTGCAAGGCATGGGGTAGTACACACAGGTAGAAAAAAGCTTACAGTTAAAAGAGAGTAGCTAGGCCACATTTAGCCAAAGATTCCCCACCCCTGAGTTAGGCTGTGCTTGTATGCCTTTGTTCAAATGCCTATAAAATGAGGACCAATTCTTTCACATGCCTACCTGCTGAATATCTGGCTGAGGTGAGACTGGAGCTGAATATTTTCTTGCTCAGCCAGTTAGCCACTACTATAAACCAGCCAAGACACAGAACCTCATCCAACACTAGGTGCAGTTACTTCATACATCTCTTTCCTAAAAGCAACTAGGAGCCTGGGTTAGTCTGAAAGAAAATGTTGATCTCTTATCTCTTTCCCAAGGATTCCTTTTCTGTCTCCATTCAGAAGATGTGCCTTGTAGATTCTTTGTACCAACTCCATTTTCCCCATGGAACTTGTTAGTGATGATGTCTGGTTTTGAAAACGTGTGATGTTTTTTTACCAACCAAAGAAAGATTATTTTGTCTCTCTGGCTGAAAATATGGTCTGGGGTTGGAAAAAACAGTGGCCCCATGAGTGCTAACTAATTGTCCATTTTGTCTGGCATCTATTTCCAGCTGTGGCCTCATGCTAGATGTTTCTGAGGATGATGAAAAACTTTACTGCACAGGAGACAGAGTCCTGTGCAACAGTGCAAAGCAGCAAGAAAATCTGAATGACTGAATAGTGCGGTCTTGACAGAAGCTGAAGCCAGTGTAAAATGGCTATTGCTATGCAATATGTTTGTCATGATTATGTAGTCATCATTATATTTCTAATCCTGCTTTTCTAAAAAGCAAGTATTTAAAAATATGGCACTGACACTGTAAGTTGCTTGCAATGAACTGTTCTCCACATCCTAAGCATCATTAATGTCTTTAAAGAGCCACAAAAATATCAGTTGGAAATCTATTTGTGCCTGCAGGATTCTGGGTTCAGTTATATAAGAATGGCACAAACTTTCCTTCTAAGGAGAAAAGGAAAAAATGGAACCAAGGAGCACCAGCAACAGCAGAGGCTTCATCTCCAAGTTCCAAGACATAGAGGCAAGAATCATCAATGTCCCTGAGTATGCTGGGAAGTGTCAATTGTGTCCTAGAATCCTGGGAGCTATAGTTTGCAGCCTTCCCAGGGCTAATAATAAAGGGAATTGACAATTAAAGTTGTTATGCTTCCCAGAAGCTATAGGCTCCTGGGTATGCTTCTAAGGTCCTTTGCTACTAGAGTTTTTTCATTTCCTTTTGGATCAATGGGTAGAGCTAAGGATGTAGTGAGCAATCCTGAATTTGTCAATCTGAAATTACAATTCATAGAATTATAGAATTGGGCAAATCCCCTGCAATACGGGAACCTTTTGCCCAACGTGGGGTTCGAACCCGCAAACCTGAGATTGGCAGCATTTCTAGCTTTAGTTCCACCCCACAATGCCATTCTTTATTCTCAGCTACACCGCCAGAACCAGAGGGGGGTGACAAGCAAAAGCATTTTGTGATGGGCCCACAGCATCAGTATTATCTGTTCACAACTGATGCCTTGTGCAAATGTTCCACATATCCAGTGAAAGACCAAGCCCTCAAAAGAAAATTCGCAGACTAGGGATGGACAAAACCATCACAACAACTAGTCCAGAAGTATTTGAATTGACTCAGTGAAGTTTTCATAAGGAATAAAAAACTTCACAGTGGATCAAAGGAGCCAGAATGGCTTCCAAAATTTAATCCACTCTAGAGAACAGGCTGCTCTTTTCTATGTTCTTCATTCTAAGAGATGGAGTCTACATCTTCTGCTCTCAAAATGGCATCCTCTTTCCTCATTGGATCAGAGGAGTAATAGAGTGAAATAGGAGATTGAGTGCAGCTAGGCCTCACATCCCAAAGATCTCTGATACAGTGTTTTTTACCTATTCTTCACTGGGCTGGAAACTTTAAGAATGTAAAGAGTATAGCTTCCTTCCCCACATGCCCCAAGGTCATGCAACAAAATCTCTTTACTTCCATCACAATACCTGGAACTAAGTGAAAAATAGCAGATCATTGGCAGACCCGCTCCATAAATCCTTCTGTCCACACCCAAAGCTGTGGTCCAGGGCCATATTTCAATGAAGATGAAATCCCACCCACAGTGATATTGACATTTACTTTGTTTAAGATCTACCTTTATTTAATTTTCTTTTCTGACAATTTCTGTAACAATTATATATCATCATTTATTTGGGATAAGCCCAAACTCCTCACTACTCAAGAAATCTTCAGTGGTGTCAAGTAGCACTGCTCTCTTTTGATGATATCTCTGTGATGTCTTTGAAAATGTGCACCTATTGATTCATATTGCCCTCTCTTCCTCACTTTTTCAAATTGTTTTGGATGGATGCAGCCAGTTACCAAGAAGAAGAGGGGATAATGCAGAAACAGCAGCACAGAGTAGAAACAATATTTCTGGACAGTGAATATTCTCAGGGTCTAAGTGGGGTTGTTGTTGTTGTTGTAGAAAACATTTATGCCTTATATAATTTACCAGAAAATAGGACAGGTTGAATATTCAGGATGGTCTTAATGCTTAAATACCTTCTTAATGACCCTTAGTTACCTGTATTCTGATTTCATATTGATGTATTTTATATTTACATGTCTATCTTCAGTTCCTTGAAAACCACAGTGGCAGGATCAAAAGAAAACCACTTCTTTTCCAGTAATTTCATCTTTCTAATCCTGATTTGACATTTCTTTCTGCAAAATCCTTCATTTTAACTGAAGGATTCCTGTTTCACTGCCAGAACTTTGCTCGTTATGTCTTCAAATCCTATTAAACAATTCCTTACAATAACTCTAATTTCAAAATAAAATAAATAGAATAATTTCTAAAGAACCAAGTAAACCGGTGGACTCTTGCATATATAATGCTACCCCTATTGGATATAGGGAGTGTGGACTGTGTTCAACCATGACTAACTAGTCTACAAGGCATAAAATGTTCTTAGACCTCTGTGGAGTTCTCTTGAGTTCTCAAAGATGTATAGTGTAGCACTGCAAACACCAGGTGCATTCATCACCCTAGATGATGCTACATCTTCTAGATGGCCATTGAAAACAAAGGCTAACTTGTCACGCAGAAGCTTCTTCACTCCCTGCGATACATTGATGGGCATCTTAATAATCTGACCTCATAGACAGGAGGCACCCCATACTTCCAGGGCAGCTGTTTACCAGCTCCATCTGGTACACAGGCTGAGCCCCCACCTGCCTGCAGACTGTCTCGCCAGAGTGGTGCATGCTCTGGTTATCTCTCGCTTTGACTACTGCAATGCGCTCTACGTGGGGCTACCTTTGAAGGTGACCCGGAAACTACAACTAATCCAGAATGCAGCAGCTAGACTGGTGACTGGGAGCAGCCGCAAGACCACATAACACCGATCCTGAGAGACCTGCATTGGCTCCCAGTACGTTTCTGAGGACAATTCAAAGTGTTGGTGCTGACCTTTAAAGCCCTAAACGGCCTCGGTCCAGTATACCTGAAGGAGCGTCTCCACCCCCATCATTCCGCCCGGACACTGAGGTCCAGTGCCAAGGGCCTTCTGGCGGTTCCCTCACTACGAGAAGCCAAGTTACAGGGAACCAGGCAGAGGGCCTTCTCGGTAGTGGCACCCGCCCTGTGGAACTCCCTCCCACCAGATATCAAAGAGAAAAACTACCAGACTTTTAGAAGACATCTGAAGGCAGCCCTGTTTAGGGAAGCTTTTAATGTTTAATAGATTATTGTATTTTAATATTCTGTTGGAAGCCGCCCAGAGTGGCTGGGGTAACCCAGCCAGATGGGCAGGGTATAAATAATAAATTATTATTATTATTCCACCAGGACTACAATAACTCTTTCACACACACTCATCAACCTGAGCCTAGACTAGTTCCCGCAAGAGGATTACTTTCCTGCATAACTCTGATAAGATATAAATGTCACAAAATAAATATGCTCCACTTTCCGTAGTATGTTGTATTGTCCAGTCAGGGACATTTTGTGACCCATGACAGCAGCACCTGACCAGACTGTACAACGCTGATGGGATAAAATCAGGCCAAATCTTTGTTGACAGTAGAAGGCAGGTTAACAGTTAGCATGGCTTTGGGGCCAGGATCAGTTCATAATTCTACAACCCCACGTGGATGGATTGGGTCTGCTGAGTTTGGACTGCCCCAGACCCATTCCATGGGAGTCGGCCAATGTTGAACCTTGCTGTGCTGTAAGCCAATCAGGTTGAGAGAGAGAAACAATCATTTCAGGCCCTGTCAACCAGCGACCCCAAATTGCTCAACGAAGGGTCTAACCTGAGAGTAAGTGAGCGGGAAGCTCTTGAGGAGAAATGGCCCTGAATTCCAGGGGAAGCAGCCTTAAATAGGCTTTCCTCTCCCCTTTGCAAGGACTCACGGGGCCGCTTTTTCCCATGAGCCCATCACACAGGCAACCTACTGGGCAAAACTTTACCCAATATTTTGCTGCAATCTATAGACCCCAGCACTAGCAGCCAAAGGAACCCTGCACTTATTGGGTGTGGAACGAGACTTACTGGAAGGAGGAATCAAACTTAGGTAGGTAGGGCTGCCATATTTCAAAAAGGAAAATCAGGACACCCAGAAAGTGTCCACCTTTTGGAAATTCCCACCCCCGAATGTCAATTCCGGCCTTTGAAATCCCAGTAATGTCTGGACATATGGCAGCCCTAAGTCCACCCCTGTTGAAATCAACCATGAATGTTTTGGCTGTGGCTGCATTGTGCCCCCGTTTTCCAATGGTGGTTATAAACATTAGGCAGGCTATTTTGTGTATGTTACATTTCTTAGGAAGGCCACTGATATGATTTTTTAAAAAGATCAGATGATGATCATTTGCGTAGCTTAGTGACAAGTCACAGCAGTAGTCCTTTATATGCATTTCAGAGAGGATGAATCATGTCTACATTTTGTGCCACAGCTGGTTGCTGGGCAGTTGTCTACAGGAAGCTTAAAAGACGAGGCTTCTAAATGTAATTAATTCTCATGGAGGATAAATTTCACTTTTGCTGTTTCCCCAAACTAATGGTGCACTCTGATACTTCATTGAAACAGTCAATTCTGAACCATTTCTCTTACCGTTTCATGAAATGTAACTCGTAACCAAGAAAATGGGAAAATACATCCAAGGGCTGAGTGAAGGAAGAAGGTCTAGCAAGAAAGTACTCTTCCGACAGGATAGTATATCAGAAAGTTGTAAAAAAAAACCTTCCACAAAAGTCTACCACAGTCTGTTTCCTTTGTTCCCATGAACCTTCCTTGTATTTTACTTCTGTCATGGCCTAGGTAAGACTACATATCCAATATTCCTGATTGTATTGTATTCCTATTCATCCCCAATTTCAAACTACCAGGGCTGTCAATGTGGTGGAGGAAAATACCATAAAGAAAAACACACTGGCTCACCGGCTCAACTTCTGTCACTGCAGCACTTTGAAGACTAGGAATAACTAGGATGATTTTGTCATGATGCAAGGCAAATTCTGAGGAACAGTTGTGTAAAACTGAAGACTCCATGTTGCTGCACCTACGAAAGATGATCCAATGAAAGACCTATACAGTGGTACCTCTGGTTACATACTTAATTCGTTCTGGAGGTCCGTTCTTAACCTGAAACTGTTTTTAACCTGAAGCACCACTTTAGCTAATGGGGCCTCCCGCTGCCGCCACGCTGCCCGAGCACAATTTCTGTTCTCATCCTGAAGCAAAGTTCTTAAACCAAGGTACTATTTCTGGGTTAGCAGAGTCTGTAACCTGAAGCGTATGTAACCTGAGGTACCACTGTATCATGTTTGGAAATGGTAGGCGAAATTTCCTCCCCAGAAAACTCCTCACAAGTAAAAAAAATAAAAAAATTTAAATACTTGGTGGAGAAACTCCTGTTCAAGGGTGCTAACTCAAATAAAATATTGGGGCGGTAGGTAAGCATGCTTTGCATAATTGATCACAAGACACGGTGTACAAACACCATTTCAATGGCAATGGCCATCAACTTTGGGAGTCCCAGTTCCCTCAAATCTTTTATGGGGGATCCAAAGGGACCTCGCCCCTAGGAGTTGGCTCCTATGCCAGTCCAATAACCTCAAACACACACTTCTTTTTCCTGCTGTGCATGAATGGCACATAAATGGCTTCAAACTACAGAAAAAATACTGCTGTTTAGTTTAGGCAATACAATACCCCACATATTTATTTTTATTGGCTACAGCAGCTCTAGCAGCACAGGGAAAGCACTTGAAATGGCCCAGGTATAGGTCTATGACTAGATTAGATGTCAGGCAATTATCAAAACAAAATTTCACAAGTCATAGAACTATCTTTTTACAACTCTGTAATTCAAGTGGGTTTTGGAGTCATTAATTCAGAATTTACCTTAATGTGTATCAAACTCAGAGTGACTGTTGGCCTGTGCTAATTTCTAACTGCTTCCCTACTCCCCAACATACAGTTTAGGGTCACAGTGAGGATAAAGGAGCACGAAGGTGAGGCAGAGGGTTGTGGGGATGTTTTCTTTTTCTTTTCTTTTTTTTCGGTTGTGCTGAAACATTATTTTTAATTTTGAGTCACTGAGTAGCACAAATGATTACCCAGTAGTTGCTTTGTAGATAAAAGATCAGTTAGCTGAACAGCCTTGAAAGAGTATCATAAACTGAAAATTATGTTGTGCCTTACAGGATCTTCTAACACAAAAGCTAGGGACTTTGTGGTATAGGCTATATATTCAACAACAACAACAACAAAAAGTTCAGTGCAGAGTAAGTCATAAACAAGAAAATGCAAAATTGAGCAACTCCTACCTTCTTTGTCTGCTACGTTTACATTGTGGGATTAGTAAATGAAAAGAACAGAGATATCACCAAGCCCATAAAGAATTAATGGCACTGTTTTTAAAGTTCAATTTGATTGAATAAAATGCATCAAAATGGTTTTGTGTGTGTGTGTGTGTGTGTTCTCCCCCAAATATGTAACCTGTGGTTTTTGTTTTGTTTTTTGTTTTGTTTTGTTGTGGTTTTTTTTTGAAATATTTTTTATTAAGGATTTTCTTGTTTTACAGAAGTGTAGTGCCTCGTTTTTTCTTCTTCTTCTTCTTCTTCCTCCATGTAACGTTTTTACAAATCCGTTTCATTTGTTGAGGCATTAGGGGGAGAAGAAAACAGAAAGAAAAAAGAAAGGGGGGGTGGGGAGAGGGAGGAAGGATGGGGGTGGGGTCGGGTGGCGGTGTTTCTATTATGTTTAATGTATGTAGAGTTTGGTGTCAGCGTTGCTTGTGTTGTTCACTTGTGTTCCTTTGGTGGTGAGAGAGGTTGGGGTTGGCTTAGGGTGTGATTGTTTGCTTGTGATTGGCTGTGGTGATCTTTGTTTTCGTGTGTGAGTGAGGTGGGTGGGTGTTTTGGATCAGGTTAGCCATATTGATTTGTATGCTGTTGGTGGATTATTGTCGTTGTCCTGTTGGGCTGTGTATGTGATAAAGGGGAGCCATACCGGGGTGAAGGCGTCTTCTTCTGTTTGTCCCCGTGTCAGTTTCAGTTTATTAGTTAATTTTTCTAGTAGGGCTGTTTCCCATACTATTTGGTACCATTGGTCCATGCTTACTCCTGACAGGTCTCTCCAGTGTCTGGTTATGATGTTTCTGGTTGCTGAGAGCAGGTGGGTTATAAGTTCTTTGTGGTGTAAATGGGCATTGTTGTCTTGGAAGATGTTTAGTAGGGCCAATTCTGGGGTGATGTCTATTACTTGCTTAGTTATTTTACATATTTATTGTATGGCTGTTGTCCAGAATAGTTGAATTTTGGGACACCTGAGACCCTAGAGGAGTCTTCGGGAGTGTGTGCCTGAGGAGGTGCACCCTCTCCAGCATTTTGGTGAGGTTCCTGGGTGTATTAGCGCTAGTTTCCTTGGTGTTAGGTACCACCTGTAGGTGAGTTTCAGTGTGAGTTCTTTTCTTTTTGTTGATATGGATTTAAAGGGGGGTTTAGACCACATTCTGGTCCATTGAGTGGGGTTAATCTCATAGCCTATGTCATTCTCCCATTGTTTTTTGATTGTGTCTAGGGGATTTGCGGGATTTTGGAGTAGTATTTTGTATATTGCGGATACCGTCCCTTTACCGTTTCCCTTTGTTGTTAGGAGGAGGTTTTCGAAGGTTGTCAGGGGCCTAGTTGCTGCTGATTTTACTGTTGGGTTGTTTACTGTTGGGATGTTTTCAACACAAAAACGGATCCTAATACAAAATGTTATCCCAGTTATATGTGTAGTAGCCACTATGTAAAGAAGTGATGGTAGCTTAATGCTCCAGCAAATGCTATACATGCAGAGGGTCCTAGGCTTGAAAACCCAGGTATCTCCCACTAAAAAGTTCAGGTAGCAGCTGATGGAAAGGACCTCCACCTGAGACCCTAGAGGAGTCTTCGCTAACCTGGAGCCCACCAAATATTTTGGACTACAACTCCCATCAGCCCTAGCTGGTGCTAATAGGAGTTGTAGTTCAAAACATCGGGAAGGTTTCAGGTCAGTGAAGGCTCCTCTAGACTGCCCCTTCCAAAGACATCTGGTGGCCTGAAATTAAAGGAAGAGCCCTGCATGTTGCTTTTCAGGAGATAGCTGCAGAGCACCTCTGCAAGAATGCTGGTCGCTCCGGAGAGAAATTGCTAAAACTCAAGGCAGGTTATTTAAAGGCTGGGCTATGGTTCCCCTGAAAACACCACCCCCTTTTAAACCATTTTGACAGCTTTGCAATTGTTCGAGATTAGAAGTCAGGATTGCATAGTGTTCTTTTCCTTTTTATGTCAAGATCTCCTCCCCCCCTTGCTTCCTCTGTTTAATGCAGGCTTTATGCCAAAATTGTCTTCCAACGTCTGCTATGCCAGATGTCACCCTTTTGCCCTTTTGCTCTATCGGCAGATTTTTCTTTTAAGAGCAGCTGAAGCCGCAGTTAGTGAGCACACATTCTATTTAGAAAAAGGGATGTTATGAATAACATCCCTTTGTATTCTTAACTCCCACGAAACCTGAGGGACTTTGTATACATCTACTATTACACATCTTTTAAAAATTTGCTCACCTTCAGTGTGATCCTACCATTGCTAAATGCCATATTGAGTCTAAAAAGGAACACATTGTGTTTTTCCCCTTTGCTCTGGCACAAGACAGAGAGTTGCTGAGTTGTGTTCATGCATCTTCATGGTCACACAAAAGACCAGAAATGACCCGGGCAGTGATATGGTGTAGTGAGCAGGATAGTTGATCACATTCGTTCAACACTATTGCTAACATGGTACACAAGGTATAGAAATAATGTCTCAATGCAGCCCCTCTGCACACATGTCATTCACTCAAAGCACATGTCTTCCACCAATCCTGGGAACTGCAAATTACCACTAACAGAGCTCCAGTTCCTAGCAGCCTTAACAAATTGCATGTGCTTTAAATGTATGGTGCTAATGCACCCACTCTCTCACACGAACACATGCACCAGAGACTGTGCAGAGACATGATTCAACTGGCACCCTGCTTCCTCATTCCTACACAACGCTGATCTGGTGCATTGGAGCCGGTCTGGACTGTGACTGCAGCATGAGTTCCATGTGAACTTCCCTCCCTGCCTGGACAAGAAGAGCATTTCCTCTTTCATCTGTCTCTACCCCCCTCCGGCCTCTTCATCTGCAGTGCCCAAACTGCTCCCTTCTTATTCAGCCAATGCTGAACTATGGAAGACAATGGATCTGCACTGCTGTGGCTACTCAAAAGGGGAGCAGAGAACTGGGCTGTGCATCATCATCATCATCATCATCATCATCATCATCATCATATTTATACCTTGCCCATCTGGCTGGGTTTCCCCAGCCACTCTGGGCAGCTTACAGCATATATAAAAACATAGTGAAACATCAAGCATTAAGAACTTCGGGATATAGGGCTGCCTTCACTTAGTTCTCAGAAGCAGAAGATGTATGGTAGAAGGGGGTCATTATCTTCTCCACACGGCTGAGTTGGTTCCTCTTTTGCAAGAGCACCTTCCCATATCATCAGCCACTGGCAAGGTTGCCACAGGAGCCCTTTGGACAATGTTACCTGCCACCATGAAGGAGATTGGAATGCACAGGAGACAGGAAGGAGCACTGATTTCTGTACCCAGAGTGCTCAAGTGCTCACAGTGGCAGCTTCAGCTATATGTAGCAATAAGAAGCTAATAAATAGGGTGAGTAAGAGTACATATATTGGTTTTTTTTACATTAAATTGCCTTTATAGGTTTAAGATGGAGAACTACATTTTATATACTGCTTGTAAAATAGGCTTGCATATGAAGCAGAAGAGGTCATGAGGGGAGGAAGAAAGTCTCATTTAATAATAACCCTTTTATGGTTGAAAAAGAAGCCCTTTTGATTTTTTTAAACATATAATACACTATACTGAACAAAAAAGTTTAAGTTATCATATATACAGCCATGCTTACCATTAGAGATGCCATCCTTTATGTATATATAATATCCATAATCAGAGGCTGACTTGATTTTTGATCGAGGGGCATGTCTAGAACTCATCAGAAGGTTGGGGAGCTCAAAAGCATTGGCCATAAAAGCAAAGTGTCTGCTTGCTTTTGGTAGTAACAGGTAGACAGGAGGTCTAAATGCAATTGTATCACTTGATTTGAGCATCTGCCCTAAACCCCAACATACTCAGAGGCAAGTCCTGATAATGCACAGTCCCAAGGGCAATGCTAGAGAAGAGTCAGACAGTCCAATTGTCAAATACAGTTTCAGGTCCAAAGCAACGAGAAAGGTTCAGAATCCAACTGTAAGGCCAGGTTCCCACCTCTGCAGAAGATCCAGCGTTGAAATCCTAGGGTCAGTCCCAAAATCACAGGCCACTGGTGTTCTGAAAGCGGCCAAGCCATTGTCCATCAACGGTAGAAGTGGAACAGACAGTGTCTCTGCCTTGTTTCCCTTTTCTCCCCTTCCAATTTTACTTGATACAACTGAGCTTGCTCCAGCTGTGTCTCTCCACTTAACAAAACATGTGATCTTCACCTGCCCTGAGCTTAATCAAGCTGAGTGGCCACAACCCTCCTCCAAGACCTAACAAGTCTCATGATGTTCACCTGAGCAACTAGTAAGCTGTGCTGTGTTAAAGTCTGTTAAAGGGCACTTTCCACTGTTCCTGATGCCTCAGAGCCTGCTGTGTTCATGGAGATGGAGACATTTCTGGTTCTGGTAATGTGTCACTTCCCCTGACACCTGTGACCTGGTAGCTGCCCCTTCAATGTCCTCTGATGTCCCTTGAGTACATCCTAAGTCCCCAACCTTCCTTTCCCCCATCTCCAGCTTTTCTTGGTGTGTACAAATTGTGGCTACACCATCACTGGGATCCTCTTTCCCTTCTTCAGTGTCCTGCCAGTTCATGCCAGCTTCACTCTTAAGATCATTTGGAGCAGCCACTGCACATTATGTTTACATCACGTGACGTGTCATGAAAACAAGCACAATTCTCTGAACATAGCAATGATCTCATAAAATGTGACAGGGAGAAGGCAGGGAAAGGATTCTAGTTCATTTGAATATGTGCTGCCAACCCAGCTTTGATCACCAATCTTTACATGTTGTGCAGAATATAAAGCCACTGATTAATGGCTTTACATGTAAAATGACTGGCTGTTACTCTGCTCAATATGAACATTTACATAATGTAAAATATTTTTTAAAGAGGGATATCACACTGTTTCTTCAACAAATTGGTCTTAGAATTTATGCTTTAACCTGAAGATCCATTTATGAGAGCACAAAGGAGGTGCGAGTATTTTACCAAAAGGTCAGGTCATTTTCAACTGCTTCTTGTTCCTCCATTGTAGAAATTCTAAAAGAAAAATGACAGACATGACACTATTTACCTTGCCAAGAATAAATGTCAAAGTCATATGAAAAAGAAAGAACGCTAAACTTAAAAAAATAATAATTGGAGGGCAACTTCAAAAATGCAAATTAACACTGGCAGAGAAATATTGGGCAGTTTTGTATTGCAAGACGGATACGACTAATGTACTCACAAGCCAGAGGTACATTTCCACTCCCCAAAAGTCGTTAATGGAGCTTGGAATTTTGATTCTAATTAGGTCATCAACAACTCCGTTCTCACATTCACCTGCCTAGACCCAGGCTGCCAAGCCTCTCCTTGTCATTAGGGCAACTATATCAATACTAACTTAAGAGATGGAAATGTCTAGGGCTGACATCTGCTATGGCCTAGGCCTCAGGAAGGAACCCACTGATAGTAATTGCATCCTCTTCCTCCTTGAAGTTACATGCCTTCCCTGAGCAAGAGAACCACGAGAAGAACACTGTGAATGAGCTGTAACCCCAAGAAACTGGAATGGCTTTGTTTCGTTTTGGTGCTTATTTTTATTGTGTATTTTTATTCTGTGGACCGCCCTGAGATCTTTGGATGAAGGGCAGTATACAAATATAATAATTAAATTAAATTAAATAATCCCAAATGTTATGAATTTTGTAAGCTTTCGGATGCTTTCATTGTGTTTCTTTTTGTGTTCACAGTTCTTTATTTGGGGTCTCTGGGATTCCCAACAAAGGACTCATGCAGAGGCAAATGGCATGGCAGTTTCAAAGGCAAACAATAGCAATATCCTCTCTTAATCCTATGTTATATAAATGACCAAACTAAGAATAAAACAGAGCACCACCCGCTTAAGGTTCTGTCTTTCAGGCTGTCACCACAGATCCTCTCTTGGCCACTGTCAGCACCAGCTGCTCTCCCCTGAAGCTTGGTCACAGAGGGGAAATTGTGTTTGCTTGCCCCAGTCCTGCAGCAGTTTTCTTAAACTGGGTCTCAGCATATGTGCAGTGCAGGTGCCAGGCCATCTTGCACCCTAGGCATGCCTAACTTCTTGCACGTACACACACACACCCAAATTGCTAACTTCAATTTTCAAAAACAGAAAATAAAATAAAATAAAAGCACAACACTTGAAACTGTTATATTTATTTTAAATTACAATAATAAGTAATACAGCTGTCTTTGATCATCACTCTCAAATACAAAAGAAAAGGTTTTAGCACACAAAGCATCTTGCATAATCTTGCAAATTGGGGTGTTAAATTTTAAGTCTCTTAAATGTTTCCATTTCAGGCACATCAAAATCTCATGGGAATCTTCGTATGCCGTTTCCTTTGCCGGCTTTGCCACCAGTTCCTTCAGGTCAAGTGCTGATGCTTGGACACGTTCAGCTGATAAATAGTTGCCAAGCCAACTAGTCTTTTTTCTGCTGCGTTGTTGAGAGTACGTAAGCTGTTATAATTTTGAGCTTTGAGTTACTGTGTTCACCACTTGCCACTGAAAGTGTGAGAAGGAGCCTTAGAGCAACAGAAACATTAGGCACATTATCCAGGATGTTTTGTTGTAGGATGAAGATAAGTACTCCTCCTGAATTTGGAGGTTTCTAAGTCATTGAGAAAAGTTCACAGCACAGGTCTTCATCATTGATATATTTGTTTCCATTGTGCATCAATGATTTTTCCTAATTCTTGCAGGCCTTAAGTACATCTTAAGTAGATTCCCACCCCACCCCCATATACTGTATATATCATAAAGGTAAACGGTAAAGGTAAAAGGTAAAGGTAAAAGTAAATGGACCATTAGGTCCATTCGCGGACAACTCTGGGTTGCGCACTCATCTCGCTCTATAGGCCGAGGGAGCCGGCGTTTGTCCGCAGACAGCTTCCGGGTCATGTGGCCAGCATGACTAAGCCGCTTCTGGTGAAACCAGAGCAGCGTACGGAAACACCGTTCACCTTCCCACCAGACTGGTACCTATTTATCTACTTGCACTTTGATGTGCTTTCGAACTGCTAGGTTGGCAGGAGTTGGGAATGAACAAAGGGAGCTAACCCCGTCGTGGGGATTCGAACTTCCGACCTTCTGATCGGCAAGCCCTAGGCTCTGTGGTTAAGACCACAGTGCATACTAGAAGCCAAATCAACATACAATCATTGTTGTATGTTCAATATGATTAATGTCAGGTGTGCAGTCCAAAATAATTGAGCAGTATTTTGCTGAGTTTGCATGCCCTAATGGTGGCCAAGAGACTGATATTGATGAATTGGAAAAATAAAGATATGATACCCTTTAATCAATGGACTGACGATATGACATCACCTATGAACGGACTGCTTACAGGAGCAGACTTTGCTTGCATAAATATGATAATATTTGGAAAGACTATATACAAAATGTAGTAGGCTATGAATATTTACATACGTATTAGGATAATAACACTATACCAATTTATATAAGAATGTATGGGAATATCATATATTGCATTTCTGCTATATATAATTTTTAATATGTATATTCGTTGTTCTTTCCTCCTTTGCTTTTCCTTCTTTTTTCTGTATCACTTTATTTATTTTAATTGAAATCACTTCAATAAAATATAAATAACAAAAGAGATTGCATGTACTAAATATTCCTGCTTTATAGCACCTGCTAGAAGCTGGGTAACCTCATTTTGGATCTCTTTTCCTAGGTCGCCATCTTTATTAACTTTATTAACTCTTCGCAAATGTTCATTCATGATAGTATCAAAAGGGGCTAGATATTCTACAAACTTCAAAACATTTCCATTGCTAGCACTATACAACTTTCTGTTGTACCACAGAATGCCAAGTTTTGCATGCCAAGAACTCTTACCCAAGCAATCAAGTGTTCCAAGATTTGTCGCCAAGATTTTTCTTCTTGCCTAATTTTCTGCTGGTTAACATCATCCATTGTTTTTCCTTTGTTGTTGTTTAGTCGTTTAGTCGTGTCCGACTCTTCGTGACCCCATGGACCAGAGCACGCCAGGCACTTCTGTCTTCCACTGCCTCCTGCAGTTTGGTCAAAGCTTTTCCTTTAGATAAGTGCAATTCAAGTTGTCTCCAAGTCTGATAGTTTTCTAAATGGTCAGTATTCCGCTTACATGAAGACTGAATTGTTTCAGTGTTCTTCGGATCTTTTGAACCTGTTTCATGTAGGGTTGGGGAACCATTTTATTTTATTTTATTTTATTTTATTTTATTTTATTTTATTATTTTATTTTATTTTATTTTATTTTATTTTATTTTATTTTATTTTATTTTATTTTATTTTATTTTATTTTATTAACAACCTACAGCAACACACACACCTTTTGAGGTCGAATATATCAACCATTATTGATACCCTTCTTCACCACTTGCTAGTCTCCTCTTGTAGTGTACAGGAGAACATCCTCTGTTTTTTCAGTCTTTGGGGAAATCATGTGATAAAACCTGCTGTGGTTCATGTTATATTACAAACCGTTACAAATTATCACTGCAATAGTTAGGCCAGTTAGCAGGGTCACTGTAATTCAAGTCAGGCACAATACCATCTTCTTTTGCAGACTTTGCAGTGCTCTCACTTTTCTCGACACCCCCTTTTTCCCTGGCCCGTTTTCCGGAAATACCTTCAGTTTGTGAAGTTTACATCATTTGCAGCAGCGGCAACAGCACCACATTCAGCTCCCTCAGTACAAGTTTCAACAAGAATATAGTCCTATTCTTGTTCTTCAATTGTTTTCTGTGTGCAAAGGTATTTCAGGAAGAATCCCGTGTGTGTGTGTGTGTGTGTGTGTGTGTGTGTTACACAACCTCCAGTAAACTCTATGGCCTATGTATCTTATATATACATACAAAACAATTCTAGTGTATGAATTAATTCAAAAATAAATTTCTTCAAAACGTAAAATAAAAGTATAATGTATAAGATATAACAAAAAATAATCTGTATAAAACTGTGCCCATCAAGGGTCAGTGTTACACCCCTCTGTGGTCTGTGCCCTAGGCGCACATCCTTGCACATGTCTACATTGTAAAGCACAAATATTCCCAAGTGCCCAATATACACTTCACCCTATACCTATCAAAGCGAATGATGAGATCTTGTGCTAGCCTGCTACTTTGAGATCTCAGGCCTGGGGCTTGAAATATGTGCTCTCATGTGGATAAATTTCCACTGCCAGACCCAATACTTTGAGCCATTGGAGGGCAAAGTCCAATGGGTACCCCCTCCTCCAGCTCAAGCAAACCCTAGACCCTAATATTGGTTCTATAGGAATTTATCCTCTTGCTCCTCCAGACAAATCTGCAAATCTCCCATCATCACCATTTTTAATGTATCTAATTTAGACTGGTGGTGGAGGACACTCAGATCAAGGGCTTCAATACACATTCTCTGTGTGCTTGCATCTTCAACAATCTAAATGCATCAGCACGACTTACCAGGCCTCCACCAGCTCCATCAGCTCCACCAGTATTTAAATTCCTTCCCTACATATTCCCATTGTTTGTCAGGTCATTAGTAATTTTACATCCTTATTGGCCGTAATACTGCTGCCTGCCACGTCAGTTTCTTCAGTGTTTGACAGCTTGCCACGTCAGTTTCTTCAGTGTTTGACAGCTCCAATTCACTCAGTTCCCCTGGTACTGCAAAGGTTAGTTTGGGTACATTTCTCAACCTGCTGCTAAATCCATATTGCATGCCCTTACCACTGAAGATGTCCTGGTACCGCATATCATTTGATATGATTTATGCATAAAGGGCCTTCACAGATGTCAGGGAACTGCCATCAGAGAGGCAGGTGGTGGAAGGACTCAAGGAAGCTAGGAGAGACTCGACAGCGGAAGAAGGCACCAGCAGGGGGAGAGAGGGAATGCAGAGAGAAAGTGAGTCGGAGGGATGGCTCAAGGAGACTTCCAGCGAAAACAGTGGGGAAGTTTCAGGACCTCCTATAGGTACACCCACTCCTCGCCGGAAACTGTCGCGCCGAGAATCCCGAAGACGCGTTTCCGTTAAGGAACTTTTATGCTGGAGTAGATTCTGTAAACGCCCACTGTCGGATTCTGCCAGCAATTAAGGGAGTCATGTTTTGAGGGGCTCCGTGGAGGAAAGAGCTTTGAGAACCATGCCCAAGCTCTGAGGGACTAAGCTTTTACGCACAAGCAGCTCATCATCCCATCACAGCAATCCGACAGTCCCTGAAAGCCGCTTGTGCAAGGAGAGGCATCATGAGCAACCCAACAGGAGCCGGAGACGCAGGGGGAGCTGGAGCGGGTCCAAGCCTGGAAGAAAGGTACAGGGTGTTGGAACTCCAGCTAGCACTGCAAACGGCGAGGCTCGAAGAGAGGCAGGCTCAGGATGAAAAGGGGAAGGCCACTCCCATCGCAAGGAAGGTGCCAGGGTTGGTGCAAAAATTTGGGGGTGATCCCAGAAATTATCAAGCCTTTAGGACAGAGATGCAATACGCCCTTAATCTGCAGTTTGATGACTTTGCCGATGAGGAATCGCGAGTGGCGTTTGTGATTGGGCATCTCGAAGGGGGGGCGAGAGACTGGGTGAGGCCCCTGATGGCAGCGAATAATGACGCCTTAAAGGACTCGAGAAAGTTTTTTCGCGCCATGGACCTGATGTTTTCCAGCGAAATTGAGCAGGGGGTGGTGCGCAGACAGTTGACTGGTCCGTCCGAGAGTATTGGACAGAGTTCACCATGCTGATCCATAAATTGGGGTGGGACTTGTCTGCGGACCCGATACAGATGCTGTTCGAGGAAGGGTTATCCCCGGCGGTAAAGGACGAGCTTTCCCGCGCGCCCAGGGCGGAGTCCATGGACCAGCTGACCAAATCCGCGCTCGCTATAGGAGCGCGCCAGGAAGCAAGAGCCTTGGAGAAGCGGGAAGGGAAAGGGGAACGTTGGAGTGAGTTCCGCATTCCTGAGATGCCAGAGCAGCATTCCCCGCCGGTAGAACCGATGGAGGTTGGAGCAGCACGTGCGCGCGGAGTTTCAAACACCAACGAAGGGCGGAAGAAGGAGGGAAAAGGCGCCAAGAAATGTTTCCTCTGCCAACAGCCAGGACACTTTGCCAGAGTCTGCCCTCAAAGGAAGGGATGGCAGGGAATGGCGGGGGCTGTTGGGAGTGAAGAGGAGGGGGGTAAGGAGCAGGTAAAAGCCAACGCCTGGCTGCCAGCATCGGGGCACAGCAGCCAGGCCAAAGATCAGTAAATGTGCCCAAGCCGGAACCCCCAAGACCAGCACTAGTCATAGAGGTGTTGCTAGAGCTACCGAATGGACATCCGCTAAAGATAAAGGCTCTATTAGACTCAGGCAGCTCCTGTAATTTTATGAGTAAGGAGTTTGCAGCCGAACACCAGATAGAGACTCTCCCTTTAAGTAACCCTTTGCAGGTGACAACGATTGATGGGAGGGAGCTGTTGGGGGGAGAAGTTAACCAACAGACTGTTCCCATGATAATGAAGGTGGGAAGACACATGGAAGTGATTGCGTTTCATGTGGCCACCCTGGGAGGAGCGCCCATCATATTGGGAATGAGCTGGCTAGCAATGCATGATCCGCTAGTGGGATGGCACCAGCGGGTAGTGTCCTTTGGGTCAGCACACTGCCTAGAACACTGCAAAGAGAGGGAGGCTCAGGGAGGAGCCCGGGCCACTCTAGCAGGGATGGAGGTAAAAGGTAAAGGGGAGGTACCGCGACAATACGCCGACCTGGGTAACGTCTTCAGCGAAAGAGAAGCAGATAGACTGCCCCCGCATAGACCCTTTGACTGTCAAATTAACCTACTCCCAGGAGCCCAGCTGCCAGTGGGCAAACTGTACGCCATGTCCGACAGGGAGATGCAGGAGTTAAGGGAGTTCATTGACAAGAACCTCAAACGAGGTTTCATCAGGGAGTCAAGAGTGGTGGGGGGCAGCCCAGTGTTCTTTGTGGACAAAAAGGACATGGATAAACCCAGGCTGGTAGTGGATTACCGGGCCGTAAATGCAGTGTCAGAACCCGTGACCTTCCCCATGCCCAGAATTGATGACATTTTGACCCGAGTGAGGAAGGGAAAGATTTTTACCAAACTGGACCTGAGGGGGGCGTATAACCTGATACGGGTGAGAAAGGGAGATGAATGGAAAACTACCATGTTCACCCCCTTGGGGGCCTTTGAGTATCTCGTTATGCCCTTTGGTCTACAGGGGGGCTCAGCCTGCTTTCAATCCTTCATGAATCACGTCCTGGGACCTTTACTTTACAAGAACTGTGTGGCATTCTTAGATGACGTATTGGTGTACTCAGAGAATGAGGAGCAGCATGTGCAGGATGTCAGAGAGGTACTGAGCAGGCTGCAAGCAAACCAGCTGTGGGTGAAACTGGAGAAGTGTCAGTTTCATACCAGAGAGGTGGAGTTCCTGGGGTACCGCTTGTCAGACAAGGGGTTGGCCATGGATCCCAGCAAGGTTCAGGCGGTACTGGAATGGAAGACACCTAAAACAAAGAAAGACGTGCAAAGGTTCCTGGGGTTTGGAAACTTCTATCGGAAGTTCATCAAGAACTTTGCCCACTTAACGGCTCCCATCACTGATTGTCTCAGTAGCAAGAAGAAATTTGTCTGGACGGAAGAGGCGCAGCGAGCGTTCAAAAGTTTAAAGAAGGCGTTCGCGTCGGAAGAACAGCTTTTGCACGTGGATCTGCAGAAACCGATGAGAGTAGAAACAGATGCATCAGACCGAGCGGTAGGGGCGGTGCTTCTTCAGCCGGGAAAGGATGCGTCAGAATGGAGACCGTGTGCCTTCTTCTCGCGGAAATTGAATAAATCCGAGAGGAACTACACCGTGTACGACCGAGAACTACTCGCCATTCATGAAGCGTTCCGGAGGTGGCGACACTTGCTGATTGGAGCACAACACAAGGTCCAAGTGTGCACCGACCACAAGAATCTAGAATATTGGAGAACGGCCCGAGTACTGAACCAGAGACAAGTGAGATGGGCCCAGGAGTTCTCCAAATTCCATTTTGAAATTTGCTACGTACCAGGTCCAGAGAACGTCAAGGCGGACGCTCTCTCTCGAAAACCAAAGTATTTAGAGGGGGAGGGAGTGCCATAGGAAAGGCATATCATCCCCGAGGACCACTGGGTGTGTGGGGCGGCATTGGTGGGACAAAGAGAACTGGTAGAGGGAACCGAGAACAATGAATACGCCCAAGATAAGCTCAGAGGACTCCGGGGAGCTGGAGAGAACACAGGGGGGTTTGAGGAAAGGAACGGGGCGTTGTATTACAAAGGGGCACTGTACATACCCGAAGGAGAACTGAGGGGCAGAGTACTCAAACAATTGCACGACAGCCCCACAGCGGGGCACTTCGGGCAGCACAAAACCATGTGGTTGGTTACCAGGGAGTTTTGGTGGCCCAAGGTGAGAGAAGATGTACGTGAATATGTAAGGGGGTGCGACCGCTGCCAGCAGGCAAAAGGGGAAAGGCGGGCACCAGCGGGGCTACTGGAACCATTACCCACACCAGAACGACCATGGGAGGCAGTATCCATAGATTTTATGACGGATCTGCCAAAATCCAAGGGGAAAACAGCTGTCATGGTTGTGGTAGACCTATTAACCAAGATGTGCCACTTTATAGCCTGCTCACATGCGGTCACGGCAGAAGAGACCGCCAAGTTGTTTGCAAAACACATTTTTAGGTTGCATGGCGCCCCCTTGAGGGTGGTCTCAGACCGAGGGAAACAATTTACTTCCAGGTTCTGGAGGAAGCTCATGAGCTTACTGCACGTAGAGGTAAATTTTTCGACTGCCCGACACCCAGAAACAAATGGGCAGGCGGAAAGGGCAAACAGTATTCTACAACAATACCTGAGGTGTTATGTTAATGACAGAGAAAATGATTGGGTAGAGAAGTTGGCTCTGGCAGAATTCGCCTACAATAACGCGGAGAATGTGTCCACCAGGATGAGTCCCTTTTTGGCTAATTATGGGTGTCATCCCAGGGCATTTCTGGGAGAAGGCGGGGAAAGATGGAGTGTTCCGGCAGCGGAGCACTTTGTAGAAGAGATGGAAGCAATCCATCGTCAGCTCCAACTTAATTTAGAGAGGGCCAAAGAAGAATACAAGAAGCAAGCGGACAGAAGCAGAAGGGAAGGTGAAACCATAAGGGTGGGGGACCGGGTGTGGTTATCGACCCAAGGGCTGCCATTTAAGGGTGGGTGTAAGAAATTGAGACCCAAACGACTGGGACCATTTGAGGTCATACGACAGGTCAATCCGGTGGCCTTCAAACTCAGGTTACCTAACCACATGAAACTGCACCCAGTATTCCACAGGTCCTTACTGTCACCGTACCGAGAAGGGCGGGAGTGGGGGGAACGTGAACGGGAGGTCACTCGAACACCAGTCATAGAAGAAAGGGAACGCAACATGCAGGTGGCAGAAATCATTGATTCCAGGTGGAAAGGAAATCAGGTGGAGTATTTGGTAGCATGGGAAGGGGAACCGGAGTCAGAGGACACATGGGTACCGGCAGAAGAGGTCAATGACGAGGTTTTAATAGAAACGTTTCATCAATGGTTCCCAAGAAAACCTCAGCCTGTAATGCGGTTCAGGAAGGAACACTTTGGCACCACCGACGAGGAAGAGGAGTTCGAAGGGTTCCCAGAATCAGGGCTGGAAGAAGGAGTAGACTCCGATGAGGAGGAGTACTCAGGAAGAAGGGACGGTAGTAGGTGGAGGGAAGTGTTTGAGTCTTCGGAAGATGAGGGAGGTTCTTTCCGGGGTTTTTCATCCTCACCACCCGTAGAGGAGGGGGCGGGAGGGGGTGAAGGGGGCCCTGGAGGGGAGGTGGATGTCAGGGAACTGCCATCGGAGAGGCAGGTGGTGGAAGGACTCAAGGAAGCTAGGAGAGACTCGACAGCAGAAGAAGGCACCAGCAGGGGGAGAGAGGGAATGCAGAGAGAAAGTGAGTCGGAGGGATGGCTCAAGGAGACTTCCAGCGAAAACAGTGGGGAAGTTTCAGGACCTCCTATAGGTACACCCACTCCTCGCCGGAAACTGTCGTGCCGAGAATCCCGAAGACGCGTTTCCGTTAAGGAACTTTTATGCTGGAGTAGATTCTGTAAACGCCCACTGTCGGATTCTGCCAGCAATTAAGGGAGTCATGTTTTGAGGGGCTCCGTGGAGGAAAGAGCTTTGAGAACCATGCCCAAGCTCTGAGGGACTAAGCTTTTACGCACAAGCAGCTCATCATCCCATCACAACAGATTATGGAGATATAAGGCTACATGGTTGTCAAGCCACACACACACACACACACACACACACACCAACAGCTTTTTGTGCATATAATTGCAAAGGTGTCTTGGAGTTGTTTTCCAGATGATAATTATCTTCCAATGCAGGACATTAAAAAATTAAAAAATAATCCTTTGCAATTGGAAAGTCATGCACGTTGACCAGAGATGCCATCATTCTAAAATTAGTTGTGTCCATCGCATCATTTAAGATTATCTTCAGTGCCTGCAAATAATTCTGCATTATGCATGCAGAGCATATTGGAATACTGCCTACATCTGTCTGATACAGAAGGTTAACATTTGTAACATTCTGAGATGTAGTTAGACTATATTTCTTTATTGCTATAATTAGTGAACCGATATTACTTTCAGCTGCTTAAAATGTTCCTGGAGTAGCGCTCAGTCCTCTGAAATCTTTCTTTATCCTAGTGGAAGCAAATGAAGGCCAGTTTAGATCTTCATCTGAAGACATATTATTTTTACAACTCCTGAAAAACTGTACTTCACAGTACTCTCTCTTCGTATTACACTATCACCTTTGTTTATATCGTTCATAATTTAATCATTAAACTTACATTCCAGCTTTGCTAAAAATGTAGTTGGGAGTTTAATTAAGCTTTATGCTACTGTGAAATGGGAAGGGAAGAACTCATCATTTTTATAGAGAAGAAGAAATTGATCCCAAGGGAGATTTAGGGGAAATTAAACTTATGAAGCAATTTGAATACTTGTTTAATAAGTTGTTCCAGCACGTTATTAAATATATGGTGGTATATTTTCATGATGCAATGCATGCAGCTGTTTATAAACAAGAGGCCCAGAGAATCATCCAAACTAAGTTGAACAAATTTGAATTATGTATAGACACCACCAAAAACCCAACACATTTCCTGAAAGTTATCTACACCTTCCTTCAAACGTTCAACCACATACCTAACAGCACACAATGTTTTCCTGTGACAAATTTTCCTATCCAAGGACTGACCAGACCCAGAGTTGCATGGCTAAATTTAAGCAAGATGGCTACATTAAGTACTACAACACTTTGACAACTGATCTCTGTGTGTTTTAGGACACAGCCTCTTGATTTGACCATGATTTGTTTTAACTGTTTTTCACACTGAATTTTAAATTGATGTAATCTGCCCTGGGATCTGCAGGTGAAGGGTAGGTAATAACAACAACAACAATAACAACCATGATGATGATAATGATGGCAATAAGAATAATACCAAGGCCTAGGAAGCTGGGCCAACCCAAGACATTTTAGTAACTGGGAAAACCACACAGTGGCTTTCCTTCCGCCAGGGATTAGTGAAGAGCTACATAAGGGACACGGGTGGCACTGTGGGTTAAACCACAGAGCCTGGGGCTTGCCGATCAGAAGGTTGGCAGTTTGAATCCCCCAACAGGGTGAGCTCCCATTGTTCAGTCCCTGCTCCTGCCAACCTAGCTGTTCGAAAGCACGAAGTGCAAGTAGATAAATAGGTACTGCTGCTCTGGTTTGCCAGAAGTAGCTTAGTCATGCTGGACACATGACCCGGAAGCTGTACGCCAGCTCCCTCGGCCAATAAAGCGAGATGAGCGCCACAACCCCAGAGTCGTCCGTGACTGGACCTAACGGTCAGGGGTCCCTTTACCTTTACCTTTTACATAAGAAAGAAGGAGGGGGGAAAGTCCACATTGGGAACAAGTGGAGGAATCAATTAAACTTCATGCCAAGTGGGTGCAGATTTCAGGAGAGACTCAAGAGAGAATTGACCTTTGCCATTTCCTTCCTAGGGATAGGAGGAGAACAGTGCTTCGTATTTAACAAGAGGCTGCTGTAGAGGTAGCGTTTTAGGGGCTGCCAAAGAGGTGGCAGATCTGGCCTCCACAGAGTGTGCTGCAGCTGTCGCCATCATGACAATGCATTCCTTGGAGGTGGGATCTGCTGCCCCTCTGGATCCTGCCAACCAAGGCAGTTTCCTCACCTTGCCTCATGGGTGTGCTGGCCCTGCTAGGAAGGCCCACTGGTGACATCTGCTTGGAATCCTCTGATCAGTAACAGTTTCCTGCGTCTAGAATCCACCATTTAAATTTCTCATGTGGCAGTACAGTGGGACACTGAAAATGTAAAATGGTGGCTCGCAGCCTGGTGCCAGTCAAACCCTGATTCCTGCTTCTTCTACCACCATATAAGCCTTGCCAGGGAACTCACTCCCATCAGATGGGCGGGGTATAAATAATAAGCTGTTGTTGTTGTTGTTGTTGTTGTTGTTGTCCACTCACCATTCCTGTACCAGTAAATATCATTCCTTGATATAAGCTGTTGTTGTTGTTGTTGTTGTTGTCGTCCACTCACCATTCCTGTACCAGTAAATATCATTCCTTGGTGTAATCACTCAGAAAATAATGGCTTTCTGCTGTATATTTCATCTTAGGAAGTTCAAAAAAATATTAACTGGGGACAAAAATGCATTCTTCACATCATTTGAGAAAGCAGCACAGTGGCTGAACTGGATTGTGCAGCTGGATGAAAAATGGCAGTGATAGCCATTGTCAAAATTTTTTTTTAAAAAAAAAAAAAAGCTGAAATGAAGGGCCACATCCCCACCCCCGCAACATTGATGCCAAGAGCGCAGAAAAGTGGCACTTTACTAAAGCTTGACAACCGTCTTGTCGTCTATAGATTACTCTGGTGAGATTAATTCATACAAGATGTCATAGAGTGTAGCAGAAGTAATCAAAATTAGAACGAAAGTTATCAGAACATTGATCGGCTGGTAGTCTAAAACTACAATAAACCATCTCTGCATGAAATGCTTTCCAACTTCAAAAAAAACCCAAAGTGGAATATTAGAAGTGCGATACAGACAGACAAAAAGTGATGTTTTCTTTCAGGAAAACAAGTGTGTGTGTGTGTGTGTGTGTGTGTTGCAGATGTGGGCTTGTTCCCCCCCCCATATATTTTTCTCTTTCTTCTGTAGCATTTTGTACGGTTGTATTTTCTTGCTGTGTGTGTGTGTGTGTGTGTGTGTGTGTGTGTGTGTTGGATTTAATCACATGGTGGTGAAATGCCGAGTTGCAAACTGGAAAGCTTATACTAATAGTAAGAAGCGATCAATTATAACTGTGCATTTTAACTGCAGTGCCACATTTTAGTGGTAAGCACATTTCCTAGTATTATCCCAGTTGGAATGACTTTTAAAATACAAAAAAGTGAGATGAATAATTTAACACCATGCTGGGAGATCTTTATTAATTAAGGACGTCTTCTAGAGGTGTTATTTTCAACCCACACCCCCATAATGAATATGACTGTTCCTCCTAAACTACTGAAAAACTATTGAAAGGAAAAGAATGCATCATCTGAATCATAAGCCTTTTGCACAGTGCCAACCAGCTAAGCGTTCCAAAACGATTAATGCTCTCTATTGAATTAATGAATTGGTTTTTCAAAGGAGGGGGAAACTGCGTATGGGGGGGGAATCTAATTCTCGCAGAAATCCAAACAGAGTCAAACAGTGCCAAAATGCCATTTCTCCCTCTCTGAAACACTTCTCCATGTTGTGACGCCGAGACAAACTACATATTACGTTGCCTAGGGAAAGTCCACATTTCTTAATGGTGGGATTTCTACTCCAAAATGAAACACTCGAGGCAACTAAGATGATGACTTTTAAAATAAAATAAAACTATTAGATTTCTGCATCGCAAGGGGATGGACTAGGTGACGCTCGGGGTCCCTTCCAACTCTACAACTCTATAATTCTGTTTGAAAATGTAACTAAAGAAATGAGTAAGTTTTTTAAAAAAAACAACCAGCAGCAGCACCTTCTACAGTCTAGTGGCAAAATCACACAAGTATCAGGTCTAAGACTGTTGAAAGGAATGTGTTAAAGGGGCAATGGAAAACTAGTAATAAATGGGCTAGATGTATCTCCAAGGGCATTTAGTTCCATATCCTGGGTATGGATGCCCATAATGGAATACAGAGGTCCATAGGGATGTGGTAGTTCAGCCCCAAGCCAATTTCATTTAATTCTGAAACTCCATTCTATAACTATTTATGAGCAGATTGTGGGAGGGGGGGGGGATCCTAAAAAGAAAGTAGAGTTGATGAAGAAGAAAGTAGTAACAACAAGGTGGTCTAAGGGCTGCCTCTCTCTTCCTTTATCTTTACAAAAAATAATTTATGCTGCTAAGAGCAGTTTTGTGGCTGCACATCAAAAGAATCCATTTTAAAATGTCCCGAGGAAGTAACTGTACATCACAATGTGTAGTCCCTTCCTGGAGAATTGTACATGTGGGCAGCCATCTTGTTTTCTATGCTAATGTAACACACACCCACACACACCCAAAAAAAGGGGTTTCTGGCACTGCCTCCTCTGTTAAAGCCAACTGAGGAGCTGGTGGCTGGAAAAGGTATTAAGTTTATTGAGAGATGCATCAGTCAAGACACAGGGTGAATACGATCAAAAGCCTGTGCCTTGAGCATTGGGGTAAGCAGGTACTGTACTTACACATTTTGCAGATGTACCTGGGCTCGTGATTGATCTCTATAAGCTTCTGAATTGGTTAGAGTTCTGCATGGACAAAGCATGCTAAGCTCTAATTGGTCTTCTCCCCACTTGTGGGGGCTCTCGTGTTTGTCCCCTGCTTGGATTAGCAGTTTCATATATGACTGTAGCAAGGCCACCTAGCTTCCTGTTATGCTCTGTGGT
The DNA here is from genome assembly GCF_964252035.2 of Podarcis erhardii. Classification (NCBI taxonomy): domain Eukaryota; kingdom Metazoa; phylum Chordata; class Lepidosauria; order Squamata; family Lacertidae; genus Podarcis; species Podarcis erhardii. Next base: position 52,826,478 of record NC_138500.1, read on the forward strand.
TACAGTACCTGAGTACTTTCCAGACCCATACTTTCCAGACCCTAAAGGTCACATTCACTGTATTTTGCTAAGCTGGTAGATTCTTATCCCTATTACCAGAGTAGTCTTGCAAATTCATGCAAGCCTTCTGCTATACCATAAGGGAGGGGGGACACTTACAGAAAAGCAAAAGGAAACTTCAGGTTAGAAACATCCTGGTGATAATGATTGTCCACTCATGTCCACCTAGGCCTGAATCCCTTGTGGGCTGGCTATCACAAGGAAGAACGAATCAGTCCTCCAACCATCTTAAAAGCACAGCGTAAGCTCACATGCAGTTCAGTTGATCAATTGACTTAATCTGCAGATCAATATTCCTCCTCCAAGAGGAGGAAAATGGGAATGTTCACTCCAAAAAGTGGTGGAAACTGGAATCCTCCACAATCCTAATCCTGGATTTCATAAACAGAAAACATCCCCTCCCCTTGCTCCCATCAACCATACTTATGATTGTGGTAGGAATCTGAAAGGAATGGCCAGAGCCTGTAACATTACTGAGTAACCTAGCTTGACCATGGTGGTCCACGACTATCTCAAACAGATGAAGCACAAGACCATTTTCACCCTGGTGGTGAAAGCCAAGGAGGGCTATGGATCAGGTAGTTAATCCACCACCGGACTCCCCTATGCCCTCCTTGCCTTCAAATTGCACAGAGTATTTTCTATGAAATGAAAAAGATACTATACAATATTGAAACGTATAGTAAACATAGCACATTGCCATATTCAGATCTGTGGCTGCCGGCCTCCACACTGGTTGCAACTATCACACACAAGAGTGTGAGTCATAGTTGCTTCTTATCCACCCACTGCCTCTCAACCTCCAACGAGAATGGAAATATCTAACAAGCTAAGATTATCTTGTACTGCTATTTTGCTTATTCGCCTACGTAATGTCTCAAAACATATGTGTTTACCTTCTAAAATAGATCTAGGGCACTCCCCTTGTACTACTCAGAGTTCCCAAGAACAGCTGCCCATACTAATCCAACACTATAAAGCATATGCCGTAGTTGGCAAATGACTAAGGCAACTTGTCACATTGTCCACGCTGAATGCGGGACAAAAATAGCTTTGGGGAAAGGGTATGTTACATTGAAGGCCCTCTGCGAACCTGACCACAATGTGATGGAGTCCCAGTCTTCCTCATATTATCCTGTCTCTAGAAAGCAGACCCAAGCAAATATTAGCAAAACAAAATTGCTGCTAGTAACATAACAATTGTTATTATTGGTTACATTTTTCTCTCACTCTGCCTTCAAGGAATAGCATATGGGTACATCATTTGCCACATTACCATACTGGCCCAAATATAAGACACACATTTTTTAAGTGCAGCTTAAATTCGCGACCTTACAAAAAATGGTTTTTATGATATCGCTGCTGAAACATACATACGGTAAAACGGAACAGGTGTGAGTGCCTGCAGAATTTTAAGGGAGCAGCTTATATTCGGGTATTGCCTCCCCCCCCCCCATGAATTTTAAAGCTGTGGCTTATTTGCAGGTGCAGCTTATATTCGGGCCAATACAGTATTCTCACAACAACCCTGTTAGGGCTAGGCTAAGAAACACTGACAGGCCCAAGCTCACCTAGTAAATTAACCCAATGTTTTTGACCCTATCTCAATCTAACTCCATAAGGCGAACATACAGACAGGCATGTCCACACACAAGGAAATGTGATCACCAGTGAACTTGTGAGCAGGATTTGAGCTATGAGCAACATAAATTATTAGATTATTACATTGTGGTTATGATTTGATAGATAGAAGACAGGGTGCAACAGAAGGAGGGAAAAACAACAATGGGAAAAGGGGTAGGAAGTCAACAAAAATAAGAGAAAAGACAAAATTGCATTAAGACTGCATATGTTAAAAATGTTGAAATTTAGTAAAATATAATTGGAAAAAAAGAAATGTGATCATCAGGTTCAGGTGCTAGAACTCTGATCTTGCTTTAACTATACCAGCTAGTGTTAATTTTAGATGCTTTGAGCTGGTCTGCTTTGGCAAGCTGTGATGCTTAGAATTTATCATTTTATATTGTCTGCATATTGCATAGTCATTTGGAATTCTGATTTTATGGTTTTAGGTGATTTTTAAGTTGCCTTGAAAAGACATTGTTTTGGAAAGGCAGCCTAATTTTTTTTAAAAAAAAACCAAATAAATTATGAAAGCCCATGTTTACTTCTCCAGATATATCTACAAGGATATATCTAACTACTAACTGTGCTAGGAAAAGGTGTTAAAATATACATCTTACAAAATGATAAATACAATCTATCAGGGATCTACTCAGATTTGAAGACATTCACATTTAGAGTTAGATTTCTTCTGATTCTTGGTTCTCGCCCAATCTTTTGTTGACAAGAGCTTCAGCAGCTGACATTCACATACAAAACTGTGCATGCACATTGCTGCTTTTTCCTTAATCCTGTGAAGCAGACCTTTCAAAACTCATCAGGACATTAATCTTTTTTGGGGGGACAGAGCATCAGAAGAGTTTAATCTTTGGCAAACCAACCTTTGGTGGTTATCTTAAAAAATCTTATCATAGCGAGTCCGGCAATACTGGAAATTAATAGGTGAGCATCTTCCCCAAACAACATCCACAGAGGCCAGCACATTTGTCAGTAAAAACATTGGAGAGCCTTACTCTACAGATTCATCTAAAGAAGCAAGATTATGTACAGTACATTCAGTTTCAAATCAAACAGGTCAACACATATGGACAGTTTCTTTAATTATTTTTTCCAGCAGTAGAATTGTATGAACACACGTAACGCATAACCTTTGGTAGCAATGGCAAAATTTCATTTTGTCAAATGCACTGAAATATTCAATCAAACTGATGTCATTGAAATTCTACTCAGTTTTGATACAGAGCAGATTCCAGCATATAGTTAGCGGAGAAAAAACTTAAACATGTTGAAGGATTCCCCCAAAATAGACCAGAGGCAATTGTATTTCATCCAGCAGAGCTTTACTGCTACTGAAGGCATATGAGCATAATGGTCACAAATCCAATACATTCAGGATTGGTACTGTCCATAAGAAATCCAGTTGCAGCAGACTTAAACTTACAATAACTTATAATAAGACTAAACCTTAACACTAAGTATACTATGTACAGAACGCAGAAGCTAGAAGGAAAAGAGATAGAAAGTGAAAGTGAAACCCATGATCCTTCTGGCCTATATTTATAGTCAACATGACCTCAACCAGTTTAAGCCAGATGTACTCAGCTTCTCTGAAGGAATAACTCAAACATCACAAACATACTTGTTTCTTTCACACAGAGAAGCTTCCAGAAGCTTCTTGAATTAAGAAGACTAGGAAAGATCTCTGCATATCAGATCAATACTTTCTCTACTTAGAAATGCAAACTGACAACTGAGAGGCTTTCAAATACCCTTCATAAAAAGTGTCAGCCAGGTAGCTTATAGTGAGAAACCCCACTTTATACATATGTATGTTTAAAGTACAGTGGTACCTCGGGTTACAGACGCTTCAGGTTGCGTGTTGAGTTCCACAGTACCACCCCCCAAAAATTCACACATCACACGTTAATTTTTGTTTAAGGTTTTTGGCATAATTTTGGCCACAACTTTATTCAAATACATCAAATGTGAGTGGTTGCTTAGGCATTGGTTTGACTATCTGTCCTTGCCCCCCAAGGACAGAGCTGGCACTTCTGGGCACCACCCGAAGCCAGCATGGGAAACAAATATTGGGGAGAAATGAGGCTGGGAACCAGTCCAACACCTCTCACCCTCATGTTCTGGTGGGGCTTGCACGGCCCAAGTCCGGCTCCACGGACAAGGACGAAAGAATGGCAAGCCCCTGGATTCCTTTAACGGAATTCCCTTTCAGCATCATTTGGAGGGGTAGGCACTTACCCCTCCAAGAACCAATTTAACCAATGCCTAACCGCCAACCTTACAAGTTGTGACGATTTGCTACGCAGTAGGCAAAAACCAAATGGCACCAGCCAATCAGCCAAATGGCAAAATTCCTACCAGGCCCTCGCTCAAAGGCGAACGACCCCATGACAGGCATAGCAAGGTCAATAAACCAAAGAACCACCCTATAAAAAGGGAGGGGGGGCGGGTGATCCGTTGCAAACGACCAAGAGGCCGTCCTAACCTCTGGCTCCTATATTTATAGCCTCTGACCCCTCCTCCAAATTGGCAACACTCAAAAATCCCCAGCAACCTAATTAACCCTTTAAGGCTTGGGTTCCCACCAAATATGCCTAGTCATGATGGTGGTCTGTTCCCCAACCGCAACACGTGCTCTCTGCTAGTAAGAACACGCTTTGCGTGTTGAGTTCCACAGTACCACCCCCCAAAAATTCACACATCACACGTTAATTTTTGTTTAAGGTTTTTGGCATAATTTTGGCCACAACTTTATTCAAATACATCAAATGTGAGTGGTTGCTTAGGCGTTGGTTTGACTATCTGTCCTTGCCCCCCAAGGACAGAGCTGGCACTTCTGGGCACCACCCGAAGCCAGCATGGGAAACAAATATTGGGGAGAAATGAGGCTGGGAACCAGCCCAACACCTCTCACCCTCATGTTCCGGTGGGGCTTGCACGGCCCAAGTCCGGCTCCACGGACAAGGACGAAAGAATGGCAAGCCCCTGGATTCCTTTAACGGAATTCCCTTTCAGCATCATTTGGAGGGGTAGGCACTTACCCCTCCAAGAACCAATTTAACCAATGCCTAACCGCCATGGAGCCCTCAGCTCACCGCCAAACCACTCACAGCCCCAGCCAAGACCTCAGCTTGGCCACCACCGCACCTAACCAAACCTCATTACCAGAATCAGAGAGGTGCGTGCCATCAATTCGAAAAAAGGATGGCCTCTGAGAAGAAATCTCAGGATGAAAAATCACATCTCCGCCCAGCTCCATGATATTTTTCGACACTGCGGAGTTAATGCGTTTTCTGGCCCTCTCAATGGCGGCTGGGCAATGACTGCCCCTCCAAGCACGCCGTTGTAGCAGCCGTGACCAAAATATTTTTGCTGTCGGGACCAATGCCCGCAGCACCTCCAAGTCCAACATAATTAGAGCACGCAGGTAAAAACAGTCCGTAGAAACCAGGTCGTTCTCACCCAGCTGCACCACAATGGCCGATGGGGGTCCTTCCCGTAGCAACTGCCTCCTGATCCGAGGCAGGAGCTCCGACCAGCGCATTCCCCGTCTGGACAGCCAAGACAACTGAATATGTGAAGGAAGGCCGAGACCTGGGCCCATTCCAGACTGACGTGCCGCCACACCTGCCCAGTGGATGATGCTGTGCCCCACCATCCAAATGCGGACAGCCGCTAAACCTGAGATGGATAAACAAAACAACGTAAGAATCATGCTATCGAATATAACCCCTGTACACATCCGATTTCCAGCGGCCCAACTCCTTTATCCTGTCCGCTGACAAGCCCCAATGAGCTGCCGTCGTTGCAGCCCCAATCCTAAATGAATGGGGGGCGAAATTAGATGCTGAGCCACCACCCGCCGCAATTGCCTTTCGCATCACCTTCGCAAATTGCTGCCTCGATAGGGGCGACCCATCCTCATGCCGAAGCAGAGGCCCATCCCCTTGGGTACGCACTGCCATATACCTCCTGACATCTTTTACAGGGCAAGGGCCTGCTTCACCCGTAGCAGGGAGACGAAGGAGGGCACCCTTGCCCCTCTGGTCCGTCTTTGAATGCCTGATTGTGATTCTTAATTCGGCAGGGGCTAACTGTATGTCCTGAATCAAAAGGCCCCGAGTACGGCCATCCCTGTGAATTTCCATCACTATTTCCCCCACTCTTAAGGCACCAAAAAAGGCAATCGAGAAGGCGGCTGAGAACAAGCGAGCCTCATACCCTGACCAGCACACCACCCTCAGCTTTTTCCGCATTCTGCACAACATGTCAAAAGATATGGGTTGCCTGTTTGCCGGCCTGGACGGGCAAAGCCTACTCCAACCCTCCAGGGCCTTGCGAACAATATACTTCGCACAAGGATCCTTATCAAAGAACACCTTGCAGAAAAATGCTATCGCGGCAGCTTGCATCCTAATCGTCCTAGCTGCCCGCCCCAATTGGAATAAATGTGCCAAATATCTTAACACCTGCGAAGATGTGGGCGGTACCCCCTTTACTTCGCTGGCAGCTTGCCGCATAAAAACTACAAAATCATCCCACACTTTTGTATACGATCTTAAAGTAGAAGGGGAAACTGATGCCGCTACTCCCTGCAAAACTAATTGCTGCCAAGGTTCCAGAGATGATCCGGGAAATATTCCGGACGTATCCGTGCCTCTGGAACCAGAAGTCTGAACCGCTCCATCTGAAAACGGGACAGAGCATCAGCAATTTCGTTAGATACCCCGGGAATAAAACGGGCTGAAAAAACTATGTTAAAACGTAAACAGTGCAACACAAAGGCCCGCAAAAGGGCCGACACCCGGGGGGAGCGTGACGACAGTTTGGCCAACACTGTCACCACCGCCTGGTTATCAGTCCAGAAGCAGACACGACGGTTCCTGAATTCCTCGACCCACAAATGCACAGCCACTGCAATGGGAAAAAACTCGAGAAACGTTAAGTCCCGCATAATCTCACCTCCCTGCCAATCTTTCGGCCAATGTTTTGCACACCAGCGGCCCTTCCAGTACAGCCCAAAGCCAAGCGAGCCCGCTGCATCAGACTGCACCTGGAAGTCATTATGCAAGTTCAAAGTGTCTTGCCACAATGAGACCCCATTGAATTCCTGAAGGAATTCCAACCAGATGGAAAGATCGGCCCTCACCTCATTGGAAAGGCGCACCCGATGATGAGGGGCCTTCAGACCTGACGTGAGTCGAGCCAAGCGCGAACAAAAGGGGCGCCCCGGCGCCACCACTCTGCAGGCGAAATTCAAGTGTCCCAAAAGTGACTGGAGCTGCCTAAGAGACACCTTCCTCAAAGGGATCAACTCCTCTATAACCTTCCTCAAAGCCACCAGTTTGTCATTTGGCAAACTGGAGGTTTGAGCCACCGTATCCAAAAGGATACCTAGGTAAGTAAGCCGGGTGGAAGGACCCTCCGTCTTGTCAGCGGCGAGGGGAACCCCCATTTCATGAGTGAGTTCGGCAAATGCGCGCAGCAGCGCAGCGCAATCACCGGAATCACAATCTGAGGCCAGTAAAAAGTCATCCAAATAATGAGTGACACCACCCAGACCAGTTTTTGATTTGAGGGCCCACTCCAAAAAAGTACTAAATGATTCAAATGCGGCACATGCAATTGAACATCCCATAGGCATAGCCTTGTCAAAATAATACTTGCCCTCAAACTGAAAACCTAGCAGCCAAAAATCCTCTGGATGAATTGGCAAAAGGCGAAAAGCAGACTCGATATCACATTTTGCCAATAACGCTGCATGGCCAAACTTCCGAATCATCTTGATCGCTTGATCAAGAGATGCGTACCTCACGGAGCAGAGCTCTGGGGGAATAACATCATTGACTGATGTACCCTTAGGATGTGACAAATTATGAATCAAACGAAATTCACCTGGCGCCTTTTTTGGCACAATGCCCAGTGGGGATATATGCAAATTATGAAAAGGGGGGGCGTCAAAAGGACCAGCCATACGCCGTATGGCTACCTCCTTTGCAATCTTCTTGCGAGCCACCTGAGGTAGCTCACGAACTGATTTTTGATTAGCAGGGTTCCGAGCCACGGGGGTCATGGCTACCGGAATCCGAAAGCCCAAGGAAAAACCATTATTCAAATAACATGCAGCATCCCTGTTAGGGTAAGCCTGCAACCAAATTTGCAAAACCTGCAGGCGAACCGGCGTATAAGCTAAAGAAGTCAATGCGCTATTTCCCTGTTCCTGGGGCAGAAGAGGGAGGGGTGGGTTTTTGGGTTTGCTGAGAACCCCCTCTTCCCCCACGAAAGGGCCGCCAACCTGCAAAACAAGCGGAAGCAGGGTGGAAGCCATTGCACCTTTCGCACGTGTGAGAAAATTTGCACCCCGGGCGCTGACAGGAGCCTTTGTTGAAATCCCAACATAACAGGCGACGGCCAGTCTTTGGAGCCCCTAGCCTAGCCTTTTGTTGATCCGGCGCCTTTTTTTCGATGAGTGGGGCCACATAAGAGGTCCACACATCGAGATCCTTACGATCCCAGCGGGCCGAGGGGATCTTGGCCGCGCGGCGCCTGAAATTCTCATCGTATTTTATCGCGGCTTTTTCACCAGCTCTGGAAAATGCGGAGCGAACGATGGAAAGATAAACCATCAAGTGAAGAGATCTCCGAGGATAAGCTGCCATCACCACTCCGGCGAAGACTTGGAAGCAATCAAGCCAGAGCTCGAAAGTTCTGTCTGCCGAGGAGGCACCAGGGCGCTTTTTGGAAGAGCTCCCCTTCTCCTGGTCCTCAGAGGGTGGGGCCAACTTAAACATGTCAACGTAACGGCCATTCAGTATCCTAGACCTTAGTTTTGATGGCAAATGCAACCCCGGAATGACATCTCTGGCAGAATTGGTGGAGACTTTAATGTCAGGTACCAATACGCCATCCCTACACTCTTGCTCAGCGCCATACTTGGCCCGGTGCATATTGGACCGACGCTGCCAAGCCCACTTTGGAAGCCCCGAGGCAGTTTCCCCAAAACCCCAATAAAGCTCCAACGAACTGCCTGCCTCCTCATCGGAGCTAGATGACGACGTACCGGTATCAGAAGTAGAAGAGTCATTCCTCCTCCGCTTTGCATGCTTCCGGGAAGATCTCCTGCGGCGACGCTTTCCGCCCGAAGATTTCCGAGCCGGAACTGGTAAGCTGTCCTCAATGGAAGACTCAGAATCCCGATTTGGCTGCGAAGGACCTGGGACTGACTGAGAAGAAACCACACGTGAGAAGCTGGAGACTGACTCCGCCCCAGCCGGAGGCAGCAGGATCCCACCCTGACGGGCAGAAGGCGCCGAAGGGGGCCTTCTCCCTGAGGCTCTCCGAGAGGCAAGGCCTGACCTCCGCGCCCGGCCGCGCGGAGCAGGTGAGTAATGGGACTGGGAAAATTGGGGGTCATTTCCCCCGCCTCCAACCGACAATCCTTCTCTTCCATCCTCGCTAGATGATGATAGCAATGGCGACGATGCCCCCACTGGAAGAGGCGGCCCAGCTGATGTAGACGGCTGACTGGAGCATTGTTGCAGGAAACCGTCCATTTGAGCTGCAAAGCGAGTCAAAGCTGCTGGGTCGCCGGCCATGCTGGCCACCAAGGACTGCACCCGCCCCACTGGCTGTCTCGGAGCAGGTGAACGCAGCGCCTGAGATGGGCCTCTAATAGGCCGTTTTGCAGTAGAGGATAGGCCAGGGCGAGCTGCATCCTTCTTTGGAGCCATGCCTGCTATAATGGGAACAAGTGACAACAAGATTAAATTCACCAGAAACAATTGCAATTACAATTGCTATAAACTGTGGTGGAGAATGGTAGGTAACCAATCCCCTTCTAAACGAAAGCGCCTTTGCTGTTGTTCTCACTAACAGCTCCTTCAAGGATCAAATAGCCAATAATCAGTTAATACCCAGCTGATTACTCAACAATTGCAAACAAATAAGGAACAAATCAAACTACAAGCAAGCATCAAAATTGTAAATATTATGTAACGTCTAAATGCGGCCAGCGGGGGGGAAGGCAGCCAGTATAGGCCCCAATTAAAAAGGAGGTGCCCCCTCAATTGATCAACCTGTAAAAAAAAAAAAAAAAGGAAGGCCTAATAAGATCGATTCAACTAAGCAAGCTAAAATAAATTTATTATCAGTACTATTTTTTAAGTAAATGCAATGTTCAGGCCAGCCAGCAGGTGGAGCTGGTAGGCCTAGCCAAAATAAATCAAAGAAGCTGCAATACCAGCCAGGCCACTGGGGGAGCTCGCGAGCAACAGGTTGCAATAGCTCCCGCTGGCCACCAGAGGGCGCACAGGCAATTGGGAGGTAATCAGCACTCCCAACGCACCACACAACAAAATGGAGGGCCGCAGTGACAAAGCAAGATCAACGCGGCAAGTAAAGGCCGCGCCGAGGCCCAGAAGGCCCGCACGGGCCTCCCGCGCACCTCCGCTACTCCCGCAGTGCCTCTGCCTGGCCGCGCGCCCTCAAATAGGCCAGCAAAGCAGCGCTAGCCGCGCCAGCAGCCGACCCTGTTTTTGCTTTTTCTTTTCTTCCCCCCAGCGATCCGGGACGTCGGGAGCGAAACAGCAGCCGCGACGGATCCGGAGCCGAAGGAACGTCCAGGTAAGGCCTAAGCCACTGTACGGGGGGGGGGGTAGGCGGGATGGGAGGGGAACCCGGCCTCAACCGCAGCTGCGGAGCCGCGGGAGAGTGGGAGGAAAAAACCGCAGTAAGAGCCTGGGGTCGTGAGGCGGATGCCGAGTCCTACAGGCTCAGGCAATGGCGGCGGACCCCTACCCACTCCAAGAACTACGGGGTCCTAATCTGGGCACAGGCAGGGAAGGCAAAGCCTCCCCCGGCTGGGGGGGGGGAACCCACCCACAGCCTTCTAATAAGTAGAGGTCTTATTAAGAGGTAAAAGATACGAAGAAACACAAGCGGGTAGGAAGAAAGCAAAGGAGAAGGACAAGGGCAGAGAATGAGAGAAGAGGGAATAAAGAAGGAATATGAGGAAGGGATTAGATAATAAGGCCAAATACAACCGATTCAGGTACAGGCTGCTCCTTGATCCGTTGCAAACGACCAAGAGGCCGTCCTAACCTCTGGCTCCTATATTTATAGCCTCTGACCCCTCCTCCAAATTGGCAACACTCAAAAATCCCCAGCAACCTAATTAACCCTTTAAGGCTTGGGTTCCCACCAAATATGCCTAGTCATGATGGTGGTCTGTTCCCCAACCGCAACACGTGCTCTCTGCTAGTGAGAACATGCTTTACAGACTCCACTAACCCAGCAATAGTACCTCGGGTTAAGAATTTGGCTTCAGGATGAGAACAGAAATTGTGTGGCGGCAGCGGGAGGCCCCATTAGCTAAAGCGGTACCTCAGGTTAAGAACAGTTTCAGGTTGAGAACGGACCTCCAGAATGAATTAAGTTCTTAACCCGACCTACTACTGTATGTACCAAAACCCTTGTTGTTTTTTACATAGCTGGAATGCAGCTCACTGAATAAAGTTAAGAGTCATGTAGTGGCGAAGCTGCATGCTCCGCTACCTGGGGCAGAGAGCAGGCGGGGGCATGGTACGCTGCCCACGAGGGCGTGGCACATATTCTGGGGGCGTGACGTGCTGTCTGTGGGGACATGGCGCCTGGCACGTGGGGGGTGCACGGCAAGTGTCCAGGGACCGCTGTGATGGCACTCTGCCGGAATAGTGACTCCATCTACTTTTGCTTCTTGATAAGCAGATGAAGCATTTAGTAAATAAGGCAAAAACCTAAACCTGAACCTAACGTGGAAGAAGAAGAAGAAGAGTTTGGATTTGATATCCCGCTTTATCACTACCCGAAGGAGTCTCAAAGCGGCTAACATTCTCCTTTCCCTTCCTCCCCCACAACAAACACTCTGTGAGGTGAGTGGGGCTGAGAGACTACAGAGAAGTGTGACTAGCCCAAAGTCACCCAGCAGCTGCATGTGGAGAAGCAGAGACACAAACCCGGTTCACCAGATTACGAGTCCACCACTCTTAACCACTACACCACACTGGCTCTCAGATGGAGCCCGTCTGCTACCAGATGAGATAAAACCCCAGAACCACAGAGCTGTAATCACTATTAAGGCTGCCACTCAGTGTCTCCTTCATTGCTGCTTCTGCCACAGGGTTTAAGCCAAGGGGTTGCAGGACCAATTTGTCTATTATTTAGACCAGGATGCTGGTCTAAATGGGTCATTCGCCTGATCCAGCGTGTTCATATGCTCAGAGGGATGGTGGAAAAATAAGCCTGCTCAATCAATGTACCAGCTTATATATGCTTTTATGTTTTAGCAGAATTAAACCGAAAAGGCACTCACAGAAAATAATGATTCTCACCCTTGTCAGTGAATGAAATTGAGACAATCTTCACAAATGTTGCAAAGTTTCCAGCTAACACTTACATTCTGGGCTGGGGTTTTTGCCCCTCACATCCTTTTATGTTAATTTTAATGTAAGTGAAGATGCTCCAAGATAAACAGATTGAAAATGTGAGAAAGATCTCTTTGCCACAAAAATTGGAGGAAGCACAATCAAATACACACCAATATGCATGGGGGGATGTTTGTAACTTATTCAGCAATTGGTTTAAAACAGCATATAACCCAAAAGTTTTGCTGACCTTGACAGCCTTACAAGGTCTTAGGGAGAGAGATCATTTTCTTCACTGTGTTGCATACAGAGCTAGAGACATTGCCCCAGGCACCATCTCTTGAGTGTGTTTGTGCCGTGAACATGTGCTAGGAATAGAACGTTTTTATAGCCTACAAATAAAGTAATCAGCTGTTGCCCGTTATGGAACCATAAAGGCCTCTGCCCTGGTATGGATATAAGTTCTTCCTGATTATTGCTAGGTAAATTATTCAGTGTGTAAATATGGTTCTCTTTGTTATCAGTCAGTATAATAGTCAATATTGGGGCATAAGAGTTTATCACGACAGAACCCATAGACACTGTCCATTTCAGTAGGATCTAAAGAGAATCCAATTGTAAAATGGCTGCTTTTATTTGTAAGTCACAGATCAGAAGGTCGGCGGTTTGAATCCCCATGATGGGGTGAGCTCCCGTTGCTCAGTCCCTGCTCCTGCCAACCTAGTAGTTCGAAAGCACGTCAAAGTGCAAGTAGATAAATAGGTACCACTCTGGCGGGAAGGTAAACAACGTTTCCATGCGCTGCTCTGGTTCACCAGAAGTGGCTTAGTCATGTGGCCACATTACCTGGAAGCTGTACGCTGGCTCCCTCGGCCAATAAAGCGAGATGAGCGCTGCAACCCAAGCAGTCAGGGGTCCCTTTACCATTTCCTTTAATAGGTATCTAAAGCCATTTGCACAAAAGCTGAGGGAAAAACATTTAATCGGGATAACACAAATGCCCTGTGTTGGGCTGGAATTATTAACTTTGAGATATAAGTGATCCTGCTATTGGTTGTATTTAAACCATAGAACTTGAGGGAGCAGAGTTTATTTACAGCTGACTCAATGTTTTGTTTCTCCATATCCCTTAATCTAATTTAGATTAGATAAATATACTGCTCACTAGAATTATACAATAATTCCAAATCAATACCAATAGATCTAATTTTGCTGTGTATAAGTTGGAGCCATCTGCATTTATAGTCCTTCAGTAAATCAGAAATCAGACTCAAAGGTTGGGAATGAAAATGGCAATGCAGCCAGTATTTTATAGTGCTAGTCCATGCCCAATATTCCATCATGTGTATATCTAATTCTGCATACATCATCTCATACTTGCTTGAATTTGGGAAACTTGAGTGTATCTTATCTGTCAGGGAATTGACATCAGAGTGAGAGGCGGAGGCAGGGCTCCAGAGCGATGCCGGAGAGGGGACCAGCAGGGGGGAAGGAATTCAGCGTAACACCAGTAGAGAAGAGAGGGAGATGGAGGAAGTGGAGACAGCTCTCCAAGACCCTTCACCAGAGACTAGTGGAGAGAGCGCTGACACGCCCCTGCCTTCCCCGTACTTGCGCAGACGAGTTCCGCGCAGGGAAAGTAGGAGGAGACTAGGCGTCAAACAGCTCTTATGCTGGAAGAGGTTCAAGAAACGCCCACTGACGGATTCTGCAAGTGACTGACCGGTCACGGAGTGTGAGCTGTCAGCCAAAGCATGGTTGGCCAGGCAATGTAACTAAAACTGAAGGCAACTTACGCACAAGTAACCCCCTTACAACCATTACATTATCTAAATCACTATTATATCCCATACTGGGGTCCCAAAAAGTAGCTGCGACAATGTGTCTTTTCCATATTATCACCACTTGCTCTAATGTGTGAATTCTTCTAACGATTTCAAATCAGTCCATTTCACACCAACACCCAAATAAATTTAAAAACGCATCATTTCAATAGCTGTCTAAATTGTTGATTTTGCTCAATTTGCTTTGTCTTGTTTGAGGCCCTGATATTAATCTCACACTTAATTGCATTACCACATTACCCAACACAGAATGTTGGCTAGAACAGGAAATACATCCTAGAGGTTAAAGGGTTGTTTAGTGGAGACAGCGCTAGAATAAAGGTAGCTACTCAGTTGCAGCAGCAAGGACTAAAGGAAGAGGGCCTGGGTTAGCTGTTTTGCTCTCTGCCTTCCTAGAGGAAGTTACTATTGTGTTGTCTTTTCTTTATGATGTTTGCTTTTATTTTAGCCATTCTCCTTTGTTTAATCCTAGATTCCCCTCATTACTTGTAGTCATATTTAATGTAGTTCAATTAATGAAGGCATCCAGAGCACAGTCAGGTCAGATATTGTTAAAGGAGTTTCAGTTATTGAGGCCTGAGGATGTGGGCAAGCTGCTTGCATCCATTTGGCCAACCAGCTGCATGTTGGATCTTTGCCCTTCTTGGCTAATCACATCAAACAAGGCAGGAATGGCCAGCTGGAGGTTTTATCTACTAGAATATGAAAGGCTCTGGGTATCAGATGCCATTGCCCTCAGACCCATGACAGAAACCAAGTGTCACACGCTGGCAGAACTGCTGAATAATGTTCAAACCACAATGGATGCCTTAATTGGCTATCAAGTTGGTACAAAACCAATGCATAATTCTGGCACTTCGAAAAGAAAAGAAAAATCAATGCATCTCACAAAATCATCAAGGCATCAGATCTATGGTCCATGAGACAATTTCCCAAGGGTCACAGGGCATGCTGGACCCTCTCTGAGGGTGAAGAGAGAATTCCATCCTTACAGGGGGGTAGATCTGAATTTGTGAGCTGCTCACTGCCCTGGCTTCCATCCAGTAAGGAAGCTTTATTCAAGGCTTTCAACAATTCAAGTATACAGATATGTATTTGACATCAGGGGTCTGAGACTAGATTCAAGCTATGAAGAAGATCACACCTCTCCTGCCACCATTATGTGCTCCCTCACAAGACTCTCTCCCAATAAGACTAGTGTTTGGGGAGGTGCATGCTTTTCTGAATGGAAGTGTAAGTCTGCTACCAGTGGTAGAGGTGACACTGAGTTCTTGGCAACGGGGTAGAGTTCAGCCTCCCCAACTCCTACTCCTCCTGCTGTTGTTCCCCCACTGCCTCTCCTTCCCTAGCTATAAAGGCAACAAAGCAGGAAGCCCACCATTGCCCTCAGCCTGGTCCCTGCTGACAGCATCCTCTGCACCCTCCTCCTCCTCTTTTGACAACAACTGTTATCCCAGTTCTGAACCAGTTGGGATCATGGGGCTCACAGCAGTCCCTGCTGTTGCAGGAACATCCTCAACTCTTCCTTTACTCAGCATCTGGACTCCAAGGAAGGTTAAAAGAAAAGAAAAAAGACTGTGAGAGGACATGGATCCAAAGAAACTATCGTGTTCTCAGTTCCTCATTATTCCCTACAAAACTGAGAGAAAAATATGGAGCAGATATGTTTTCCTCCTTCTACAGGAAAGAAAAGGAAGGAAGGAAGGAAGGAAGGAAGGAAGGAAGGAAGGAAGGAAGGAAGGAAAGAAAGAAATAGGAAAGGCATTAGAAAAGGTGAGTCCTGCCATTTGGTTTGCTTTGTGAATTATGGAGGTCCATTTTGTCAGTGGGATGCCTGAAATTAAGAGTACAAGTTTCAAAAATACCATCAAGAATGTAAAAATATATACATACTTAACTATAGCAATTAAATAACTATGCATATTAAATCCAAATTAATATATGGTTGCATATTGTTTTGGACATTGCACAATACTACAAACATAATCCAGACACATCTTTTACTTAGAAAACATAGCTACTGGTCCACAGTTACCTGCCAGGCTATACCTCTGAGATATTTAAAATATGTTTTAGTACTCACAAGTCAAATATTTTAGAGGATGCAGCGATAATAATTCTAGGTGAGAATACTCTGTTGTAGGAAATGCATCTGAAATTTGAAAATGTTCAAAGGGTGGTGCAAAAAATTTACTCCATTACAATCTTCGCATACTTTGAGTGGTTGAAATTGAACTTTGCCACAGAAAAAAAATATTGCTGCTCCATGGGGTTGTTTCACAGGTACCACCCAAATAATGCAGAGTTTTCAGAGCCTTTTTCTGTTATAAATGGCTGAATCCCAGAATTCCCACGTTCATGTGGTGTTTTCACATCACTGATCTTCTTTGAATGTTAATTCATCACCCATCTACATTATTCAAATTAAACCATGAATAATGCATGCACACACACTTCCTAATCTTACACATTTGTGGACTGATGTGTTAAATCTCTCTCAAAATCTGAAGATGTTTAAAGAACTACAGTATATGTTGCAATTAGACTGTCAAATGTATTAGAATTATTTACAATATAAAACAATTGGAATCCCACACACTTTTAGAGTACACTGTGATTTTTTTCAGTCCCTTCTTGAGAACAGCAGCTATAATATAATACAGTAGAAGAAAGTAAATTACAGACAAGGGGGGGAAAATCCATTTCCATGCTAATGGAGTGTGCTGCATGACACTGTTAGCATCCTCTCAGAGAGCAAATAGATGTTATTTAAGAAACTCACTTCTCAGAAGAAAGGTGTATATTAAAATTACTTTTGGTATGGCATCTGGCCAGCTAAAAATATCTATTTCCTTTTTAATAAAAATTGCTTATTTCAGACAAGAATAACCCAGGAATGGAAGACCAATGACCAGCTACAGAAAAACAACTTTCTACCTCAGTGGAACAGCCAATATATTTTTTTTTCCTGTGAAAACCTTTTACCTTCCTGTGCAAGAAGTTTCATAAAACAAATGCAACAAAAGGCTAGACGTGTTTGTGCTTGACAAGTGACAGCAGTTTTCTTTTAAAGAATTAAATATTTTCTTAAAATATTGTGCTGAGAGGAGCTTCAAGAGAATTTCAAAAAAACCACAACCAGTCTGTTACAAACAATGTGATCTGAGGGACAGAGTTGGGGAAGGAACCACAGATTGGTATTTTTGCTAGGATGACTGAGTTACATTCTTTTGCTTTGTTTTCTCCCTGCTTGGGGTTGGCCCTAAAATCCATATTCATAACTCCAAGGCCAATGGCTGGGGTTGTATCACTAGACACCTGCAAATCCCACCCCTCCTGGGTCCTGTTGTTAATAATAATAATAATAATAATAATAATAATAATAATAATAATAATAATAATTTATACCCCACCCATCTGGCTGAGTTTCTCCAGCCACTCTGGGCGGCTCCCAATCGAGCGTTAAAAACAATACAGCATTAAATATTAAAAAATTCCCTAAACAGGGCTGCCTTCAGATGTCTTTTAAAAATAATATAGCTGCTTATTTCCTTGACATCTGGTGGGAGGGCGTTCCACAGGGTGGGTGCAACTACCGAGAAGGCCCTCTGTCTGGTTCCCTGTAACCTCACTTCTCGCAATGAGGGAACTGCCAGAAGGCGCTCGGCGCTGGATCTCAGTGTCCGGGCAGAATGATGGGGGTGGAGACGCTCCTTCAGGTATACAGGGCCGAGGCTGTTTAGGGCTTTAAAGGTTTCTCTTTTTTGGGTTGCCACTGCTTGCTCACCTGCCCTCATCCACACAGTTTAAGAGTAGGGACAAAGAGATGCACCCTCCACTTTCCCTACTTCAGCTAAACTTATTAAATTCCTAAATATCACAAAGCTTTTACCCTGGCATGGCTAAATGTGTTTCCATCAGCTGCAATAGATGACTGTTTCTAGGAGGTGCCATTGGTTGATAGTTTCTGCCCATGCTGTGCTTTCAGTGGCACATGTACTTTTATTTCAAATGTTGTACTCTTATTAACAGCAGCTATTTACCGTACATCCTCCTTGTTTACTTCTCAAAGGGGTCATTCTTCAGCCTTCTATGTATTTTCTGTTGATTGCTATAAATTGCTATATTTAACCAGATGATGAACAAAAGGCAAACTTCTTAGTACATATTTTGCATTTAGGTGGTATTCACTATCCCCAGACACAGGGGTTTTTTAACAGTAATAAAGGTGTGGATTGGTTTATGAGTTGCTCAATGGTAAAACAATCTGTCGGGCTCTGCTTCAGTGGAGACTTTTAAGCAGAGGATGAATAGCAAGGATGCTGCAGTTGCCTCCTGAATAGAGTGGAGGAGATTAGACTAGATGAGTTCCAAGATCCATGCCACCTCTGTGTTTATTTATATGTTTGTCTGCATCAGCCTACTGTGATTTCAAGAGGTTTAAAATGAAACTGGAATTGCAGAGGACAAGCAAAAGCACTCAGCAGCACACATGACTATCTTATGAACTTTGTATCACAGCCTAGCTATCACCCCAATCTAGTGGTTCTATGTGGGTGGAAAAAACTCAAATGGAGCTTGTCCATGTGCAAATAGATACAAATTTGCACCTGAACCTTGTTCAGGACCTTTATACATGCTTTATAATGTGCCTGGGTTCCTGTCTTTATGTCACACTAATTTTCCTAAGCTTCAACCATTTTTTTTCTAACTGCATAATAAAACACTTGGTTCAAGTCAACCTTCAAGGACACCTACAGATAAACAGCAAGCTTTTCCTCTTCTCTACCTCTGTTGCCACATACATATTTGTTTTTTGATATGCCAAATGGTTAGAAATCAAAGCCCTTTCCCTGCAGGAAAACAATACAAATCTGAAATTTCAAGGTCAAACACTGACATATTGGATGTTTGCCGAGAACCATCATCTTTTAATTCTTTCTCTCTGTCAGAGTAATAATTTGAAAACCTAAGGAGTGATTATTCCCCCAAATCATAGCTGTTTTTCTTTCTCATGCAACATGACATCTTCTGTTCAGCACCACTCACTGTGGCTGTTACCACTGCTCTTCTTCTTCTTTTTAATCTTTTGTTACACTGAGACATCAATAATATATTCTTTTATCTATTACTTCCGAGAAGCAACTGCCTAATGTGTCCCGTGGTGATATTTTTTTACCATCCCAACTTCTACATCCTGTTTTCATCAGCATTAATATTGGTTCATCTGCAATTTATCGGATGACTTCATGCCTTTTAGTCCAGCTCTCTTTTAACATAAATTTCCTTATGCGAAAGGTCACACTGTTGGTGATGGCAAAACTAAAAAGCAGATTCCTGAAGCTGTAACTCCTTACCCCACAATCTGAGGTTGATATGTCAAAAATGAAACACTTTTAAGAGAAACTCACCAATGGCAAAGACCATTTGGTTTGTGTTGGTTTCTACTATGGAATGACCAGATTCAAAGTGGAATCTTATTTCGACACTGCTGAGGGAACAGTGCACCTAAGTGAGTAGGGTAGCATAGGGAGTGCAGTACAAGCCACATGGCACACACCCAGCTCTGTGTCAGGGACCGTGCTGAGGAGGGCTGTATTAAGGAGGAATGGTGGGAGCCTCCCCCTCCCCCTGAATCTTCCTGGGAGCAGGAGGACAGCATAGATTTGGAACAGTGGTTTGCAGAGGGGCATAGTTCAGAAGGCAGAAGCTGGGAAATACTGGAAGGGGAAGAAGCATGGAGAGAGGGAGAGAGCTAACACATTCACTGTCTCTGGAAAGCATTCATCCGTTCAGCCAAAGGTCAAAACGAACTGATAAGGTGGCAGCACAGAAAGCACAGTAGTTGTGAGATCAGGTTACAAGATGCGGTAGTGATGGGGGTTACTAGGGAGTAAGTAAGTAGAACCCTTAATTGGGAGCACCTCCATTCCTAGGAACAGTTTTCTTTGTTCTCTCACTGTGATCATTAAGGTTTCTAACTGGTAAGGAAACTCCTGCTCCTTTCTTCTGCTTATCTATTGCTAAAGGGGGGGGGGGAGAGAAGCCAATTCCCTGAAGCCTGGCACTCTGTCCTCCAACACTTTGCTCATCCTTCCTCCCGTCAGCATCTACCACCTGAGATGACTGTCTCAGTCTGCCTAATGATAGGCGCTGGCCCTGGATCCAGAGTTCTGGATCTAGATGCCCTTTTCATTTCCCATCATGCTGTCAGCCAAGCAGCACTCTGGAACACTGTGTAGCGAGGTTCAGCTGCCTAGCACTATGAGCAGCACTTCCGCCACAGCCAGCTCAGTCCACCAGAGAATGAAGTACACCATGGTCTCACATATATAGCAGGCTGCCACATCTGCCTTTCTGCAGCTTCCACCCAAAATTGCAAAGGCGTTGTTGGAATAGATTGAACATACTCATTCAGCTATTGTACCAAGAGAATACACCAGCCACTCAGAAGCCAGGGAAAGAGCTGAATTTGTGAAACCTTTATTATCTTGCTCATTTCTTCTGTTTAATTGACCAAATCTATCTGGAGGGAGTACATTAAAAACTACAGTGGATTTGCTTTATATAGGACAGAGTGGTATCCTTTCACTTCTATAGCTTGAGGTACAGCTGACAGATTTAATTATTCCCAGTTTCAGCGCTTCTCATTAGTTTACATTCAGCTCAGAGTGCATTATGACAGGTAAATTGCTTGGCACGCTGTATTATTTCTAGAATGGTTACTTCCAACACCAAATGCTTAAAAATAATCTTGAGCCTAACACCTACAATTGTATGTGGCTCCTTCGCCTTTGAGTTTGTGCAACCTACTATGGTGAACAAGAATGGTATCAAATCTAACGCCAATACGACATACATTTGAGCTTCCAAACACGACTGAACTCTTCAACCCTTCGTATCGCTTTTTCAGAAGGTATGGCCCACACAGGACCAGTTCACAGGACCAGATTGGCACGTTACGAACACCCAGAATTGAATATGAAGTAGTTCAGATCTGCAGTGAGCATGTCCACCATTTTGACACTCTTACACTTTGAGGCGGAATGAGGAACTTATGCCCCTTTGGATGTTGGGGTACAACTTCCATTATATTATTAT
Organism: Podarcis erhardii; assembly: GCF_964252035.2. Classification (NCBI taxonomy): domain Eukaryota; kingdom Metazoa; phylum Chordata; class Lepidosauria; order Squamata; family Lacertidae; genus Podarcis; species Podarcis erhardii. Next base: position 52,847,524 of record NC_138500.1, read on the forward strand.
TAACCAAAAAAATTATATACCACTTGTATATAAAACAAACTGTAAGTGGTTTACACCAACAGAAAATGGAAAAGTTAAATTCTCCATAAAAATAAATTTAAAACAGGTATTACCAGTAAAAACATTCAATAGATGATTAAAGTCAACAGGCGTTAAAAAGTGATAAAGCACATGTAACTTCTACATGTATTACAGACTTGCCAAAATGAAAACGTTTTAAGCCGAAAAGAATACAGCAAATACGTCTGCCTAGTGTCTACAGGCAAGGAGTTCCATAGTTCAGGGGCACTAAGATGGGGGACCTGTGGCCTCCAGTTGTTGCTAGATTACAACTCCCATCATTCCTTTTTAAAAAAAAAAAAAAACACCACATAATTTTATTAATCTAGATTTTAAAGATAGCCTACAAAAGAGAACCATAAAACAAATATAAATACAGATCAAAAACAACTCCCATCATTCCTGACCATTGGCCATACCACTTGGGAAACCAAGGTGGCACCCTCCATTTTTGTTGGACCACAACTCCCATCCCTGTTCTATGGAATAAAGTACTTTTTTAACATGTGACTTTTTTATGTGTATGCTGAGCTTCTGGATTTCATTCTCCTGAACAGAAGAGAAAACCTGATTAATATAAAATGTAAGCATAACTTACGGTATCATTAAACATTAAAGTGTTGGACATATTCTATGTGATGTCACTGCATTAATATTATAAGTTAACCTGAATTTCATTCCACTCCTTTTAACTTTCACATGAGTAGATTTAACAAATGCAACATTTTCAATTATCTGTTATGTCTTGCAGTAGGCTTCGTGCCGACACTGAGGAAACTCTTATGACCCCTGGAAGATGTAAGACAATTTCCTTCCCACCAGGTTATATTGAACAATTTATTCTCAGCCGTAATATGATTGTGCTTCTGAATTTCTGTGGCATTCAACTGAAATCAGAAAGTGTGGCTGTAATAATTTAAAGCACAATGGTCATTTTTCTAATATAAATGGAGAGAAATAATTCACCTTTCAAAAGATTCTTACGTATTTTTCAGCTTTCTCCCTTTCTTTAGGACCCCAGGGAACACTTCAGAGTGTAATGATTTTGTAGGGCACTTGAACATTTTTCTATCACTTAAGAAAGGCTCCATCATGGCATCTCATCTACACTAGCTATGCTGAGCTCTGAAACAGGTTTTTTTCCTCTCCAACCATTAAAGCTGATGCATTTTGCACTTTATAATTAACCCCATTACAGCTCCTCATATTTAATTGTTTTGGTTCCAAACCCAGATTTCTAAAGTGCACCATGATATCTTGTTCTCATTATTGTTCTCAAAATGTGAGAATGAAATTCTCCAAAGGAGCACAAAGATAGATGCCAGGCAAAGCACACGCGTAACCATGACACTCAACTGGCCAGATGAGTTTGTTGAAAAAAAAGATGCTAAGCAGGGATGCTGGAGAATTCCAATAGAAATGAGACCAGAAATTGCCAATATTTTCTAGAATATTTGTCTAGACAGGAAATCCATCCAGCAAATACTATGGTACCTCCACATCTTGCTATCTAAAAAGGTTTGTGAGAATTAGCCCCGCACCCCAACCCAATTGATTTGCAGTTCAGTTCCCACTACATTTAGATATTTACACCGCCTTGTTCCTTAATATTTAATCTTCAAGATATGATCTTTGGATTTATGCGCAAGAGAAGCATGTGCAAAAACCATGCTCATAAGCATCTCCAACAATTTCAGACCAATAAAATTACTGTGCACGTGTAGTGTTAGAAATTAATAAGCAGGAGTCTTAAAACTTACAGAACTGCTTTCTAGAAAGCCAATAACTTCTTAATATGTCTATAAAGATTGATAATTTTTTTAAAAAAATCCTTGTAAATTCAATAGTGTACACTCCTTATACTGAGTTTCCGTCTTATATGACTTCCATTTTTTACTGTCCAAGCTTTTACTCTTGAGAGCTTCTTAGAGCACCGTGAAGAGGAGAGATAGGATATAAATATCTATTAATAATAATAAATTTCAAAGATTTCTCCCACAAGGTATTCCAATAGGGAGAAAACCCCACTTAACACAGGAAAAGTCTATACAGTGGTACCTCGGGTTATAGACGCTTAAGGTTACAGACTCCGCTAACCCAGAAATAGTACCTTGGGTTAAGAACTTTGCTTCAGGATGAGAACAGAAATCGCACAATGGTGGCGCGGTGACAGCGGGAGGCACCATTAGCTAAAGTGGTACTTCAGGTTAAGAACAGTTTCAGGTTGAGAACAGACCTCCAGAATGAATTAAGTTCTTAACCCGAGGTACCACTGTACTTGCGCCAATCTGTTATGCACAGTCTCTGCAACTGTCTGGGGAAAACCAGGACATCTCTTTTTTTTCCAGGGGTTTTTTTGTTTGTTTGTTTGTTTTTTGCATGAGAACAAGTAATCCATTTTGGGTGCCATGATCTCAAGTGATCTCACCCCCAAAAAAGTTTGGGGTGGGGCTGCGACCTCACATGGGTCATGTGACTTGCTGGGAGCACACCCTGGAAGACACACTTCTCAAGTTTCTGCCTGCATATGTTGGAGGACATGTGAAAGTCAACACTGGTATGGGAAGGAACGGCATGAATGTTTTGCATTTGAAATAAGTGGAGAAAGAGACATTACCACCTAGAGGGAAGTGAGGAAAACAGTAAGGCCCTTAAGCTAAGATATACCGTAAAATAACTGCACCAATGCAAATTGCACCATGCTGCCTTAACGTCTACAAGCTTCCACTTGTGATCCAAGTACAAACGGGCAGAAATGTGTTTGGGTGTAGATTCCTTAAACATCATATCAATTCCTAGCTCTGTTCATCTTGAGGCTGTTGGCTACTTTTACTTCATTTGTTTTACAAGAGGTCAAAATCTAAATAATCCATTTATCATCATCATCAAACCTTTATTAGCATTACTTACAAACATTCAGAATAAATAGGCCAATGCAATCTCGTCGCCATTTCAACAGTACAGTCATTTGCAAAGGGAAGAAGAGGCAATCAATCTACCGTATTTTTCGCCCCATGGGACGCACCGGCCCATAGGGCGCACCTAGTTTTTTGGGGGGGGGAATAAAGGGGGAAAATTATTTTTTTCCCCCAGCGCGGGGCTGGGGCGGGGAAAGCCTGAGCTTCCCCTGACCCCAGCCCCCAGAACAGGCAGCTCTCCGCAAGCCTTGGGAGACCGGCGCGACTTCCCACCGGGCTCCCACGGCTTGTGGATATCCTTCCCGCCGTCTCCCGAGCTTGTGGGGCTGGCGGCGGGGAGAAGCGCGCTTCTCCCCACTGCCAGCCTCCAAACCAGGTCGGGGAACCGAAGCCTGGGGCGCGCTGTGCAGCGCGCCTCAGGCTTCGAGATACAGGCTGCTATCCACAAGCCTAGGGAGCCCGAAGGGAACTCCCGTGGGCTCCCAAGGCTTGCTGAGAGCTTCCTGAAGCCTGGAGAGCGAGAGGGGTCAGTGCACCGACCCCTCTCGCTCTCCAGGCTTCAGCGAAAGCCTGCATTCGCCCCATAGGACACACACACATTTCCCCTTCATTTTTGGAGGGGAAAAAGTGCATCCTATAGGGCGAAAAATACGGTATTTCACCTCTGTGGGACTCCAGCAAGGGCAGGGTCCTGTAGCGTACTTCGGCGACAGAAAATCAAATAGAGGAACTTGGCTACTGTCTTGGTGAGCTCCTGGTTTCCCCCTGTAATAAAAAGTGTATAACCTCTGTTTCTGGTTTCCATGTTGGGATACATAGGTGGTCTAAGAATTGTTGGCGGAGATCATCATATATTTTACAATTAAGGGCTATGTGAGCTAGAGTTTCCACCAGGTGGGCATCACATGGGCAGATCCTATCTCCTTCTGCCATACCCTCAAACTACCCCAAAGGAGGTTAGAAGGATTACAATTGAACCTAGCCAGCGGAAAAGCCCTTCTTTCTTGCGGGTTAAACAAAAATTGTAAATAATTAAGGTTAAATTTCTGCGTCCAGGAGAGTCAAAAATAAAGAGGGGAACATGTTTTTTCTGCAGTTGAGATTAGTTCCTGGCGGTCTATGTCCCACAGCCTAGTTTTTAACATGGCCTTGGCGACTGGAAAAGCCACAGCACCCAGGAGATCCTCTGAAAGCCAGAGTTGCCATAACTTTGTGCAAAACAGTTGTAGCCCTGGGGAAGGGAAGTGGTCTGACAGAACTTCACTAAGTATCTTTGTCTGCTGAAAACTGTGTAAGGTACACAGCGTGGGACAGCGAAAATCTTAAATAGAAAGGCTGCCTTCACTCGTTCCACTGACTAGGTAAACCCTGACATCCAGATTGAAATTCCATAGAGCAGTTGGGCTCTAACTTTAGCATTGAGGGCAGAAGGGATGTGTTGGTTACCTCTTGTTACATAGACAGCTTGCTGGCGTTTACCGCCACTGCGCAGTGCGAGGACCATTAGAGCCTGTAATCCATTTATAAACACTCTTAAACCCTTAAACCCTTTTTAAAAACCCCACATTTAATAACTCTTCCTGAAGCTACACACATAAAATCCCTCTTCAACTTATATATTTCCTATATCAACTGTGTGTGTGAAATACAAAGCTCAGCGTCATATTTAACTTCAATCAGTGACCTTTCCGTTTTTCCTGAGTCACTGCCTGAAACACTCAGGAGCTCAAAGTCCATTCCTTCCTTCTCCTCAGAATTTATTACACCAAACTTTAACACACATTAGTGGATGGAGAATTCTGAAATGAGTGGATGGAGAATTCTGAAAATGAAATGGGGGAGATCCACTTTGTGTAATTTGAAGTGAACTGGGTCAGTGAATTATTTCTGGTATCTCTTTCAATGGCAGATGCAAATGGACTCTCAAAAATTCTTTACCTGTTATGTGGGCAGCAGAATTTGGGGGATCATTTCCTTGAAAATCTCCCTGATCCAAGAAGCCTATTTACATTCATAACTTGAAATTTGGTAGTTTTTTTGTGGTTATGGGCTGCCTATGTATATTCCTAAAAATCCCTCAAAAGATAAAATCCTCTACTGTTCCAATTTTCATTCTCATCGCTCACCCTTTGGAGCCTTTGCGGTATATGTTAGCATATTCTGACCTACAGGATTCATAAAGGAAATGCTATTAATGTTTATGTTGCACCTCCATTAGGGCAGTAGACCTCTGAATACCAGTTTCTGGGAATCACAGGTAAGGGGGGTGCTATTGCTCTCAGATGTTGTTTGTGGATTTCCCATGGTCATTTGGTGGGCCACTGTGAAAACAGCAGGGCTCTTCTTGTGCTCTTATGTTTGAGGATAGGACCATCAAATCTTAATTTTTATCCTGTTGTTCAGGCAGTTATTGAGGATCGATTTCAAAAAATTCCGCTGGAAAAGTGGTTATGTCCATGTGGAGATGGCAGTATTGAGTCAGTGGCTCATCTTCATAAAGATTTGAGGAGTGAGGTTATTACCCCTCTACTACTGTTCATGCCATGTCCCTCAGACATCGCTACTGTGTCTTTTCTTCTAGCACAGTGATGGGCAAACTTGGCCCTCCAGCTGTTTTGGGACTACAGTTCCCATCATCCCTGACCACTGGTCCTGTTAGCTAGGGTTGATGGGAGTTGTAGTCCCAAAACAGCTGGAGGGCCAAGTTTGCCCATCACTGTTCTAGCAGATGAAGATAATCAGGTGACGGCAAAAACTGCAAAAATAATAATAATAGTGGGGGCGATTAGAATAAGATCTATTATTTGATTATTGATGTAAACCTCCAAAATATATTTTGTATAGTTAAGTTTTTACCTCTATCTTTGGTACCTTATTTTATTTTATTTTATTTTATTGCTATGGCTAGTGGCTGATGCAAATAAAGATTCTTTTGATCATCTGATCATCATCTATTGACTCACATGAATAAAATGAGAGAACGAGAGGCATTGTGAATGTCTTTACAAAGGAAAAAGACAAGAAATCCAAGGAAAGGAGAGTGTTGTAGGGAATTAGAGGAAGGAGATCTTTTCAAGCCCAGAACGAAGGCGGTGTGCTATAAGTGGGCATTTATATCGTGTTCAGGCCCGGTTTAGATTGTGTTCTTGCCTGAATAGCAATTGGTGGCTCTTCTTCCTCTGACCGCCTTTGCTGAGGAATAAGTGAACCCTGTTTTTATGCAGCAATAGGATCTCCAGCATCAAAACAAACAAAGGATTTGCAAGTTAGTGAGTGATCAGCTTGCCCTGGTGTCCCATCAACTTTTTGTGGCTGCAAAGCGAAGAAGGGTGAGGATGCGACAAGAGAAGTGGAAGAAAACACTCAGCAAAACAATCATGGTAGCTGAGCACAATAGGAAAAGTGGCTTCTCAGTCCAGTGGTTCAAACTGAATAAAAGAGAATGTGGAGAACTGAACTACTGCCTTCCTCTTTCAAGGACTGGTTGCACTGTGGGAGAATTTGACCTACATTGCACTTGGCTGTGCTTAAAGCCCCTGTATTCAAAATGAAGTGGCATCCATTTACAGCCAAGAGATGCAGGAACCTACCCAACTGAGAGGCTTTCTGTGATAAATATCTGCAGAGAGGTATCTATGCAATGGTGATGCAAAATCCCAGTTGACAATCCAGCTCAATCAGATTCAAAACACTTTAATGGCACCGAACCAGCATAACATTTAAATCCAGTTACTCGGGCTTAATTGGATTGTGGATTCAAAACTAAATCATCAGGAAAATGCAAACATTTGTCATGTATAAGGTAAAAGACATCCTCTTTCCTGGTAGGTACCCTGAAATCTGATTAGATGATGTCATCTTAATATTACCATCCTTCTTCTGCACATTTCTAATTGTGCATAAAACATTACAATCTGCTTTTCTAGTAGAAATCAAATAGAAAGCTGAAGAATTACGTTCCTATTATTATCATAATTCTGAAAAGACTCATATACTATTTTAGACTATGACAAGTCACAGGCAGATCAAAGCAAATGGTATTTATTGTTACTTCTCTGTAGTGCAATATGCATATGTTTTCTGTAACTTTTTTTTATTTTCCGGCAATAATTTGCAAACTTCCAATTGCTGCCATAATTCCATTACCGTCAAGGTCGATTTCTAGAATAAATTACCAGACTGCCTAAGTGAGTTTCTCAAAACTGCTCCCGCCCCCCAATAGTACAATTCATTTTTTATAACATCTCCATTTTCCAAATGGCTGTATCCAGTTATAGCTTGAGATCCTGTCCCATAGGTTTATAACCTCCCCAAATCATTTCTGATAGATTTCTGTGAAGTCAAGAGCCCTGTCCAATCCCGTTATCCAACCTGACACAACTCTGCTCATATAACATGGGACTGGATGCTGACCAATAAAGTTGCACATAAACATCATTCATATGGGTTATATTATTTAACTGTCTGGCATACACCAGAAATGGGAGGCATGCTTCAGCCTGAGGGTCATGCTCCCTTCTGGGCAGCCTCCCAGGTACATCATGCTAATAGTGGTCAGAGCTAGAGGCAAAAATGGATGTAGCAATAATGAATATAACTTTTAACTTTGTAAAGTAAGCTAGGGTCTACACAATCTCACACACCTCTCATGACATCCTATCCAGGAAGGCAAGAGGCATTATCAGACATTATCAGACTACTGCAATGCGCTCTACGTGGGGCTACCTTTGAAGGTGACTCGGAAACTACAACTAATCCAGAATGCGGCAGCTAGACTGGTGACTGGGGGCAGCCGCCGAGACCACATAACACCGGTCTTGAAAGACCTACATTGGCTCCCAGTACGTTTCCGAGCACAATTCAAAGTGCTGGTGTTGACCTTTAAAGCCCTAAACGGCCTCGGCCCAGTATACCTGAAGGAGCGTCCCCCATCGTTCTGCCCGGACGCTGAGGTCCAGCGCCGAGGGCCTTCTGGCGGTTCCCTCATTACGAGAAGCAAAGCTACAGGGAACCAGGCAGAGGGCATTCTCGGTAGTGGCACCCGCCCTGTGGAACGCCCTCCCATCAGATGTCAAAGCGATAAATAACTACCTGACATTCAGAAGACATCTTAAGGCAGCCCTGTTGACAGGGAAGTTTTTAATCTGTGATATTTTAGTGTATTTCTGGTTTTTATGGAAGCCGCCCAGAGTGGCTGGGGAAACCCAGCCAGATGGGCGGGGTACAAATAATAAATTATTATTATTATTATTATTATTATTATTATTATTATTATTATCAGGCAAAGCATCAAGGAGAGCATGACTGGGGAGACTGTATGGCCCAGGGGCTACATTTGGGCACTGGATTAGAGGTTCCCTAACTTAGTGTACACAAGCACTGGTTAAAAAATAGAGTTATAAGATGGCAACCAGAGAAAGTGTGGCGTACTTAAGAGTGCAATCCTAAAACACTCACATGTGAATAAGCCCAACTGAACTTGATAGGACTGAGTGAACATGCACGGGATTGTGCTGCAAGCATCAGCGGGGCTCATAGGCTCATAGGTCCTAGGCATGTTGATGCAGAAAGATGACAGTGGGACTTCTCCCCAGGTCAATAAACACAGTATTGTGGCCATAGAAACTCTATTAAGTAATTTCTGGACTAGAGTTCTCTGAACATTTGTGATGAATTTAGATGGTCTTCCTTTTTCTTTTAAATAATAAGAAGGAAAAGACACATTCAAATGAGAATAATAGGTAATCAGAATAAACAACAGACAAAATCAAATCACACAAACTCACATACATTGCAAATGCATGAATCATTACAAATGTCATTTTTAGAGAATACTGTATAAGAAACCAGAAAGGTTGACTATTCATATATAACATTAAATTCCACCACACTGCTGCTTAGGCTTTCTGGTTCTGCTTGTCTTCTTAGAAATAATTAGTTTCTTGCAAACAGTGACAAGTAAAGCATTTTGAACCAGTTCTCTGAAGTAATTGATGAAGTATCTATCCAACCCTGTGAAAATAACTAAGCACGCTGCTACCTTCAAATAAATGATTAAGGGTTTGCAAACAGTACCAGCATTTGATCCATCAAATAAACATAATAAACATAACTTCAGATTCTGTACTACTCAGTCCCCTTTGATAACATCAAACTCTAAATCACTTGCTCCCCAAAGCATTCACTACTGGACCAGTAAGTGCCTTCCTCAAAAACTGAAAGGATTTTGTTACATTTAGCAAACCTCTTGGGGAGGCACAGCTCTAAATTGCCAGATTATTTTGCCACAGCCAATTTAAAGGTAAATTTGGATGTCCTGCTCGTGTAAAACATCTATAGAAATAGTGAGAATAAATAAACATTATTTTGATAAAGATGGACAAAGTTTACCAAGATGAAGTGCATGCCTCTACTCTGGATTGTTCATAAACTAAGGAGTTTCTGAAAAGTTTTCTCTAGCTGCAGCTGCGATTCCTATCACTTAAGATTTGTCAGTTTCTGCTTTGATCTTCTATGGAGAAAATTCATATTGTAGCACAGGACTAATGGTACGTCTGATACTGATTTTTGGCACCGGTATGATGTGTTCAGTTACTCAGTAACAGCTTGCAGCCCACCTTTTGTGGGATAAGGGGAAAGGTGTCAGTTTGACTGGGGTTAGAAATTCACACTAAGGATGACAAAGAAATGGGGGGGGGGGGGAAATATCCCAGAAGGCAGAGAAACTAAAGAACAGGAACACCATAGGGAAGAGACCTAAAGAATGCAGGCACCAATCCCAAAAGTTGAGTCCTGGATAGGAAAGATGATTAGCAGATCCAAGAACTGGAGAAAACTGTACCCAGACCTAGACACTACCCTAGTATATGGAATGCTGAAGAACTGCATTGCAAAATTCAGAGAAAGCCACTTCTGAGCTGGAGAGGAGGTGGGGTTGCGGGCTTCATGCCCACCCCCACATATGCGTAGGCTGGGTCACACCCCCACGAGAGCGAGGAAATCCTCGACAGCGTCATCTCCCCAGCCAGCCAATCAGTTGGCTTGGGAGCCGTGGCCTGCCCTATTTAGGGCCGGCACGGCCGAGGCTCCTCCTCTTTTCGTCGCTCCAGCTGGGTTAAGTAGATGAGAGGGGGGGAGGAAGCGCCATCACCTTCCCCCAAAGCAAAGGGTAGTCCGATAAAGGATTCCGGGGGGCGTGGCCCTGTCCGAAGCCTATGGAGGTGTGGGCCTAAGGCACGCCCCCGAGTGGTGACCCGGGGGAGCTCCTAGTTGATGTGCATCAGCAGGACTCCCGCTTCTGGTGGTTAACCCTTTCTGGTCTTCATGCAATAGGGCTGAAGTCGGATAGTCGATAGGACCAGTGCCTAAGCCAATACCGCTCATTCCTGTAACCAATAAAGTTGTGGCCTATTTCACCCATTAACCTAATTTTTGGTGTCCTGTGTCTTTATTTACACTGGGGGGAGGCGGGAACTCGCCACACAAGTAAGAGTTTTGAATGGTGGTTGTCTTTTGGTTTCTGTTTTGTTTTCAAAAGTGCAGATTGTGTAAGTTCACCTTTAAATGCTAACTGAATTGTATTTCTCCCTCATCCCTAGAAGCAGGTGGGTGATTATGGGATGGAGAATTTAATTTCATACATCCATTGGAACTGCCCAGCTCCCTTCTAGTCTCTGAATACTGAGGAATGCTACAGCATTTAGAAAACATTATAAAGAGCCTTGCTGTGCTCTCTAGGTCAATGTCCTGTTTTCCACAATGACCAACCAGATCCACCTGGAAAGCCCAAAAGCAGACCAGAGGCACAACAGCAGCATTTATTATTTAGCAATGCAAAACCGCAGCCAAATCTGAGGAAATTCCATCATTATATAACTCCCTAGAGGACAGAATATCCTCTAAGTGGAACTTAAAAGGAACATAAGTAGAAGAACATCTGAGGCAATTTTTATTTATTTATTATACATTCTCCGAGAGTGGAAAATTGACTTGCTAAGCATGTATAATAAAATTACTTCCTAAGTGATACTGTTTAGACCTAGCCTGCTAAAAGAAAGTCGGGGGTGAGATATAAATGGGAATTTCTTTGCATGCAATATAACCATTATGCACCCTTTTTGCCAAGAAAAAAGTCAATCCCATTCACTTTCCACTGCAGCCTGCTACTTTCTAAACAGAATATTAACAATCTACATCAATTAAGGGAATTATATAATTCCTGTTTGAGCACTGGCAAGCCTTGTAATATGCCTAGCCTTCGATGAGCCCCATCAACTTTGATTGCAATGTTATAGTGTAGATTTTCCCCTGCTAACTAATTAGCTCCATTCATATAGTCCCCTTTCATGCATGGAGGCAGAAATGCAGGGGAAAGAAGCATTTTGAACCTTTTCAAAAGCTTGGGGGTAAACCACTGTAAACAAACACTGCTCATCGGCTGTCCAGTATATAGCCAATTTAGTTAATGGGCTGCTCTTCAAGGAGATGGAGCAGGAAAAGTGCTGAACATGGGCTTTCACAATTAGTTGCCATTTTAAACCTTTCATCCTATAATTAAAGATTTTGACTCTATATGCTGCTTTGCTCCGCGCAAGTCAACATTTCCGTGTGCTTAGATTTTAATTGCAATAACCTTGCCATCTGAGTAAGGAGCACGGCAGAATGCCTAGAACCCAGGAAATAAAAATTACATGTCAGAGGCAATAGTCTGGCGAGTAGTTGTCCACATTAAAAAGCCAAGTCAAATCAAGTTCTTATACAGAGCACCAAGAGGAACCTTACTGGCTCTCAAGATCACCTGATTCTACAGAGCTCTGATGCCATACAGTCTTGGTGAACCCACTAGCATGATATATAGACTAGGAGTGTTTGTGTATGTGTAATAATAATTTATTATTTGTACCCTGCCCATATAGCTGGGTTTCCCCAGCCACTCTGGGTGGCTCCCAATCGAATATTAAAAACACAAAGAGAGAGAGAGAGAGTGTGTGTGTGTGTGTGTGTGTGTGTGTGTGTGTGTGAGAGAGAGAGAGAGAGAGAGAGAGAGAGAGAGAGAGAGAGAGAGAGAGGCAGGCTAGCATTTAAGACCTTATACCATATTGCTGAACCTGAGTACCAACAGTAAATGAAGACCAGCAACAACTGAAATGGATAACTAGTCCATGCTCCTTTAAATTCTCCTTCAGAATAAATGTATTCAGCAAAATTGCTCTTGTCTCACATTTCTTTTACTAACATGAACTTCCCAGAAAAAGTTGAAATAATTGCAGGTGGGGGGCAAGACACATCTTCAATTGAATGTTTCTCATTCACACCTGTTACCAAAATTAAAAATAAATGTTTATTTGCTTAATTGGATTTTTGAATGCTGGTTAACTGAGGAGTATACAAATATTTCCTTTTGTAAATTAATGTTATCACTTTAGGGTCTTTCCTCCCCAAGCTTTCTTAAATTTAATTTTTTTAAAAAAAATATCTAATTTTAACAGGGGAAATGGGAAATGTAAAAAAGAAAAAAACCTAACATTTTGTCAAATTTGGAATTCACACAAATGTTTCAGTTCTTCTTACACCACATGGTGGCCTTTATCCTGTCACCATGACTCAACATGAGCTTCAGAACTGGCTAACCTGGGACTACGGGTATAAAGAGGCAATGACTTCCATCCCATCCTGTGTTTGTCACAATCAACAACGTTTCTGTTTTGCTACAGTTCCACTTCTGCTACAGCCTTTGCTATTCATCCTGCTATCTGCTATGGCTGGAGGAGACTTAGCTAAGTATGCCTCAACATGGCTTGAACAAAAGTTGTATGCTTGAAGTTGGATGGACTCGATCTGAAAGAAGGAACAACTCTATGGAACTTGAAAGTTTGCCTCCAGTATCTTAAACACTGTTCTGTGAAATCTATGACGCTTGTTCTACTAGACCAGCATGACTACCTTGAGCCACAATAGCTTGAAATTCACTTCACATGGTGGCTGCTCTATCCAGACTTCATAGCTAATTTATTGAAGCAGTTTCTTACCTGCCCTTCACCATAAGGTTTCAGGGTGGGCTATAACAATAAAAATCAATGCAATAATAAAATCATACAGTTATGGAAACTAGCAAAACAGTGGCAAGGATAAGTCAACCAAAACAGAGCATTATAGAGGTGGCTCCCACAAAAATTGTCAAAGGCCAAGTTTTTTTTATATATATAAATATTTATTTTGGTTTTATGTAATAAAACAAATATTACAATCAAACAAAACAACAGAAAAATACAGTAAAAAACAACATAACAAACACAGTATAAAAACATATAACAGAAAAAGTAAAAAAGAACAAAAATTAAAGAAAAATTAGTTTTTTAATTCTTATCTTTATAACCCTCTTTCCTGACTTCCTCACATCTCCCTTTCCTGCGTTCCCCTTTAGTCAATCAAATTTAGCAGCTCCTTACCCTTTTTCAAATCTTAATCAATATTATACATTCCAACCTATTATGTCTTCTATTTCCCCTTTCTTTTTTAAATACATTCTTGCATATTCTTTGTAACTTAATCCCTTATATCCTTTGTTTAGTTTCAACATAATTTTACTCTGGTCTTACCCTTTTTTCTTAAAACATTTTTACATATTTCTTTTTACTATGTCACTGATGCCATATTATCTTTATATCCAACATCATTTTAACATTCAAACATTTTGCAATGTTTTTGGAGATATTCTTTGAACTTCTTCCAGTCCTCTTCCACCGACTCTTCTCCCAGGTCTCGAATTCTGCCAGTCATTTCTGCCAATTCCATATAGTCTATCACTTGCATCTGCCATTCTTCCAGAGTGGGCAAATCTTGTGTCTTCCAATACTTTGCGATAAGTATTCTTGCTGCGGTTGTTACATACATAAAAAGTGTTCTATCTTTCTTTGGCACCATTTGGCCGACAATGCCCAGAAGGAAGGCCTCTGGTTTCTTAGGAAAGGTATATTTAAATACCTTTTTTAGTTCATTATAAATCATTTCCCAGAAAGCCTTAACCTTTGGGCATGTCCACCAAAGGTGGAAGAATGTTCCCTCAGTTTCCTTACATTTCCAACACTTGTTATCAGGCAGGTGATAAATTTTTGCAAGCTTGACTGGGGTCATGTACCACCTATAGATCATTTTCATAATATTTTCTCTTAAGGCATTACATGCCGTAAACTTCATGTCGGTGGTCCACAACTTTTCCCAGTCAGCAAACATAATATTATGACCAATGTCCTGTGCCCATTTAATCATAGCTGATTTAACTGTTTCATCCTGAGTATTCCATTTCAACAGCAAGTTATACATTCTCGAAAGTATCTTAGTTTTAGGTTCTAACAATTCTGTTTCTAATTTCGATTTTTCCACCTGGAAGCCTATTTTTTTATCCAAGTTAAAGGCCTCTCTAATTTGATAATAGTGTAACCAGTCTCACACTTTATCTTTTAATTTCTCAAAACTCTGCAATTTCAATGTGTCTCGATCTTGTTCTAGTATCTCCCAATATTTCGGCCATTTGGCCTCCATATTGAGTTTTTTCAAAGCCTTAGCCTCCATAGGTGATAACCACCTTGGGGTCTTGTTTTCCAGTAAGTCTTTATATCTTATCCAGACATTAAACACAGCTTTCCTGACAATATGGTTTTTGAATGCTCGATTAGCTTTTACCTTGTCGTACCACAAATATGCATGCCACCCAAAAGCATTATTAAACCCTTCCAAATCCAAGATATCAGTGTTCTCAAGAAGTAGCCAGTCTTTCAACCAGCAGAATGCTGCTGATTCATAGTACAACTTCATGTCTGGCACGGCAAACCCCCCTCTTTCTTTAGCATCAGTCAGTATTTTGAATTTTATTCTGGGCTTTTTGCCCTGCCAGACAAATTTAGAAATATCTCTTTGCCACTTCCTGAAACAATCCATCTTGTCCACAATCTGTAAAGTTTGGAACAAAAACAACATTTTTGGCAATACATTCATCTTTATAGCAGCGATCCGGCCTAACAAGGAAAGCTTCAATTTTGACCAAATTTCTAGATCTTTCTTGACTTCTATCCAACATTTCTCATAGTTATCTTTAAACAAATTCAAATTTTTAGCCGTCATGTTAATCCCTAGGTATTTCACTTTCTTAACCACAGTTAAGTCTCTCTCCTTCTGAAACCTTTCTTTTTCCATTATTGTCAAATTTTTCTCTAAAACCTTAGTTTTTTGTTTGTTCAGTTTAAAACCTGCCACATGACCAAATTCTTGAACCAATTCTAACATCCTTTTCGTACTAGATTCTGGCTCCTGTAATGTCAACACCAAGTCATCTGCGAATGCCTTAAGTTTATATTGTTTGGCTCCGACCTTAATTCCTTGGATCATCTGGTCCCTTCTAATCATGTTCAAAAGCACCTCCAGGACCGAAATAAATAACAATGGAGAGATAGGGCATCCCTGTCGTGTTCCTTTTTCTATTCTGAACTCTTCTGACACCGCATTATTAACTATCAATTTTGCTTTTTGTTCTGAATAGATTGCTTCTATACCATTTTCAAACCCCCGTCCCACTCCCATTCCCTTAAGATTTTTCTTCATAAAATTCCAAGAGATATTGTCAAAGGCCTTCTCCGCATCAATAAAAATTAAAACTGCTTTTGTATTAATATTTGTTTGCAATAACTCCAAGATGTCAATAATGTTCCTTGTGTTATCAGAAAGATGTCTGCCTGGAAGAAAGCCTGCCTGATCTTTGTGTATCACTTCATTTAAAACTCTTTTTAGTCTGTTAGCTAAAATATCTGCAAAAAATTTATAATCCACATTTAAGAGGGATATGGGATGGTAGTTTTTGAGTTGTGTCTTTTCAGATTCAGATTTTGGTATTAATGTGATGAAAGCTTCTTTCCACGACTCCGGCGCCTTCTTTCCCTCCAGAATCTCGTTGCACACCTCCCTTAATGGTTGTCAAAGGCCAAGTTAAATACACTTGTCCCCAGAATATAAGAGAAGCTGCATAAAGAAGATGTTAAAGCATCTCCGAGGAGAAGGAGTTTCAGAATTTAGGGACTGCTAATCCTCATACTTCTGTGGGTAGTGGAACTACCAAAATAGCATGTGTGCACACATTCTCTCCTGCATGTGAGTGTATGGGGTCCTGCTCCTTCCTGCCACTCACCATCTGGCCTGGGGCAGGGCCTGACGGGCCTCACTGGAACAGTTGCTGTTACTGCCGGAGGGGTGCAGAGTGCTTTTAAAATGTTTTAAAATTTTTATTTTGAATTTTTTGTATGTGGGGGGGGGGTGCGGTGGATGTTTATTGGGCCTGGGAATTTGTTTGATTTTATGTTTTTGTAATTTTTGTAATTTCTATTGTTTTTTGTTTATATTGTCTTATTTGTGGTTTTTTTTTTTTTTTTTTTTTTTTTTTTTTGTTCCTTAAAGGGGTTATTTTGTTCTTAAGGGGAGGGGTCAGGGCTGCCGGGGAATGGGCCCCAGCCCATAAAATGGCTGGGATATGCTTCACAGGGGGGAATGCACTGGGACAACCGATCTCAGTGATCACGGGTAGGAGGAGGAGTTACGCTAAGACCAGACCATGTCATTACAGAGGAGGCAGGTTTAGTCGTTGTCTGAGGACTATCCCTGCCTCTGGGTCTGATCCTGACCGGACGAATACTAGAATCAGCAAGGGATACCCACATGACCTGAAAGTGTTGCTGTGCAATGCCAGGTCAATGATTCATAAGACCACTGCCATCCATGACTTGATCGTGGATGGAGGACTTGACCTGGCATGTGTAACAGAGACTTGGTTGGATGAAGCAGATGGGCCTGTCCTTGCCGCTGCTTGTCCACCAGGTTTCTCTTACGCACAGCAACCCAGGTCATGTGGGCGGGGAGGGGGGGTTGCAGTGATTTTTAGGAAGTCATTAGTTTGCACCAGGCGTCCTATTGGGAAGACCCAGTTTTCTGAGTGCATGTTCTGGAAGTTGGGCAATAGGGGCAGTACAGGATTCCTTTTGGTGTACCGACCTCCCCGCTGCACCAAGGATTCCCTGCCCGAGCTGCTTCAGGTCGTGGCGGATGTTCTCCTGGAGACACCTAGTTTGGTCGTCCTAGGGGATTTTAACATCCATGCCGACACGACCTTACAAGGGGCCGCTCGGGACTTCGTGGAAAGCATGGCCTCCATGGGGCTGTCCCTGAATAAGTCTGGCCCAACCCATAGCCGCGGACATGCCTTGGACCTGGTGTTTACCTCTACGGATGTTGGTGATCTGACACTAAGCAAAAGCGAAACGAAAGAAGTGCCATGGTCAGATCACTTCCTGGTGCAACTGGACTTCTCCGCGACCCATCCCCTCTGCAGGGAGGTGGGACCGATTCGGATGGTCCGCCCCCGCCACTTAATGGATCCAAATGGTTTCCAGAGAGTGGTTGGGGATGCTTTATCCCATGTTGATGGCCTTTCAGCCGATTCCCTGGTGGCCCGCTGGAATGTGGAGTTAACCAGGGCTATTGACTGTTTGGCTCCGAAGCGCCCTCTCCGATTGCATGAAGCCCGGAGAGCCCCGTGGTTTTCCACGGATCTGAGGGCAATGAAACAATCGTTGAGACGGCTAGAGCGCCGGTGGCGGATAACTCATTCTGAATCTGACCGGACACGGGTTAGAGCTCAACGTCGAGCCTACCAAGTGGCGATAGCGACGGCGAAGAAGACTTTCTTCACCGCCTCTATTGCATCTGCAGAAAACAGCAGCAGGAGACTCTTTCAGGTGGTTCGCAATTTAGCGGAACCACCTGTAACATCGGGGCCCAGTACGGGCCACATGTTCTCCTGCAATGATTTTGCAAATTTTTTTGCAGATAAAATCGCTCAGATTCGGGAAGAAGTAGACTCCACCGTGGGAGCAGGGCCGGGGCGGGAGAGTGCTAGAGTCCTGTCTGGTCAAGTTGTGTGGGATCAATTTCAATCTGTTACCTCCGAGGATGTGGACAGGCTGCTTGGACGAGTGAAGCCAACCACCTGTCTCCTGGATCCTTGCCCATCCTGGCTTATAAAAGCTAGCCGGGAAGGACTGGGCGATGGGCTTCGTGGGGTGGTGAATGCTTCCCTCCGTGAGGGAGCCTTCCCAGACCCGCTGAAAGAGGCGGTTATTAAACCGCTTCTTAAAAAACCATCTTTAGATGCGGCCACGATGGCCAATTATCGCCCAGTCTCAAATCTCCCATTCTTGGGCAAGGTGATTGAGCGAGTGGTTGCTGAACAACTCCAGGCACGCCTGGAAGAAGCGGACCATTTGGATCCCTTCCAGTCGGGATTCAGGCCTCATCATGGGACTGAAACTGCCTTGGTCGCACTGGTTGATGATCTCCGGCGGGCTAGGGACAAAGGTGAGAGCTGTTTCCTAGTTCTGCTGGATCTCTCAGCGGCGTTTGATACCATCGACCATGACATCCTTCTGGACCGTCTTGAGGGGCTGGGAGCTGGGGGCACTGTCATACAGTGGTTCCGCTCCTTCCTCCTGGGCCGTGTTCAGAAAGTGGTGGTGGGGGATGAGTGTTCAGACCCCTGGCCGCTCACTTGTGGGGTGCCTCAGGGTTCTGTCCTCTCCCCCATGCTTTTCAACATCTACATGCAGCCGCTGGGAGCGATCATCAGGAGGTTTGGGCTGGGTGTTCATCAGTATGCAGATGATACCCAGCTCTACCTCTCTTTTAAATCAGAACCAGTGAAGGCAGTAAAGGTCCTGTGTGAGTGTCTGGAGGCGGTTGGAGGATGGATGGCGGCTAACAGATTGAGGTTGAATCCTGACAAGACAGAAGTACTGTTTTTGGGGGACAGGAGGCGGGCAGGTGTGGAGGATTCCCTGGTCCTGAATGCGGTAACTGTGCCCCTGAAGGACCAGGTGCGCAGCCTGGGAGTCATTTTGGACTCACAGCTGTCCATGGAGGCACAGGTCAAATCTGTATCCAGGGCAGCTGTTTACCAGCTCCATCTGGTACGTAGGCTGAGACCCTATCTGCCTGCGGACTGTCTCGCCAGAGTGGTACATGCTCTGGTTATCTCCCGCTTGGACTACTGCAATGCGCTCTACGTGGGGCTACCTTTGAAGGTGACCCGGAAACTACAACTAATACAGAATGCGGCAGCTAGACTGGTGACTGGGAGCGGCCGCCGAGACCATATAACACCGGTCTTGAAAGACCTACATTGGCTCCCAGTACGTTTCCGAGCACAATTCAAAGTGTTGGTGCTGACCTTTAAAGCCCTAAATGGCCTCGGTCCAGTATATCTGAAGGAGCGTCTCCTCCCCCATCGTTCTGCCCGGACACTGAGGTCCAGCTCCGAGGGCCTTCTGGCGGTTCCCTCACTGCGAGAGGCCAAGTTGCAGGGAACCAGGCAGAGGGCCTTCTCGGTGGTGGCGCCCGCCCTGTGGAATGCCCTCCCATCGGATGTCAAGGCGATGGACAACTACCTGACATTCAGAAGACATCTGAAGGCAGCCCTGTACAGGGAAGTTTTTAATATGTGATATTTTAGTGTATTTTTTATCTCTGTTGGAAGCCGCCCAGAGTGGCTGGGGAAACCCAGCCAGATGGGCGGGGTACAAATAATAAATTATTATTATTATTATTATTCTTTCAAGCCACCATAAAAAACAAACTTTAGATGGTATCAGGGAGGCAATTCTATGACCTAAGACATGGCAATGAATGCTAAACAACTTCCTGTATGTAGTAGCTGCCATAAGGAAGCAATCGTTTTGAGAAGCCTTGAGAAGATGACCATGTATAGACTTGCACCCCTAAGAGTGAATATCCCCTACATTATGAACCAAAATGGGAATGAACAGCTCTGGAGAGATGAGCTTCCTTTGCCTTACCAAAGTTCCAATCAGCACTACCAGAGAAATCTTATACAAGCAGAGAGGCTTCTAACAGCTTTACCTCTGCCTCTCGGTTGTAAAACACTATTGCCCTCATAGACAAGGCAAGCTGGAGAACATTAACCTCCAATCTGATTTCTCATCCCATCACATAAGCACAGACAGAAACATAAACAACCAGAATCCTCTCACAATAGAAGGAGCAAAGGTGATGAATACATATAGGGTGAGCATGTCTCAGGCAAAGAAAACGATTAGTTCTTTTCTTCAAATCCTGCTTCTTTGTACCTCATTATTTGCTTTTAACATCAGTGCTGCCCTTCCAAAAGCAGTTCAGTGGAACAGTAAACATTATTAACCAAATCAAACTGGTAACTGAATCTTAAGTGGTGCAAAGAGAAGAAAGGGGAAGCACAAGGAAAGTTTCCTGAGACAAATCAAGCAGCAACTTCCTCAATAATTTCCCCCCTCCTGAAATATTTCTATAAAGTATGGGGAATGAACTGCATCCTGAGATTTAGCTGCCTGAATTAGGATTTCACTGAACCATTCACCCATTCGCCCTGTCTGTGCAGAATCCTTTCTTGTTGCCCCGCCTATAAAGTTCACATCCATTCACTCTTGCATGCGCCCCCAGCCGAATTCCATTGCTTGAATTGAAAGGAAACAGTGTTTAACATATAAATAGAGAATAGGGACACTTCTGGCCCCCAAACACACCAGGCCTGCACCTTAATGCTAAGTTTGTGGAACGAGCCCAGGGTTGCTCTGGGGTGAAGAAATCTGTGGGTACTCACTGCCAATGGAAAGATTCTGCACATGATCAGAATCATAAATTGCCTCATAAGTTCCAGACCTCTACCCTCATACTGAAAAGAGATGTCATTGCTAAGATTTCTCATATACTCCTGCCTTAAAGGTCCCTGTTTCCACATGGGGAGAGAAGGGAGAGATCAGTGTTGCTGTCATATTTGAGGAGGCTCTGGGTTTCGCAACCATGGCACACAAATTGAGATTTGCAGAATTATACAGCATGGCTTCCCTTCACACAATCCTAAATCGATAGGATTGAGAACAAATGACCTATCTAGTGCACTGTGGTGATTGCAGGAGGCTGCCTACTGAGTATATCTGCTTGTGAGGAGGTCACCTAGACACCTTTGGCCATTTGATTTCTGTCATTATTTGTGGCTGTGGCTGTCATAACTTCATGATTTTAGGATGCTGGACATGTCTGCTAAACAATACCCATGTTTGACATCAGATTCAAGCCCCGTTCAGGTATTTATCATCCCTCCAGAGTCCAGTCTGAAGAAGATCAGGGATGAGCTGTACTCTTTCTGCATTAGAAAGCCAGCTGCACTTATGTAGACAATTCAAAACTCTTTGGGGGTTTAGAACACTGCGGGGATTGTGTTGTTGTGGAGGTGGAGAGATTTCTTCGGGATCAAAATATTTTTTGACCCAACCTTATTTTCCTGGAAACCACCATGATATGAAGCTAATTGCAAGCCGCAGATGAACTGCATTGAACCATGTGAGGTTACACATTTAACAAAGAGATCCTGGCAGGTCCACTAATAGCATAGAGAATAGGAGTCCACAGTGCATCTGTGCCTGTACGGATTAAGGCAACAACTTTATAATTATGATCAAAATTTCACGTATTTGTCTTTGCTATGGTGTTGCTATTAGTATATAAAGTCCTTAACAGTGTGGGACTTATTTGCATGAAGCCTGGCCCCATAGATGCTCACTTGACCTTCGATCTGAAGAATTGACACTTTTCAAGCATTATGATGTTCATATCACACTTGTAAGAGAAAGAGATTTTCACTAGTGGCACCAGAAGCAGCTTGCTGGTGTTTTGCTAATGCATGCTGTATATATTTTTAAAACGTAATGTTTGTTATCTGCCTCTAACAGGCAACAGTCAGCTGCCGTTTTTGAAAGAAAGATATTTTAATCTTTTCAAAAGTACATAAAAAAAGAAATGCATTAAAACTCAAACATATAATCTTAAAACATATAATCAACAGATCCATTAAACATTTCTTTAAAAAGAAAAACAGTCTTCAAACTCTACCAGCATAACTAGTTTGACTTTTGGAATACCTGCTAACCCTTAAGAATGTAATAGCATAAGTAGATCTCTGCCAGATCAAGACCAAGTAGATCTATTCCAACATCCTGCTCTCACAGTGGCCAATCAGATGCCTCCACAAGGCTTGTAAGAACAACACGACTGCCAACAGCATTTACATATAATAATTTTGTAATTTATTATTTATACCACGCCCATCTGGCTGGGTTTCCCCAGCCACTTTGGGTGGCTCCCAATCGAATATTAAAAACACAGTACAGCATTAAACATTAAACATTAAAAACTTCCCTAAACAGGGCTGCCTTCAGATGTCTTTTAAAAGTAGGATAGTGGCTTATTTCCTTGACATCTGATGGGAGGGCATTCCGCAGGGTGTGCACCACTACCGAGAAGGTTTCCTGTAACCTCACTTCTTGCAGTGAGGGAAACGGCAGAAGGCCTCGGAGCTGGACCTCAGTGTCTGGGCTGAATGATGGGGGTGGAGACGCTCCTTCAGGTATACTGGACCGAGGCCATTTAGGGCTTTAAAGGTCAGCACCAACACTTTGAATTGTGCTCAGAAACGTACTGGGAGCCAATGCAGGTCTCTCAGGACCGATGTTATATGGTCCCGGCAGCCACTCCCAGTCACCAGTCTAGCTGCCGCATTCTGGATTAGTTGTACCTTCAAAGGTAGCCCCACATAGAGCGCATTGCAGCAGTCCAAGCGAGAGATAACTAGAGCATGCACCATTCTGGTGAGACAGTCCGTAGGTAGATAGGGTCTCAGCCTGCGTACCAGATGGAGATGGAAAACAGCTGCCCTGGACACTGAAATGACCTGCGCCTCCATGGACAGCTATGAGTCCCAAATGAGTCCCAGGCTGCACACCTGGTCTGTCACGGGCACAGTTACCCCATTCAGGACCAGGGAGTCCTCCACACCAGCCCACCCTCTGTTTCCCAAGAACTGTCCTTCTGTCTTGTCAGGATACAACCTCAATCCATTAGCTACCATCCAACCGCCTCCAGACATTCTCCTCATTTGTGATTCCCAGCAAATGGCAATCACAGGTACAGAGCCTGTCTGCCTTTTCAGATTATTTGAGAGCATGGAACAATGATTGATACATTCAAGGGCAGAACACATCCAGCTTAATTTAAAAAAATTATGTGAAAAGTAAAGATTGGTTTTCTTAGAAGCGATCAGTTGGACCTTCAAATTACTACACAGAAAATTTCAAAAAGAAAAGAAAAATTATCTCTGGCCTGAAATGAGAAATTAAAAGAATGCAAGCTAATTGTCAAAACCAGAAGCATAATTTGCTCATGCCAAAAGGTCCAAAGGAATGCTCAGTGATTCCTATGAGCACGATAAAAAAGGTTGCAAGAATGAACCAGCAGATGGTGAGTGGATGGCTTAAGTTTTTCATTCCCTTTAGCTTCAGAACCTGGTGTATTTTCCTTTCACATGAAAACCTTATTTTTAGCAAGTGTGCTCTGGGGCTTTGGATAACATCAAGAAATGGATCTAACTTTGCACTTTCTTTCCTAAGTGGCAAGGATGGCAGTGGTGGTTTCCTGGCACAGAAATGGAAAGTGGAGCTGACCGTCCTCTGTCAGAGATAGCAATGGGGGAGGGATTCATTTTAGTTTGCATTTTAACATGAACCCAACTAATTTCCAAAGCAATGTATGAACTGCAATGAAGCTCCCTGTCGAAAGTCATATATCTGCATAAAAAGCATATATTGGTTTTTAAAAGCACACAAAGGTGCATTGTATTAGGGGAAATAGCTTGCAAAAAATGTGCATATTAGGGAACTGTGCTCTAAAATACTGACAAATTTTGGCGAGGATTTTCTATTTCAATGCAGAAATGTGGTGAACTGAACTTCAGTTCTGAAAAAGTGAGAAACCGTGAGAAACCAACATTGACAGATTTGCCCCTCCCATGTTGCAGTAGGGGGCCCCACTCTCAACAAGAAAATTGTTATTTTTCTGGAAACAGGTGAGCCGGTGGTGAATAATGTATGAATAGTCACAGATTAGTCACAGATTATCTATCTCCCATGCACATGGGGCTTTCCCCTTGCTGGTGTGTGTGTGTGTGTGTGTGTGTGTGTGTGTGTGTGTGTTACAAATCAGATCCTCTTCAAGGAGGGTACGCCCCCAGGCATCTCCCACCTCCTGGTGTTGGCAGGGCTATGCCCTGCTCCACTCTGGTTGGTTGTTTTGCGGTCACTTGGTCCTAAAGCCAATGGCTTGGCTTGGGGGGTGGCCGTGAAACATTATTTAATCCCTGTGCAATGTTTGCTGGACCTCTTTGCCTTCGTGCAGCAGATCACCTGTCCACCCACCCCTTTATCTGGTGTGTTGGCCTTGCTATGGACGTTGTTGGTCACCTGTCTTGCAATGGGGGCCTGGCAGAAATTTTTCCATCTGGCAGATTGGCAGAGCCGTTTGGTTTTCACCTACTGTGTAGCAATCGTCACAACTTTGTAAGGTTGGACGGTTAGGATCAGCAATGTGTGGGGAGGGGAGGTGCG
The DNA here is from genome assembly GCF_964252035.2 of Podarcis erhardii. NCBI lineage: Eukaryota > Metazoa > Chordata > Lepidosauria > Squamata > Lacertidae > Podarcis > Podarcis erhardii. The sequence continues at coordinate 52,872,026 of NC_138500.1, forward strand.
GCCATCATCTGCCGCTCCAAGCTCAAGAGTATTCCATTAAAAGAATCAGAGGGGCTAGGGCCATACCAGGACCCCACAGGGGCACCGGGGGTGAGCTCCCTCTGGTGGGGCTCCCTCTGGCGGTGTTTCACCCTTTTATCAGATTACCAGCAATATGGGTGGGAGTCTGATATAGCTTGGATGATTCCAGTGCCTAAGCCAATACCACTCACATTCTGTATTTAATAAAGTTGTGGTCTAAATTTTGCCCAATAACTTAAACTAAAATCCCGTGTCACTGTGTCTTCATTTTTGGGGGTGGTTGGGGGTCTCGAAGAGATCATTTCTCCCTCTGCCTCATGGTAGTGATGGCCGTGCCTTTCCATGTTCCAGTGTGTGCTCAAGGGAAATAATGTGTTGCATAAAATAATTCAGCTGATCCGGTGAATGAAAGGAAAGAAATGATCTAATTGTTTCTCTAAATGGTGAAGCATGGAATGGCTTTTTAAAGAAGTGATCTGGGGGAAAGAACAGTTCTCCTTTCTTATGCAATTTGTGTGGGATGTTAGCATCCAAAATGCATGCAAGAGCTGTGAGGCAGTTATGGCAGCTGGTACAGTTACAGCAGTTTAGGTTAACAGTTAGAGCAGCAGATATGTTGTGTTGTGCTGCTGTCTGCCTCAGAGTTAGTCTGTAACAGTTTAATCTATGCAAGACGTACAGTGGTACCTCGGGTTACAGACGCTTCAGGTTACAGACACTTCAGATTACAGACTCCGCTAACCCAGAAATAGTACCTCGGGTTAAGAACTTTGCTTCAGGATGAGAACAGAAATCGTGCTCCGGCGGCGCGGTGGCAGCTGGAGGCCCCATTAGCTAAAGTGGTGCTTCAGGTTAAGAACAGTTTCAGGTTAAGAACGGACCTCCAGAAGGAATAAAGTTCTTAACCTGAGCTATCACTGTATACGGGTCGGACCGGGTGGCGCTGTGGGTAAAACCTCAGTGCCTAGGGCTTGCCGATCGCATGGTCGGTGGTTCGAATCCCCACGGCGGGGTGAGCTCCCGTCTCTCGGTCGCAGCTCCTGCCCACCTAGCAGTTTGAAAGCACCCCTAAGTGCAAGTAGATAAATAGGTACCGCTTTATAGCAGGAAGGTAAACGGCGTTTCCGTGTGCTGCGCTGGTGCCGGCTCGCCAGAGCAGCTTCGTCACGCTGGCCACGTGACCTGGAAGTGTTTCCGGACAGCGCTGGCCCCCGGCCTCTTAAGTGAGATGGGTGCACAACCCTAAAGTCGGACACAACTGGCCCGTACGGGCAGGGGTACCTTTACCTTTACCTTTACCACTGTATAAGCAATTTAAGAAACATCTGCCTGCATTGTATATTTTAATCTGCAAGTTCAAGCACATTAAGTAAAAGTTCTACGTTCTTTAAACTTTAAAAGAAAGTGTCTTGCATAGTTTTTATACATACCCTCCAACATAAGGGTGAAAATAAGGATGTCCTATTCCATCATCATCATCATCATCATCATCATCATCATTAATACCCTGCCCATCTGACTGGGTTGCCACGGCCACTCTGGGTGGCTTCCACCATATATATAAACATAATAAAAACATTTCACATTAAAAAACTTCCCCATACAAGGCTGCCTTCTGATGTCTTATAAAGGTTGTCCCCTTGTCTCAGGGGTCACATAACTCCATATCCTCCAATATTTCTCTAATGAAAATAGGGACATTCTAAGGAAAATCAGGACACTGGGATCAGATCAGAAACAGAGATGGTTTCTGTAAATCCAGGACTGTCCCTGGAAAATAAGGACACTTGCAGGAGGGAGAAAGAGAACTAATTAAAGGGTCAAATGACCTAGGACTGTCTTCTGCATACTCTGCAAATGGGAACTAGAGTCTAATTCCCACAATTTGTTGCACCTTAAAAACAACAACACCATGTTTATTTTTATCTATACACAAAATATATGGGCATTTTTTAACCATCCTCTGAAAAAAGTAATTACTCCAAAAGGAAATACCAATGACTACCTATATAAAGTTTAAGGCATTCCTAAAAACTGCAAAGTGAAATCTCGCATCAAACTCCCCCCCCCCCCGAGCTGCAGCTTAGGAAAGCCAGCACAAATGAAACGTGAAGATTTCCATTGACTTTGATGGGGCTGAATTGTCTTCAATCAACGGGCTTCACTTTAAGAGAACTGTGGATTGGGCTGCTTGAGAGCTTATTGATTCAAAAAGCTATTCATTTTTTTGTTTTGTTTTTTTGTTCCCAGACTAGTTTTTAAGACCGGTCTCTTCAGTGGGCTATAACAGCTTTCATTTCTGAGACACAGGGCCTTATAACTATCATTCTGACGCAAAGGATGGGTGATGACATTGTGAAGCTGCAAAGAGCATGCAGTACTCTACCGATGCTGGCAAGGGGAAAGACAATGTGTGTTGCTGTTACCCTTGTCAGCTTTAGCCAGCAGTGGGATCACCATACAAACCAGGTGGGACCGGGGTGGCAGCGGCTCTGGGTTGCAGCCATATTGTCTATGACATTGATACAGACGGTATGGCTTATTTCTAAGGAATCATTTGGCACTCTGCTAATGTTTTATACTGATTATATAGTTTCTTGGCCACCTTCCAACATTTTGCAGAGAGCTAAATGGTGTAACATATTTCACATTTCCCAGAGTTTTTTGGTTTTTTTAAAGTATATACCACAGCATATGCTTGGCAATTTCACATCTACACCTGGGTGTCAGTACAATACAATCATATAGCACTCTTGCGGCTATGAAGTCAAGGTTGTAGTGTCAGAGCTCCCCCCCCCCCACCTTGACTTTCCACTTCTACTGATATGACTCCCCACCCCCCAACCCGGTGCAGCAAATAATTTCTAATTTCATAATGGAAGACCACCTGAGTCATATTTCCATGATTTCATGCAAGTGATGTACTGAACGCTTAATAGTCATTGACTTTTGAAGATAGCTGAAGGTTAAATATCGGATCTCGTTCTTTGGTCTGAATGAGCTGTTGTCTTCTGGCGGAAATGTTGGTTTTAATTTTTTTCCCCCTTCTCTCCCTTTCTTTGTTGCAAAGGTTTAGAGTCGTTTCAGAAATATGCAAAACGAATAAATAAAATAATCAGTAATAAACTAAGACACAGAAAATCCAAGCAAAAGACTTCACAAAATCCTCAAATCCTCCCCACCCGCCTTTTCACATCAAGGTCTTACATAATCCTTTCTGTAAGAAGCCAGAGTGTTGTAGCTCTTTACTGTGCTTTTTTAAAAGGAATTTTCACAGGCGTGGAATTAACTCAAAGGGGCACTTTTAACTATGCAAGAAGGCACTTTTAAACATTCATGAAAATACAAATTACATAATAATGGAATGCTACATGTATTTAAACATCAAATATGATTTAGGGTGCTTCTGGAGGGGGACTTAATTGTAAAGTGGTTGTCAGCAGAAAAGGTAAGTATGTTAAATGGGGGTGTGGGTTGATGTTTTGATGCCAGTGCTGCCTGTCGTGCTGACACTGTGGAAAAAATGCATAAATGAAGGCTCACCCATCCCTCAATAAACACACATCTGAAAAGACCCTTAAGGAGACCTAGCACTTCTATGTAAACACTCTCTTCATTCAGCTTGTGTATTCTTAGCAGTTGAAACAGTCCCAATTTCAATTCTGGGATTGAAAAAAATAAACAAACTGTGCTTTCACTGTCTGGGGTAAATCTGTCCATGATCTCACATAAATCCACCTGCAGCACCACCATTCTCTATGTACTTCCACAGCTAGAAATGATGCAAGAGCAAAAGTCCAGGAGGCTGTTTCTGAGAGTACGGTATCAAAACTGCAAAGGTGGTTGTAAAGGTTTGGCTTTATAAGGTTAAAACGAATGCTTGTAATATTGCTAGGACGTTCACTGGAATACGGATTCTAAAACATGAGTATAATATTCTCCTGGAGATTAACTCCCACCTGGAGGCAGATCAATCCACTCTGTACCAGCTGCAGTCTCATGGGGAAGAATTCATGAATAATAGAACCGTATTATGTATGTATGTTGATAACTAAGGTCAACCTTCCATTCTTTGGTTCAGCTGAACTGCCAACAACAAGGCAACTTTCAATGCTATCTGGCTATCATAGGCGCCAACTCCTAGTGGCCCAGGTTCCTTCACCCTTTTCCCAATAAAATATTTGAGGGGGCTGGGGCCCCCAAAGTTAATGGGCATTGCTGCCTTTCCTTCTTTTCTGCATTTGGACTTTGTTTCCCAGCAAGCATTGTGAAGGGACTTGTAAAAGGGTTTCCAGATGTCAAGAGAGCTGGGATTGGGCAAAAACATCTGGCATTTTTTTCTTATGGCCCTTGCGATTCGAGCAGAGAGAGAGTCAGAGAGCACTCAAACTGCTTGGGGCAGGTTCACAGAGCTCTGCTAGTATGAGGGAGAAAATGGTTCCTAGTTGCTTATCATTTAAAAAATTAAACGAGGAACTGTCTTATTTCTGAGCTTTGTACTCTACTCGGGGATACTATTTTTGGCTGAAGAGAGGGGCAAAAATGCTTTATTTGTTTACTGGGTCCCCTACCACTTCACTGTTAATGATCTCGGGGTGAGGACATCAAATATTACAATTAAAAGATACAAATAGAACAACAAGCCATTACAACAGCAACGTGAGTAGGCAAAATGCCCATAGATAAAACACAAATACTTAAAATAAAAGGGCTTCATGTTTCTCATAGTTAAAATTGCCTTGCTTAATATACAGTATAATGTTCTGTGAATACCTGGTGTGAAAATGAGAAACAGAATTGACACTGAATGTACTACTGGGAAGGGGGGTGTTCTACTAGTGGGAGCTACTACCCAAGTCCCTTTTGCATGTCACCACATAACCGGCATCTCCTGGCAACAAAATGCTAAGAAAGGGCTCTTCAGATCATGGAGAGAAACACGTTTATATTGAGGGATTTAATTTAAAAACAACAACAACAGGCAGTGCTATTTTCCTAGAAGGAGAGGCACCAGAACTCCTCCATTCCCTTAGAATTGCAATGGCATCTACCTGAGAGGTGCTGGAACTGAGTTCAGGTGAGTTCTGGCTGGGGGAAAAGCCCTGACAACAGGTATCCATGTATCATCATTATTTTTAAGACATGGACATCATAAGAGACTGTAACACAGAAGCCATGTAATCAACTCTGGTTACCAAGCCCTTGCTCTGGTTAATTATTTGTTAATAAGCATGTGATTACATTAGCCCCATTTGCTACAGCATTACCCTGGGAACCTACCCTCAGTCTTTGTTCATTAAGAAAATCTAATGTCGAGGGGGGAAAAAGCTGCGTTTATAAATATCTTCTAGAAGATTGAGAGCAACTGAAAACAAAACAGTGAGGCTGTCTTACAATCATGGCTAACTATCAACATTCCAGGAGGAAATAATTTGAGCAGGAATACGGTATCACATTTATGCCAATGGCCTGATGATGACATTTCACTGCTTGGATAGAAATGCTCTTCAAAAGTATATCAAAACATGAATATTTATGCATTTACTTATTACATTTATCACCCACCCTTTATCATGCTGGTTCCCACACAATAGAGCATGAGCATTTAGAAAATGGCAAGATGGAAAATTTGAGTTGTCTTTCTACAACTTTTCACACCAACCTATAGTGTGAGGGCACCATCCTATATCACCTTTGTTATCATTGCTGCGGCAGAATATTGCACACATGTGCATAAAGCTGTTCTGTGGCAGCAACACATGCTGGAAGGAACATTCTGGTTGCTCTATAACACTTTATGTGTCAGCAGTGCCTACTTTGAAGTGCATATCTAGCAGAGGATCTTCTAGAACAGCCTTCCCCAACCTATTGCCCTCCCCATGTGTGGGACTGTAATTCCCATCAGTCCCTGTGAGATAGGAGTTATGGTCAAAAACATCTGAAGGGTGCCAGATTAAGAAAGCCTGTAACAGGGGAGAAACTTGAATTTTCCGTATATAAGGCGGCACATAATATTGCGATGGACTTGGACAAACTGGGCGTGACTAAGATACTAAGGGTCCTCCCTCAGAATTTCACAGCCTAATCTCCTTAAGCAAATTCCACAAACTGTTGCCAGAACCATGCATATTACAGTCTAGAAATACAAATATCGGCAATTGGGGCCCAATGTGGCTGACACGACTTCTTAAACTCTGTGGTGAGACTTGAAAGAATGTTTGCCTAACTGCTATATGGACTATAGAGAAGGCAAACATGAGGTGGACACCTTTATACACACACCTAAAACTGTGTGGAGCTGCAGCTGAAAAGAAATCATATATAGAATGTTTACACTATATATTTTTTATTTATCGTTAGTCACAAACTGCCTTCAGGGTGCCAATTTACGAATAATTTACAAGCAGCTATCGAGGCTTCTATCCTTCTGTCTCATGGATCAGGACGATGTTATTTTCAGATTTCCTTCATTTTAAGTCTTTTCCGTGTACCAGCCCAGTTACCGCCCACTAAATGAAAGGAACCCTTCATTTTCTAGCATCTATGCTGTGACCTCAATCTACTAACTCCTTCCAGCAACACACATAACTGCAGACTTATACAGAAGCATTAAAGTAAATTATGCCAGGGCATGTATTTTTCCCTCAAATGTTTATTATATTTTTTTCAGAAACAAACAACAAACAAACCAACCCTCTGAACTTGCCATAAAACGTATGTAAATAAAGCCTTTTCTACTGCTTATGGCAGCCATTTTGTGCTGGCACCTACAGCACTTTGACACCTCTTCTTTTACTTTATAACCAAAGAAAGTAATGCACACGGCTTTTGATTTCTACATTGAAACATGACATTTAAAATTATTTAGTTAACAACTATATCACACACACGCCTTCTCCTTTTTGTTCTGCTCAGTGTTTGGGCCATTTCTGGTTGAGTGTTTTCCCTGGGGTCCTTCTGTTAGAGGAAGTAGATGTAGAAAATGTGAAATAAAAAACCAAGCCATATGCATGTTTTCAAGAAAGCAGCATGAGCAGCTCAGAACAGAAATGTCCTGTTTTGAGTTCTCTCATAAAAATAAATAAATCCCTGTTTAAAAAAGAATATGTTTGAACCAATCTATGGTTTGAATTTGCTGGCAAGGTACCATGCTGCCAGCATGCTATATTGTTAGGACCAATGATTGGGTGACCATATGAACCCTGTCACAGCTTAGGATAGGGTTGACAATGTTTTAGATCATGGGTAACCATGCCTGAAGAAGCCTTCCCACATGCCTGCAGTGTCCCATCCCTCCAGCTGAAAATTAAATCATAATTTAAAGCATTTAAGAAGCATTTTTTTAGCCAACAGAATGCTCTTCTCCCAAGCCTGTGGCACAATGGGTGTGTGCTACAATTGAGATGGGAAGAGCTGTAGCATCTTTGTAATTCCCAAGAATGTTTCTTTGGTTTGCAAACGGGCTGATGGGCCCAGAAAAGTTGACAGCCTCTGTGCTACATAATAACAGTGAAACTATCCAAGAGGGAAATAATTATTGCTTCTAGCATGTTATCAGAACAGTAGAGGCCTTTGCAGCATACCAGTAAGCGAACTTGTGTTTTCTTTAGAATATGTAGCCTACACGGATCTTGTTTCTAGTAGTGCACTTCAGGAATGAGAGAGGAATGCTTGCAAAGGCCTTGCAGTCATTTGGAGTTACTGTGAAAGAAACAGCCCTGAATGAGGAGTCGAATGGCATGAAATAAGCATACTGCTCTTACATACTTACATTTTGGGGTGTATGGGGTGTTAGGGGAGGGGTTGTACCTCTGGCGGGAAACATATAATGCTCCTTCTGGGTTTTTTTGTCCATCTTTGGGCCCCACCCTGCACTCAGCTCCCACCTGTCAGCATATGACAGTGGCCATACCCAGGAACAGTGTCAAATGGTCTGCTAAACCACATGAGGGTAGCAAATGGGTCTCAAACCCTCACTGAGTCAGACAGATGCAAAGATAGGCTCTGGCAGATTGAGCGAACAAGATCAATAGTGGGTTCAATGGTCAAGAAGGCAGTTTCTGCACAAGCGGTAAAGACAAGTGAGGGGCAGATGGGGCTAGTCCACCTGGGAAGGTAGCCCATCTATTAGAAGGAAAACTCTTATCCTAAACCTCCACTGCCTTGTGGGATACCTTCAGGAGAAGGCGACTAAGGAGTAAACCCTACACACAAATCCCTAACAGTTGGGTGGCACCTTGTACGACTCCTCCTGGCATCTCCAGCAGCCAAGCTGGTGCCAAATGTATTGCTCTGCTTTCCTTTGGACCACATCAGCAAGGATGAGGGTGGGTGATCTTGTTGCCTAGGCAGCCCAGGAACTTCATACACACTGCCCAGGCTTGCATCCCATGGAAGTCACTTGGGTGCTGCTAACACAGCAGTTTGACTTCACCCCCAGAGATGCACTCCATTGCCTCTTGACACAAGACAGGTGCCAGCAACAATTACATTTTGAGAATAATTTGAAACCAGTATATCTATTGATTGTATTGGTTTCAACTTGCTGCTAACTTCAGCGAGTCTTACCGGCATTATAGATTACTACGCTGGGAAAATCTGGTACATTAGAAATGATGACCTCTTAGGACTATTGTTTTCCTAGTGTTGGTTTCACTGCTACCCATGGTAGCATAAAGACTGAGACCATGGAAATCTTTTTATATCCATAGTACAGAAAAGAGGGATGTAACAGGAAAGCCTTGGTTAAATGCCCAGAGGATGAAATGCCATTTAAAAGGTAAATCCTGAATGCTGGCTAGAGTGAGTGTCATTGACTGGTCACTCTTTTTATGCCCTTCTGTTCCTCTGTATGATTCCTTTCAGTATAATGGTACATAACTGTAGCACAGGCTCCAAAGAATGTTTTGTTAATAGCACAGCTAGGAGTTCAGGGTTGGGTCCGATATTGAAGAAGGAATTCTGAGGATCTTTGTATGAAAAGGGTAGTGAAGGACTAAAACTTAAAAGCACTTATTCAACCGTGCCCTCAGTGACCCCAAATATGGCTGCTTTTCTTGGATGACCCTAGGAGCTAACCACAGAACAAATGAACTGTATTGGCCAAAGTCAGTTTCAAACCCACAGTATTTTGCACTCAATTTCAATGGCAACAAGTTTGGGTTCTCAGTGTTGAAGTCATCATTCCATACCTATTCACCTTAGATAGTCAAAGGAAAGCTGTTTCCTAGGTGCTGTACATTGACTCTCGTTGACAGACTCTTCAATTAGGAGTTTCAAATTACACAGTGGTCATGATGGGTTTTACATCATGTAGATGTATGACGTAAACTATTGAATACTACAAGAAAATATGTCGTACATGCATTCAGATGCTTCAAAAACTATATTAACACTTGATGGACCAATAGCTACTGAAATAGATTTTAAATAAATTGATCATTATCAGTTCAATCTACATAAATTTCAGATCAGTGCGAACCCTGCCAGGACAACTTGGTAACAGAGACAACTGTAGACTCAGCACAGAAAAAGGGGTGTATTCGCAGCTAAAGTGTCCGGATTAAAGCAACAGTACTCTGAACAGTTGTCCCAAATCAGTGAATCAACAATATGACATGAATAAAGAGAGGTGTTCAATAATCCTCTAAAAGATAAATGGCCTAAAACAGTACAAAAAAGTCATCACACTGAATAGTTTTAATGTTTCATTGATTCCTGCATTTCTTTGATCATTTTAATTTTTGTAAGCCACCCTGAGAATTACAGCTGCAAGAGAAACGTGAAGTAGCAATAAACTTACTAAATAAAGAGGATGTAATCTGAACCTCAGTGAAAAATAATAAATTGGTCCACACTGTAAGGGTGCTGTCAGAAGTCAGCATGTAAATATGCATACTAATAATTTGAAAAATGCTAACTTTACCTAATTTACATAAGGTTGTATCAACTAAGTTTTACTCAGAGTAAACTCACTGGCATTAATTTACTTACGTTTGTCATGTCCATGAATTTCAATGGATGTACTCAGAGTATGAGTAACATTGAATAAAACCCACATATGTTTAGATCCAAACATAAAGGTAAAGGTAAAGGGACCCCTGACCATTAGGTCCAGCCGTGGCCGACTCTGGGGTTGCGGATCTCATCTCGCTTTATTGGCTGAGGGAGCCAGTGTACAGCTTCTGGGTCATGTGGCCAGCATGACTAAGCCGCTTCTGGCAAACCAGAGCAGCACATGGAAACGCTGTTTACCTTCCCACCGGAGCGGTACTGTCAGAGCTGCCCAAGGTCCCAGCTCACAGAGGACCAACGCCAGATCGTTGTTATATACAAAAGTCTTTATTGAAGTTCAGTCTCTATTTCAAAGCCGTGGCGCACAGCTCTACGTCTTAAACCCTAGACCGCCGAAGCTCCGTCTGAATCTCCTCCCCTCTGACACCAGTTTAAGACTCTAGCCCTGCTCCACCTCTTCCTCTGCTCTCTCCTCCTCTGGGTCCTCCTGTCCGCTGGGGCATTCCCTTTTCTGGACTCTTCTGACGCTGAGTCCCCTGACTCCTCCCCCTGCCTCCGGCGGGCTTTAGGACCTGGTTCCCAATCCGGGTTCTCTGCTGTCCCCCGCGCTTGTACATTTGAACTTGGCTCTCGCGCCCACCCAGTGACCTTCCTCCTGACCGTGACACTGCTTCTGTCACTGCTTCCCTCTTCCGGGAGGCTAGCTGGACCTGACTTCCCCTCCGTTCCCTGACTCTCCGATGGAGGCGTGGTCAGCCCTGACTCATCTTCTCTCCCTGCTGGGGGAGGCGCTGGCCCCGATACCTGGGACTCTTCCCCCCCACTACGCTCTGGTGGGGAAGCTGGTCCTGATCTCCAACTGCTGCTCTGGGAGTCCCCACTGGCCCCTTGCTTCTGGAGTGTCCCCCTTGGGACCCCCCTTGCCCTGGCCATCGGCGCCCCCTTCTGTGAATCTTCTGATTCGCTGGAGAGGCTCATGGAATCTCTCGGGCCACTGTCATCTTCTCCTACGCTGCCCTCAGATTCTTCCCCTTCGCTCTCCATTTCCTCTCTTCCCTGTGCCTCTGCTCCTGAGCCCCTGACAGGTACCTATTGATCTACTTGCACTTTGACATGCTTTCGAACTGCTAGGTTGGCAGGAGCAGGGACCAAGCAACGGGAGCTTACCCCGTCACGGGGATTCGAACCGCCGACCTTCTGATCAGCAAGTCCTAGGCTCTGTGGTTTAACCCACAGCACCACCCGCGTTTGTCATGCCCATGAATTTCAATGGATGTACTCAGAGTATGAGTAACATTGGATACAACCCACATATGTTTGGATCCAAACATAGTCATACTCAAGAGTAGAGCCAATGAAATCAATCCAAGCCTGGATCCAACCATACCTTTTGAGAATAAGGTTGCAAACTTATATACCCTTACCTGTGAGTAAATCTCATGGAACGCTGTTGGGCTAACTTGTGAGAAGACATGTGCAGGGTTGCACTGCAAAAGTTCCAAACATGCCATGCTACTTTTCAGCTAGGCAAATATATCTGCAGAAATAATGATGATTTTACGTAAATCAAATACAGAAATAATGTCTAACAGTAAATGTTGGCTGTGAATTAAAATCATTTAATCCTCCTTCATTTATTATATTGTAAAGTTTTACTATATGTAGCAGAAAAAGTATTTAAAGAATTAAAAAAGTTCTTCATACTCTCTCAGAGATATTATTATCAATTGCGATTATACTTAACTGCTGATTAAAGTGACTGTTACAGTATGGCTGCAATGTATTTCAATTTAGAATGCATTTATCCCATCAGCAACTGGATATATCGGAAGTATTTATATGAAACATTAATGCTAAACAAAAGCATGTTCAATTTAATCATGAAATCAATAACACACAAAGAAGGAAAAGCATTTCATGAAAAATGCATTTTGTTTTATTTATTTTTATGACAGATTGTATAACAGGCTTTTTGGGACCAGAAATGCTATTCATTCAATACAAACAACTCTTCTGCAATCCAAAATGTTAAAATGATTTATTCCGTCTTGGCAGTAACAATGAACTATATGATTGACTTCATGTTTTCACAATCCATATTCATTTTAAGATCTGGCACCATGCCCCCACTCCCCCCCTCCACAAAAATATCAAATCCTCTGGAAAATAAAATATGGAATGGGGGGGGGGAATGACACATTTCGCATCTATAGTGATAGTGGGATAGATGAAACATTTCAAGCTCCGTACAGCTGACAGTAAGCTGAAATTTCAAATCAAGACACAATTGCTTCAGAACTAAGGATACACCATTTCATGTGATTAAATTAAATCTGTTTAGATTTACAGACATGCGCATATATATATATATATATATATATATATATGCTTGCAGAAACTCTGCACATTTGGCAGTTCTGTTATTGGCTGTTCTTGCCCCTTTCCTACAGTTAATTCAAGAGTCAATAACTTGCTTCCCACCAGATGTGAAACGGTCATTCCTCCTCATCCTGGAGAAGCTGGCGTTCTGGAGGAAGCTTGGGCTGCAACTTCTGCCAGCGCTCTGGAGGCCAGAGGATATGGGTTGCGCGAGCGTGCAGAAGTCCAAGAGAGACCTGGAAAAGGCAATCAAAACACAGGTGTAATAATAATATGCAAGAAGATAGAGCTTAGGGAGAGGAGGGCTTACGGCATTTCATAAACGTGTCGAGCAAGTTATACCAGCTGAGAAAGAGGACTGGATTTGTAGCTGGGATTAAACCCCCCCTTAAGTGGTGAATTCATTTCAGGCAAGCCTTCTGTCTAAAATGCAGAGACACTTCTAAAACAGGACCGATGCCGGGGAATTGTGATGATGATAAAGAAAGCGAAAGGGGAATAAAAAACCAAACTATATAAAATTTTAACAGCTTGTCCCATATAAAAATTGACAACTTAAATAAAGAACCATAAAAGGTTACAACTTGCAACAGTTCTTTCTAAAGACTCGTTGAAGACAGAGCCCTCGGTGCCCTGCAGACTACATATGGAACTGTTGAAGGTACAGGCTGTCTCACTTTGTGCAACTGCGCAAGCAGCTTTTGTGATGGTTTGTTATGGGGGAGGATCGCGATCTCTGTACCTGCAGCAAAAGGCAGAATCTCCTGCTGTGCCAAAGCCTGTCCTTCAATTTTCTTGAAAGACACACCAGAGGCAGCTTCATCTGCTCCTAGTGCTCCTAGCTTTCGATATGCTTGCACCACTTGTTAGCTAACTAGCAAAAACGTGCAGCAGAAATTTGATGTATATATCTTATCTAATATTTATATGATTTTTTCAGCAATTTAATGTATATTTTGTGTAAGCTGTTTACAGGTTTTAGCAATTAAACTGCATTTAAGTCCTACTAAATAACAATAATGCTGTGGCAGAACATGGTAAAAAGAGAAATTAAGAATATTCAGTATGAAGAAGCAACCTACATTTCTTACTTCAATGTATTCAAGAGTTTGCTCCTATTTTTTTTTAATATAAACAGGACATCCAATGTTATTTGACATTTTAACTAGCAGCTTGAGCTCACTGTAACTTTCTGAGTCGCTTTTAATTTAGGCTTTGGTTTTTTAATTATATAGATGGATAAACAAACAAACAAATGAAAAATAAAATACTATTGATGAATTAAAAACAGTAGCCTTTGTGAACAATGCATTGTTTCCAATACATAATGATTGACATTGTCAAAATATTGATAGGTGTCAACTTGGTTGGTTTACATCTACTCCACAATTGTAAATAGAAAGTCCAGTGCTTCTGAAAACTTTCTATGGAAGTTTTTCTTCCTTCCCACAGGTAAGCCATTATCTCATTCCACATCCTCCCTTTGCACTGTGCTTGAGGTCAACATGCACCAAACCAGCAAGTCCACTACAACAAACTTTCCCATTTCATTAGTTTGAAAAGGAAACAAAAGGCAGCTTGACTCAGTTGCAATGGAAGAATATTCAGAAGTTTTATTCTCTAGAAAATATGAATCCATCAAGGGAAAATTAAAACTCTACTTCAGGAGATTCAGACTGGGCTTGCATGAGTCAGCAACACAGCTCTCCAGAGGCCTAAGGCTAAACCTTCTCCCTAAGCCACCCCATCTCTTCCCAGGCTACATCCACCAATGACCCACTCTCTTCAAGTGTTTTTGCCTGGCTGGAATGTGCTCTGCCTGGCTGTGATAATGCCTCCTGCTCAGAGTTGGTTCACCAATGAGGCAGTGTGAAGCACCCGCCTCAGGAATTAGAAGCGCAAGAGGTGATTACCCTACTACTGCCGCCGCCAAAATGGGAGGGGCAGCTGTTCCAAAGTGTGGCATTGCCACTCGTCCTCCTCACCCCCGGGACTGATAAGACACATGGCAACACTTTGTGGAGCACTCTGGCTCTTGCTGAGTTTGGGCAGGGGGCATTATTGTGATTGCAGAAGTGAGGGGTGGGGGCCACGGCAGGTAGGGGAGGGAAAACCACAGTCCCATTTTGCCTCAGGTGGCAAAACAGGATAGGCCACCCCTGCTTTTGCTTGCCTGCATGGAGGTGTGTGTGTCTAAATGTGGAATGCCAGTCGTGTTCTTGTTGTTGTTTTTTTAAAAAAGAGTCATACCCCTTGCTCTGCGCACTTGTCTCTGGGCCCGCCCACCACTGAGATGAAAAGATTTCTCAGGAAGGAATACAGCCCACAGGCTGGAAAAGATTCCCTACCTCTGATTTCAAGGGCTTAGAATGTCCGTGTGGCCCACAGCAAAACAAAACAAAATCAAGAATTCCCGATAAACAAAACCAAAACAATTCCAAAAGCACAAAAATGTCTTTAAAAAGACAAGCAGCAATCGACACATTTAAACTATCAGTGATTTAAAAGAACATAAAGAGTGATTTTAAAAAATGGGAGGATAAAAACATATTTGAATGGCACCTCAAAAAATGACAAAGTGGGCATCTGGTCTGCTTCTCTGAGGAGGAGGCATCATGAAAGCATCACTGCAACTGAAAATACCCTCTTCCCTTCTCTTCCTGCTTTGTGTCTGAAAGTGGGGGGGTCCACTATCCAAGTGTTTGGGTGAACATGAAGCATGCATGCAAATCCCACCCCTAATATCTTGCCTATGCCCCAGTGTCACTAGGCTCCCAATTGCTGGGAGGCTTCTAATCACAGCCATCTGAACACAGTTAGAACCTCCCTTCAGAACTGACATTCAACAAACAGAGGGAGGAAGTGGAATCAGTGGTTGTGGGGGCATTGGGGACAGGGCCCGATGCATGATCCTGGCCTCTGGTTTAAGTGGCTTCCAGGAGTGTACTGGAATGTCCAGGACAGCAAGCCTGAAAGTACCCTCTTCCTAAAGCAAACAAAACCTGAGAAATATTAAGAGTTCTCGTCCATAACCTTCCCATCACTTTTTCTTTTCTGACATAGAAAAGTTAAAAGCTAATGCAGCACCATTTGCTGGTGAGAGGACTATTATCGGCAAATTTTCTCTTCATTTCCCACAGGGGATGCATATGTTACATAGCCTATTATGCCATAGTCAGAACTCATTCCAATCAAATTATGTGGGAGATGAAAGTATTTTATCCTTGTGATTCTATCCTTTTTGCATGTGCCTTTTACATGGCACTCTCTGGGCAGCTTTGCCTGGGAATACTTTAGCTTGGCACCACATGCCTTGCCTAAGGAACTTCCAATTCTAACTGATCCTATATTTAGCTTCTAAATGACAGTCTAAATATTGGGTTTAGCAAGACTTCACTAACTACCTGAAGTGTGATTCTTCGCAAATGGGTTTTATTTTTTATAGATTTAAAGAATTCACAGTGCACTGGGGCATCGCCCGCCTCCGCGAAGGCTAAGTAGCTTATAAATACAATGGCCACGAACTAGAACTGCTTCCAAACACTGAACAAAAGAGCCCTGCCAAAGCAAACTCAAGCTGCCAGCAGGTTTTCCATTCGTGGAGGTGGAACCATGTTTTACACACCAGGCTGTGCACTAGTCACTGCAAGGATTATGCACTCACCCATGGCCCTTTGGGTGGATTGTGATCAAAATGGTATCCAATAGGGGAACTGTATCGGGAAGTTTTTAATGTTTGATGTTTTATTATGTTTTTATATTCTGCTGGAAGCCACCCAGAATGGCTGGGGTAATAATAATAATAATAATAATAATAATAATAATAATAATAATAATTCTGTATGCATCACACAATACAATGGAGAAGAAGGTAGAGGGTCCCAGGTTCAATCCCTGACAGTTTCAGATACAGGTGGGAGAAAACCCTGTTGGGAACTCTGACGTCAGTGAAGGCAATACAGAACTAGATGGACCCATGATCTGATTCAGCACAAGGCAGCTTCCTATACACCACCACAAGATCACATGTAACACTGCTGAAACGTCATGTTTCTTTCCTGGTCAAAGCCTCATAATCACTGAACTGGGGGGCAGGGAAGTGTCAGTACACTATTACATATGCAATGAGAACCTGTGTTTTCAATTCCCAAAGCTACACACACACACTTTACAAATAAAGCACTAGGTTTATTAATAGGTTTTCGTCTGGTCTTCTGTCATGAGTCGGAGTTAGGAGTAGGTCAGCAATAAAAAACAACAGCAGCAGTGTCAGTGAACTCTTTACTCAAAGAAACCAAAACACTGCAGGCCTAGTGATCACAGCAACTCTTCCCAGTACGTCTTGCCCCAATGACACAATTGCGAGGACAGAAGGTCCCACCTTCCCACCACTTTCCAAGGCACAGCAGACTAAGGCTCTGTCATCTTGTGTCTCTTTGCTCGGCCCTCTCAATTTCTCTGCATGTTCTGGGAGACTGGGGGGGGGGGAGGGAGTTGGTCACAGCAAGAGGGGGAGATTCCCTGGATTCTTCAGCAGCCTGCCGCATCTCTGTCTCCTGCCCCCATCTCTCCTGCCTGATTCTGGACTGCTCTCTGCCCTAGCCTCTTCCTGCTCACTTAAACCTATTGCCTCTTCAGCTTCCGACACCTCGTCCTCCAGTCTTCTTCTTGTGGCCACTCATTGTCATCCCACCACCAAGCCCCTGGCTCTGAACCTTCTTGGCCTGGGAGTTCCCTTGGGGGTTCTTCAGGTGGTGCCTCCCACCAGTCCTCTGAATTCAGCCATGACATCTTCTGACCAACTGGCCAGGCACCAAATGAATTAGAAATTCATCAGCATTCTGGCAGGCAACACCAATAAGCAATAGCTCTGCACTGCTCACAACATAAAGCCAGCCAGAACTTTGACCGGAATAGGTTGCGCAATTATGTTTGGATATTAACTACTGTGCCACAAACCCTTTCCACTGCCAAATACAAGTAAGTTTGGGGAAAGGAGATAGTGAGGAAAACGTCTATCTGGCTATCTGGCTGCTGCTGGACCCAATCCAGGCCCTAAGCAGTATTCCTGAAAATCTGGAGGACCAGCAAAACAATTTTGTTCTAAAGAATTATTAATGACTGAGACAGGAGGTGGTCCTTCAGTCACTGCTTCTGATTGCTCAGCTGACCAGAAAATGTGAAGGCTAGTTCTTGGAATACCTTGAAAATATAGATAGATAGAAACATTTATATTCTACCCTTTAACCTGATGTTTCCCTTGGTGGTAATTAGGCAGCATGTATCCTGAGGGTTTGGAAAAGGGTTAGATGGAGCATTTGGATTACGTTCCTACAATTTTTTATGACAGCCTGAGGTAACCATCAGGTGTAGCCCATACCACTGTTGTTACTACCACTGCAGCAGAATTTTACACACATCTTTGCTTTCATAAAAATATTCTGCTGCAGTAAAAAATAAAAAAGACCAGAAAGTGCATTCAAATTGCTCTCTGGAACTCTTAACTTTTCCTTATGGGTTTGGATGCAACACCAGAGATACCTGAGCAGTTGTTTAGGCCCCTGAACTTCGGGGAGGCCCAACACTGACACCTACCCTGAGCCCTCCTTTAAAAAAACAAAAAAACAAAAACCAGTCCCTCTGCTCACACTGAACACATACTAAAATGTTGATGAATTCCCATGGCGACTTAAAACTGAACTTAAGATTGGAAAAAGGAGAACTAGAAAAACTGAAACTGACATATTTGCTAATCCTTACTGTAGCATCAACTCTGGGGCACTAGAGCTTTAAATGCCAGCTGGACCCAACCACCCAGTGTTGCTCAAAGTCCTACTGCAACCTGCAGCAACAGGTAAGCCTGCCAGGCCCCCAGACAGAGGAAGGAGGTCCACCCAAAGGCATTTTGCCCAGGATCCCCCTCAAACATGGAGCCAACACAATCTCTATCAATTCATCTAAACTCTAAAAGAAAGAAAAATAACATGACAAAAAGTTCCTAATAAGAAAAAGGCATAATCATTTCAATTAGAATATGAAATACCATTTTTAAAAGGTCACAAATGACGTAAGTATTTATATGTTTCAGGATTTCTTATGGATGTTAACGTACCTGAACTAACTTAAAGCCTGGAGTGCAGACATTGTGCACCCCAATTAAGAGGTCATGTTTTAAAAGGATAGGCTTTTACATATGCTTTTAGATCAGAGGTCCCTGGCAGCTGTGTGCAATTTATTTAAAACAGTCTGAGCATGTGAGGACAATTTTCTCATAAAATGGCTACATTTACTCAAGGCTGTATTTTTTCATCACTCTGAGGCTCTTCAGAATTAATCTTGGGCAGAGTAGAGGCTTGGGTACCTTCAGCTATTTCCCGTTAAGAAGGATTTTTTTTAAAAAAAAAAGCAGGAAGTTCAGAATTTTATGCAAATAGACACCAACCACCCCCAAGGAATATCTCTAGCTAATTCTCATGATTTAATTTCCCAGGAATCATGTGTATGCACCAATTTCTCCTCTCTCTCTCTCTCTTCTACATAATCAAATCACTGGAGTTGAAGTGGCCTGTATCTAATTTAATATTTTGTAGCTTGATTAAACAGGTGCTGAATTACTTGAATATAATTTGGTTAGTTAACAATGCACACTATTGATACCAGATCACTTCTGTTGCTGGATTTATACACCAGTTCCCATGAAATGTTACACTTAAATTGGTATGGCAGATTTCGAGATGGGCTGCTTTCGTATTTCAAGTTGATAAACATTCTGAACCTAAACATTTTCACTAGTGCATAATCCTAAAATCCCAAATGATTCATATTTTGTGACACTATGCAAATGCAATGAATTTTATGCTCCGTCTAAAATAAGCCTCCTCATATTGCCCTGTTAATGAAATTGAAAATATGATCTAATTTGTGTGTGTGTGTGTGTGTGTGTGTTAAAGAGGAGTCTGAAAGTATTTCCTGTTACACTTCCTGTTTGATGCACTATTATGACATATATAAGAAGCCCACTTCCTGTCTTTTATGAAGCCGTGTCTAAATAAATAAATAAATAAATAAATAAATAAATAAATAAATAAATAAATAAAAATAATTTATTATTTGTACCCCGCCCATCTGGCTGGGTTTCCCCAGCCACTCTCGGCGGCTTCCATAGAAACCAAAAAACACTAAAATATCACACATTAAAAACTTCCATGAACAGGGCTGCCTTAAGATGTCTTCTGAATGTCAGGTAGTTGTTTATCGCTTTGACATCTGATGGGAGGGTGTTCCACAGGGCGGGTGCCACTACCGAGAAGGCCCTCTGCCTGGTTCCCTGTAGCTTTGCTTCTCATAATGAGGGAACCGCCAGAAGGCCCTCAGTGCTGGACCTCAGTGTCCGGGCAGAACGATGGAGGTGGAGACGCTCCTTCAGGTATACTGGGCCGAGGCCGTTTAGGGCTTTAAAGGTCAACACAAGCACTTTGAATTGTGCTCGGAAACGTACTGGGAGCCCATGTAGGTCTTTCAAGACCGGTGTTATGTGGTCTCGGCGGCCGCTCCCAGTCACCAGTCTAGCTGCCACATTCTGGATTAGTTGTAGTTTCCGAGTCACCTTCAAAGGTAGCCCCACGTAGAGCGCATTGCAGTAGTCCAAGCGGGAGATAACTAGAGCATGCACCATTCTGGTGAGACAGTCCACGGGCAGGTAGGGTCTCAGCCTGCGTATCAGGTGGAGTTGGTAGACAGCTGCCCTGGACACAGAATTGACCTGCGCCTCCATGGACAGCTGTGAGTCCAAAATGACTCCCAGGCTGCGCACCTGGTCCTTCAGGGGCACAGTTACCCCATTCAGGACCAGGGAGTCCTCCACACCAGCCCACCCTCTGTTTCCCAAGAACTGTCCTTCTGTCTTGTCAGGATTCAACCTCAATCTGTTAGCCGCCATCCATCCTCCAACCGCCTCCAGGCACTCACACAGGACCTTCACTGCCTTCACTGGTTCTGATTTAAAGGAGAGGTAGAGCTGGGTGTCATCTGCATATTGATGGACACTCAGTCCAAACCCCCTGATGATCTCTCCCAGCGGCTTCATATAGATGTTAAAAAGCATAGGGGAGAGGACGGAACCCTGAGGCACCCCACAAGTGAGGGCCCAGGGGTCTGAACACTCATCCCCCCCACCACTTTCTGAACAAGGCCCAGGAGGAAGGAGCAAAACCACTGTATGACAGTGCCCCCAGCTCCCAGCCCCTCTACACAGTCCAGAAGGATGTTATGGTCGATTGTATCAAAGGCCGCTGAAAGATCCAGCAGAACTAGGAAACAACTCTCACCTTTGTCCCTAGCTCGCCGGAGATCATCAACCAGTGCGACCAAGGCAGTTTCAGTCCCATGATGAGGCCTGAATCCCGATTGGAAGGGATCCAAATGGTCCGCATCCTCCAGGCGAGCCTGGAGTTGTTCAGCAACCACGCGCTCAATCACCTTGCCCAAGAATGGAAGATTTGAGACTGGGCAATAGTTGGCCATACTGGCTAGGTCTAAAGATGGTTTTTTAAGAAGCGGTTTAATGACCACCTCTTTCAGCGGATCTGGGAATGTTCCCTCACAGAGGGAAGCATTCACCACCCCGCAGAGCCCATCACCCAGTTCTTCCCGGCTAGCTTTTATAAGCCAGGATGGGCAAGGATCAAGGAGACAGGTGGTTGGTTTCACGCGTCCAAGCAGCCTGTCCACATCCTCAGGGGTAACGGATTGAAATTGATTCCATGCAACTTGACCAGACAGGGCTCCAGCACTCTCCCGCCCTAGCCCTGCTCCCACGGTGGTGTCTAGCTCCTTTCGAATATGAGTGATTTTATCTGCAAAAAACTTTGCAAAATCGTTGCAGGAGATCTTGGGGTCTTTACAAGGCCCCGGTGGTAAAGGTGGTTCCGTTAAATTGTGGACCACCTGAAAGAGTCTCCTGCTACTATTTTCTGCAGATGCAATAGAGGCGGTGAAGAAAGTCTTCTTCGCCGTCGCTATCGCCACTTGGTAGGCTCGACGTTGAACTCTAACCTGTGTCCAGTCAGATTCGGAGTGAGTTTTCTGCCACCGACGCTCTAGCCGTCTCAGCAATTGTTTCATCGTCCTCAGCCCCGAAGAAAACCACAGGGCTGTCTGGGCTCCATGCAATCGGAGAGGGCATTTCGGAGCCAGACAGTTGATAGCCCTGGTTAACTCCGCATTCCAGCAGGCCACCAGGGAATCAGCTGAAAGGCCATCAACATGGGATAAAGCATCCCCTACCACTCTCTGGAAACCATTTGGATCCATTAAGTGATGGGGGCGGACCATCCGAATTCATCCCACCTCCCTGCAGAGGGGAAGGGTCGTGGAGAAGTCCAGTTGCACCAGGAAGTGATCTGACCATGGCACTTCTTTTGTTTCACTTTTACTTAGTGTCAGATCACCCACGTCACTAGAGGTGAATACCAGGTCTAAGGCATATGAGTTGGGCCAAACTTATTCAGGGACAGCCCCATGGAGGCCATGCTTTCCACAAAGTCCCGAGCAGCCCCTTGTAAGGTCGTGTCGGCATGGATGCTAAAATCCCCTAGGACAACCAAACTAGGTGTCTCCAGGAGAACATCCGCCATGACCTGAAGCAGCTCGGAAAGGGAATCCTTGGTGCAGCGGGGAGGTCAGTACACCAAAAGGAATCCTGTACTGCCCCTATTGCCCAACTTCCAGAACATGCACTCAGAAAACTGGGTCTTCCCAATAGGACGCCTGATGCAAACTAATGACTTCCTAAAAATCACTGCAACCCCCCCTCCCCGCCCTCATGAACTGGGTTGCTGTGCATAAGAGAAACCTGGTGGGCAAGCAGCGGCAAGGACAGGCCCATCTGTTTCCTCCAACCAGGTCTCTGTTACACATGCCAGGTCAAATCCTCCATCCACAATCAGGTCGTGGATGGCAGTGGTTTTATTCATAATTGACCTGGCATTACACAGCAACACCTTCAGATCTTTCACTGTGACTCAGCCATGTTCCAGGATATGTCGCAGTTGGAAATGAATGCAACTGTTCTGTGAAGACAGGGGACTCAGCTGCACAGCTGCAAATAAAACGTTTTAAATGTGTTGTAAAGTGCAATATACAAATGTGACACTAGGTGGCAATGGTGAGCTATGCAAATCTCAACGTATTTTTCAAAACTTTTTTTAAAAAAAGAATTTTCACAGCTTTTTTAATATGTGTGTAGATTCCACCAGGATTGAAGAACCTGTGGCATTTCAGGCGCTGGTGCACTCTAACTCCCACCAGCCCCAGCTAGTATGGTCAATTGTAGGGTTGCTGGGAGTTGCAGTCTATCAGTGGCTGCCAGCAATGATGTCAGTGTTCTATCTCCACTGTCTGGGGCAATTCACCTCTCAGTGTCTGTTACTTGGAATTATAAGTGGGGAGAATGCTATTGTGTGTCAGGACCTGCCTCCAGGTTTCCTGTAGGCATCTGTGAGAATATGAAGCTGGAATAGATAGGGCATTAATCTGATCCAGCGGGCTCTTTTGTTCTTAGTCCAGCAAGATCTGGTGGTTCACAGATACTCACCCCACCTCATACTTTCTGGGAGCTGAACTACATGAATAGTGTGCAAAAGGCAATGAAATTATTAAACTAGGGATTTCTTTTCTTTTGTTTCTTAAAAATTAATGGAAATTCAGCACAGTGTAAAAATACACTGCTGCATAATTAAGAGCAACGTAAACACAATGCCAAAAAGGGGAACACTTAGCTAGCACTCTGCCTACAGAACTAACAAAACGTACTGCAGATGGGGGGAAAACCTGCTGGGTCAAATTAGATTGCTTGTCTTTAAGACAGGCTATTACAATGGATTGTGATATTCAGCTGTAGGTGTAAAACAGTCTTATGGCAAATTATCTGCTTATATGGTTCTCTTCAAAATTAAGCCATAGTTCACTGGGGATAAACATGTTTGCTTTTTAGAATGCGCTTGTAGAATGTTGCTGAAACTTAATACTAAGGGTATAAAAAGCATAAATTAGTATTCTTTAAATGCTCCTGAACCTACCTACTATTAGTAGAAGTGCTGAAAGCATGTCCTTAGGTGTAGTGGTAGAGCTTCATGCTCCAGCACTGGGGGGGCGGAGAGCAGGTGGGGGCGTGGCTGGCACACGTCCCGGGGGCATGGCATGTGTCCTGGGGGCGTGGTGCCTAGCGCGGGCAGGGGGTCAGCCGCGAAGGTACCCCACCGTTATCACACTGCCGGGGGCGGTGCGCTCCCCCCACACTCCTCTTCCTCCGCCAGTGCTTAGGTGCTTTTAATAAAATTTACATTCTACATATTTCTGATCTCAAGCTATAGGAATCTGAGAGAAAATCCAAACGCAGAGTCAACCCGCCCCCCTAAGGTCAGACTCAATTTTCCTATTTAGGGACTAGATCCATGTCCATTTTGTTACTAGCTCTAGATAAAAGTGTCACAAGTGAGCTTGTCATAAAGCCTTCTTGGGTGCTGACCACTCTCTCTTCCATAGCTACTTATTTTTCTCAGGAGAAAGGACTTAATAATACATTCCATATAATTAGGGATAGATAGCCTCCACCCATCCAACATAAAATCTGGTGCAGATATAACTCAGTAAATGGATTAATTTCCAGAATATCCAGAAACTTCATCTGGACTATAGGTTCTTATTAGGCTGCTTTGTGCTGGTGCAAAGTGATGACATCATCACTTATGCTAGGGTCTTGCAGGCTTAGGGAAATTACCGTATTTTTTGCTCTATAAGACGCACCAGACCACAAGACGCACCTAGTTTTTGGAGGAGCAAAACAAGAAAAAAAATATTCTGAATCTCAGAAGCCAGAACAGCAAGAGGGATCGCTGCGCAGTGAAAGCAGCAATCCCTCTTGCTGTTCTGGCTTCTGGGATAGTTGTGCAGCCTGCATTCGCTCCATAAGACGCAGACACATTTCCCCTTACTTTTTAGGAGGGAAAAAGTGAGTCTTATAGAGCAAAAAATACGGTATGTGGTTTAATTAATACAACCCTCCCCACTTCATCCATTACATGTTACCTACAGGATATGCATGACCACTGCAAGAATCTTTTTTCATATCCTGAAGAAGCAATTTAGAATAAGAAACCTTGTAGAATTTCATGGCTTTTCTGACAAAACCAAAAAGCAAATTGTTATTATTACTATTATTCTGAAAACACGGAACATTTAAATTCATAAGCCACACTAGAATACACAAATGTTTAACACAAGTTCACAAAATCAATAAATACTGTTTAATCTTATGTTCCAAAACTTCTTCTGATGGGGGGGTGCTGGGGATGAAAAAAACAAACAAACTTCCAAATATATCAAAAGCTTCACAACTTATCCAATACATTTAAACAGTATAATTTTATCCTGCACTTTATTGTTTGAATACATAAGAAAGATTGAGCATTTTACAACAAAGCTTCTATTCTCTGATCTGTCTTCTCTAGTTCTGAAAATATTTCTGAGTTTCAGCATATACACTGCCTCCCAGACAGTTGCCAACCACTTTCTCAGTGTTGGAGGGTCCTTCTGTTTCCATTTATGAGTAATTACCATTCTGGCTGCGGTTAAAAGATGTATAATCATTTTGCTATCTTCTCAGAATACTTGAGTGCAAGTCTCAAATTCCAAATGTTGCTTAAAGGTTCAGATTCCCTTGTTAGCAGCTTGATAGTGTCTCTGGCTTGGAAGCACTGAAAATAAGAGAGCTTTTGCACATCTGTTGACCTCGTAATCTCACTGGAAGTTTTCATTAAAGCATTTCTCCGATTTGGTGACCCACACTTTCCCCCCATAATTGAGTACTGCCTACTGCCAGGAAGAGAAAGAGAAGAGAGGGGCAGACCTGGGAAACTGCCAGAGAGAAGGTGATAAGTCACTGATATAGCACTCTAAACAGCCATGGCTTCCCCCCAAAGAATTCTGGGAACTATCACTGGTAAAGGGTGGAGGGAACTGTTGCTCTGTGAGGGGTCTCCAGACAACTCCCTGAACCCTTAAAAACTACAGCTCCCAGCATTCTTTGGGAGAAGCCATCAGAGGCCGTTTTAGGCCAGTGTGACCTGTGTGGCTACACTGGGTGCCGCGCTGCACAACAATGCTGTAGAATGGAGTTTGAGAGGCAGAAAGGGCACCGCTGAATTTTAGAGGCCAAAGTCAGCCACTGAAATCATGACTATATAAAGAGATATAACACAGCTTTAAAGTATGGTGTTGTCTAGGGTTGCCATACATCCGGGATTCGGCCGTCGTAAACAGTGTCTGGGCGGAATTCACAGAAATGTCTGGGAAAATCTGGACATAGGGCAACCCATGTCAGAAGTGTAGATTCCGGCAAAATTCCTTAAAAATAGCTCAAAAGCTAATTTTTTTTTGCAAAAAAAGCTCACCAGCTTTGGGCTAAGCTCAACAACTTTTGTGTCCGGATTTCCACTTGTTGAAAAATGGTAACCCTAGTGTCAGGGTTCAGATGCAGGTCAGAACTCAAGACGCGGAGACAGGCAGAAAAGTTAGCTCCTCATTCTAGAAAACAGCATACCAGGGAGCAATGCCTACCAACAGGACTGGCCCCTGGTCCCTACAATGGGAAAGGCAAGCTTCGTGGATCCTTCTGCAGCTTCTGGCCCCTCCTTCTCTGCTTCATGTCCTGAGTCTGCATAGCTTTCTGCATCTGGCTCTTCTCTCTCACTCTAGCCTGTTGCCACTTCAGCCTCCAATCATTCCTTCCCCACCCTTCATCCTCTGACCTGTCCTCAGTGTCCTACTGCCACTCCTTGGGCTCTGAGGCTTCCCAAGGGGTTCCTCAGCCAGTGCCTCCCACCACTCCTCTTCATCCAGCCAGTCCCTGGCAGGCGTGATTGTGACCAGAGCCGCTTAGCTGCAAGAGCATTTGCATTTTTGAGCCACTCTCCCCTCGCATCTCTGCAGCCAAGTTGGCAGTGGCAGCAGAGCAACACAACTAGGATTAAGTCTGGGCACAGCAACAAACCACAGTGAGCAAGTATCATTTTAGATCAAGGTTTGCTGATCCTAGGTAAACCAGCTAGTGAGCCTAGTCAGGTTCAGATCTCAGAAAAGCAACCACAAAACTGGGAAAACAGCACTGGCCAGGGGTGCAAAAGATTATAATTGCCTGAAATAAAATTGCTTCCAGGCCAGATACATTTTGAGCCAATCCTTCACTGAAGGCACTTTTTAAACAGAAATTCTCATCAAGTGCAAGGGAGACCAAAGTGACCCCTTGTCTAGCACAATGTATCACATTCTATCTCTCTCTGACCTTGTGGACCTTTCTTTTTCTCTATTCTTATATTTCAGTTTTCTGTTCTGCTTCCCATATTCTGAGACAAAGACCTTAAATGGCACAAATGATACAGACCAAAAAACAAAAACAAACACCCTACCTAATTTATACATTTTCTGTTTCCAGAAATTGAGGTTGAGGTCACACATACTAAGGTTTTCAGTGCAGAATATCTGAGCTCCCGCCTATCACACAGCAGTTAAGAGGGGTTTTCTTGAAGTGCAGATACTTGTATCTTAAAAAGAACCTGATGTTTCATTAGTATTAGAGTAGCATCTCCAATTATAGAACAAGCCTAAGGTTCATTCCATCAATTACATAGTGTTACTTTTGTGAGCAAGTCCTTAATTTTGTGCTTGAAAGCCTGCTTGCATTGGTGTTAGGAGTACGCAGATTATAGAGCAGAAAAAGTGTTACATAATGTACTTTTGCAGAGATTGTCAATTAGAGACAATCACTGAATCAGAGCCTCCCATTTCTGATTACACTGGAAATCAGGCATTAAGTATCACTGCAGACACATTTCAGCCTCCCTCCAAGGATCTCATCTGTGGAGGGAGAAAACAACCCCAAGGTTCAATATTTTTAGGTATGATTTTAAATCCTTTTATTTCCAGACTTTATTCGTACAGTGGTACATTGGGTTACAGACGCTTCAGGTTACAGACTCTGCTAACCCAGAAATAGTACCTCGGGTTAAGAACTTTGCTTCAGGATGAGAACAGAAATCGTGCTCTAGCAGCGGTGCAGCAGCAGCAGGAGGCCCCATTAGTTAAAGTGGTACCTCAGGTTAAAAACAGTTTCAGTTTAAGAACAGACCTCCAGAACGAATTAAGTTCTTAACCTGAGGTATCACTGTATTATCTTTGCCTTATGGACAGTTTTCTTTACCAGGCTATTCCTGCTGGTAGATCTGTTTCTCACTCAAGCTATCCTGGCAGCCAGTAGCAAACAGTGGGGTAAATGAGTGATGTCGCTGCATTTGGGATGCAGGATTGTTAAGGATCAGCATAGCATATTGTCTGACCAGGACTGGGGAACCCAAAGCCCAAATTCACACTTGAAACAAATTGGGTAACCCTAGGCTAGGCGCTATCTCTCAGCTTAACCTAACTCACAGGGTTGTCTTGAGGATAAAAACGTACAATTGTAGCACCTTTGTAAAGGTATTGTTCTGCTATACCCTAGCCACTCTAGCAACATCTCCAAAATCAGCAGAACAAACAGTGGGCAGATGGGGGTGGGGGCATGAATGTGGGCTGTCAGACCTGACATGGGCTTCATGGAGATAAGTGCCTGACTGTTGATGGAAACAGGATACTGCACTTTATTGTTGTTGCTTAGCTGTGTCCGACTCTTCGGGACCCCATGGACCAGTGCACACCAGGCACTTCTGTCTTCCACTGCCTCCCACAGTTTAGTCAAACTCATGCTGGTAGCTTCAAGAACACTATCCAACCATCTCATCCTCTGTCGTCCCCTTCTCCTTGTGCCCTCCATCTTTCCCAACATCAGGGTCTTTTCCAGGGAGTCTTCTCTTCTCATGAGGTGGCCAAAGTATTGGAGCCTCAGCTTCACGATCTGTCCTTCCAGTGAGCACTCAGGGCTGATTTCCTTAAGAATGGAGAGGTTTGATCTTCTTGCAGTCCATGGGACTCTCAGCACCATAATTCAAAGGCATCAATTCTTCGGCGATCAGCCTTCTTTATGGGGATACTGCACTACTGGAAGGTAATTTCAAATGTAGTATGAATTAAAAAGGGGCTTTTGCATGGGGTGGGGGAATATTTTTTTTGTGTACCCCCCCACATAAACACACACATTGTGTGTGATTTCAAGCACATGACTTTTTAAAAATCTGTCATCAAGCATATGCACTAAAATGCAGCACATATTATACAGACAGAAGAAAATGGAGGACTTTAAGTATTATCTCCCCACATCCCATGTCTTTAACAAAGGGCTTCACTGTGAGTGCTAATAATTCGATCAAATGCACCAACAGAAAAGTCCAGCACGCTCATTCCTACGAGCTGACCTCTGTTCCAGATCAATGAACTCTTTGAATTACCACAGGCCGATTACTAAAAGACATGCAATGGTTAATTAAGTTCTCTCTCTGTCTGCCTTCTCAAAAGGTCTCCATGTAACTAAGGAGACCTTTTGAGGTTAACTAACTTACAGCAAATCCCTGCTAGCCTGGAAATATTCCATGGATATATTCACTTGCAAGTCTCTTCCACAGCTGTGAGATGTTAATATTAGGAAACCATTTGAAGATTTCTCATTGCAGATTGTTAATTGTCTCTTTCGTCAAAAAGGTGAATGGGAAACCTCTTCACATTCTGGACTCTGCATTCATAATCAAGGCGTTGGGCAACATGGTGAGCAAGTGGAATAGTCTTACCTTTTGCTTCATTTTATGATTATTATAAATATGTGCAAAATATGTATATATAGAAGAGTCTACCCAGAAAAAAAGTCATGCTGAGCTCAAAAGCCAGTTAATTGGCTATTAGATCAGAGCCACAGTTTACAACACTGATATGTGAAACTGTTTCAGAGTTTGCAGCATTCAGTCTTTTTGTCCCTTCCATGAATTCACTGGAATTCAGACTCTAAAATAGCTGTATCTTAAGTAATGTGTCACAATGCATTTATGTCTGCATGGACTGTTAATGAGTTAGTTATGAAGACGAAGTTGCATTAGCTTCTGAAACCACTAAGCCCCATAACTCTGTCACTGGTGGACTGGTGAGTCAGACGTTGTAGTCTTCCCCTGGAGACTTAGGAAACTGACTGGATTCCAGAGTACTCACAGGTTTTAACAGATGCTTTGCAGCCCGAGTGAAATGTAGAACAGCAAATGGCCATTGTTTGGCCATTGATGTAATTGCTTTCGGAGTTTCTTGCCATCAGTTTTTGGTATGTGATTTTAGCTTCTGTAATTGACTGAAGCGGTTGTAACAGTGGAAAAAAATATTGTCTTCTAACATCACATCTATAGTGAACAGCTCGTTAAATTAAAATTTATATATTTATCTTCTGCCTACTGTGATGGATTTCTTCCTATGCTGATGACAAAATGTCCTCCATTTTCCTTGATTTGAGAGCTGAATTTCAAGTCAGAGTTCAAGTTAAAGAATTTCCTTTTAATCAGCCTTTTTCAGTCTTAGATTCCTAGTTGTTGTTGAACTCCCATCATCTCTGGCCACAGGCCTTGCTAGCCAGGGATTGTGGGAGTTGTATCCCAACATCTGAGGACCCAACACTGAGAAAGGTCATTTCAGATGAACCATTCATTTTGTATTATTTTATAGTATTTTATGCTGTACAATATATTGATATTTTATGTGAGTAGGAGGTATATACTTTTGCAAAATAAATGAACGAATAGAAAACTCAGTGTCATTTGTTATATTACCAGCTCAATTTCCACCTATGGTTTTATATACTAACATCAGGAGCAAGCAGTTACAGCCAGGATCAACATCTGTCCTGGATCAATATCTTTCCAGATTGGTAAAAATCACCATGAAAATCTGTGGGGGGGTTTTAATCACTCTGGTAGAGATGAAACCACCTACAGTGTACACCACAGAACGGTTGCCTGATCTCTCAATGTCACAAGGTTGGATGAGTTAAATAAAGAAGAGCCATAAGGATAACACTAAGAACTGGGGAAGCTGAAGGAAATCAAGCACTAAGTGAGGCTGAGTCTGTGGTTCAGTCATGCAGATACGACCCAATACAAAGTATATTTAATAGCATTGTCACTATCTCCTTTTTTTGTCCTGCTGTAAGACATAGGTTACAGAAATCTCTACTTCATTAAGTTCTTTTTAAATGTAGTTTTACTTTGAAAAATAAATTAAACAGGATTTATAGTAGATTTAAAATGTATCTATTGAACTAAGTCAGCACATTCCAGCACTAGCCATAAAATACGAAGGACACATGTATGAAAGTGACTTAATGGTCTCTAAGATAAGCTCTGGGGGAGACTTCACTGGGGTGTCACATTTGTTTCTGATGAGGGCTATTATTTCCAGTGGCTATAACACTAGCAGTACTACAACCTGCCAAATCTTATCAGAGAAACATGAAAGCCTTAAGGAGTACAGAGAAAGAGAGATGTACAAATGCCACTAGTTTATGTGGAGGTTTTGCATTTCTGAAGTTTTAAACTGTGTGCATATGTACATCATCAGTATAATCTGAAATTTCAACTTTGAACTATTTCCGAGTGCTGCAATGTGGTTAGCCCTTGCGCAAAAGTTCAAGCTGCTGGAGGGTTTGGACCTGGAATTATGTGGTTTTTTTAATTTATGGAATACAGCAGCGACAGAACCCACATCATCTGTGGGTGTTAAGGGGCAAGGAAGCACCAGATTATATGCCATTTAAATCATTTCATAGTCTGAAACAAAAATGCCAAGTTGTTTCTGGCTGCTCAGCTAACTATTCCTATGAAGCTCTTGAACTTGCTGCAGGGTACTTCATGCCTGGACCTGAGACCTCCTGATTTGGATGGAGGAAAAGGAGATAGGGACTTAATCTTCCATATTAGCCTGATGGTAGTCTGGAGTAACATTTATTGTATCCACTAGAGGGAGGGATTATTTGTACTTGTCCATTTGCACACCGGTGCTTCATTTATTTCATTCAGACTTTTGTTTGGTGTCATCTATTTTAATAAAGTTTCTTGTGGGGGAAATCAACTAAGAGCTAGTATGGGAGACCATGATTCAAATTCCTACTCACCTAAGAGGTTCACTGGGTGACCTTGGAATAGTCACTGTCTCTCAACCCAATCTACCTCACAGGGTTGCTTTGCAACTTTCTTTCTAAATGGGCTAGAGATTTTTATATAAAAAACAAAGGAAGAAAGTTGAGCACCTGTGGCTCCTCCTGGTAGGGGAGTCCAACTGCATGCATACTCTAATTGCACCATTATAGATATGGGCCTCGAAGGACCCCAGGAATTCCTACTGCCTGGTGTCCCCCCAAAAAATCAGTTGTCAATCACAGCTCCACCTTCACTCATTGGCTAAGAACACTGACAAGCAACAGCAGGAAGGCTGGCTTGTTTAGCATGGCTTAGAAGCATTTGTTTCATCATCATCATCATCATCATCATAATTCCTAGGAGGGTTAGAGGCTTGCTGAAAAGAAAAGAAAAGAAAAGAAAAGAAAAGAAAAGAAAAGAAAAGAAAAGAAAAGAAAAGAAAAGAAAAGGAAGTTCAGTATCTGGAATCTATGTTTAGGGCTGCCATTGAAGGTCTTCACAGGTTCTGATTCGGTGACACCCCCCCCCCAATGGATCAGCCTCCACTGATTTTAATTGGGGAGCAGGAGAAATGAAGCATGGAAACCAACTCAAATACTACAATTCAACAATGGCAATTCATTGTTTGTAATCTTGTTTCAAAGGTATCCCTCTCATGTAGCCATTAATTCAGATACCCTTGGAGCCTCCCTGGGTTTGGGGCGCCTAATTCTGCATATACTGTGTATAATGACAAATCCACCACTGAAAAGGCCCCAAGACTGTGCACCCGCATTTAATGAGACAGTTTCCATTTGATGCTGATGATGAGGGACTAGGCAGACCGCACAGCCAAAAGCTGAACATATGCCAGCTGCAGCTAGTATTTTTATTTTCCCCTGCAAAAGTATTTATTCTATTATTCTTTTTCATTGTGACATAAATAACATAACGCCCCCGGGTGGATTAGCAAGGCAAGGTTATGGGTTTTTTTAAATCACAGTGACCTTGACTTGAGTAGAATCTGTTTCCAAATGCAATTCATTAAGTACCGCTGTATGACATGACAATACTGAGAGTAAGGGGAATCTGCAAACAGTGAAGCGAAGCTCCCTGAGGAAGCCAGATATAATAAAGCAGGGTCACTCTAAACAGCACATTTGCTACAGCCAGACATGAAATTTGAAAATCCTTTGCTGGAGAAAACTACATAGGTCAGCAACAGAACTCAGTCCACCTCATCACTGATACCAGAAAGGTACAGGAAGAGGGGCTGGGCAATGTGCCATATGTCAGAACAACAAATATGAGAAAAATCTCAGTAGAGGGAAGAAAAGGGTAATTGCTCCATTTAAGGCTAAAAAAATAATATTGGACATAGCCAATATATGTATGTATAATTTTAGGTTGCAATTGTATACAAACTCACCAGGGACTAAATCCCGCTGAACACAGCAGGACTTCTGATTAAACATGAATAGATTTGCACCACAGAACTGTATTTTATGGATAGGGTTGTAGCACTGTGTTTAAGCATCAGATTTGTATGCAGCAGGTCCAAAATTCAATCCCTGAAATTTTCAGATTGGGCTGATGCAACTTCCTACCCAACAACCCTGGAGAGCCACTGCCAATCAATGTAGACAATACTGAACTAGACGGACCAATGGTCTGACTCAGTATAAAACCACCTCCTACATACATAGGCTCCAGAAAAATGTCATGGCTTTATTGCGTGGCAAGGCCCTGAACCCTACCCC
The DNA here is from genome assembly GCF_964252035.2 of Podarcis erhardii. Taxonomy (NCBI): domain Eukaryota; kingdom Metazoa; phylum Chordata; class Lepidosauria; order Squamata; family Lacertidae; genus Podarcis; species Podarcis erhardii. Next base: position 52,905,333 of record NC_138500.1, read on the forward strand.
TTTGCTGGAATAAAGACACTTGACACCAGTATTTTAGGTTAATGGGATTTAAAAAGGCCACAACTTTATTCAGAAAAATGCCATGGCTTTATTATAAAATGTTCTGCAATGGCAAACAAAATGTTAAGAGGGGATGTATTGCTTGCTGTCTCAAAACAACATCACAAAACTTAATCCTGCGTGTTGAGGCCACTCGTTTACTTTGCTTTAATTAATTCAGCTATAATTGCCCAACCTAAATTCAACTCTCGGAAATAGTGACAGTCTAAGCAGTGTACCCCAAAGGAAACTTTTGAGGCTCCAAGGAAGAAACATGGTGATTTATATTATAGCCTCTACTAGCTATTCCTCTGGCCTATGTTTTTAGTGAGACAGAGAGAAAACAAGGCTTTCTCCCAGGTGCTTGAAGCAACTTGCACTGAGCTGAAACTAGGGGAAATGTGTGTTACAAGAGAGAAAGATATGGGTATAATATGCTTACAACTATCGTCCTTTTAAAGCTAGGTGTTCTGTTCCACTAAAGGATGGACATCTGTGACAAAAATGGAACTTAGTGTTACTATAACAGTTTTCTTTGTATTGTACCTCTCTCACTGCTGCACATGAGGACATGGCAAAATCTAGCTGTCATGTATTCTTGTTTAAGTCAGAACCACACTACATCACTTATTATTTTACTATAACAAGTCTTCACATTTAAGGATCTGCCAACATCCATTAACTTTTCAGATTATTTCTCATTCTAGATGCATAGGTTATTTGACCTAAACAGCATTTTCTGTGCAATTTAAAACTGAAGTGATAGTGTGAAGAAATCAGGAAATGTCTAAGGTGAAGAAGGAATGTTTCCTTTTTATTCTTAAGTTAAGTATTTGTGTGGAGTTTTCTGTGTCTGTTACTTCTCCACTTGAACACGATAAATTTTTTTTTGAAAGGGGGAGAAAATATGAACAAAATATGAACAAAAAAGAACAGCTTTGTAGCCTCTATGAAACAAAAGAGGAAATGATACTATTTCAGATGCTGATCAAATCAATGATCAAATCAAACTAATGATCAAATCAAAAGGAAAGCTGTATTAAATGATAAATCTAGTATTGTGGGAAAAGCAAGGTTAAATACATGAAGTTAATGTCAACCTACATGCTATGCTACACACAAATAATGTACCGTAGGTACTCCATCAACAATCTTTACCCCCATCAGAGGACAGCAACTGAGAGCAGAGAAGTGGTAGGTCACTTTTTATAACTTTGACTCTAATAATAACTCTCATGTCAGTTGATGTTGGGATGGGGCCGGGGTTTGCATGATGTGGGAGAGGAAGAAGAAAATAGGGGGCAGGGGCTGAACTGAGGAAACCAAGGTTGGAGGGGAGGGGGTTTCCCGTTTCCTCTCTGACTTAGGAGGAGGAGCCAGGATGCTGCTCTCCTCTTTGACCTTACTGTGGTGATGGAAGTCTCAGTGGAAGCTGAGCAGGACTTGGAGCAGCCAAGGGGGAGAGCTTGAGATTAAGCAGCAGTAGCCTGAGCAGGAGGGTGCAGTGTTGTCATCTAGTACCAGGCACCAGTGGCGTAGCGTGGGGGGTGCAGAGGGGGCCGGGCGCACCGGGCGCAACATCTGGGGGTTAGGGTTAGGGGTAGGGTTAGGGGGCGCAAATCCATGGGTTAGGGGGCGCAAATTACTTGCCTTGCCCCGGGTGCTGACAACCCACGCTACGCCACTGCCAGGCACTATCTTTCCAGATGGCAGCAGGCTCACCTGCTCCAACAGAGAGCTTGCTTGCAATCCCAACATTCCCACCAGGTGATAGAGTCTCATGAGTGAAAGTACCACATGCTTTGTCTTTAAAAGCTTAGCAAGCGGAGTGGGTGTGTGATGGCCTGGGATTCAGACTCGGATGCTGAACCTGAGGAAACGCAGCCTGCACAGGATTCCCCGCCTCCAGAACCAGCTGAGCCGGGGCTGGGGCTTGAGCCTGTAGGGTCCTCACCTGTGCTGGATCCTCAGGTGCAGGCACCAGCTGAGTCTGCTCTGGCTCCTGAGGTGATGGAGGACCCATTGCCTGCAGGTGCTCCACTCTCAGGCCCATCGGGGAAGCTGAGGTTGCCTCTGGGTCCGGTAGCCTTCCAGCCTTTCCTGAGCTGCAGAGGCTCAGAGCAGAGAGGTGGAGGGAACTAAGTTCCCGCAGGAGGAGTGCTCGCCTCCAGGCCAGGAGGGGTGAGTCACCTGAGGATCGGGGCTGCCCTATGCCTCGGGGCAGATAAAGCCAGCCAGCCCCAGTCCCAGGTTGCGGGAGCAACTTTGTAAGTTGCCAGTTCCTGCCTGAACCCTGTCCTGCTCTCCTGCCCTCACCCGGCTCCCTGCTCTGCACCCAGCTTCAGCTTTTATGGACTGCCTCCATACTGCACCTTCGACCTCGGACTGGACTTGGACCTCACCTTTTGGTAACCCACGGGACCAGTACAGGGTGAAAGGTGACACTTGTTGGGACAGCTGGGTCACTGCCATCCAGTTCTTAACTTCTTGTCCCGCTCCTGAATTGTGACTCCTGAGCACTAGCTCTCCTTGTCATCTGGGTAAAGTGTGATCACTTAATGCATCCCAGATTTTGTACTCTTGTGCAGTAGTTCTCATTTTATCTAAGTCAGCCATAAGGCAGCTTTGCAGGTTGTTTCTTTTTTAAATGTTCGCTTGCCTTCCTAAACAAAAAGTACTAATTAAAGGATGAAAAACAGTCCATGGCATAGGAGAGTTTTCCTTTTTGCCAATAAACATTTCTCAGATCATACAGTTATGCATATTAATTTCATTACTTTGAAATTTTACAAACTTACAACTTTCTCCCCCCCTTAGGCCTCGTCCTTGCACTGCGATGTTCAAACTAGTTATGCACGCCCAGCTATGTATGCATGAATGTCACTAAAATTCATGGCTCTGAGCAAAATTGCTGCATTAATGTTTAAATGTAATTGTTAGCTCCAGACTTAGTACTAGAAAAGAATAAAGGGCATTATTTCCCCCTAATAAACATCACTAACATATTTTCTTAGAGCCTGGAAGTTAGAAGGCTACATTTCACATTAATTCTGCTGTAGGCAAGAAGAAGCAGGAGCTATTAAGCTGGAGAATTCATAAAGCAGTGTGCTAGGCATTTCATCAAGCACTGTAAAAACAAGCACATTTTATTTTTATTTTCAAGTTATTATACAGAAACTAATAAATGTGTGGAAGGTTGTTTTTTTCTCTCTTTCAGTTGCGGCTGGCTGGTGTTTTGCTTGTTAACAGAAAGGTAACTAAACTGAAATGAAATGTCAAAGGCTTAGTGCCTATAACATTTGTTTATAGACCTACAGAACACTGTCCATTTAGAGAATGGAAAAAGGTTAAAATTGCTGCGCCTTAAGACTGCTTTTGAATTAAATCTAGAGTTCTTTACAAATCTCTTTGTGTGATTTAATATTTACTAATGGTCTGAAGGCACATGAGGCCACCACTTTGCCTGGTCGGGTGACCACCAGGGAATGACATGGATTACAGCTTGGATTTCATGATGGAAGAAAGGCAAGGTACAAAGGTAACAAAATAAAATGAATAGTGATGCTCATCCAATCCAACTATGGCTGGGGGACAAGAGAGTCACTCTACACAGTCTCCTTTGCAAAGTTGAAGAGCGAGATACTATTGTAGCAACTTTTGGCAGGGTATGATGGCCAATGAGAGTGAATAAATTAAAGGGAAAACCCACATTCATGTTCCCAGATGTGCAGCATTTGGGAGTGGGGTTGCCAGCATTTTTATATGTGAACTTAAAGCTTCTCTGCTAAAAGGATTTTCGGGGGGACGGGGACCTTTTAGTGATGCAAATTAAAAACAACCTATGCACAGAGATCTGTAGCCCCTGAAAGATGTTTAACTTTAATTTAACAGCAGTGTCATTCACCACATCTGTCTACCATTGGATCAGGATAACACATATCTACCCAATGAATCTTTGCAATGGGGAAATTGTCTGAAGCAAGAGTTTATGACAATCCTCGCTAAGTAGCCCTAGTTAAAGTCACATAAACCTGAACAATTTACATGCGCTTATGCAAACTCTCCTGGGGATATTCTAGCTCCAGACATAAAGCCTGCCATAGTTGATTAGACCAATGGTTCATCTATCCCATCATCTAATTTGTGACATCTGCCATTACCACATAATGGTAATTAAGTTACAATTCTGTAGCATAATTACATAATGAAATGATGTAATTTCATAAAGGAATTATTTCATAAGGAAATAATCATTACATAATGAAATTATGTACTACTTCTGTACATAAAAATATAGGCATCTTTGGGGTATGTTATGTGAGGTAGTAGAAGGTAATATTTTCAATTGGAGAAAATATTCTATTTAATTATATGGTTTCGGTTCAATGCCTCCATTTTACTATGCACATGGGGAGTTAAAGATATGTTTTATAACACGGTTAATAAACCAATAGATGGTAATGAAAACTTCTTAGCAATGCAGCCACTTAAGAATTAAGACTTTTTTCAGAAATAAAAGCCTAGTTGAAGGAATGACTTGTCTTGTACATTTAAATAAACATATCCTCCAAAGATTACTTTCTGTAATGTCTCCATGACTGGATCTCAATATGGTCTATGTTTTTTAAAAGGATTTTATGCAATTCTAGACTACCCTTCATTTGAATAGATTTCAGGGCAGTTTACAAACACATCAATAAAATACAGACAAAAATATAAGCTGAAATAGAACAACAATTGAAAACCTCCAGCTCACTGGCCAAATCAAGCCCAGCATAATTCTCAGTTTGGCCCCTCGAGGCCATTTCATTCAAGCCACACCTGCCTGTCCCATACATTACATCATATGAGATCATGCGTGGGGTAGGTAAAGATGCAGCTGCATTGATATAAATTGAAGCCTTAAAGTTCACTCCCAATTGTCAAATGGAGCTTGAAATCTGTGCTGATCATCTGACTGGCAGCTCTTAAATGTAGCCAAACGTTACTGGAGGTGGGACTTGTAACTGACATAAATCAATCAGCTGATTGGTGCTGACTGAAAGCCCCACTTTCAATGGGGATTTTTCTTTGTAGCCCATCTGAACTGAAGCTGGGCTGCAAAGGAAGAAAGGAAAGACGTTTTGTTGAAGTTGGGTCACCTGACATACCCAACAAAGTAACCCTTGGGATTGGAAGCTGTTTCCCACCCCTGCATTAGCACAAAAGTAGCAGCAAATATCAATAAAAATATAGCAGAAGACACTATACTCTTCAGATTCCAGAACCTTGGAGATCCCAATCAATACCACCAAAAGTTTGGGTGAACAAATGTGTTTTGACTAAGCCTAGAAGCCCATCATTGTAGAGACTAACCACATCTCTAGGAAAAGGAAATCCCAATACAGTGGTAACTCGGGTTATAGACGCTTCAGGTTACAGACTCCGTTAACCCAGAAATAGTACCACGGGTTAAAACTTAGCTTCAGGATGAAAACAGAAAACGTGCTCTGGCAGCACAGCGGCAGCGGGAGGCCCCATTAGCTAAAGTGGCACCTCAGGTTAAGAACAGTTTCAGGTTAAGAACGGACCTCCAGAATGAATTAAGTTCTTAACCTGAGGTACCACTGTACCTATCCTCTGACACTGTACAGTAAGCCAGGTCAACAAAAAGGGCCTCCTTTACCATATTCAGGGCTCATATTTGCTAGAAAAGGGAAAGGCACTTCAGTGGATACTTGGGTCCAAGACTGAAAGAACTTCATTATGTTCATAATCTGGCTTATTTCACTAGCAGAAGATTGGCCCTTACAGCAGGCCCCAAGGGATAGGCTTTGAAGCTGGAGGAGTTGACCTCCTGATTGCATCAGGTGCATGGCAGGTGGGTAACCCAACCCACTGGTCAAAATGGCCCACAGAGGTATGTGAAGGTCAGGATCCAGTCTGCCAGCCAGATCCCATTCCCCACCCTGGCCTACAGTTATACCTTCTCATTTGATACTGTCTCACTTGATTGTAAATTGAGAGCAACGGGGGCAGGGGGGGATGGCAACTTGCCAAACAACAGCACTGGTCTTTTTTCTGTTTCATCTTACAACGGACTGGCCAGCACACCCAATTATGTTTTATACTTCAATTCTCTTCCACTTATACTCTCGGTACACAGGCATATTTCTCTTTTTCATATTCTTCATCACTAATTGGCTAGGCTGGAGATAATTAGGTCACAAAAAAGTAATAGGACTCAAGATGGCGAACTGCTGCAGGCACTGAAAATTATGTATTAAGAAATAAATGGCATAAATGAGAACCAAGCCATTATTATGGCGATCTAAATGTAGAATGTGCTCAAGTAAAGGTATTAAAGAAAATCAGCTGTAATACCTGGGCTTGAATGGAGAAACTGTAAGGCCAGAGATGAGTGACAAAGGGAATGTCCCTCAGCAGATTAAACTGAACACTAACAAAGAAATTGACCTCAAAAGAATAGGCTTTGCAGCTTGATTAAAGTAGAATTAACAAAGCCCACTGTAATAAAGGCAACTTCTCACATGAGATTTTGTGCTCCGCTTATAGATACCCAAGTATTATTTTATTTATTTATTACATTCCTCTCACGTTAGTTCATTCGTCTCAAGTACAAATTACATTCATCTTACGTTGGTTGCAAATACCCAGACGCATTTAATGTCCCATGTTCTCAAGAAAAACACCGAGCTGAGGACATTTTGACATAAAATTGTTTAAATCTCACATACCGTAACTGCCACGCATAGCAAGTACAGGTACTGAATACAAAGAAAAAAATAAACTGGGAAAAGAATGGAAGGGAATGGTTTCTGTCAGACATGCCTGGTCACTTCCTACGCTCTGCATGGACTGTGTTTGAAGATCCTATAATACGCTGTAATCAAGAACAGCTGTATTTATGGTCCTTGTGACAAACGTCACTGAATGATGATAAGGGTGCTCATTGGGCAGTCCTGAAGCATCACTCAGCTGGTTAAGAGCATGGTGCCAATCACACCGTGATTGCAGGCCTGATTCCCATATGCATATTTGGATTGAACTAAATGATCCTCAGGGTACGTTCCAGCTTTATGATTCTGTGAATACTGTTTCTATGCCTTCCCCACAATAATCGTTAGAACATAATTGTATGCCACTTTGGAAAAACAGGAAGTAAGAATTTAAGGAAACCATAAACATAAACAAGAAGGTAGCGTAAGATGCAACTGACACTGAAATGGCCATAATGGAAAAAGCCAAATAGCCATTCTTATAATAGTTCTCCTTTCCAACAATGTAAGCAGCTTTGTTTATCTTCTACTTGGTTTGTTATATATATGCATATTTGATGTAAGAATCAAAACATACAAAAGTTAAAACACACATTCATTATACACCTTTCTGTAAGATGAAATAAATTTACAGTAGGTAGAATATTACTTCTATATTGTGTTTAAGCATTCAAATTGGTCACACCAATGACAAAGAGTGCTTTATGAAACAGTTACCAGGCTCCCTATTTCATTATGAAGTCTGAACACATTTGAAGCACTATGGAATGCCATCAAATTAGCTAATAAAAGAGTATCTCAAAAATCTACTAGTCCTTCTTGTTTCAAATGTATCTCTGCCCATTTTCAATGATGAGCAAAAACCAGAGCATTTAGTATTTCTCATGTTTCTTTCCAGGGTCTAAATCTGATAAAAAAATTGAAATGACAAACCAGATAATCCAAATCCATTAGTCCATTAAAATTAGTAAAGAATGATGTTGCCTGGACAATCGTTTTACAAAAATGCATGCTCTATAACATGTCCACCACTTGTGGAAGTAGCCAAATTAAGTAGTTTATTTCTTCAAAAGGAATGCACTACCCAGATTTTATTGCTGTAATTGATCTTTTCATAAAGAGTATGTACTTAATTATTTTGAGGCTGATTAATCATACCATTAAAATTCTGCTATTTATAGAAACCCACCAGATCATTTGTAAATTAGTTGCATGTTAAAATATTTAAAACTTGCCTTTTGACTGTAAGAAAATACATTGCTTTACAGCATAAAAGTTAGAAATGAATATGAGATGAATATGACCATGGAAATGTTTTTACATAGACAGTGGAATATAAATTCCTAACACTGAATAAAAATTAAACTGAGGCCAAAAAACAGTGTTTCTTTCTTCCTTTCTTTTCGGTTTAAAAAAATTCTATTTCTTCTTAGTCTATTCCTCCATCCTTAAATCTTAAATATATTCAACAGCAATGCAAGCTTAAGAAGCCTTTAAGAAATGAGATGAAAAAACAAGCTAAAGAAATGAAAAATAAAAAGTTCAGCCTAAGTAATAAGAAAAATCAGTTCTGATAACACACACACACAAACTTCTTTGTACTCCAGGACATCATATATAATACATTACAAAAGATTTATTTCATTGAAATAAAGTTAATCGTGGATTACAATGATATATATAACCCCTTAGAAGTATGGGGGTATGTGAGCTGCATGGGGAGAGAGCAATCAGTCCATGGAACAAAGTATCTCTGGTCTTTGCCTTTTATCAGTCACTCATGGTAGAAGGTATGTCTTATTAATGCACTCTGTAGCCCCCTTCAAAGTGTTTGTGCAAACAGATGCCAAGAAAACAAACACTTTGCCTACCGGTCACATGCAAAATTTGGTCTACTGCCGGAATCTATAATAGATGGCATATAGACATATCTGCATGCAGCACCCTAGTGCACATATATACACATAAGCACCTCACAATTCTCTCTACAATCACAAGCAACCAGGGGTGCCACCTTGAATAAAATATTGTGGGGGCCCAGGTAAGCCCCGCACTGCATAATCAACCACATGACGCAATGCACACACACTATTTGAATGGGAATGCCCATGAACTTTGAGGGCCCCCCGCCACCCTCAAATATTTTATTGTGGGGTCTAAAGCCCCCAAGGCCCCCAGGAGTTGGCTTCTGTTCATCCAACCAGTTTAGTGGCAGCTCCACACTGGACAATGCTCCATTGTTGCTATAAAGTTCCACAGCATCATTAAAAACCAGCCAGCCAAGGATCTTTTCCCACGAATACAGAGAAGAGGATGAAAATTCACAAGGCCTCAGACTAAATAGTAGGGGCATTAGATTTGTACCAAACTTAGGCACCAGTAAGATTTTCAAGGAGCCAGGTATCGGAGCAGAAAGAGAATTTGCTTACCGGTTCTTAAGTAGTCCACCTCTGCAGCCACAAAGCTGTGTGGAACATCTATAGAAACTTCTAGAGCTTCAGTGGGGAAGCTCCTGCTTTTGCAGTTCCCCATGGGTTGGCCAAAGGTTTCTCCAAGCCTATGCTGAAGTGCTTTCTGACAAATGCTACTTCACAGAAAGCCAGTTAATTGTACAACCAACGGTTGAGAAACATTGCTCTACCATGTCATCAAAGGTCTCATCACATAAGGCTGTGTCCCTCTCAACTTCTCTGGGTCAGCCACTTTTGGCAAGAAAGGAAAAAAACCTGTTCCCTAAAGGGCAGGATGTTGGGACATATGCGGAGTGCCTGTCCTAATGCCAGCAGAGTGTGCCAAAAGAACAGAGAAACACCAATCAAGTTCTAGGAAGAGTTGGTTTCTTTACTGGCAATATAATGCCATTTCAGTTACATACAGTTGTTGGTATGGTCTCCCAGCAGCATAGTCTCCTTACAGCATACAGACTAGGCTCTGGCCAAAGGCAGGGGCCAAGAACAAATTTGCCTTGAACACAACAGCATTTTTACTGTAGATTGTGCTGAGTCATTCTCATCTGTTTAACTAGCTGCAGGTGCAGGGCAAAACTCACCCAAATTAACCAGCACACCGAAATTAACCCTTTCTTGTCCTTTTTCTCTGCATGCACAAACCTTTAGACATTACTTGTTCCTAAAAGCTAGCAGATGCATTGATGCTGTCCCTCCATAAGGAAAGAACTGACGCTTTAGAAAGAAGATGATATCAGCCCATCATATCTCCTCTTCCAGTACCAGCTATTTGCCAAATAAAATGGGACACACATGTAATGGAGCCATTTTCCCATGCCATCTATATTCCCAGAATTTTCTATTAAGTAATAAGTCTGTATTTAAATATCTCTCTCTCTCTCTCTCTCTCGCACACACACACACACACACACACACTAATGGCTGAGATTCAAATAGCAACATTCATATTGAGATATATATTTTTTTAATCTCCAGTTGCAACCCATTGATTTCCCCCCCAAAGCCACTTTAGATGATTGGGAAACATTATGGAGTTGTGTTGAGTGTTCCATAGAGTGTAGCCAAAGTGGAAAATCAACTAAAAATTAAGTCAGTAGTGAACAAAGATGCCTAAAAAGATATTGAGAATGACTCTTCCCTTTTAAAATGAAGTGCTCTACTCTTCATAGCTGCAGAGTAAATCCTTCAAGAAAGTCAACCATGATTGTGCTGTGCTGAATAATCAGTATTTTATCAAGTGCAATCACTGTAGCAGCAGAAAGCCACCAAGCGCTTTTACAGTTGACACAAAGAAGCAACCTAAAATTCGGAAAAGTGGTGTTGTGGTGCAGACTGAAACCAGAAAGGCAGTTTGAAGAAGGAAGAAAAATATTCACACTTATCTTAGGCTGCTAACTGTGTTGCTTCAGAAGCATGCCCAACTTTTCTCTCTCTATCAGCCTGGTTTTATTTTTCATGCAACGTCAAGAAACGTTCTAGAGAGCTTGCAAAATTGCGACAAGGAAGAGTATTAGGCCATAAGAATAGGCAACAAAATAGAAGGTGCATTCAGTGTGGGCAAGTGAAAGGGGATTAATGTTTCATAACACTGGGTTTGGAACTGGGTCTTACTAATTTAGTGGCTACAGTCCAAACATCCTTGACTACCGTATTTCAAAGCAGATAGAGTTAAATCCATGATAAAATATGTCCATATACCTGTTAGCTACCATCAATCAAACATTGACCCTGCTCTAAAGTAGTGGAACCATGTGCAAACTGCCTCTCCTCTTAAAAATGCCCACCTTATTGTTGAACAGAATATTTGTTATTCTGCTGCAACCGTGGAAGATTATTGCTGTTTATGCTAGTGTTTTATTTCTTGCCACCATATGCAAAGACAGAGAGCATCAAATGATGTGTAATTTGACACCAGTCGAATGTCAAATGTTAATTGTGCAGTCATAGAAGATTCAATAGAAGTGACAAGAGAAGCCAAACAGTCTTTCCTATAAGAAGCAGCCAGGATATTAAGGATGGATATCCAGTGTTAAGTCATATTCAGAGTAGACCCAATAAAATAAATCTGCTCAAGTGACCATTAATTTCAGTGAGTCTACTCTGAGTATGACTTAGCTGGGCTTCACCCTAGTTCTGTAGTTTTGAACAATGAGTAAAGGAGACTATTGTAGCATATAGTATCATAAAACATTTAGTGAAATGCAACAGCTGAATACATCTATTGCTAGAGGTCACCCAATTAAATTAACACAGCCAGTGTGGAAGCAAATAAAAGAAAACATTATCTCAAACCGTACACAGTGAATCTGTCAAACTCTCTGGCAGGAATGTATACTGATGGTCAACAGTATAATTGGATTCAAGGAGAAAAATTGAATTTGAGTAGATATCAGCTGAGGTGATCAAGGTCCCTGTGCTCCTGTGAGAGATGTCTCTAAAGGCAGGTTCACAACACAACTTTCTTATCTGAGGAAGCAGCCACAAACCCCAACTTACAATGCAAAGCATGTCTATTTAGAAGTAATTCCTCCTGGATTCAGTGGGCTTTAGTCCCAGGTAAGTGGACCTAGGATTGCAACTTTAGTCATGTGTCTGCCCAGAATTGTGTAATAAACAAATGGATGAACCATTTTGGACACAGTACACCAAACTTACATTTGAAATTAATAATAGAGATGATGATGATGATGATGATGATGATGATGATGATGATAGTAATAATTGTTAAGGAGTGCATAAAGTCACCAAATGAAAATGTTCTGGAATCTACTCTGCTCATACCTGCCTCCTTTATCAGCCCCTCTGAGTGTTCCTATTTTCCAGGGACAGTCCCGGATATACAGAAGCCATTCTGGTTTCTGATTTGATCCCACAATGTCCTGCTTTTCCTTAGGATGTCCCTATTTTAATCAGAGAAATGTGGTGGGGTATGGAGTTATGTGACTCCTGAGTCAAGGAGATTGACAACATTTAGAAGACATCCGAAGACAGTTCTGTATAGGGAAGTTTTTTAAAATGTTAAATGTTTCATTATGTTTTTATAAATGTTGGAAGCCACCCAGAGTGGCAGGGATCAGCAACCTTTTTCAGCCGTGAGCCAGTCCACCGTCCCTCAGACCATGCGGTGGGCTGGACTATATTTTGAACACATTCCTGTGCCCAACAAATAACCCAGAGATGCATTTTAAATAAAAGCACACATTCTACTCATGTAAAAACACCAGGCAGGCCCCACAAATAACCCAGAGATGCATTTTAAATAAAAGCACACATTCTACTCATATAAAAACACGCTGATTCCCAGACCGTCCGTGGGCTGGATTTAGAAGGTGATTGGGCCACGTCTGGCCCCCGGGCCTTAGGTTGCCTACCCCTGGGCTAGCACAACCTAGTCAGATGGTTTGGGGTACAAATAAAATAGGAGGAGGAGGAGGAGGAGGAATAATAATAATAATAGGTCCCTATTTTCATAGGAGAAATGTTGGAGGGCATGCATTATGGAGGAACTGGCAGAAACGCCAAAGAAAAGTGGCCTGCTTGCATAACCAACGAAAGCTCACTTTGAAACAGGGGATGGAAACATTGGATGTTTGGCGTAGAACAAGATGCTTAACAATATTCCATAGATCCCAAATGCATTGTAATATTAACCTGCCATCCATCACGTTGTCGCAGTAATACTTGTCTTGTCAAAATACAGAACCTGAGGAACCTACTGTGGTATAATGAATGGAGCTGAAGACTCAGTATTAAAGGAGAGTGAGAACTTTGGCTCCTCTATATACTTATTGATATTCTTCCCAGCGTGTTAGTGAACTGCTGACAGACTTGGATTATATGTACTGTTCCCTGAGGCAGTGGGCTCAGTTTGCAGAACATATGCTTTTGCAAACTGGATTATCTCAAAGGAATTGAGGGCATTCAGTGTATCTACTGCCATCATTTGATAATTCTTCTGTACTCTCTCTCTTTTTTCCAGGACATTTGCTAGAACCACAGCTTGGATCACAACAAACAACTACACTAAAAAAAGAAGTAATGCTATGCAAAGCAAAGCAATCACTAGGCAATTGGTAAAGGAGAATGCTGGGCTCTGTCTTTACCATATTGTGTTCTTTTATGGTTTTCACCGTCTGATAAGCAAGTGTTTACTTTGTGACATGCCCACTTTATATTTCATGCTGGCTTTTTTCAGTATTCGGGGGGGGGGGGCTTCAATTAAAAAACATTATTAATCTTAATTTTTATTTCATAAACTTTATAAATTGCTTAAACAAAAACCTCTCCATTTACAAAAAGATTAAAACAATAAAATCATCAGGAAAAAACAGTAAAAGAACCCAACCATTTGAAACATTTAAAAAAATGGTTAAAATTAGTGATAAGCTAAAAACAGATCCAAACACACATAAACATTCTACTGTACATATCTGAGTAGGCTTGTCTGAACTAAAATGTTTCACTGTACTGAAAAGCGTGCACTGAAGGTACCTGCCTGATGTCAAAAAGGAGTTCAAAAGTGCAGGTGCTACCACACTAAAATATCAATTTCTTACAAAGGCAGAATGAGTATTATGTAGCACCTGCAGTAGTGGCAGTTTGGCAGATCAAAGTGGGCATATTTGGGGTAAGGCAGTCTCTCAGGTAAACTGGTACCAAGTTGTTAAGATCTACATTAATAGTAACACCTGGAACTTGGCCCAGTAGCATATTAGCAACCAGTGCAGGTCTCTGAACACAGTGCTATACATTGAGAGGATCTCTCTCATAGGAGCCAACTCCTAGGGGCTGAGGTCCCTTTGGCCCTCCCAATAAAATATCTGAGCCCCCACCCCCCAAAAAAAGGTTAAAGGGCATTGCCATTCAAATGGTGTGTGTGTGTGTGTGTGTGTGTGTGTGTGTGTGTGAGACATCTTTTGATCAATTATGAAGAGGGGGGCTTAAATGCCTCCCCCCAATATTTTATTCAAGTTGGCACGACTGATCTCAATCTTGTTAGCAATCATGCTGCAGCATTCTGTACTAACTACAGCTTCTGAATCGGGCCCACATAGAGACACAACAGTCATGAAGTCTTGAAGTAACCAGTGCATGAACTACTGTGGCCAAGACCCCGCTGGCTCAGGAACAGTTGCAGCTGGTAATGAAGATAATGTACAACACCAGCAAACATTTCACTTGAAAAATCAAAATGCTCCATGCAGTAATTGTTTGCTTACAAATGCAGTAAAATTGATCCAACAGAGCATTCGTCTACCTATGTCATATTTCCCATGTAAATGTCAAGTCTCTCTCTCTTTCTTTTACCATGAAGTGTTTTTTTAATTTATCCCTTGAAAAACTCTGAACCCACTCAACCACTTTGCAATGACAAGCCCAGGGCATGTAGGTCACGCTTATGCAATTTAATGTAACATAGGTTGCTCACAGCCCTTGAAATTTAGAAAGTCACAGGAAAAGCTCAACTGTGGGAATTTTCACTCAAGGAACTAGCTATATTTTAAAGTATCTTCTTGTTCTACACTGATTGCCATATGCAACAAGGAAGCAAAAACATTTATGAATTATAATGTGCAAAAAGTACTTGATTGGAAAAAAGCTGCTCATAATCATCAATGAACGATCTAAATGCATTTAGGCAGTGTGAAATAGGTTATTATCCCGTCCATGTGGCACCCCCGATGAATTACGGCTATTGGCACCCATGCAGCCTGAGGTGTGAGCTGATTCCATTGCAGAGCGCTTCCTCTTAGGCGCCATGGATAACATGCTAAAGGTACTGCCACAAACACGAGCCACCGCTTACAAGCAGTTGTCCAGGGACATGTTATTGATTCTGGAACAAATATACTAATTAATGATTGTTTTACTTATAATAAACAGTGATTCCCAAGCATTATCAGCCCCAAGCTCTAACCAGTTGAGCTATCCAGGCTCTCCAGAATTGTGTGGGACCCCATGGGTCATTTAGTCCAACCCCTTGGAATGCAGGAATATGCAGTTTTCCATACAGGGATCGAACCTGCAACCTTGGCATTATTGTCACCATGATCTAAGCAACTGAGGGTTCCGAAATATATGTCAATTATTTATTATTAATTTTATTTTTATTTTTATTAGTTTTATTTGTCTATTTATATATTTATCTTTAGATTTACTTAATTAATTAATCAATTTAATCTTGGTATGTGATGCCATTCCACTTATTCTCTTTATTTATTTTTTATTTTTTATTATATATTATTATTAATATTCTTTATTTTAATGTTTTATTTTAATATTATTATTATTATTATTATTATTATTATTATTATTATTATCATCATTCTATTATTATTTATCTATTATTTATTTATTTATTGTTCTTATTATTTATTATTATTGTTATTTACTAGAATCTAATCCAATTATTTGTTAAATCAATTACCACTGTAAGTAGAATTAATTACTGATACTATCAATTGTCTACCGTAAGTGACGATGATATGAAATAATTATTCATCACTTGACTGTTCTGTTTGTATATGTCTATAAATTTATTTGACACCAAACCAATGGGTCAGGTGGATAGACCTGCCTCCTGAGGAGCAACTCACAAGCATGTAGTGATGAAACAATAGGAACAGCAGAGCAATGCAGCCCCCATACTGCAATCAAATGGAATCAAAGAAAATCGCTCTCAGGGAAATGTCCTTTAACTAACACTTTGCAAAACAAAAGGTAATGCTGGAGGCCCAGCAGAAGGAAAATGCTGCCAAAAACAATGTTTCCTTGAGTTGATTATTAACGCTTGGCTATATAATGTTTCCTTGAGTTGACTATTAACGCTTGGCTATATAAATTCTTAACATCAGCTGAATTAACTACACTGTGCAAATTCCATGCAATAGTATGCTCAGAACGTACTTCCTTATTAATTTATGTATCTGTTAGTCAATATACAATTCAGGCAGATGCACACAATCAATTATATAGAGCTGCTTCCTCAGGTAAAACTCCTAGTGATTTAGAGGGATGGTACCATAGAACAATCAGAGAACAACAGACACAGGAACTGCTATCAAATGAAAATGTAGGAAAAATACACTTAAGGAGATGGTCCTTCTACCAGCATTTCGGCAGAACAGTGAGCCTTTTAAATCAATCAATAAATAAAATCTCATTCAATCCTCTGCAATGCAGGAATATGCACGGTGTCCCATACAGAATAAGCTATACGTCACTTAAATGCACTGCTTGTATTTATTTATTTATATTTATTAAATCACAACCCAGCAAGAGTTCAAGCAGCAGCGCTCAGCTAGTTGTTAGCACCTGGCTCCAAGGAACAGACCCATACACAAAGAAACCTCAACTGCAGTCAGACAGAATTGGAAGATAATTGCCTACAATTAAATGTTGCCCCTTTTAAATGATAGGCAAATCTAGGTGCCATAGCAACACCAAGTAATCAGAATTGAAAATAACTGCTTACTAGGAAATGCCCAGAAGCTGCAGCCAAATTAAGAGAAAAGGAAATCAACAAGATTCCAGGCCCACACCAATGGCCCTCTGAAAAGCAGGGGTGAGGTTGCTCTTAAGGGGAATATCTCACTACTGGGGAAACGTCTACCAAACAAAGGAAACTTTGCCAAACAAAGAAAAGTAAATCTTTGCCCACAAGGTCAGCTCCATGAGAGTGCTTAAATAGACAAAAGACTGCAAATGGTCAAACTGCTGGTTAGTTAAACTGACAATGCAACTAGAGCTGCTGAACTGCCAGGTGCTTAAAGACAATGCCTAACAAACTGCTGGTCACTCAGAGAGCAATCAAGCCTGCAAGCAAGCAAGTTGAAAAACCTGTCTGGTAACTGTGATGACTCAGGCCAGAAGCAAAGGGAACTCTGAAAGGGTGGGGGTGCTGGGAGGGAGGAGGGGTGAAGGGAGGAGAAGAAAAGCCTGGGGGGGAGTTGGGGGGAGGAGGGGGTAAAATGAACATGCCGGGCAAGGAAAAGTTTAGAAGAAAAGGAAAATAGCTGTCCTTTACAGTGAGCCAAAATAAAGTGGAAATATAAACCGTGGGTTAGCCTGGACTTTTCAGTAAGGTTCTATAAGCCGCAACCTGTTTTGTTTTGTTTTGTTTTGTTTTGTTTTGTTTTGTTTTGTTTTGTTTTGTTTTGTTTTGTTTTGTTTTGTTTTGTTTAAAAGCGGATTTCTTTAGGGACCCTGTACTGGCAAGTGAAGCCAATGACAAGAACCAGGCAAAGGTACACCTTCAAAGGTTCTAAACATATAAATGTACAATGCTGAGGAATGGTTCCCTGGTCAGAAACCCTGAATTGTCCCCCCCAAGCCCTGCCTTATTTCTTCCCCCAAACGCCAAGCGAAAAGGGGGGTGGTGGCTTAGATAAAGTAAGAGGGGTGAGGTTTAAATGCACAGTCTATTCTAAGCCCCAGCATCATTTAAAATTTCAGAGGGGGCTCCCGATTTAAGTGGTACCAATGGATGGCAGGGTAAATCAAACCCACACTAAAAAGTCATAAATCAACAAACGGCAGGCACAAACACACGCTGCCAGCACACACACACACACGACTTAAAATTAGAGAGGAACAGTCAAGGGCAAGGGAGGGGGGGAAACGTACAAGCACCCTGGCCAACAAATTAAAATGTAAGGCAAACCTAAAGGCAAACCCACTCAGTCACCCAGACCAGCCAGGCAATCGGACGGGCAAGGGCAATAGAGGGGAAAAAACATACATGCACACTGGCCAAAATTAAAATAAAACGCACAGCCACCAAGGAAGAGGCCAGGGAAGGAAAGTGAGGAGACAAGGGAGATAGTAAGATGGCATTCACACTCAGACCTCGCTGGTGGTGGAGTGACCATGTGCTGGGCAAAGGAACAAGCTGCAGCTTAAGAAAGGTAATTCGCACTTAAAAACACCCAAACAAATCCAGCACCAGGAGTGAGGGGAAATAAAAGGTTAAATGTAGGATTTTACACAGAAAAGAGGACACAGCAAGACAGCAAGGCAAACTTGGGTGCGTAGGTTTTTAAAAGCAGTAAAGCAATGAGCGCACGCAAGCCTCCTAAATTTAAAAAGGCAAGCCAGGAACCAGACAGCCTCCACACACACAAACACCCCCCCCCCGACTCCAAAACTCGTGGCTGAGCTCTTCCCTACGATGACTCCTGACTCGCACAGGATGACGAAGAGAAATGAGGCCGGGGAGAGGCTGACGCTGCAGCATCAAGGCTGCTAGACACGCCCCCCCCACGGCACCTGATTGGACGGCCACCGGGGGGGGCGTGAGTGCCAGCCAGGTGAGCTGGAGGCAGGGGGCTACGCCCCCTACTAGGGGCGGTGTTCAGGCTCCCGCCCACAACCACTCCCCTCTCTTTCAGGGAGGAGAGTCCTTGTCATGTTTTAGAGCAGAAAATATGCCAACAATGGTTTTTTCAAAAATTATTATTAATACAATTGGTTAGAGCATGGCACTGATAATGCCAAGATTGTAGGTTTGATCCCCGTAAGGGGGTCCTGTGAGTTCTGTCTGGGGAAATAAACCCTGCCACCACATATTATGAAGTAATTCTGAAGGGGCCCACACTCCCTGCTCAGGACTATCCTAAAAGAGCCTCGGTATATGCCAGCGCTATGGAGATAGTGGCCAGATTTCTGCAAAACACAATGAGGATTGGTGAATGTTATACAACAGTATTTTAGTTGTTAGATTTTGCTGAATGATTTTATTGTATTGAAAGTTCCAGAATTTTGTCTATATGCCAATATAAATTTTGAGATTGAGAAGGCAATACAGCGGTACCTCGGGCTAAGAACTTAATTCGTTCTGGAGGTCCGTTCTTAACCTGAAACTGTTCTTAACCTGAAATACCACTTTAGCTAATGGGGCCTCCCGCTGCCGCTGTGTGATTTCCTTTCTCATCCTGAAGCAAAGTTCTTAACCCAAGGTACTATTTCTGGGTTAGCGGAGTCTGTAACCTGAAGCGTCTGTAACCTGAGGTACCACTGTACTTGCTATGTTTCTTCTTTGAAAGTTGACTGTCCCTATGTTCCCCCTTTCTGCTCCCTCCCTCTCTCACATAGCACTCTTTAACACTGCCCATGCCTGCTGAGCACGGCAGAGGGCCTTCTCGGTGGTGGGGCCCTCCCTGTGGAACACCCTCCCACCAGATGTCAAAGAGAACAACTACCAGACTTTTAGAAGACATCTGAAGGCAGCCCTGTTTAGGGAAGCTTCTAATGTTTGATGTATTACGGTATTTTAATATTTTGTTGGAAGCCGCCCAGAGTGGCTGAGGAAGCCCAGCCAGATGGGTGGGGTATAAATAATTTATTATTATTATTATTATTATTATTATTATTATTATTATCATCATCATCATCATCTTCATCTTCATCTTCATCTTCATCATTATTAATCCCCACTAGCTATTCACAGCAGCACAGGTTCATTAGCTTCAGATTTGGTTTGTGTTCACATCTGGGGACACTGACAGGGTGGGGGTGTCCATATACCATACAAAGGTGTAATGGTTGTAAGGGGTTACTTGTGCGTAAATTGCCTTCAGTTTAGTCAGTTTGTTTGCTCAACCATGTTTAGGGTTAGAGCTCGCCCTCCGTGACCTGTTAGTCACTTGCAGAATCCGTCAGTGGGCGTTTCTTGAACCTCTTCCAGCATAAAAGCTGTTTGACCCCAAGTCTCCTCCTATGTTCCCTGCGCGGAACGTGTCTGCGCAAGTGAGGGGAGGGCAGGGGCGTGCCAGCGCTCTCTCCACTAGATTCGGGTGAAGGGTCTTGGAGCCCTGTCACCAATTCCTCCATCTCCCTCTCATCTCTATTGGTGTTACGCTGAATTCCTTCCCCCCTGCTGGTCCCCTCTCCGGCATCGCCCTGGAGCCCTGCCTCCGTCTCTCGCTCTGCTCGCTCTGATGTCAGTTCCCTGACAAAGATGTTCCCACCTTGGCTAGAGACAAATTAGGAATGCTTTAAGGACTCCACTGCCCTCGGTTTTCCAGCTGACAAGCATATAAAACCTATGCTCAAAAAATATTTGATTCTTTGTGATCCAATAATATCAAAAGTTCTTCTTAGAGAATGCCATATCTTTCAATTTTGCATAGTTAAGAATCCCCCCTTCCCACAAAATAACCAGCGAGCCAGTTGGTAAACACTTAAGATATAACTGTGTCTGTGAAATTAGAATGCCATCATCTGCATATAGGAGAATAAATATATCATAGAATTGCAGAGTTGGAAGGGACCCTGAAAAATATCTAGTCCAACTCTCTGCAATGCAGGAATATGCAGAGATCGAGAGGGGAACAGGATTGCACCTGCCAGCACATGGTAGAGACCATTCCTCTACATTTGCACATTCAGGCTAACATAAGGAAGGAAAGCCTATGGTCATACATATGTTTGCTCACAAGCTCCACATTCAGTTGTGAAGCCACAACTCAGGATTCCTCATCAGGGTATGCATAGGTTATCCCCCCTGCAATATTCTACTGCAGACATCACAGAAGGAGCCAAAGGATGCAAAGGTCAGCAAACATGGTTCCAGCCCTCTTTTCACATGTAGGTGATTGGACAGTCCTTTTGGTGTGTTATGAATGGCTTGGTAGAATTATAATCAGGGGTTAAAGGTATTATTCATTTCCATTATCCTCTCTCTCTCCCCCCTTCCATTCATGTGTGCGTGTGTGTGTGTTCTTAAAGTTGTGATCCAGTTAATAATAATTTATCTGGCAAATTCTGAGAGAGGATGACCAATGGTGCTGAACTGACTGATAGGTGCTCAAGGGCATTGAAGCTAGATACCACATAAGTCTACCTGCCATGTTGGAGGAGGAAGTATCGAGCAATTTAGTAGCGTGTGGGTATGTACATAAATCAATAAACAAAATAATTTCAACCCTGGCACTCTGCACACCCAATTTAAGTCAACAGGGAATATTTATAATGGAGTTCTCTAACAAAAATGCTAATACAACCTTAATTACAGCTTAGCTGCTAAGCTTCTACCATTTCTCACATTTATTTCTTGAAGCAGCAAGCCTCTGGACTGGACCATTAGTTAGATACATTGATTAAGATTCTTTTTGATTAAGACTTCTTAAAGGGAAATACAGACATTTCGAACCCAAGTAATGTGCACACAATGAAATCTTAAAGCAAGAAAATTTAAGGAACAATTTATATGATCAAGCTAATCTCCAACAAACTTGCAATCAAACCATACTCAATTACCTTCCATATTTGCTTATCCTCTATTCCTTATGAAGAGATTCTGTGTATCCATTTTAATCAACGTTTTTATCCAGCTTGATTGCATACAACAAAGCTATCACCCTATGTGTATGTTAATATCACCATGGTAACAGATTATAAAACAGAAACACAAGATTTGGATTTTAATGCCTGATCACCAATTGGGGAAAAGAAAAAGAAATGCTTTAAACTAAACAAATTATGCTTCCTGTTTTGGAGAGAAAGAAATGTAACGGTTTTGCACACTACACATTCAATCCTAAAAAGGTCTTCAAGCCAGCAACTTAATTACTATTTGTTATAATTCTTGAGCTACTAAGGAACTGGCTAGCAGATACACTGAAGACACATAAAATGATGACTCTTAAACCCGACTCCTCCCTGAATCTGTATAACATCTGATCAAGAAAAATCCACTCCCCCTCCCCTCTTGTTAGTTCTAATATTGCACAGAGATGCAAGCATGCAAAGATCCGTCTGGCTCTGCCCCTGTGCCAAAGATTCAGTGGCTGGCTCTGCACCCGCCTCCTTCACCAGCCAGCAGAACTTTCATCTTAAGTGACAAGTGCCCTGTGGGCCTAAAGGAGCCTCTCTGGAGACAGCAAAACATCAGCAAATGAAGCAGGAAGCAGTCTCCGGAAGAAGGAACACATCAAACACTAACAGAAGATGTTCCAAATATTTATCTAAAGGAGAAACATATTTGCACTATGGCTCATTATAAACCACTTGCTGAATCTTACACAGGGGGACAATCAGATTATTCCAATCTAAGCCACTTTTGAACACGGGTCTGTTCCACCGTGTTTCCAGACTAATTTGGGATGTGCACACTTATGTATTTAAATCTTTTTTGAGCCAAGAACTGCAACAAAACGTAGGAAAGGGGTGAAACCGGGTGGGTGCATTCAGACATGGGAAATGTTGCTTTAGTTTTCCTCATTATAATGCCTATGCTTCTGTCACGTTTTCTAATGTCCATGTCCCTCGCACATTGAAGCGCCTGTTGTGTTATGGAGCTGTGGCTTTGTGACTGACATGCCGGCACGTTGCACTAAATTTCATTCGCAGCATTGGGTTTGGTGTGACACAACAGCAAACATCTTTGGACAACATCGCTACTCCCCCACTCAGAGGCACCAGCTTCAGAGGCCAAGCCCTTTTGTCCCCCTATATTTTTGGGGTCAAGGCCAGCCTCTGCAATGTTCAGAAAGTATGGAGGCGCCTTCTCCTTCTGCCACAGAGAGGAAGGAGGGTCAAAGCAGCCTCCCAACTGTGCTGGCACCAATAGGAGCTGGAAGAGGAGCTGCCAGACATTGTAGCCATGCAGTTGCCATGTTTGGCTCCGCCCCCAGCTCCTCCCAATGTCACACACATGACATTGCCATCGTAAGCTGGCACCTCTGCCCCCATCCTTTCCACACATTCACCTCTGTGATATTCTGGGTTAATTGGGCTGCAAACAAATATTGTTGTTGTTTTTTTGAACCAACTAATATGAAAACAAGTGCTAAACCTCCACTAGATTCTGACAGATTTCTGGAAGTGGCCTTTACACCGCACAAAAGCTCCAATAAAATGTGCAAATTAGGGAATTAACATTAGGGAAACATCAGGGAGATGGAATAAACTGCCATGTGACTGCAGGCCGCATTCCAATCTGCATGTTAGTCCGGGAGATGTAAACGAGGCCAGTTCATATTGCAGTTCACAGACATCAAATTCCCCAAACATCGTCAATCGGACATGACTTCCAATAGGACAAATAGGAACATGTATAACGCCCACCCCCACTGTGTCCCCTTCTCTTGCACCTCTCTCTTACGGACAGACTTCAAAAAATTCCTTCCAGTAGCACCTTAAAGACCAACTAAGTTAGTTCTAGGTATGAGCTTTCGTGTGCATGCACACTTCTTCAGATACACTGAAACAGAAGTCACCAGACCCTTCTATATAGTGAGAAGGTGGGGAGGGGTATTACTCAGAAGGGTGGTGGGAATGGGTGATTGGCAGATAGCTGTGATGAGCCTGTTGACGACTCTTAACGACTGCAATAGGTCTTACAGGAAAAAGCAAGGGGTGAGAAGGTGAAAAATGGCTTTGTCATGTATAATGAGATAAGAATCCAATGTCTTTGTTCAGACCAGGTCTCTCCATGGTTTTAAGTTTGGTAATAAGTTGCAATTCAGCAGCTTCTCTTTCCAGTCTATTTCTGAAATTCCTTTGTAATAGAACAGCTACTTTGAGATCTTGTATAGAATGTCCTGGGAGATTGAAGTGTTCTCCTACTGGTTTCTCTGTCTTGTGATTCCTGATGTCAGATTTATGTCCGTTTATCCTTTGGCGTAAGGTTTGGCCTGTTTGTCCAATATAGAGAGCTGAAGGACACTGTTGGCATTTGATGGCATACACAATGTTAGACGATGAGCAATTAAATAGTCCCGAGATGGTATGTGTGATGTTGTTGGGGCCAGTAATGGTGTTGTCCGGGTGTATGTGGCAGCAAAGTTGGCATCTGGGTTTATTGCAGGCTCTGGTGCCAGTGTCCGTGTTAAGTCTGGTAGTAGTATTGTGGGTTAGGAGTTGTTTAAGATTGGGTGGCTGTCTGTAGGCAATGAAAGGTCTTCCTCCCAGAGCTTGAGAAAGAGAACTGTCATTGTCCAGGAGAGGTTGTAGATCTCTGATGATGCGTTGTACTGTTTTAACTTGGGAGCTGTATGTGATGACTAGAGGTGTTCTGTTATTTTCTTTTTTGGGTCTGTCTTGCAGCAAGTTCTCTCTGGGTATCAGTCTGGCTCTGTTGATCTGTTGTCTAACTTCATCTGCTGGGTATTTTAGTTCTAAAAAGGTTTGCTGTAGATCTCTTAGGTGAGAGTCTCTGTCTGTAGAATTGGAACAGATGCGGCTGTAACGTAGTGCCTGGCTATATACAATGGACTGTTTGGTATGTTTGGGATGGTAGCTAGAGGCATGTAGATATGTTTGCCGGTCAGTTGGTTTACGGTATAAGGTGGTGTCTATGCGCCCATCCTGTATTTTTATAGTAGTGTCCAAAAAATGTATTTCTTGCATAGATTGATTCATTGTTAGGTTGATTGTGGGGTGAAAATCATTGAATTTCTGGTGGAAGGTGTCCAGGGTCTGTTGACCATGTGTCCAGATGATAAAAATATTGTCAATGTATCGCAGGTACAAGAGAGGTTTGAGTGGGTAGGAGTTACTGGAAGGAATTTTTTGTTTTGACTATGGCAGACCAACACGGCTACCTATCTGTAACTGGGACAGACTTCATTACAGACAACAATCTTCTTCAATTGCTCAAAAGAATGTGCCAGAACACAAACCCTCCTTTCACCATGTAAACACTGGAGGCAGCCATGTTTTTTGGCCGCACCACTCTCTCTGAGAGAAATGGAATAACATGAGGTCACATTGTCCCACGACTTGCTCTTATTCAACTGAAATGTGGTGGCGAGAAGCCCTGACCTCCTAGCCACCACAGGATCTGAGTCTCTGGAATATTTCTTCAGGAGCTTTTGAATAGGAAAACGAAACTTGTCAAGCAGACGGAGGCTGGCAGCACTACAGCCTATGAACCAGCTTTGAGATCTGCAGGACTGCAGATTTTAAAATGAACACATGATCTGATCTGGGTCATGATCTGCCCAGATTGGATCAGGTAAATTGGCTCTGGAATCTGAGTTCTGCGGATTTCTCCTCCATCCCTAACTGGGATTCAGTTTTCAGCAACAGCCTCACTTCTCATAATATATAGTTTCTCCTTAATATTGCTATCGTAGTCTGCGTTTTCTATACTTCCCCCTCCTTTTAAGCATAAACTCTCCAGCCATAGTATCTTTCTTATCATTCCAGGACTACACATTAAAATATGGACAAAGCTGAGTAAACACACCCTCTGGTAGAATCCGATAGCGAAAAACTGTCAAGCCAACCACAGTACATTTCTCAGTAAAAACTCTTTCCCCTATTACTTCTGAATTTATTTTTCATAGTGTATGAGAGAGAATCAGAGAAAGGGCGAGTGATGTGCATAGGCATTGTTTTAATCAATCATTTTGGACACTTTGTACTTGAACCTTTGAATCATAAGCATAAACATGATATGCAACAATATCAAACCTTGCCCTGGGGAGGAAGAACATTAAAAGACCTCATTGTATCTACTGTTAGTTGTCTAAGCTGAAAAATTTAGAGGGCGTATGCAAGTGCATACTCTTGATGAAGCCAATTTAAGCCTATTCTTCTCAATTCTATTTTCTCAGTTTTTAAATATGCAGTCTGCCTTAAGATTTCAATATTATAAAGGAAATGTGCTTTATAAACAAGTGTGCACACGCAAACACAATTTTAATTCTACAGAAGGTTTATCAATATTTTTTGCCATTGCACACACACTTAGCATGTTTTTAATGGAACCTCTCCAGCAGCACAATTACTGGCTCATCTGGCAGCTGTCATATAGCCCTCGATATAAGCTCATCTGTCACACGCTAAGATAAGCTCTCTCTCTTTTCCTAATAGGATGTTTGTGATTTGTGCAGTGATGTGACCATTGACTCTGACAAGGAATCCTGTTAGTAATGGTAGAAGTGAGTTCCTTGCTGCAGCGCTGTATGCATTTAAAATATATATATAAGGTGAGCAAACATATAGTTATATAATGTATTTCAGGTACTGTTGCATTTGAGTCTAACCTAATCTTTCCATTGTGGTAAATATAATTTTGGTCTTCAGGCTGGGGTGGGGAATCACCACCTTGTAAACCGGATATGGCCCACGGGGCCTTCTCAGCCAGGAAGGCTGTTTTCAAGCCTAAACACGTTTAGAAACTAAACATGTTAGGTGCTTGAGAGCCAGTGTGGTGTAGCGGTTAAGAGCAGTAGTCTTGTAATCTGGGGAACCGGGTTCGATTCCCCTCTCCTCCACATGCAGCTGCTGGGTGACCTTGGGCTAGTCACACTTCTTTGAAGTCTCTCAGCCCCACTCACCTCACAGAGTGTTTGTTGTGGGGGAGGAAGGGAAAGGAGAATGTTAGCCGCTTTGAGACTCCTTAAAGGGAGTGAAAGGCGGGATATCAAATCCAAACTCTTCTTCTTCTTCTTCTAATTGTCAGGAAAGGGGCATTTGATGGGGTTTACATCTGGGCAGGGAGGGGTTAACCCTCCACTCCCCTGTGTACTGCTATGCCCATCAAAAATCCTTTCCTTGCCCTTCAGCACATACTACAATGTTACTTATATCTATTTGTTAACACCTCTGTTGCCTCAACTTTCCTGTGCAACTCAAGGAAACGGTCTGTTTGAAAGGTGCTGATAGGTAAATAAATGCACTTTTTTCTTAAGTCACCTCACACAATGACATCCTTATTTTCAGGAACATTTGTTTTATGATTTAACAACATTTAAACATTAACAACTGTTTTATGAATTAACAACTAACACTGAATAGTAAAGTATAATAAAATTGCTACACAAAGTGGGAAAGAACTCATGTTATTTTAAACAGCATTGTATCACCATGCATGTCTACTCAGAGTAAGCTCTACTGCGTTCAATGGGACTTGTTCTCAGGTACCTGGCTCTAGGACTGCAGACCTGAATATCAAATTTAGCTTTTGTCAAGTCAGACTCTTGCAAATTGTTGTGAATTGTATGATAAGAGTGCCCAGATCAAATTTTCAAGATGCATACAGAAATGCCAGCTTGTGCGGGTGATGGGGGGACAATGTTGCCTGTGTGATGTTGCGCGCATGACGTCAGAACGTCGAGAGGAGCCGAATGTGGTGGCCACGCAGCTTCAATGGCTGGAAGCTTTGCCTCTGCCTCTGCCTCCTCCCGGCCCTGCTACTAGTGGGAGGGTGCTTTGACCCCCCTTTCCCTTCCGCAGCAGGAAGGGGAGGAGGAAGAGGAGGAGGAGGAAGAGGAGGAGCCAGCCACTGCAGCCATGCCATGCTCGGCTCTGTGCTTCGCCTCTATGCTTTTTGGACATGGGGGGTATTGGGGGGGGGCAAAAGGCTTTGGCTCACAGCATCTGGTCCCCTGTTAGAATTCCTGCACCATGATTGCAGTCATGGGATTTTTGTCTTTCACATGACGGTGTATGCTTTGACTCCACAGAGTGGGAAGTGACGGAGACACGATGTTTGTGTTACTGTGTTCCGTGAAGTGATGTTAGAGAGAAAGGGAGCCATGTTGCCGTGCTCCGTGTGTGTGTTTATATGTAAACAGATTAGCCAAAATGCTGAGTTGCTGAGGTGTCTTACGCAAGCTGAGAAGACTCTGCGGATCCCTAAGTGTGCTGGTGTCTGTTGGCATTGGTCGCTGTGATGTTCGGGCAGAAAAAAGCTTTTGAAGCTCCCGAACAATCGACCAGTCGGGCATGTGTCTCTGCCAGGGTCCTACTCGAGAGTAGGACGAGCTCCTGACAGTGCATATGTGTGGATTTATTTATTTTTACCACAAGAGCCTGGATAGCCCAATTGGTTAAAGCATGCTGCTGCTAATGCCAAGGTTGCAGGTTTGATCCCTGTATGGGACAGTTGCCTATTCCTGTGCTGCAGGGCGTATGATCCTCAGGGTCCCTTCCAACTCTACAAATCTATGATTCCATGCAAAAAACAAGGGCAAAACAAATCTATGACTGAGTTCCAGTGAACTTGACATACCAGTTGGCATATTTGCAACTGTCCAAATTGTGGAAATCCCCCTCCCACACCCAAAGTTAAAAAGGACCAGGAATAAGTTTGTTTGCAAACGAAGGCTTGCAACTTTCACAACTTATATTTGCTTTCCTAAACTTAAGATTACATTTGTTTTCCTACACAAAAGTCATCTCTGTGTAGGTAATATGTTTGTATCTGAAGTGGCCCTTGGAGACTAAAGTCCGATTTATCTAGTGAATAATACCTGTGATACTGAATCCAGCAGATATCTCTGGAAAGAACAACAAATCTTTCTGTGGGAAAGTCACCTCTTTCCAAATTCCAAGGTTTGCTTTCACAGCAATCGGTACGAATGTCAGCTGTAAAATGACACACCTGGTATTTAGCAATGGGTACATAATGTAACCAATGCAGCTTCTGTGACAGGTTATCTACCAGATTAAAAATGGGAACCAAATTTAATTTATCAAAATTCCCTGAAGGGTGAAAATTCCATTTACTGAACACCTCTAGTTATCATTTTGTAATGATGCGGTTCTCTGTACGTAGTAACTTGAAGACATGCAGTTAAATTTAACCAAAGCATTAAAAAAAGAAAGCCAATGAGTAGATCGGATGAGGAAAGTAGCTATTATTGCTTATTATTGTTTCACACTTGACTTAACTTGAAGCAGGATAGGGCAAAAGACAAAATATTCAATGCATTCCATGGCCGCCTAAGCAGATAGTCAATCCCTTAATTTCAAGCATACTCTGGGGACCGATCTGATGTGCTGGGCAGTGAGATTTTGGCGAATGTTCGGTCTTCCAGCTGGAAGTCAGCACCTAACAACTGTGAGGCACAGCTGAGCAGTCATCAATTGGGGTTGGGAGGAGTTCAGGGAACTGGACCAAAGCAGACTTCCTGTTAAAATGGATTTCCAGTAGCCAGCAGCCATTTGCTTTTTATTATTATTAGACACAGGTGCCACAATCCAGCACATTCTTTGGCATGTTTAAGCTCAACGAGGTGAGCAAACGTAAGCATACAATACTCTGAAGAACTGTGGTCACAGAGCACATCCCAGAATTACTGAAATCTCATTGCTCGGTAAAACAATGACTCGTTCCAACGTGTGGGAAGAAAATAGGTCATTTAATAAAAGACAGCATTTTATCTCTTTCATCGCTGCCTTCTTCATAACCAAAATGGGGCGAATAAACTGGGAGCTGATATCAAGCAGTGTGTGGGAATTTAATCAACAAGAAAGCACCAAAACACACTTAAGAAATCGAAAGGCTCAAGTTCCACCATCAAAAGTAGCTGCGTCATGAAGGAGGAACAGGGCATCCTACTGGCTATACACACAACAACAACAACAACAAAGGTTGGGGATATCTTTGGACATCTATACATTTGCATGGATGTTTGACCAGAATACGCCAACATGTGAACAGCATAGGCTTCTTCAGAAGGTTAGCAGATGTCTAGGCTAACCTGTAGATATGAAAGGGCACATAACAGGCTTTACCTCTTAGAACTGATTCCATATCCCATTTCCTAATAGCTGTGGTTCTGCTCCAGCCAAACTAGAATGGTTTGATGTGATAAATACAAGACCATTTTAAACAGCCTTAAACCAAGTCTTTCTGCCTCGGGAGAAACTAATGTGCTTATTCGATTATTTTGTGTTATCACAACTGGTCGGGTTTTTTTACACATAAGCTAAAAAAGAACCACAAACATTTTTGTGCTCTGGTCTTTAGCTCAGGACTACCTGGCACCATTTTGATATCTGTACCATTCACCTGAGGCTCCAATACTTTGGCCACCTCATGAGAAGAGAAGACTCCCTGGAAAAGACCCTGATGTTGGGAAAGATGGAGGGCACAAGGAGAAGGGGACGACAGAGGACGAGATGGTTGGACAGTGTTCTCGAAGCTACCAGCATGAGTTTGACCAAACTACGGGAGGCAGTGGAAGACAGGAAGGCCTGGCGTGCTCTGGCCCATGGGGTCACGAAGAGTCAGACACGACTAAATGACTAAACAACAACCGTTCACCACTAAATTCCACCCACTGCATTTATTATTAAAACTGCTGCACAGACGCTGTTTAAGAAATTATTGCTGAGTCTGACCACAAGTGAGGAAGCTTGCCTTGGCTCATATGCAGACTTTAATGTACAGGCATCCCCTACTCACGTGGGGGTTACATTCTAGGGTCCCGTGTGTGTAAGTCAAATTGCATAGAATGGGGAGAACCCTCTAACAAGGCTCTAAATGCCTATTTCCCCCTGCTCTCCAGCTCTCTTTCTACATAACTCTCTCTTTAACTGGAGGATACATGGAAAAGTGGCAGCTCCTGCTGCACAACCGAGAGCGGCAGCTGTTATGTGGGAAGGCCGAGCAGCCTAAATAAAGCCCCACTATGCCTCAGGTCACTTCAAGGCTTCCTCCAACCTCACTGACATCCTTTTTGAGCTCTGGGGAGAGTGTTCCCATGAGCCACAAGGACTCTTCAGCCCTCTCCCACCATTTCCAGATACGATTTTATTTATTTATTTCTCGGCGCCGTGGGTGTAACAAGAACTGTAAGTGGGAGGATGCCTGTATTACACTGATCTAAATACAAAGCTAGGTAGCAATTTTTAAAAACTAGGTAAGTGAGTCAGAAGAGTGACAGAGTTGCTATTTCAGATTTCACATTTGGCCATAAAAAGCACAATTTAGGGGGCAGGTTATTATTTTCTGTTCTGTTATTATTTTCATGTTCAGGACAGCGTGGGTGGGGATCAAAGGGATTTCTACTTTTAGAATGGATATATATATATATCAGAAAGGACAAATCAACAGTTTGCAAGGGCTAAAAATGTCACAGGCAGGTCATTTTAAGGCCTCCAAAGGATTTTAGAAAGTATGACACAAGGGCCTAACATCATTGACATTGCTTTTGTGGTCTGGAACCTGGCAAAACAGATGGCAACATTCTTTTGCTTAATGTGACCGTTATAAAACAGATTTCCCAAATGATTTTTTCGGGAGAAGTGCTTGTTTAAAAGCAGGTTGGCTGTTCATTATGCTCAAACTATAGACATGGGTAGGCATCCTAAGGCCAGATCCCGCCCAATCACCTTCTCAATCCGGCCTGCAGACGGTCTAGGAATCAGTGTGTTTTTACATGAGTAGAATGTGTGCTTTTATTTAAAATGCATCTCTGGGTTATTTGTGGGGCACAGGAATTTGTTCATTTCCCCCCTCCAAAATATAGTCTGGCCCCCCACAAGGTCTGTGGGACAGTGGACTGGCCCCCTGCTGAAAAAGTTTGCTTATCCCTGCTATAGCAGGTAAGGAAAAACAAAGTGAGTAGATTGCTTTTTTAAAAAAAGTCCAACATTAATTGCCTGAGAAGCACCTTGTAAGTGAAATTAGATCTCAGCCATTTACTGTGAATAAAAATGAATTGTAACCTAAGACCAACAAAGTAATTATGATAACATTACAGTTATAGTGTACACCAGCATTAAAATCACACAAAAGTAATGAAGCACTGTTATATCAGGTTCAGTGATTTTCTTTCAGCACAGATACATACTTTTGACATGAAATACAGACAGGTTGGGGTGGGTGGATGGGGAGATCAGAGAAAGAGAAGTTGTTTTTCTCGCATGCAGGATGGTTAGAGAAGCAACAGATGCCCATAGATGAGAATGTGATAGACAGTTATTTGCAAAGCTGCAAGTGTAGCTAATCCTTCTTCAAAAGAAAATGTCAGATGAACTGTTTGTTAGCTGCCGTTGCCTCGTACAATATTTAAGGTGCGGATCACGAATGTGGCTTGTTTAGAAAATAATTAATTACTTTATTTATTTATTTTTTTAAATAAACAAGAGCTTGCTTTGATATTGTGAAAAGTTTAATAAAGTGAAATAATGGTTAAAAAACCCCCACAGTTGGAAGGAACCAAAAGGAAATAAAAATCCACAGTAGGTGAAGGGAATAATAGTAATAATAATAATAATAATAATAATAATAATAATAAAAACAACCCCGCCCATCTGGGCGGATTCCAGCAAAATATTAAAATACAATAATTCATCAAATATTAAAAGCTTCCCTAAACAGGGCTGCCTTCAGATGTCTTCTAAAAGTGAGATAGTTGTTTATTTCTTTGACATCTGATGGGAGGGGGTTCCACAGGGCAGGCGCCACTACCGAGAAGGCCCTCTGCTTGGTTCCCTATAACTTTTCTTCTCTCTCTCTTTTTTTAAAATAATTTTTATTAACTGGCCAATCACATCAAATTAAATCACATCATATAAATTCCAAATTACAAAGCCAAATTTTTAAATTTTGTTGGGGGAACCCATACTTCAAGATCCAAAGGGGGATTCAAATCATCTTCTTATTACTGCGTTAATGTCCAAATCAGTCCCAATCAGTCCAAACAAAGTTCATAATTCTATCCAGTCTTGTCTTGGTGTTGCCACATCATATCTTGTTCATATAATTTCTCTTTTCCCTTTACGATCTCTTCTGTTAGTCTCCTTAAGCCGATAGCAAGTGTAATATTCCTGTGTGGATTTCCCGTTCCTCCACTAAGTCCAGATGGTTTCCATATATCTCCTTTGTAGATAACATCACTCTTTCCATCGTAAATTTTGGCATTTGTCGCTCTTAAGTCCCACCGAGAAGTTGATTCACGATATGTAAACAACTCTATTTCTCTCTTTCTCCTCCTCCCAGACCCAAGAGCTCCAACAATGCCTCACAAAATGGCGACGGCATTTTTCCTGACTGCGTCACTCCAAAACTCTTATCTTTCCAGCTTCATCTTGAAACATTGCTTTGGATCGAAAGTTTATCTCCACACAGCCTTAAATCCACAGCTTAAGTCCTTAATTTCTGACTCATTAGGGGAGGGGGATTCTTGTTAAATCACATAGAAAAGGGAAAGGCAGGTTTTTTTCCCCTCCCCCCTCAGTCATTTATCATACCGTATCTTGACGTATCTTCTCGTATTTTATTGTTGTCTTGTTATCAGAGATCTCTTCTTTCAGCAGTCTTTACTCCCCTTTTTCCTTGATGTATGTGCAATTAATCTCGTCCAAATTGTTTCTTTTAAAGATCATTGCAACCAGCGGTGCGAATCAGGGACGGCGTCAAGGAGTGCCGAAAATCCCACAGGAGGGCTTTGTGCCTAGTGCCCCCACCCCCACAAATTCGGGGGTGGTATAGGGCACTGCAGGCAAGGGCCATCCCCACCACAATCCTGGTGGGGTTAAGGAGGCTAATTACCCCCATCATAGCCTCCAAATTACCTCGTGTGGGTCGGAGAGATGTTATTGTCAGCCATCTTCCGATGCGCCACCTAGTGGCCCCCAATAACTTTTCTTCTCTCAGTGAGGGAATCGCCAGAAGGCCCTCAGCGCTGGAGCTCAGTGTCCGGGCAGAACAATGCGGGTGGGAAGCCATTACTCATGCATTAGCGACTAGTCCTATACAAATTGGCCCAAACTGTGCCGACCACAGTATGCTACAAGGAAAGAGAAGGTACCTGGAAAAGGTGTGTGTTTTGACTGAGATAAATGAACCAAGCTGCATGGTTCAAGAAGGGAAGGTTTGCTTTGAGGACTAAGCAATGGGCAGAAATTTATTCCAAGCAATAACTATGGTAAGTCAGAAACCCAGCATGGTGCAGCAATAAAACTGCTAACACATATACAAAGCTAAGCAGGGTCTGGTATGCTTTCAAATTGAATGGGGGACCGCATGTTGAGATTCCTGCTAGATGACCCTCAAGGTCCCTTCCAACTCTACAGTTCTCTGAGTCTATGAAAGCTGTGCAACCCAGCATCCTGTTTCTGTAAAA
Source organism: Podarcis erhardii (assembly GCF_964252035.2). Taxonomy (NCBI): domain Eukaryota; kingdom Metazoa; phylum Chordata; class Lepidosauria; order Squamata; family Lacertidae; genus Podarcis; species Podarcis erhardii. The sequence continues at coordinate 52,939,431 of NC_138500.1, forward strand.
AGGCCTCATGCTCTAGAAGAAACAATGAGCAAATCTAAATGGAATGAAATAGTTCGTAACTAGAGAAGTATGGAAGAGACATAGCACAGCTGATAATTTGGGTGATTTTCATGGAATCATAGAATTGTAGAGAACATGAGACTCTTAATCTCAGGATTGTGCATTCGAGTCTCTTGTTGGGCAGAAGCTTCTGATTTGCATGGACTAGATCAGGCATGGCCAAACTTGGCCCTCCAGCTGTTTGGGGACTACAATTCCCATCATCCCTGACCACTGGTCCTGTTAGCTAGGGATGATGGGAGTTGTAGTCCCCAAACAGCTGGAGGGCCAAGTTTGGCCATGCCTGATCTAGTCCATGCAAATCAGAAGCTTCTGCCCAACAAGAGACTCGAATGCACAATCCTGAGATTAAGAGTCTCATGTTCTCCAAACTGAGCTATCTCAGGCTTTTGATTTAATGCTTCTGAACAAATCTCTGTAGGCTACTTCACCATGTTGTAGTCCCCACATTAATGTGTCAACATGATGCTGAACTTGTGGCTGGAGAGTTCTCACATGGAGGCACTTGGGGGATCTAGACATAAGTGCCATCATTTTCAGAATTATTACATCCACAGACTGCTTTGAGGAGCTGATTTTATCTTATTTCTTCTACTGCGTTCAGTTTCCGTTATTTACATTGTTTACAATTTTTGCCAACTTTCATTTATTTATCTGACAAGATTTATATACCGTTTGATCGACAAAAATCATCTAAGCTGTTTGCATATAACATTCATTTAAAATGCCAATGAAATAAAATGTTAAAAACAAAGTGATGTAAGATTTATCAAAATATAAATATAATCAGCAGTTTTAAAGCAAATATACATGATAAGATTACATGTCTGGGTAGACCTGTGTATGCCACTTTAGACAGTCATGCCTTTCTCCAAAGCATCCTGGCAACTATAGTTTGTTAAGGGTGCTGAGAAATATTAGGAGACTCCTATTGCCCGCACAACAGAGGACTCATTGAAGAAAGATTGTAAAATCACCCTGAGATCTGGAGCTCTGTGAGGGGAATATGTCTCCTAACACCCCTCCACACCCTTACTAAACTACAGTTCCCAGGAAACTTTGGTGAAAACCATGACTGTTTATAGTGGTATGGGGCCTTAGATGAGGCTAACTGAGCTTGTAAAACAAGACAAACTACTAGCATCTCTCCTTTGGATGATCTCACTGACTGAGCTGGAGTAGAAAGGACTCAGGTGGTCTTTAAGGTGTTCCAGAAACAAGCAGTTCTATATTTGCATTGTATTATCTCACTGAGGCAAGTTACTAAACAAGTGCTACTTCATTTCCATCACAAATGACAGCTCCCCGTGGGTGCCTGGGATTTTTCGCCCTCTGTGGCACAACACCATCAGCTCGGTACCACAACTTTGTGTAGTGTGCGGGCACACGATGCAAATGAACTGAAAATGAGCCAGAAACTTGTAAGCATTTCCGTTCCACAACCAGAGTAATAAAAGAATGAGACTTGCACATTTTTATCATGCACAGATGCTAATCGTTCAGACTGCGCAAACATTATTAATCAACACAGCCCCATATAGCTGTCTCTTGAGTGGCAAGTCTATGAAATTGAAAATACCAATTCAATATTTCAGTAAACAGATGTAGGAGACGGATCTGCACTACTGAAGTCAGCGCTCTCTCTTTTTTTCTTCCTCTGCAACCACTCAGGACTTTTATTGCTTTTAGCTAAGCTCGGTGCTGAGCCGAATTCAACTATACAACACCCTCATTGTACTTGAATTACAATATGCAAATACCAATAAAATCACCACAAATTGGCAAACAATTAATGAGATTCATTGTAGGGACATTTCATCACAGACTGCTATTTTCCTGCCAACAGAGACATAATGTATTTAATTCTAAATGACACCACCTGCTCCCACCTCTGAGTGAAATGAAAAGGCTGCCATAGGGCATGTTGGGAATTAACTTCAATGCTTCTTTTTAATCAGGCATTCCACCATAACGCTAAAATGACAACGCTATCCACAGCACAGGATGGGAAAGCACATCGTTGGGCGAGAGTGCCCTTAGTTTAGTGTTGCCTCCTCACTGCTGTCATTTGCTGGGTTAAATATAGGACTCGTCTCCCACCCTACCCCCTGCCCAATCACTTTTTCCTTGGTTCCTGTGTGATATGGGGTGCCAGCTGCGTGGCACCGAGTTGCCACACAGTGACCAGCGTCGCCTTCTCAAGAAGACCTCAAAGCGCAGCACACATTTTAAATACTGACCTGTGAGCTTCTCCTCACTTTATTTACACACATAGTTGTGCATCAACGCCCCGCACCTCCTCCTTTGATGAAATAAAACACGTGGACACAGGTATTGTAGGTTAATGGGCGAAAAAATAGCCACAACTTTTCCCTTTATGAAGAATGGCAAGTGAAACGGTGCTCCACTGATCATGCAGAAATTAACTTCTGTGCTAAACTGTGATAGTTATAGGGTTTTTTTTGTACCTACTAATTTGTATTGCTAATTTTATCCACACCAGGGGTGCAAAATTGAATACAATATGGGGGCAGGTAGGCCCTGCCCTGCATAATCAGTCACATGACATGGTGCACGCACACCATTTGAATAGCAATGCTCATCAACTTTGAGGGGCCCAAACCCCTCAAATATTTTATTGGGACCCCTCGGCCTCTAGGAGTAGGATCCAATGATCCACATAAACACACCCGAAATAAATTTTGCTGGCAACACATCCTATGCATTCTCTTTAAGTGATGCACAGTTCAGTTTTGGAAGTAGGCCCCATTGAACTTAATGGGGCTTAATTCTAAGTAACTATCACAAGACTGCACTGTTAGTCTTCTAGTTTTCCCTAGGTGCTTACTCATGTACACAGCATGATGCATCATGCAAATAAGAATCTCTTTGTGTAGTGATCATCAAGCTTTGGAAACATTTGCAAATGTTTTGAAATGTGTGGCCTCCAGAACAACACATCCCAGCAGTGCAGCTTTGAGATTCATATCATTTGATGGCATGGAATTAATCTGTGCAATGTGATGGTGTAGGAAGTAGATAGAAAATAAAAACAATATTGGGCACAAGCAGTTTTCATCAGACGGAGAAAAGAGCACCAAATAATATTTTTCTGTTCAAGCCTCCGGCAGTATGGCAACTGAAGACTTTTTTTGGAATGGGGGATAAGATTTAGTTAGTAAAATTGAGTCAATAGGAATATTCTAGAAACATCTGGGGTTTTGCAAGCAATATGGGGAATGTCAAAATTGTGGCTAAGTATACTATAAAAACTGACATCTGACAAGATCCATGAAGCCATCAGAGAGAATTAATTTTTTTTAACACTGGTCTTAATGGACGACTCTGGGGTTGCGGCGCTCATCTCGCTTTATTGGCCAAGGGAGCCGGTGTACAGCTTCCAGGTCATGTGGCCAGAATGACTAAGCAACTTCTGACACAACCAGAGCAGCGCACAGAAAAGCCATTTACCTTCCCGCCAGAACGGTACCTATTTATCTACTTGCACTTTGACGTGCTTTCGAACTGCTAGGTTGGCAGGAGCAGGGACAGAGCAACGGGAGCTCACCCCGTCATGGGGATTCGAACCACCGACCTTCCGATCGGCAAGTCCTAGACTCAGTGGTTTAGACCACAGCGCCACCCGTGTCCCTTGTATTAGAGAGATACCCACATCTGAATCATTATTTTTGGGAATAACATTTGAGGACCTAAATTATAGAAGCTAATTCTCAAATTGTAAAGAAGTCTCCAGGGCCAGATGATGTTCATCTGAGGATCCTTAAAGAATTTAGATGTGGAATTGCTTTTTTAAAAACACAAATATGCAACTTATTATTAAAATCTGTCTCTTTACCAAAATACTCAAAAAAGGAACCAACAAAACACCAGTTTATAAAAGGTATCCACTGTAGACATCAGAAGTTACAGGTCTTCAACCTAATCTCTGTCCTAGATAAATTAGTAGAAAGCCCCACTGAAGAACAAGCCTCGCTGAAGATGAACCAGCATGGGTACTGCAAATAAAGTTTTCTTCAGAGTGTCAACAAGCATGTAGATAGATATCCAGTAGTAGATATTACCTCATTTGAGAAGAAAGCTGGGATTCAACAATAATGGCAAATAAATAAAATATTCTATATTCCAGCACTGAAACGTCCAACGATCAAATAGGTTGCCAAAGTGTCCTAAATAAACATCACACTTTGGGTAAGATGGCAAGTCTTATGGAGCAGTATCAATAAAGAACAGGAATAAATTAAAATCTAAAATGGATGGAAGTATTGAAGTCACCCCAAGGATCTGATGGAGCACCAGTGCTTTCCTTCAAAACAAAACAAAACAAAAATGTTCTGAAGGACTGAGCAATGAGGTAACATGTTTGTAGATGACATCAGTGTATTTAGGAAGTGTAAAAGCCAAAGCAGATTGTGAAGCCATCAAAACGAATCTTTCCCTAGTGGGTGAAAGTACAACAAAAAAGGCACATTAGATTAAACGTCTTTCAGCGAAAAGCTATGTACATGGGCACAAAGAATTCCAACACCAAAGGGAGTTGTGGTGAAGAGTTCATTCACAGGCAGCGTAAAATGAAATATCCGAAAAGTGAATCTAAATAAAGCTGATGGTTCCAGCATTCGCCTCCTTTGGTGCTTACTGAGCACAGTTTTGGTCACACTATCTCGAGATATGCCTGTTGTCTTTGTCCATGGAGTTTTCTTGGCAGGGATACTGGAGTGGATTGCCGGTTCCTGCTCCAGGTGGATCATGTTTGGTCAAAACTCTCCACTATGACCTGTCCATCTTGGGTGCCCTGCTCGGCATAGTTCATAGCTTCTCTGAGTTATTCAGAGTGCTCTGGTCCATGGGGTCACAAAGAGTCGGACACGACTAAACGACTAAACAACAACAACATCTCGAGATACCAGAGTAGGTAACTGGGTTCTCACTGAACTCATGCACTCTTCAGCCTTTCTCCCTGCCACACAGGAGCCACTTAGCTGTGAGCAAGCAGCTCCTGTGCCACTGGGAGAATGTCAAAAGGGCACGTCAACAGGATGGGAGCAGAGGAAGGACAGCATTATGCACACACTTTTGCCCCTTTCTGTCTCTGCAGGATACTTGCCACCCTGCAGAGAGACATACATGTGAAGTAGGGCATCCTATTCATTTTTCATACATTTCCATTTACAACCCAGGACCGTGTTATTACTGCTCAAATGTTACGGGGATGTTTGTTAGTAAAAATAGACACAACACTCCACTTTGTGCTGATGATGTGTGATGAGGTTGCCACATACAGACAGAAAGAAGCCCAGAAGTCAGAATGAAAAGCTTGCCAATGCGTTGAAGAAAGCAAGAGAGGAAAAGCAAGAACTGAAGACCACATTTTTAATGGTCTCATGAACTCCTTGTCCCGTCCCACCCCTGAAAGAATAGTGTTCTGAGAAAGCTTTCCCCTTTCTTTCACATTGTTGGCTCACTCATATTTTTCACAAAGGATGTTTGAAAATTTGATGTATACAAAACAGCCAGATCTATACTTCATCAGCTAATGTGCAGGTGAGAGCATCACTATTCACTGAACGCTGCACCTTACAAATGTTGTGATGAGGCAGCAGAAATAGGTAACACACACACACACATTTTAAATATATTCCGGGAGAAAATACATAACATAAATATGTATTTATTAAGGATTTTTTTATAAAGAAAAAGAGCAGAATTACAGGCCCAAAACACTATTCAGGATACCTCACAATTCATAAATTAAATAAATTATAATCAAAGCTTCTTCAGACATTTGTTTTCAAAGACTGAAACAAATCAAAAACTTCTCTTTAAAATTGCATTTTACCAGCACATTTGAAGAGCTTGTCCATTTCCCTTCTCTAATATGCACATTTTAGCATCCTAGAAAAATAATCTAGAATAGTATTTTTTACAAAACCTAATAGAACTGAGTAACAGACCCTCATAGCAGAAAATTAATATATCAACTTTTATGTATTCATTACTGCTAATTTTCATCCTGGTGGATAGAGCAATATTTTAAGAAAGGTTCTAATGAATAGAAAACACACTTCATGAAGATATAGTTTGCTATATTAAGACTGTCAAACAGATACAAGATTATCCAGCTGATTTCAATATAATGGGCACAGAGGAACCATAGGAACCCAATCTATCCCAAAAAGAGAGTGAGTTAAGCACCTGTTGAAATCTCTCACATTGAAATCAATATAAATTAATAAATTAATAAATTGTCCAGTAGCACCTTAGAGACCAACTAAGTTTGTTCTGAGTTTAAGCTTTCATGTGCATGCACACTTCTTCAGATACACTGAAACTGAAGTCACCAGACTCATATATAGTGGGATGGGGGAGGGGTTCTCAGAAGGGTCGTAATAATTTTGTAATAAGACAGCTGCTTTGAGATGCTGTATTGAACATCCTGGGAGAACACCTCAATCTCCCAGGACATTCAATACAGGATCTCAAAGCAGCTGTCTTATTACAAAAGAATTTCAGAAACAGACTTGAAAGAGAAGTTGCTGAATTACAACTTATTACTAAACTGAAAACTATGGCGAGGCCTGGTCTGAATAGAGATATTGGATTCTTGTCTCATTACATATGCTAAAGCTATTTTTGGTCATCTACATACTATCCCTTGCTTTTTCCTGTAGGACTAATTGCAGTCATTATCAGTCGTCAACAGGTTTACCATACCCATTGAGTCAATCAACCATCTCCTACGACCTTTCTGAGAAAAACCCCACCCCACCCTCCCACTATATATAAGGGTCTGGTGACTTCTGTTTCAGTGTATCTGAAAAAGTGTGCATGCAAACGGAAGCTTACACCCAGAACAAACTTAGTTGGTCTCTAAGATGCTACTGGGTGTTATGTACTGAAGTTCTCACCCTGGGCCAGCAGGGGAATACTGTAGATAGTTTTCACTCAGGTCCACATATGCAAATAAGGAATTGAAAGTGACATTCAGTGATTGGATAGTTACAGAAAGTTGTTACTGTTGCTTTGTAGTTGAGCTCTATATAAGCAGGTTGGCTGAACCCTTCCGTTCAGTTCTGTTCTAGCCTGTGAATAAACAAGAGCTGTCTGAAGAATTGCTGTGTCGTCTGATATGTTCACCCACAACTTAACACTGGACTTTAAAAAAAATATTTTTTTTTAATTTATTTCGACCGCATCAGACCAACACGGCTACCTACCTGAATCATTGAAATCAATAGTATATTTACCCAAACTAGCTTGCAGGATATTTGTGATACTGGGATTAATCAGGGTTTTGTAGAAAGAAAAACCACTGTTATCAAACTACAGTTGCAGCATTGCTTGAGAGAGAGAGAAAATGTGATGGCAATAGTTCTCTCCTAACAACCACTGACAATCCATTCTACCCCTGGCATATCAGCCATAGATCAACTACAGTAGCAACACACATAAAAAATAGCAGAAAGGGATAGAAAATGAAAATGGACGCGAGATGACAGCATTAAGTCCGAGGAAATAGGAAAGTTGTTGGTGATAGCCCATTATTTCAGGTCAGAGGTGTGTGATCTTTAATCCTGTTGCTCAGATCCTGCTTTGTGTCAAGCAAAAGATGTATAGCCACTTCAGGAAATATCAAAAACTGCTCACATTCGTTTCTTACACACAGCCTTCTACTAGCACATATAACGTGCAATATATTACCAAGCTTCTAGAATGATTGCTTTGCAGCAATTGAAAGACTCTTATTCCTGAGGAAAACATGATGAATGCCACACAACACATGAATGATGAGAGCAACCAAAAAATATTAGGACTGAGAATAAGAAACATGCTCAGACGCACACAAACTGAAACAGTTAGGATGCTGTAACATTGGTATTCCCGAGCTCCCTATAGTTTGCTTTATTTTCTCTTCCTCTGCAGTTCTTAATTTGCTTTCTCTTTCTCCAATTCCTATCAAACAAGAAATGCATCTTTTTTTTCCTCCCTTGTAGCAGTTTTGGGCTGACAGCCTGTGGAGGAAAGATATGACACACTCAAATCATTCTCTTCTGGTAAAATCTGCCTATGTTTGAAATCACACATCTGAAATGGCATGCAATCCAAGAACTCAGTTTTTCAAAAAGGATAGTGGGGGTCTCACACGAAATAATGGGTGCTACCTATCTGAAACGGCATTGCCATGTTGGGATCCTCACAGAAGTCCCATTCGTTTTGAAATATCTTCCGCAGAAGATGCTCCTGGTGGGTCCTCCCCTTGCCTTTGCCCTTGGGATCCTGGCCATACGATGTAGCTTGTGTGAAATAACAGAGTAAGATTGGATAGAATGTCACGCTGATATTAAGAAATAAAGGCAATTAATCATCCCTGGTATTAAATGTTCTGCAGTCACTTGCCATACATAATTTTATCAGTGGCGCTGCAACTGCAGCACCTTCTAATTTTCACACTTCAGGGCTGAAAGTGAAGCCGCACTGTGGCTTGCTGGGTACAGCTGAGCTGTACTTCTTCCCTATACAATACGTGCGTTAAGGCTAATTTATTCAGATTATTAGAGGAATAATTAAAGGCAGGTTTGATAGTTGTTGTTTTTTATCAAGCACAGGCACAATGAACAGTATTAGAGCATTAAAATGATTAACCAGCCTTGTTGACACTCCCTTCCCTTACAGGTGTTTACAATAGGATTCCAGACCCTCCAAGTGTCCCTATTTTTCAGGGACAGTCCAGGATTTACAGAAACTGTCCCGGTTTCTGATTTGATCCCAGAATGTCCCACTTTTTCTTAGGACGTCCCTGTTTTCATTGGAGATATGTTGGAGGCCATGGAATAGGATCCCCCTATTTTCACTGAAGAAATGTTGGAGAATATAGAGAAATATTGGCGGGTATAAAAGCAGTCTCTAAAACTTCATGGCCTCATTCTCCAGTAAACGGCAGGTTACTTGAAGCAATGCTTTCTTCCATACAGGCCTGCCCATTTACTAAAATATTCAGGCCCTCCTAGCTGTGCTGCAGCCTGTGGCAATCCTTTGGGGGAATGAACCAGGGACCTTCTGCATGAAAAGCAAGATGCTCTGTCAGCGAGTTATGGCCCTGCCTCAGCAATACATTGTCTACTGACTTAAACACTTAATAGGTGAAGTCTGAAGCATAGCTACCAAACTAGTTGCATAGGTTGGTTCCAGCTCCAATAGCTAAGGTGCCTCTTTAAAGCAGTTATTCCTGCAACAGTGTACTTTCCAGCATGGCTTTGGTTTCTCCATGGAACTCGGACCAACAGCATGACGGGAGCTGCTGTTACATCATTATTCTTACAAGCATCTATCAAGGAGCCAGATGCTTCCATTTTATCACCTCATTTGGAGTACAGTTGCATTTGAAGCAAAGGAACACATTATTCTTTCAAGGAAGGTATTAACTTTAAATAGCAGTGAAAATGGAAGGGTTCTACAAGTTCCCTGTGCAGATTTCAACTTTTGTATTAGTGTGCCAGACCTTCAAATCACACAGTATATATGTTCACCCACAACATGCCAGTATATATGTTCCTGGAGCCTTCACCCACAACATGACAGTATATATGTTCCTGGAGCCTTCCATTTTTTATATTTTTAAGCCAAGGGTGGAAAACATTTTATTATTTCTTTAAAGACCTGATGACTTTGTGAAAGCAGCTACTGAGAGGGAAAGATTATACTCCTTAGCATAAGCTCTCTAGGTCCACAGTTTAATTTTGTAGTCAAGTTGAGTGAAGGATATCATTTAGTGATGGAAGTTTTGTATTTAAAATGCCATACCTGTAGAGACTGAAAAATACTCAAGGCATTAAGAAAATCACAACTCATCTATGTGAAACGGGTTTGTCAGAAAGAAAGAAAATCAGCAGTTTGGTAATGTGCATTTGTGTGTGTTTGTATTAACTTCACAAACTTTAAGAGTTTTTCTCAGTGTTGGATTAGCATTTACATTCAACCCATGCTAAAACATATTCTGGAGCTTGCAGTACTCAAGCTGACTTGTACATTTGGAAGTCTGGTAGAATGCAATCAATAACAACCATTTTATTCACAGCCTGTCTTTCACTGTGCTAAACAAACCAAACCTTGCCATAACTTAAATGCAAATGAATTATATATTAAAAATGGTTGTCTTAAGGCTATATAATGCGTGTGTGTGTGTGCGTGTGCGCAAACACACACACACACACACAGTTTCATACATACATTTGGTAAGAATAGAGGTATTCAGAAAACTTGGGACTGGGAAGTATGTCATTAAAGTTGCAATGCTGTGCAAGCTTACACTGAATTTAACAGGATACATTTTCAAATAAACATGTACTGGATCATAAGGGTGAAATTAAAACCTTAAGAATATTTGGTAATGTATATATGATGCTGATAAAAGACAACGAACTAGAAAAAAAATATTTTGGTTGGCATGCTTAATGCTTCTGATGAAACATACTGGATATAAGATGTTCAATGTTTGCTAATATATTTTATTATTCATAAATAACTCTTAGCTTATGTCAGCATGGCTCTCAGCTCCATTTTCTTTTGTGTCAGTTCCTACTGCAACACAAACTTAAAAGCTACAGACAGAAGGACCAGCAACATCTGCGCTATTCCATGCAAAGATCTGCACAGATTTTTATCCAAATTTGAGTGTGGAAACAGCATGGTAGGTTTAAAAGGTCAAGTTTGGACAGCTGAACAGTTTTGTACAGTTTTCACAGGAGTTTGCTGTACTCTCTAGCTATTGACATTTAAGATCAATTTTCCTTTTAATTTCTGTTCCACCTGATGTTCTGTACAGATAAATCTTGCCAAGATGGTATTCTGGTATGTTGCACTTGTTACATACAAGCCACTTGTTCATAGCTAAGCAAAATTGGTTTTTCATATATCTCATAGAAAGTAGTAATGGATTATTAGTTCATGCAATATGAGCCTAATTAGCTGTTAAACTCCAGAGCAAGCTTACACTGTCAGACACATTACTAAACAAAAAAGGCTTTTTCTAAAGCTTGCAGGGCCTTTTCTAAAACTTTCCACTCAACCAAGCTGATCTTGCTTAGTGTCACTGAAGCGAATGGTCTGTGTAATTGCAACACACACCACAGGAAGGGGGGAGCCACCGCATCCCTGGACTGCATAATGGTGTGACACTTGGACAAATATTGAGGGGACCCAGCTCCCCCAACAAATATTGGTGGGGCTTAAATGGGTTCAGCTCCTAGGAGTCAGTGTCTCTGATCCAAGTTCTTTGTGTGTTGGGCAACAGTGAAAGGGGAAGCTATTGCACCATCAGTTGAACATGAAAGTTGCCCCAGGCTACATGAGCACATATACGTTTCTCCATTCACATAATTCACCCTGAAGTGAATAACACAAGAATTCATAAGAACAGAAAAACGGCCTGCTAGAAAAAGGAAACCGCTCATATCTCCAACTATTGAGTAGAGTGGTACCTTGGTTCTCAAATGCCTTGATACTCAAACAACTTGGAACCCAAACACTGCAAGCCCAGAAGTAAGTTTGCAAACCTTTTTCGGAAGCTGAACGTGATCCGTTTTGAGTGTTATGCTGAGGTCTGTCTGTTTTTGCTATTTATTTTGCATTTCTGTTTTTGCAGCTCTTTTGTTTTTGTTTTCGTTTTCGTGACTGCATGGAACCTGGTTCAGCTACTGATTGATTGATTGATTGTGTGACTGCAGTACATTGTTTATTGCTTTCATTTTATGGATCAATGGTCTCGTTAGATAGTAAAATTAATGTTAAATTGCTGTTTTGGGGTTATTTTTAAAAGGCTGGAACAGATTAATTCATTTTGCATTACTTTCTATGGGAAATTGCACCTTGGTTGTTGAACGCTTTGCTTTTGGAACAGACTTCTGGAACGCATTAAGTTTGAGAACCAAGGTACCACTGTATGCTGCCATTAATTTTCCTTCTGAGACTGAGAAGAGATTAAGTTTGAGGATATGAGTTGTTCTTATTACTTAAGTCGAGGGAACATCCAGCTTGCACCTCTTCCTCTCCAGAGAAAAAAGACCAGAATGTTTTCATCCTGGGAAGCAAAGGAGGGTGAAGCAAATATATAGGTCAGCGATGTGGCCCTCCTGATATTGTAGGACTCCACCTCCCATTTGCCCCACCCTTCCATCAGAGAGAATGGTTTTATTTATTTCATTTATATCTCACATTTTCCACTAAGGGTGTACATGGGTCTCCCCTTCCTCACTTTATCCCTACAACAATTCTTTGAGGTAAGTTAGGCTGAGGTCTGTTAAGTATAGTGATTTAATTTATTGAAATCGGGAACACTTCAATGCATTACTGTGTGTTTAATTCTGGAATGTTCCCCAGTAACTGTTGCGTGATAGGTTAACTTTGGTCACATGGGATGTATCTTATTACATTGTCCATTTTGTTTTGTGTTTGAGTGACGACTGTAGCGATTGCTTCTCTGTGAACACCAAAGAGACAATGCTAGATAACACTCTCTCTAAATGCAATAGAGGAGAGAAGTATAGAAGTTGATGTTCTCCCAAAGAAGCAATAAGGGAAAATCTGCTGGAATGAGAAAGTAGAAACCTCTCAGAAGGAACTGCATGGTCTAGTTGGGTAATGTACAGAGTGCTGTGTACAAGTACTGGAAAGAGAAAAAGACAGTTTGCTTGAATGCTTTAGGAAGAATCTGTAATTTTGAACTAAGAAAAATTAAACCCATGCTTGGATAAGCATGTGAATGTAAATGTAAATATTCTGCACATATTCTTCTTTAGCCAAGTGTTCTGCACATAAAAGCGTTTGAATATTTTAACAATTGTTTGGACATTGTTTTAATTTCAAGAAAAGAGTCAGCATTTAACATGATTTTGGCTTCCCAGCTTCACAGCCAAACCAGGATATGAACCCTGGTCTCCAAGGTCCAACACACTAACTGATGCACCACAGTGGCTCTCAAATGATGGGAGCTGTAGCCCATACACCCACTTTATATAAGAGAGTTTAAAACATTGTTCACAAATGTTCTCCTTAGACATCTTCTCTGCAATTAATCAACCCTTTTGGCAGACTCTCCAGATTACTAGACTGAGGCTATACTGCACTTAACCATGGATACAGAGAAAGTGTATGCCAGGAAAGAGAAAACCAAGGACTTTTAAGGGCCATTGTCTTCATGGCACTGTCAGTGCCTCTTCAGTCTACTGGCATTTATTTTAAAGTGCTGACAAAGATGTCACCATCATAATTAAGTTTCAGCTTTATTCACTCCTGAATAGTTCCGCTGAGGCTGAGTCTTCCGAGGTTTCTGAGAAACAGCCATTTCACACTGGGCACAGAAGGAAGTTTAAGTCAGCAATTAGGAACATCGCATGACACCAGTCCTTACAACTGCTTCCCATGTTTAGTAAGTGGTAAATAAGCTCACATTGTCAAATGAGGAGACTTGCGCAGTGTAAAACCAATGAGGTTAAGAGAATTGCAAAGGCATAAGAACTGAGCCAGATGCAAATTTCAGAGCTGCACCACCTTGCACAAAAGAAGAATTTGTCCTTTGTTATAAAGGTCACAAAAACCCGTCTTCTTTGATGTTTATGTACATAATTCTAAAACAGTCACTCACATAATAGCTGAAAACTTTGTAAATGAGATTTTTGACCTTTTGTTCCCATAAACACGAGACAGATCATATCAAATATTCAATAAACTCTGAAATAGGCACCCCTGTTCTTTTCCCAAGGGGAGTTTTTTGAAGGCTTGTAGATATGCTAGATCTCAGATATGCCTATATCATAGCTCAGAACAAGGGCTTAAAAGAAGATTACTGCAGAAATGTTGGACATATTTTTAATGCATTGTGTGGATCACGTCAAGGCTGCTGAAGACAGAGAGTGGGGAGAAATACACACAGGAAACAAGAGCACAAAAAAGCACCCCTGAGTATCTAACATGGGAATGGTTCTTATATTAGCTATCGGAACAGATGGTAATTCTGCATGTCCACATGCCACACTGCACTAATGAAGTCTGAATTAAGATACAAGTTGTGGACAGGTACATAATACACTTAATTCCCATGCTGATACTACAGGCTTGAGGGGGCAGCACTGGTGTGGATAGTAACCATGTTGTTGTTGTTTAGTCGTTTAGTCATGTCCGACTCTTCGTGACCCCATGGACCAGAGCACGCCAGGTTAGTAGCTTCGACAACACTGTCCAACCATCTTGTCCTCTGTCATCCCCTTCTCCTCATGACTTCAATCTTTCCCAACATCAGGGTCTTTCCCAGGGAGTCTTCTCATGAGGTGGCCAAAGTATTGGAGTCTCAGCTTCAGGACCTGTCCTTTCAGTGAGCACTCAGACTGATTTCCTTAAGAATGGATAGGTTTGATCTTCTTGCAGTCCATGGGACTCAAGTGTCTCCTCCAACACCATAATTCAAAAGCATCAATTCTTCGGCGATCAGCCTTCTTTATGGTCCAGCTCTCACTTCCATACATCACTACTGGGGAGACCATACCTTTAACTTTAACCATAATATTCTATATTTCATGCAGTACCCCAACTGAAAGTTACCAGTATACAACGGTGTAGTCTAGGGACAAATCTGTCATGTTTGGTTTCTTTAAATTTCCCATTCTTCCAATCTTAAGTTCATGTCACTACACTTCGGGATACGTTGGTGAAATTTTTGTTTCAAATGTCCTTGTGGAAATGTGTCAATATTTGAATGAACATCCATCCTAACATCCACATTTTAGTATGGAATGTCACTTTGTATGCACATTTTTTTGCAAGCTGGTTCCCCAAATATATTGCATTATTTGTACAAACATATGCATTCCTATGCATGCTTGCCCTTAATATATACATTTCCTGCTGAAGAACTGCATCACAAAATTTGCAGAAGAATGGCTTTTGAAGGATACATGTGTTTCAGTGTTCAAAACTGCAGGCAACTGTGTTATTTGATTAGGCAATTGTGTGCAACCTCTATCAAATGAAAGAAATGCACGGCCTCTTTTTTAAAAATGCCCTCTCAATTGCCCTGGCACAGCTGAAAAATGTCCCAGAGCTGTCCCCCACTCCAGTACACTATAGGAATCAACCATCCCATAGCAGCATGAAGGAATACAAACAGGTTGCTCAGTGTCACAGCAAGTTCTGCACCTCTTCCTGTTTGTCAGAATTCTTTTATCTTAAAACGGACTGAAGCCTTTGATTTAGCCTCCTCTCGTTTTTTCCAAGCTAGATTTTGAAATGAACTAGCACCCACCCTTGCTGCCTTTTGGAGGCCTCTTGCCTTCCTTCTGGTCTAGATCATTTGGCAGGCTTGGAATACCGAACGGATAACTAAAAAACAAAATAAAATAAACAAACTTCACATAGCTTTTATTGATTTCAAAGGGATTTACTGAATAAAACACTACAATCATTAGAGACCTCTCTTGCCTGAAGCATATAAAGCAGGGCATCTTTCCAAAGCCCAGTGTGGATTTCTCAGACCCTCTAGGTGATTTCCTTTCCTACAGATTTCCACACCTCCTTATAGGCTTCCTCCTCCTTATAGTTTTGTGTGCCTGGAACTAAGAAGCTTTCATGTGTATTTTCACACCCCTCTGCCATGACATTTTTGTTCGGTTCCCAGTAGGGCTGCAGACACTGTTGAATACAGTTACTCTAAGGAATCAAAAACTGTATCAGATTCTGAACATGAAAATAAGATATTAACATTCAGATTGTGTTGCCAGCATTTAACCTTCACAGTGAGGTAAAACAAGGGCCAGAGATTGAGACTTGTAAACACCGGCCCTCCTTGCTTGTAATTACACGCCCTCTAATCAATTTACACTCATGAGGAAAGGAGAAGAGACGCGACGCATTGCAACAAATGTGACTCAACAGCGAAAGGTCATTTTGAAATGGAGAATCATAGATGCACATATATATTATTCTTAAAAACAAAAAGGTAGTTAGCAGCATTTGGATTATGAATAGCAAAGTCACACATGTATTCCAAATTAGTCCCATAAGAAAGTTACTGTCCTAGAAGACTTTTAATTTGTATAGCCTTTGAAAATGACTTGTCAGGAACGCACCCTTCTTTCCTTAAGAGACAGGAGCAATCACTATTTCAGGTTTTGGTAGAACAGCATAGTCCATTACACTGCAAAGTAGAAACTTCATCCTAAGCTCTTGAGGGGGATTACACTCCCTCTTAAGGAGCATGTACGTAGCTTGGGAATGCTTTTGGATCCATTATTGTCACTTGAGGCCCAAGTGTCTTTGGTGGTGCAGAGTGCTTTCTGACAACTTTGGTTGGTGGCTGAGCTACGGCTGGTGGTCCAGCTATTTGGACAGGGATATCCTAACTTCTGTGTCCTACTGTCTAATAACGCCTAGGTTAGATTACTGCAATGTGTTATATGTGGGGCTGCCTCTGAAGACGGTTCGGGGGCAAGGATCATCTAGTACAGCTTGCTGAAATTCAGGAATTTTTTGTCCAATGTGGGGCTTGAATCTACAACCCTGAGATTAAGAGTCTTATGCTCTACCAACTGAGCTATCCTGTTTTGAACTAACACATTCCACCATATTTATTTGTAATCACTCTTCACAGACAGAAGAGTGTTCCAAAGGGACTTGTCACATAAAAGACATTGTAATGCCATATAAAAATCATAAACCAGAATATCTGAACCTCCATATCCAAGATAGGGAACAAATCCTATCCACACCACTAAAAGCTGATCACTAAAAGGTCAGAAAAACCTAGCTCACTAGCCTACCAATTAACAACCAAAAGCCTGTGCAAACAAAACTGTTTTAGCCTGGTGCCAGTCATACCTCTCCAAGGAGCCAACACTGAGAACGCCTGTTCTTGACTTGCCACCATCCACACCTCCCTCAGAGAAGGCATATAGAGACTGGTATCGGGTGACAATCACAACATTCAGGTAATACATCATATTATTGAGGATGAGGATGATGGTCCAAATATATTTTACTGGTACTGGTGGATTTAATGAGTTGCAAATTATATTAGCACATGGGAACACCACTGTATTTGATGCCAACTGTGAAAAGCATTAGAAGTAACTGCTTTTATTTGAAATAGCAGAAAATAATACTGGGCACAAATGTAGCCCTAGACAAATTCTTTAGAATTTGGTTGTGAGCTCTTGCTTGTACAAAATTGCTTATACAAATTTCCCTTCCTATTAAAGTTCTGTTTCATTATATTTTGACCCCAAATCACAATGAAATAATGATGTAAGAAAGGCAATAATGTGAAAATTACCTACGTAATGAAACTCACTTTGCAATCTGTCGTTTCAAGGTACAGAAGCAAAAGAGTGGGAGGAATGGACAGGTGATTGTTCAAATTCTGGAGTGGCTTGTCTTTGCCTTAAGCAAACTCCAACGTTTTTCAGCTTCTCACCTTGTAGAATTCTTTAAACCTCAATATATGCCATAAACATATGGGGAGAAAGAGATGGGAATGCCCAGAGATACAAGCTCCCTTGTTCAAAAGGCAAATAGAAGCTAAACCCCCTGGTAGCAGCTGCAGTACAGATGGTTATCTGTGCACCATTTTGCCACTGCTAAGCAGAAACAAAAAAGAAGAAAAATCAACAAAACAGCTGGAGTTTGAAGACACTCTGCACTTTAGGTAGGTGTATGTGTGTCTTTAGACTCTTTGGTTTGAAATGCAACCAAATCAGGAATAAAAACAGTTGTACAAGGCCTAATTATCTGTCTGCTTTCATTTGCAGCTTTGATTTTCTTTTCTCCACACATCCCTTCCAAAGAAAATGCTAAAAGTTGTTGAGGAGAAACAAGAATAGAAAGGTGTATCCTTTTGTGTAAAGCAATTCCAAAGCCAACGGGAAAAATAAGCTGGACCCATTTACAAAGCTGCTGAGGAGTTGATTTAAAATGGATTATTCACTACTACTTGTGAATGTTGGAAGCCTTGAGAGGGTCTGACCTTAAAAAGTGACCTGTAAATATTTTAAATAAATAAATAAAGGTTCCACTCCACTTTCTGTGCATTGTCACCATTTGCTCTGCAATAGTTTGTCTTCCAGCCAGAAGGACCTTTGCTCTCATTAAATTTATTGCTAGAAAAACGTAAGCATTCAAAAATAGGTTATCAACAGTTCAAAAGATCTCTCAGGAGTTGCATTACATGAAAAAGAGAGGATGGGCACAGCAGGTTGTCTTAGATTCATAAACAGATATGTGCAAATGCAATAGACTACAGTGAAGGTGTGTCTACTCCCCAGTGTGGGTTTCTTTCTGCTCTATACATTTAAAGCTGCATTGTTTAAACAGTCATGGTTTTGCCCAAATAATCCCTGGAGCTGAATTTATTAAGGGTGCTGAGAGTTGTTAGGAAACCCTTGTTCTCCTCGGAGACGTCCAATTCCCAGAGTTTCCTGGGAAGAGGGATTAATTGTTAATATGTGAATGCCTCTTTTTTCTAGACTCTTGACTCAATGTCAAGAAACTTGTCTACCTCATCTGATGGTTATAAGATTGATACAATCCTTTTCAGAAGTAAGTCCCATTTAACACGACAGGGTTTGCTCCTGGTGAGGTGAGTACAGGGCTGCAACCTTAATTATGATTTACAGAACAACCTGATAGCTGTGAAGGTGTTTTTTTCTCAAGGCTATTTTGTCACTAAGTATTTCTAATGATTAAGAAAAGAAACTGATCAAAAAATTGGAAATAGACTAAGGGTCTAAACTTGTGGTTCCCAACATGGGGCATATGCCCCACAGGGGGGCAATTCAAGAATGAGTTATTAACAGTTAGTGGTCTTTTAGGCTTCCTCCACATGAATAGGAGCTAACTTTTTGAATAATAAGAATTATATGTCATGGGGGGGGGGGGAGGCACATCAGATTTTAGAGATGCTTAGGTGGGGCATGGCCAAAAAAAGGTTGGGAACCACTGGTCTAAACAAACTAAACACTGGGAAGCACTGACAGAACAGGGATGTTTGTTAAAGGCTAGAGGTGAATTAGGAACGGCTAAAGGACAAAAATCAGAAGTCAAGAACAAAGGATGAACCAGGACTAAAAGACACCCAAAGGAAACTGAAATATACTCAGAGTCGAGTGTAGATTTCATGCTCTTTATTCAGCTCATAGTAGTGAGGAATGAAAGTTCCCTCAAAATATCTGCTTTATATACATTATTTACATAATGGGCCGCACGTGATTAGCTAATTCCGGGATTCTCCTGTAAGCCAATCAGGTTGCGGATTCACTTCCACCTGGAGCTGGATTGGGTGGCTCCTGCGGACCAATCGTACTGCTGCACTGTTCTAGGACTGATCAGACTGCTGCATTCTGAATCCTATTGTTCTAGGACCAATCAGACTGCTGCATTTTGGATCCTATTCAACTCAGTACATAACAGAAACACAGTAATGTCCCCAAGCTTAGGAACACCTTGCTGCTCATTCATTAACTACAACAGGATGCTCTCCCACAGACCCTCCTTGTCCAGGAAGTTCCAGTGGCCAGTCTGGTGGGTGAAGGCCAGTCCAGGACCCTAGGGCATTCACTGCCTAGACAGATGTTACAACCCGTAGATCTGAAGGCCCCCACTTTGAGCCACAGCCATTTTTGACAGGGGCCTAATTACTGTACCAGGGCTCCTAGAAAACTGCATGGGATTTCTTCACATCAGGCCCACCTTCATCCAGGGATATTCAGAGATAGTAATACTCCACACTGCGCTAATGCATGCACAAAAGACACTAGCACAATTGTCACGCCCTACTGTTTACCTGTTCTGAGCCTGCAGATCAAGGCAGGTTGGTCATTGCACCAAGGAGAGCTCCTGGTGGTCAACTTGCTCCAACAAGGATTGGAAATGAAATTAAGCCAGTAGACCTCTCCTGTGCTCGGTTTTGGAAGATCTGGAGTCAACTGAAACGACAAACTACTGGCCTGAAGACATGAACTTCTCCTGTCTTCCATGATGTGTCTTTGTACCACTGAACTAGCAAGGTAGCATGGCAGCCACTGGGTTCCTTGGGAAGGGCTTCATCATGGTTCTGTCTCTTGATCCATGAGCACTGGTTTAATGGTTCCCTGCCTGCCAATCTCTGGTTCAGTGGTTCTGGATCAGCACCAGAAACCCAGTTCAGTTTTTTTGCTGGTAACACTGTAGCCCCAGACTTGGTGTCCTGGTCACTGCTGGGCTTGTGGCAGCTCTGCAGAGTAAAATCAGACAAACTCACATCTCCCATGGCCTCCATGTGGAGAACATAACATTTGACTCTACTCTGGGAAAATATAAATTGCAAATCAGCCCGGCTTATTATAGGCAATTTCTTTTCCTTCTCTTGCACTTACTCATATCCTAAATCAGGCTGTGAGCCTTGTTGGGGAAACATCAGTGACACCTTGTGCTCTATAGGTCTTCAGTGTCTAGCACATACGTAACTGTGTGTTAAACAACAACAGCATGGCTGTGTTACTTTACAAAGGTTTCACCTTTACAAACCAAACAGACCATCTCAGAACAAAAGGGGGTGGGAAGAGAAAAGAAGGCAAAAAGTCAGGGAAGGAACTTCTTTGGGATGTCCTTAAAGGACCCTGGGCCCAGGCTATTCAGGGAGACATTGAAGAGGAAAGGAGGGAAAAAACATTAATTGGGAAGAGATTTGAAGGTAAAGGCAGAGGTGTGCATTTTTAATGGACACAGTTTTACAAACAGAATTATAAAGAGTATCAGAAATATTAATCTAGGTACCAGCCACATGTCTTTTCAACAGCATACTGTCACTTTTCAACCCCTCTCAGGAGAGTTTCATATCCACAATATTTAGAGAATACTTCGTTACCAGCGAACTAGGCAATACAAGATCATCAAAACAGGAAATGTACCTGCACCCAGTTTATTGTGAGCTCTAATAGGTTTTACACACACAAAAAAATGTTTAAGGTACAGGACTTGTGGAAGGGTCTTTATAGAAGCTTATATATTGCAAGGAAGGACAGATCATGAAGCTGAGGCTCCAATACTTTGGCCACCTCATGAGAAGAGAAGACTCCCCGGAAAAGACCCTGATGTTGGGAAAGATTGAGGGCACAAGAAGAAGGGGACGACAGAGGACGAGATGGCTGGACAGTGTTCTCGAAGCTACAAACATGAGTCTGACCAAACTGCGGGAGGCAGTGGAAGACAGAAGTGCCTGGCGTGCTCTGGTACATGGGGTCATGAAGAGTTGGACACAACTAAACGACTAAACAACAATTATATTGCAAAAACATTATTTACATAGTAACAAGCTGAGGGCATGGAACATATAGTTGCATTGGTAATAAACATAAATGCATTCGAAAAGGTTACTAATATCTCTGAGCTCTCCAAAAAGTGGAACATCTTACCTGAAACAAGGTCAGGGTGATCCCAATAGGATAACTTAACACTGTACCATTTCCATCTAATATTTATGCCCTTATTTTATATATTTTTCCAATGGAAAAGATCTGAACTCTGAGATTTCATCTGATCTCTGGAATTGGGTGTGGCAAAATGTCCCATGTTTAACAAAGTACCAAACTTAAATATGTGGTTTGGTTTTTTATATGAATTTATTTTTCATTGGTACTCAACATCTGCCAGGGTGAATCAAATATACCTAGGAGTGAATGATATCAAATGGAGTGGAGTATCAAATGCTGATATGATTCAAATATTTTGATCATGCCCTAAAATAAAGGTGTTTTCTGGATAAATATTTTGAATTAAATTGAGATAATAGCAGGTTATAAACTGCTAGCAGATCCAGTGGTTATCTTGTTTGGATATATAAAGCAACAGGTCATGTCAGACAATATAGAAATGATAGCTCACTTTTAATAGTTACACAGAAGATAATTTGTTGTAATTGGGGCAGGGTACGACAAACACCTTCACTGGAAGAGTGGATAATGAAAATATGAGAGGTAAGTATAATTAGGTATAATTAGATATAATGGAATATTGGTTATTCAAAAGTGGCAGATGGATGAAGGGCATTCATATTGTGTGAACGGTTCTGTTTCTTTTCACTGTTCCTGATTTAAATATTGTTAATTTTGCCTAGCCATTATTTTAATAAACAACAATAACTTTAAACAATATTTACCACTTTAAACACACATCAGCAATAACCTCCCATTTGAGAAATGCCTTGCTCATCTAATCACTGCTAAGCAATGGGCTGTCCAAAGTTCAGTTTGTGTCATCTACAGGTCTTAAACAAAGCTTTAAATTAAAGTTCAAAACAAAATACTTCATATTAGGTAAGGTATGCATTCCTAGCCTGTGACCCTCAATATAACTGCTTTGAAGCTGCAAAAAAAATTCTGTTAGTGTCCATGTTGTCATGTAAATAAGCAATAATAATTTCCAGTTTAACCAAAGTCCTTTCCTCTTCAGTTCTTTTCAACATCTTTTTTTGGTCCTCCAGAGATGGGAATAAAGCAAGTGAAAAGCAAATGAACAAATACCTAACCATGTTGACTGATATTGATTAAAATGAGCTGAGAGTTCTGAGGTAAAAAGTCCAGTGCATTTCTAGTGAAAGGTTAAGGATACTAGGCTTAATATAATAGCGAATAAACTTCTGCCTTCAGCTTTTCTTCTTTCTTCCAACAATGCTCTTTGTGCTTTATTCTTCTGTCTGTGCTGAAGGAATCAGGCATAGCTGGCTTATATGCTGGTTGGCCAGACATGGGAACAGGCAATACCCAGCCAGCCAACAAGACACTGCCCACTACACTAGCAGGGGCCTCTGATTAGCTCATTTAAATCTGCTTTTTTGCAGTCCACCCAGCCAGGGAAAGGGGTAAGGGGTCTCAACCGCCACACACCCAGAATATGGATACATGGCCATTTCAAAGAATATCACAATATCAGTCTCAGATGACACCTTTGATAGTCTTTATTATGGTGTGAGGTTTCGAAGAGTGAAGCCTACTACATCAGGTGCATCTAGCAAACTCAACTACAAAAGTTTATGCCATAATAAACCCGTTAGCTTTAAACGCCACAATACTCTTCGATGGCCTTTCCTACACAAGGCTGTCATAGCTACCCCCCTGGAATTAGCAGTCTATTTTTCTCTGATATCAGTGAAAATGCAAAAACATTCCATGTCAGTATGCTTTGAACTAAAGTTTAATTCAACTTTGAACAAACACAATTTCAGGAGGAAAAAAACAATGCAGTTGAAATGAATAATGAAAATCACTAAATAGCAGAAATTAAAATATTAATGTATGCTATACTTTCCTTTTAATCAACATGGAACACAAAACTACATTATGTATTCTGTTTTTAGGATAAAAATTCTGTACTCCTTATGTCTATTAGTTTACATTTTTTTCAAAAACTAAATTAAATAAAACCTATTTTGGGATACTGCACCAATGCTGCTGGCATGACAAAGTGTTAAAAGATTTATTTGATATAACACCCAGCGAACTCTATACTGAGTGTTCATTTAACACAAAGGAATTGGATTTCATGTCACTTAACTCTGAATGCTTAGGCCACAATTTCCCTTAAGTCTATTGACAATGCCATAAAACAACCTATTTTATAGAGCCAGAGGGCAGGGTTGTTTTTTTTAACTAACTTGGTATCCAAAGACATGTCAGCAGAAACAGACTCATTTAACCCCTTCCAGCTTATGCTGATAAGTATATACAAGGTGCTCCCCACCCCACACAAAGAAATAACCCAAATTTTGCTCATGTAAATATGAAGAAGCTTCTGTTGCTGGTTTACACTGGGAAGCAGGAGTTAAATAAGTCTTTGCCCATCCTTTGGCTCATGTAAAAGTTAACAGATGGAGCCAATGTTGATGGTTCTCAGTTCTCACTGAAGCCAATTATAATAATTATTAACATTTCTATTAACATTATTATGAGCTTTTCTATCCTTCAGGTTTTTTCAGTGCTCAAGGCAGCTCACAACATATTAGAAAGAATATCTCAATATCATAATTTTGTTTTATTTATTTATTCCCCCTTTTCCTCCAAGATGTGGCTCTCCACATCTGTTTTATTTTCACAACAACCCTGTGAGAGGAGTTAGGCTGAGGGACATTGACTTGCTTAAGGCCACCTAGTGAGTGGGGATTCAAACCTTGGTTTCTTGGGTCATAATCCAACACTCTAACAATTAGATTTAAAGACCAGAGGTGGCAGCAGTGTCAACAACTAATTCAATCATCAGGGCGGGGACTGGTTGAAAAGGAAAGTCTTTAGCATCTGGTCATCTATTAGCGAGGAGGCAAATTAAGCTGTTTAGGATTTTAACCAGTGTTTTGAACTGAGTCCTGAAAAAGAGTGGAAATCAATGCAGCTGATGTAACATGGGATTCACATGTTCCCCTAGGATTCCAGCCAACACCTCAGTTTAAGTATCCAGACACTCTTTAAAGGCAGACCCACAGAGATCACATTGTTTTCAGGTAAACTATAGGTAAGCATGTAAAGGTCTGCCCTGGGCCCTCTTAATATTTACGTGGGGACACCTGCTTAATCTTTACCTGGTACACTGCAGTAAAAAATGTGGTTATGCCCTATCCACGTATCATCTAGGGATGAGGCGAAGTTCCTTCACAACCAGAATCTTAAATGAAATTACTGGCTACAACCAAAATGGACAATTTGTGATGGAGTAAGTCTTGTGGGAAAAGGAACATCCATACTTTCCCCTCCTTCCTCTAATCCAGGTTTGCCTTCCCTATCTCCATAACCGTAGCTTATCGACCTTCTTCCTCATTCTACTCATTCAGTGGAATGCCTCCCTGCGCCACTGCCATTTCATACAGTGTACCTCGGTTCTCGAATGTAATCTGTTCAAGTTCCGAAACGTTAAAAAACTGAGGCGCAAAGGGCTGTCTGCAAATTCAATTGAGAAAATTGAAAAACACACAGCAGAAAAAATATATATTAACAATATATTATATATATATTAACAAAGCTGTATTCGACGGATGAAAATACATGATGTTTGACATGATTGAGAATCATGGACCCAGGGACAAAGAATTATGAAGCTTTAAAATCGAGATGTGGAAAATATGGAAACAACGAGGAGAAGCAGGACTAAGATGTGGAGATATGCTTCAGAGATCCAGACCGTGGGGAGCTCCGAAAAAATTAATAAATATAATTTGGACTATAATTTGGCCTGTCTTATTTTAGCTTTTTATTTTAATTGAAGTATTATGATTGGATATATTAACTGTATGTTTTTTATTGGAAAATCAATAAAAATGATTTTAAAAAGGAAAAAAAGGAAAAAATGGGGGAAAAAGGAAAAAAAGGAAAAAAAGAAAGACACACAGTGGAAGCCATTTGACTTCCAAGGCACATTCGAAAACAGAAACATTTACTTCCAGGTTTTCGGCGTTCGGGTTCCGAAACGTTTGCCAATGGAGACGTTTGAGAACCAAGGTACCACTGTACACCTATAGCAGCGGCTGCTTCCTCTTTCTCTAGCCATGGAATAGGAACATCTGAGCTGGTGCAGGGTGCCTAGAGTGGCAACTTCCTATGTTCTTGGGAGCTCTAGGATGTCTCTAGTGGTGTAGTGATGGAATTTGGGGGTGAATTTCAGCAGATTTAGTAAAAGAAGTTTAGAGTCATTGAGGACATGGAACAAAACAATCCAGACTTTCGAAAGATACAGTGCCCAAAGTATGTTCTCTGTGAAGTATGGGCGATGATGCAGTCACTGCCCCCAGGGTGGCCAGCATAAATTATGTATCAGTAGTGCAGTTCTAACAAAATTGAACACACAACAGAACCGCATCCATAAAATATACATAATAGGTGCTGCAAAAGGTCAGATCTCCTACTGTTTGATTTTGTTTGCTTGCCTATCTGCTCTCTTTTATTCCTGTTGTGCCTAGAGAAATATTACTGAAAGATCCAGCAGGAGACATGTCCTTTGAGTAAAAATTTAAATGGGCAGAGGGAAAGTCATTTACTGAACAAGAAGTGCAGAGGAGTCCCAGCATATATATTTCGTTCATCGGGAGGGGGAGAACTGCCCGCGTAAGAGGTTCAGAGAAGACCTTAAGCAGCTGCAGGGAGGCAAAATTACTGTAATGGTAATATGTAGCATAAACAGCAAAGCAATTTTGCACTGCTGGTAGACTGCACAGCTCTATAATAGTGGTGTCAGAAAGCCTGCACATAAAAATAAAAATAAAAATCCCCACCAAACCACCTGGAATACTGCACTCAGGTGTAGAAATGAGGTGCACTCAGCTTAGAAATGGGAGAATACAGCCATTTCAATTGCTCTCCTTTTCTCAATTTTCCAATCTTAAGTTTGGGTCTCCACATTTCCATATCAGGTTGTTTACTTTATTTTTAAAAATCCATCAGCATTTCAGTGTGGATTTCTGCTAATATGCATGTTTTCTATACACATTTCTGCACAGCAGCTTCCCCTGATATAATGCACCTTTCACTAATACAATGTATGCTGTTAAGTTTCTTGTGTGTCATTTCACTAATCTATGAATTTTATGCACAATACCATAGCAGACTGATTTTTGTACATATTATTTGGCTGGCAAACTGCACTTGGAAATTTGGGCAAGTATGAATTTGGAACGATGGCTGTGTTTTGGTTCACAGATTGGTGCAAATTATGTTTTAAGTTCAGCTTTGCAAGAGAACAGAATCAAAATACGCCTTACATAATGTATGGCAGTTGTAAAATCAGAGAAAATTACATAAACACCCTAAATATGCTTTCTTAGAAGTAAATCCATTTGAGTTCATCAGTCAAGACTCACTCCTTTGTATGGTTAGGGAGGTTGTAAGCAAATATGCATATGTGACTGCAGCAACATTTCACACTAAACATATCCCAGGTGACTAGATGTAGCTGTTATGAACATCCAACACTGGTAAATACTTTTGCTTAGTTTTTGTTTCATTGTGGTATTTTTATTTTTTTAACAAATGCTAGGCGGGTTGATTTGCAAAGCAGGAGCTGTGAAACAGTTTGTGTATTGAAAAGCAAGTGTTTAGGTTAAGCTACATGCTGCTCTGCCAGGATATTATACTGAGTACAACCTAAGGCAACCTGCAGGAACTGTCAACTGATCCAGGCAAATGATGCACAGGGAAAGAAAAAAACAGGATGGCAAGAGATATTGCACAGCAGTGCGCAAAGCAGCCATGCTGTGAAAAAACGAGGGAAGGCGGACAGCAAGAGACCCTTTTGCAAACCATCACACACACCCAGTATTGGACACTGGCTTTTGATGCACACATGCTCAGCACTCATGCAACATATTATCTACTGGCTTTGGACTAGGTCTGTCAAACAATAGGTCAGATGGGAAAAAAAACAATTGGCGCCATGGCAGTGATGGCTTCTTGGAGTCTGGAAACTGGGTTCTTCATCCATAGTCCTGAAGGAGGGCCACCTGGCCATTTCTTGGAGGCTCCCCCCCCCGCCTCCTAGTAAAAACATCATGGCAAGATGGAGACCAACCTGGCTGGGTCCATCCATCAGCCAGACAGGGAGCAGCTACAGAGAGCTTGCCTTGCCTCTTTCTACTAGAAAGAATACATATAAGAACTTAGTACCTAAGAAGCAGTACCAGAGTTTGCTTTCTTCCTCCTCCTTGCCAATCCCTTTTCCTTTTGTGTCGTGGATTGTAGACTGTATGTCTCAGGGCAGCAGCTGTCATAGTTATTGTACGTTTCCCGGAAAGCATTTTTTCAGAAGGAGAACAGGGTAACCCCCGTACTTTAAATAAAGCAATAGATTTCATTAATTCACTCTAGCAGCCTCTTCCTAGCATTCCACCGTGAACTGCTTTCCAATGGCCATGTCTGCTTTTTTGCTTTTGCTTTCGAGCTGTTATTGTGAGCTTCTGTTTAATAGCTGCTGCAGTTTCTTTTCTCTTACACTTTAACACAACCTTTGGAGTCTACTAGAATTTTAAGGGGCTTCAAAATACCTTGAATTGTGGAAGGTAGCCTACAAAAACAAATTCTTTTCCTCGCCTTCTATATAAACAGAAACCTATAGTTTCTTTTCCTGTAAGCTAACAATGGCTGCTGTGTTTGGCAGATGAAATGCTTTTCAAGAGACATGTCACGTGAGGGAGCCCTTTCAAAGGCATCTGAGATTTCTCAGATGCCGAAAGAAAAGCAACCACGAGTATGCACACAGTTTACTTTAAATCAAGACATTCAGTATAAATGAGGCTCCAACTGAGACTAGATTGCACACAATGATCAGCAATACATTTGGGCTTTATATAAGCCTTCTATATAATATTCAGGTTTGAATGCTGGCAGATAAAAAAAAATTAGAAACACATTGCTTGCAGATAAGTTACAATGCACTTGGTAATGCTGACAGACAGACCTTTTGAAAACAAAATAGTCTATTTACACTGAAGGAGTCTCTAAAGATTACCCAGTCAGATTTTGAAAGAAAACTGTTATTACCAGAAGCCTGATGTTGCATTTCATATAGTTAGATTAGTTATCCCCTGATTACTCATGATTTCCAAGTGTATTAATTTACTGTTTTGCAGCTTTGGTTTACCTATAGCAAGGTTATAGACACACCAAATTGTTGTTGTTTTTTAAAGCATTTGGGTAAGAAAAATAAAATATTAATTGAAAAGTCAAACCACCATAAATGGCACAAGCCATCATCTGAGGCACGCCAGGAATTCTTATTTTCTTCTGCAAGAGGGGAGCTCTCTATGTTCACTTGAATATTTCCCAAAGTGTATGACACTGCATAGAAAAAGGAAGCTCCTGCACACGCAGGGCTCAGTTTGTTTGTTTACTGGAGCACCGGAGTTCTCTCCAGTGGTCCATCAAAGTCAAAAGGATTTCTAGTACTGACCTCAACAGAATACAAAATAAGTGATTATACTTATGATCAGTTGTATATTCTGGAGTTTGAAACTGTGCTCCCCAAAAAACCAGAGCACTAAAGGTCAACAGCAGAAGGCATTGTTGTTGTTTTCATTTCAGGTGGCAAGAGAATGGAAAGTAAGAGAGTAGTATATTCTCATCCTTTTTCTCTTAACCCTGTCTTTAACTTTCTTGGGATGGGCAGCCTGCAGCTCTGCAAGACATCTTGTAGTAGAAAGAGACATGACTGTTGCGGGCCAGGGCATGGACACTGTAGTTAGCCCACAGAGTTCAAAGTCCTATTTTCCACTGGAAAATAAGGTTTGGAGCACTAAAAATAGAAAAAGAGGAGAGTGACTTTCATAAAGTTTGCATAAGCATATTTGCATACACACAGCCTGATCCCTGAGATCATCCAGATTGTTGTTCCCTGTGTTACAGAGGCTTGGGTGGCATCAACAAGAAGTCACCCATGCAGAGGCGGAGCTAGGTGTTCTGGCACCCAGAGCGGTGCATATGCTGTGCACCTGGGGGAAGGGCCATGGGGCATCCCATGACAAGCATCCCAGGGGGCGTGGCGAGAATCCAAGGGGGGCGCAGCCCATGGTGGGCATCCCAGGGGACGAGCCGCCTGTGGCAGGCTGCTTCCTGGGCGAGGAGGGAGGGAGCCATGCCACTTTGCCAGCAGCCTTCCTCCCTTCCCTCTTCCTTTTAACAGCTCGGGGGAGGCTCCCTCCCCCCAGGAAGCAGCACGGGAGTGGGGGGCAATGGCACGCCACACGCCCGCAACTCCCATGCCTCCCCCGAGCTGTGAAAATGAAGGGGGAAGGCTGCATCTCCACCCCTTCTCCCGCCAGCTCATGGTAGGCTTGGGAGTCATGGGCGGACTGCGTGTCAAATGTCACCCCCCTCAGTGATGACACATAGGGCGGACCGCCCCCACCCCCTTCCTCCACCCCTGCACCCATAGGGTGGAACACCCAAGATTCGGCAGGCATCCTTCATTTTCACTTCCAGACCCTTTTGTGTGTGAGACCACTCCTTCCACTTGTGGTTGCTGCCATGCACGTCTTGCACGCACAGGGGGGAGCAGATGACTGCAGTTCTAGTTTTAAGTGTAATCCAAAATTAGCAAGCTAATCAGCAGGGAAGCTAGGTGGGAAATGGGGCTGCTGTCCAACCGCTTTCCATAGAGAAACAACTAAAGGGGCAGCAGCCAGGACGGTGTGTTAAATAGCCACCCATTACCTTTGGGCTCCCTTACCCATCTTCCAAAGCAATTAAAACTTATTTTCACCAATCAGGTTTAGGTTCTTTGCTAATAGAAACAAGCAAGCCCTGCACTGGCCAACAAGGAATGTATGCACACACAAAAGAACATTTTACTAGTTTTCTTGAAACTTACTTGGCTTCCCTTACAATTTCTCAGACGTTTCACCTAAAAAGATGATGCTCAAATTTGCCTTGACATTTCACTTCAGGGAAAACGCAATAGCAACTTAAGAAAGTGCCACTGTTAATCATGTAATTATCAGTTTCTTTTCTTTCTGCATTTCATTTCCCCTCTGATGCCATAATGGATGTGTTAATTCTTAAGGTGCTTTGTGAAAGCCATGTGACTCCTCACCTGGGAAACTGCACGAGCTGAACCAAAACAGGCAAACAAGTTAACTTCGCAGCCTTGTTACTCAGACCCCTCTGCTTCCTCAGTTAACCCTAAAGGAGGCTGTGAAGAAGACAGGCAAAGTTCATTTGCCGCCTGCTAGAACCAGTGCCCTCTGCTGCATGAACTTTAGTGGCTTTCAGCACTATGCTATGCTGCAGCACTGCTCTGAAAGACACAAAAAGAGAGTTGCCCAACCAGTTGCCTGAGCAACTTGGGACGCCACCTGTTGAGGCTGAAACACAGCACAAGAAGAAAGGGAGGCTTCTTGACATAGCCTAGGCAATCAGGCCAGAAAATTATAGCCACTTCCATTATTACACAATTTCTTCATACTTCAGAAGAGAACTAAAACATAACACACACAATATGTGTCAATTATTCTTAAATTGGGCTAAGCCAGTCAAAATTACCCTACATAATTGACAGAGCATTTCTTATTTGTTCAATCACGGGCTCAGAATGTCTCTCAGCAAGGCAAATTTAGTGGAGGACTGAAGATAAGCAATTAGTTTGACTAGCAGCAAAGCACCCCTTGCAGCTTTTCCTTGCAAGGAGCAGCAGAGGATTTCCAGTGGCTTATATAAAACAAGATCGGCATGGCATGGCAAGAAAGCTGCCATTGGTCACTCTCTCTCATTGCTCTGAAGCCCCAGTCTGGCAACCTCTGGAGCACCTGCACCCACAGCGCCATCTCTGTGGGTCTATATGCAACATTAAGAGACCAACCCCCAGCACTGGCACAATATGGGGGTGATAACAGGTTCTTCTTATCTTCCCTCCCGCAAAGTCCTGGGATTAGCTCTCCTCTTCCCACACTAGGACCTCAGGACTCTCAGCCATTCCATTTTATATCCTCCTGTGATCTGTTTCCATAGCATATAGACTGTGGCTTACACACTGATGAAGCAGGCCCCCCCCCCCAGCTAGGAGGCACACCCACCCTCCACACACCAGCCGGTGAGTGGTTCAATTCTGCTCAGTCTGACTGCCCAGGCACATTACCCTGCTGGGAACAGGAACATGCAATCCAAGTGTAGTGCAGGGCTGGTTCAAAATGGCATCAAACCATTTCTGAATATAAACCAGAAGCATCTTCCTGCTCTCACTCGCAATTGGGCAACTATATCTTCCGAGGCATCCAAATCTGTGCTGTGTGTAATAGTTTGGTCCTCTTTTTGGACTCGAAAGGGTGTCCGGAAGTATCCAAACAAGCCAAAACCCACACTTTGATCGTGGGAAGTGCCACACTAAATTGGTCTACAATATCTCACAAGGCTTCTGAGTTGATGCAATTTGGAATGCCTCAGCCTGTCTTCTTAATTCAAAATGGTGTCCAGACAGAAATAAAAACTGGCTCCTCCACCCCAGGAACCATCACTCCAAATTCAGCAATGTTATATCAGCAGGCATCCAAATGCCCAAAAACAGGTAGACGAATCACTTCCCCATACATATAATAGACTATTAACTTGAATAGAGAAACTAAGTTCAGCTATTTTCTGGGATTGCTTTAATGATCTTCAAACTGTTCAAACTTAAGTTTTTTTTTCTTCTAAGAACACCTTCATAAAAATGGTTTAAATTGCTGCCTTACCCAAAAAACAAAAACAAAACCCTTTAATAAAAACAAAATTTGCTTTGGGACACGGGTGGCGCTGTGGGTTAAACTTGCCGATCAGAAGTTCGGTGGTTCGAATCCCCGCGACGGGGTGAGATCCCGTTGCTCGGTCCCTGCTCCTGCCAACCTAGAGCAGTTCAAAAGCACGTCAAAGTGCAAGTACTGCTCCGGCGGGAAGGTAAATGGCGTTTCTGTGCGCTGCTCTGGTTCGCTAGAAGCGGCTTAGTCATGCTGGCCACATGACCCAGAAGCTGTACGCCAGCTCCCTCGGCCAATAAAGCGAGATGAGCGTCGCAACCCCAGAGTCGGCCACGACTGGACCTAATGGTCAGGGGTCCCTTTACCTTTACTAAATTTGCTTTGGCTTATCTTTGAGACCTTGTTATTCCTGTCCCATTTAATTGCCTTCCCACACTACCCCATCAAAGAGTTAGCTGAGCCTGTAAAATATATTCTAGAGGTTAAATAGCTGCTTATGGAAGTAGGTAGGATATAAAGCCACCTGGTGACAGAGGTGAGAACCAAACAAGGAGGAGTTGGGTTAGCTGGTTTGCACCCCTCCAATTTTTCTCTCAGTACAGGCCAGAACTCCTGCTGCCACATCACTGCCTGATTTTCCTCTTAACAACTGCTGGAGGTGCTCTGCTGTGAGGTCAGTGGCTGTAAAATAAAACACTATGCTGTAATATAAATGTCAGGGAACATAATTCCCCTACACACAAACATTTTATCTGTGATTTACTTATTTAGCTTGTTTTCTGCATTTTAGTGAAAGCTCGGCTCCATCAATATCATTCTGTACATATTTACATTTATTTCAGTGTTTTGTTTCTGTCAAGAAGCTATAATAGAACTTGAAATACCAGCCTTTAAATTAAATTTGTGAAACAGAAACAGGATTTTATTTGGTCCTAGACCTAATTTGTGAGGTAATTTAAGGAAGTCTGTTTTCTCTTGATTCATTTATGGCCAATGAAGTGATATGATTTATGCTGGGTCATACTGTATTGCCAAATTGTTGTTGGGTAAATTTTGTTGGCTTTATTGTTAACTGTTCAGTTTGGTGTGTTTTATGTTATTATTTTATGCTGACTGTATTTTTTTTTTAATCAGGAGGCTAATACATGAAAAGAATAAATAAATGTCCAGTAGATTACTGTATGGGCTGTTGTGGCATAGTTTGTTTCGTCTATATATGATGAGTTGTTTTTACCAGTTAAAACAATAATCATTTGCAATACCTTCCAGAACTGTATGAAACTAGAACACAACTGGTACAGTATATTCTGTAAGGTTCTATTACAAAATACCTTGGGTCATTCTATTTTGCCTAGCATTTTATATTTGAGTCCATTTCAGTACCACTCCAGGTCTGAAACACTAGAAGGAATGGTCCAATAAATTTTATAATAAACCCATACAAAATTTATTATGGCAGCCAATAAATTGAATCTATCCTGATAGATTATTTCAGACACAGGATTTGATTGCACCGAAGTAGCAGTTGTCAAATAAATGTAAAATGTGCATTTGTTTTGCTTGCTCATTGATGGATATTCCATTCACTTAATGATAAAACAAATACTTCTGGGTTTTCTACAATAACCGGAGATATGAGAAAAAAATGTTTTTAAAGTTAAAATTGAATCAGACTAAGCACTGATATCGGAAGAATTCCCCTGATCTCTGTAATATGATCTCCATGTTCATTTAAATGAAATATGTGAGAGCATTGAGTCAAACACTCAAAATTGATATTCGTGATGCATTGTCATGAAAGTTTTAGGTCCTAAAACTTACCATTCTAAGATCCTATTGTATTGTACAGGTAACTAATTCAGCCTGTGAACTGGTCAATTATAGAACAAAATTTCCCACAATGGAATTTTATCCAAGCCAAGTTCATATCATTAGTCTGACTAATCATCAGCAATGTGGGTTAAATCATATGTAATTGAACCACGATTCTCTTAGCTGTTGTTTCATTGCCTTTGAATGGCAAAATTGAACCTTCTGTTTCTCCTTGCTAACTGCTGTCCTTTAGTACTCAGCATTTTCTTCTATGCTTAATAGCATCTTGCACTCTTGAAAACTTCATACTCTCCTGACAAATAGCTCTACTATGGCATTAACTACAGCATAAGTCAGTGTAGACAAAAATCTACATGAAAAGGAAGCCACATTCTAGTAATTTTGCAAGAGTTTTTTTTTTTTTTTTTTTTTTTAAGAAGATGGCAACGCAACACCTTTGGAGCAAAAAAAAAAGTGTAAATCAATAAAATTTACTTCTGTCTGCAAGTTGGGGTAACTGAAGATATTGGAGACAGATTCTTTCATCCTGGGAATCAAAATATAGATGAAGTTTACTCTTCTCTGGAACAGAATTTCACTTTAAAATACACTCTACTTGATTCTCTAGAGAAGGTCTCAATCTACTTTTAAATGCATATATTTTAAAATGGACTCACAGGGGACTTCCACTATCAAAGTTTCTTACAAAACCAGAGATGCTTCTCAGAGGAGTTTTTCATTTTTGTTTTAAGGGGGGGATACCCAACCCTTCAATTATGCCTTTACAATGAAACGTTGTCAGATTTCTGGGGACTAATTTAAATCCTTCACAGAATAACCAGATTACGCAACATTAATGACAGATAGCTTTTGCTTTCCAGGTCTTATCCAAGGTCTTTGTCTGCACACATTATATCCCACGCTTTTTACCCAGCTGTCAACAGGAGAAATACACCATAATTATTTTTTGGATGGTTGGGGTTGTATCCAAAGCTAGTCCTATAGACCTACTGAAATCAGCAGACAAAACTAATCTAGCTTTATTAATTTCAATAGGCCTACTTGGAGTATAATTTAGCTGGATGCAACTCACAGTCTCCAATTCTTGTGGACCCCCAGGGCCAATTCCACAGCTCTCATTTTTAGAGGAATATATTTGAGGGAAGTCAACTCTTTCCCTTTGTTTGCATTTGTTAAACCTAAATAATACCTGGAAACTTAAACTTGTGTGACATTTATATATAACAAAAGGATATTATTGTGTTGAATATATACTCCCAGCTGTTTAGAATCAATGATGAAACAGGGAGTTAATCTGTGCTGAGGCTTAGTTTTCTTTACGGTTCCAGTGAACTGCTTAGAAGGCCAGAGTTTATTTGGATTGCATTCTCCAATGAAAAAGGGACATCAACATCATTTAGGAGACAGGATGGGAGTACAAAATAGGTTCTCCATTTTGGCCATATCTGAAATGATGACATGAACAGTGTTACAGTCCTGTCTGGTCTGGTTAAAGAAGTCTCTTCTTCACTACCATAATTAAACCTTACAAATGCACCGAGCTTTATTCAGTATGAAGGAGTAGTAGTAATTATTTCTGTTCCCTTATTTACTGCCTTACACACACACACACACACACACACACACACGTTCTCTGAGGAACTTGTTAGGAGACTGCAAAACCCCAGAAAACTACTATTGCAAAAGCAAACCAGAACTATGTTTGAACTAAAAAGATACCGCCCATATTCAGACAGCAGCCAACTTCTTTTTCTGGATAACGCGACTGAGTATTTAGCGCAGGGATGGGGACCCTCTGGTAACTCCAGATGCTGACAGACCTCAACTTCTGTCACCCAAACCAGCAAGACCAATGTCCGTAGATGATGGGAGTTGTAATCCTACAACATTGGGAAGGCTACAGGTTTCCCATCCTAATGTGATAAGGCAGCAATGGCAAACATTCAAGGATGATTCATCTGGTTAGAAGTCTAGTTAATAAGCACCATTCACTGTCTCATCTTTATGGAAGCTCAAGACAGCAGTGACTAGAAGCTTGACCGTTAGGGTCATGACCCCAATGGAACCTCCTTCTGAAAGAGGTTAAGAAACTGATTCTATACTCAGGGTTAGAGATAACCTGTCCCAGTGAAATCAGTGTGAAAAACTAGTGATGACTTGGATTTCAATTGGATCTAAGTGCAACTGATTTAATTCAATTGGATCTAAGTTCAGCTAATTCTCAGTGGCCTGAGATTCCCAGAAGAGGTTGGAAGACATTTTTAAAAGCAGGTGTTATCAGCTGATATGATTCTCTTTCCCTTTTCATTACGTACTGTGACCATTTACAGTTCATTTCATCTTTCTTTAATTTCCTCTTTATCATTGTATTTGAGCAATCTTACAAAACTGGCAAATTCTCCATTCTCAAGATCAAACAAGATGTGATTGGGGCAGTCATGCTTGATATTTAAGTATTTATTGTATGTTTTTATAAGGCATCTCATAATAAGCTCAGGTGTCAGTCTGTCTCAGAGACAATGGAGTGCACCTCTGGGGGTGAAGTCAGACCACTGCATTAGCAGACCAAAGTGACCTCCTTGGGGCACAAGCCTGGGCAGTGTGTGTGGAGGTCCTGGGCTGCTCACACACAAATAACCATCTCAATGAAAACAAACTTGAATAAAAAGCTGCAAGAAACAAGCGAGCCAAAAGTGCCAAACACCAAACTAGCATAATAAAATACCACATGCAGCACAGAAATGAAAACAACTACAAAACAGACTTAAAACAATATCTTAAAAAGGCATGGGGAAACAAAAATGCTAGACTTAGCTTGGTACTGAGAAGACAACAGTGCAGGCAACCAGGCAAACTTCCCTAGGGAGGACATTCCTAGCTGGGAGACCACCACCAAAAAAGGCCCTCTCATGATAAACCGCTGAGCTAGATGGGCATGTAGTGAAGGACTTCAGTAGATAACCTTAAGCCAGTGTTAGCCAACATGGTTCCATCCAAATATTGCCAAACTGCTGATCATGATGGCTGGGGCTTATGGAAATTTGAGTACATCTTCTGGCGAGCACCAGGTTGACTAACCCTGTCTTAAGGCATACAGGAAAAGGCATTCCATTAGGTTCTGAAGTCCCGAGCTATGTAGGTCTGTATAGGTCAGAAGCAGCATCTTGAATTAGGCTCAGAAACACATTAGAAACAAACACTGGTGAGAAAGGGCTGAGTCCAAAGTATAAGATTCTTTTTTTCCCCCTACCCTTGCTCTGACCAGAAAAGTGACTGAAGCAAATGAGCATGGGGTGTTAATGGGGCTGCCGTATGTCTGGAATTTTCCAGATATATCCAGGATTCGTCTGTTGGAAATAGCATCTGGGTGGAATTTCAGAAAATGTCCAGGAAAACCCATATCAGAAGTGGGCTGTGTGTGTGTGTGTGTGAATTCCCTTTAAAAAAAATAGCTCACAAACTTAAACAACTTTTTAAGTCCAGATTTTCATGTTGTGAAATATGGCAATCCTAAGTTAAGGGAGGCTTCAATTTCCCATGTGCACACCTCTTTGGATATGAACTGTGTATTAGCCCCATCTTATCAGTGAACAGGGAAGATTCAAAATTACAAAAAGGTGTTGGCCCCACCAGTTTGTTTGGCCCTCAGTTTTCCCTAGCGTTAGAACCTTTTTAGGATGCAGTTATTCAACAGCAATGAGCAGGAACCAAGAGAATAACATATTAAATACTGCTGAAATTGTGACGCACACTTCCTTAAGTTACTAAATTCATAGAGCAGTTGGCACCATTGAAAGCATGTTTTCTGAAACAATACCAGCATTGCAAATCTTTCTTGGCAAATTCCACACCTCTGAAATAATACTATTTCTTGTGTAGCCACGTGTGTGGGTGAGAGAGATATCTCAGGAAAGAGGGGGGAGGACCCAACAAAAGAGTGTTTTATAAAGCAGCCCCGTGTTCTTTGGTATTTAAATTATACTAGCTAGCCATGGTATCACACATTTAGGCATAACAGTGGTTCGGGAAGGCAAAATAGATATGGAAAACCTGAAAACATGTGCATAGCCTAGAGAAAAAGAGATTAATAGGGACATGCTCTGAAATATTTTCAAAGCTGCTAGCATGAAAAAGGAGAGCAATTGCTCAGAGTCATTTGGATTGGGAAAAGCAGAACCATGACAGAGAGCTATAACACCATAAAGATGAGTACTTACAACCACTATAGAAGTAGTACTATTTTATTTTTTTTAAAGATTAGGCTAAATATATTGATTAACCCATATTCTATAGAAGACCACCTGGATTTTTGCAAAAAGAACTCAACTATTGAACGTGAGTTAGCTTGGAAGAAAAGTGAGATGGGTTAATTTGAATACTTTGTTTTCTGACAACACCAGAATTTCCAGATCAGAAAGACACAACCAAGGAGGGGCAGATCTATCAATGCTGGTTCTTGTTGGGATTTCATTCCTCCCGTTGCAGGATGTGTGATTGTTTTCATCACATGTCTGTGTTGACATTCCATACTGTTGGAGTCATGTGAACGGAAGTTCAGTTACACTGTTCCATTATGTTGCACTTTTGCTTTTCTTCTCTCTTGGAGATGAAGAAGGAGAGAGGAGCCATGATTTACTTTGTTCTGTTTTGTACATAATAAAGTAGCTTTAAAATCCATACCTCCAATGCCTAGCTTCTGCTTGGACTCTGCTTTTGTATTGTGTGCACATATCTTTGGATGTGTGTCGCAGAAGCATGTCGGGAAAGAAGAGTGATGGATCTTCCTGAGGGTCACTTGTGGGGGAGAACACTCCTGCCTCACGATCTCTAGTTGGTGCAAGAAGCCCCTGCGAGGTCTCTCTCTGTGTACCCAGGCACCAACAGTTCTCTCAATTTCTCATTTTCTAATCTTAAATTCAATTTGCTACATTTTCAAGTCAGTTGTTTTATTATTATTTTTTAAGTACTCATGAAAATTCATCAGCATTTTCGGTGGAATTTTTCTTGGGATGCACATCATTATTATGAACAATTTTATTTGTCTGTGGCACAGCAGCCGTGGGAACAGGACATCATTGTTTATGTAATTTTGGCTGATATGCACACTTTGGATAAAACATATTTTCTCTAATATTTAAATTCTCCATATTATAATGCATTTTGTATGTCATTTCCTATGAATATATGCATTTTTATGTACAGTTTACCTTATTATATGTATTTTTATAGACATAACTTGGCTGAAGAATTGCATTGCAAAATTCAGAAAATACTTCTGGAGAATGACTGTTTCAGTCTGTGTATTATTTTGAAAAGTGTGAATTAGTTGGATCTGCCTTTAAATGCAAACTGGATCAAATTTCTCTCGTATCCCTAGCAGTGACCTAGCCATTCTGAAGCCTCAACCATTTTGAAATGAATTAATGTGCTGCTAACATAACTTAACGGTTTGTATGTATATTCTTTTGCAGAAAACAGCAGGAAGATAGCATGCATTTTCATAAATTAAGGACGGCAAAGATCATCTCACATACAGTGTTTTTAGATATAGCTCTGAGAAAGGGTTTCAACATGATGTACCTTTTAGCTTTGCGAAATGCAGCTGAATTGCTGATGCTTAAGGAAGGTTAACTTGAGAATCGACGGTAATAAAATTATATGATATAAGTGTGTCAAAGAGCCAAGATGTAGCAAAAAGATTTTTTATGAGAGTTGGAAGGGCCAAAGGCCAATGTAAGAAAAAAGAATTTATGTAGCATTCCAAGAATAAAAACTGCTTGAATGAGAGAGGTTACCAGTTAGGACATTGGAAAAACTTGCCAATTTCAACTAATTAGTAGCAAAGTTAGCACCAGAAATTATCTGGCAAGATTATTTTTCCAAGCTAAACTGAGAAGTAGAAAAAATTATCAAGCTGTCTTTACCACCTCCGTCACCTACAAAAGCCATTCTGTGACACCACCAATCAAAACTCCACTATCCAAATGCCCTTGTATTTGTGCATTTAAAAAATTCTTATCTGCTCCTGAGTTTTAAACCTCTATTTTAACATACAGTTAAGAAAAAAGGTTTTAAAAGGTGAAGAGGTTCACAGCACCATGCAAAGAAAAAGCAACAATGCCTCTGCTCAACAGCAGTTGAGGCAGGCTGTCAGGCAGGAAGGAGAATCGTGGTATTGGGCCTACTATCTCACTACTGGAGGTCTGGTAGCTCTCTGGCTTTTTTGTGCCATTTTCCCACCCTGCCTGCCTCTACTTGCTGCCTATTGCTGTACCCCACTGGCAGCTGTGAATCACTCTGGGCCAGTCCAACCCAACTCACAGCAGTCTGTATGTAAGGTAAAAGGTAAAGGACCCCTGGATGGTTAAGTCCAGTCAAAGACGACTATGGGGTTGCGGTGCTCATCTCGCTTTCAGGCTGAGGGAGCCGGCGTTTGTCCACAGACAGCTTCCCGGGTCATGTGGCCAGCATGACTAAACCACTTCTGGGACAACGGGACACTGTGACGGA
Organism: Podarcis erhardii; assembly: GCF_964252035.2. NCBI lineage: Eukaryota > Metazoa > Chordata > Lepidosauria > Squamata > Lacertidae > Podarcis > Podarcis erhardii. The sequence goes on from NC_138500.1 coordinate 52,980,064, forward strand.
AAATAGAGCACATGGAAATGCTGCTTACCTTCCCGCCACATTGGTACCTATTTATCTACTTGCACTGGCGTGCTTTCAAACTGCTAGGTTGGCAGGAGCTGGGACAGAGCAATGGAAGCTCACACCGTCACAGGGATTCAAACCACTGACTTTCTGATCGGCAAGCCCAAGAGGCTCAGTGGTTTAGACCACATCGTCACCCGCGTCCCTCATACTGTAGGTGTATGGCCCCAGCTCATCCAAATCCCCACAAATATGCCTGATTTGGGTAAAGCCTCAGACAAATCTGGAGCACAGCCCTAGTTAGTAGCCTCAGAAACCAGAAATAACAGTTCCGACTTTTCTGGCGAAGAGTGTGAATCAGTCCACTTGCCACCAGTGGCTGTTAGCTCTCCTAAGAGTCCCTAATGGAGAAGGCAGTGGACACGGTCAGTGGCCATCCAGAAATAGCAGAGTGCCATCCCTTTAAATTCATTGCGACTTCACTTGAATGGCAGGGCTCTTCTATTCATAAGGCCCTGCTTTGGTTACGATAGCTCAGATCGATATGTGCGTCTTCTCTGTCAGTTCTCCCAGGTCCTGCCACTGCCACCTGGAACAGCCTTTTTCACTTCTGGACAGCTCGTGCTTAATCCTGCAAGATTTGCTTAGTGCCTTTTGGGATCACAGTCTGGGCAGAGCAGGAAATCTATAAGCAGAGCTAACCATTTAGGCGCTCCAGCAATTTCACACACTTCTTAATGAGACTGCTCTGCACTCAACCCTTCGAATAAGTGAATGCCTTCAGCCTGCGATGCACATTCACATTTAGATATTCACAGAACGCCGTGTTCTACACGCTACGATCTGTGATGACCATTGCAAGAAGCTCTCCAACGCTTGATACATTCTCGATCTCTTTTGTTTACTCCTCGTGGATTTGTTTGCCGTGTAACATATCCATTCTGTGCAGCTTTGAGACTGTGCATTCTTCAAAAGCTACAAGCTGCATGGAAAAACACTGCCTGTGTGTTTCACATATCCTCCCATTTAGGGAGCAGATTTTATCTCTCTAGCTAGCTCCTTCTGGCATGATTTGATTGGGCCAGATGGAAAATTACCTCAACTCAGAGATTTCAACACAATAAATCATACGAGCCTTCCTCTCTTCGAAGTAAAATGTAGGCAAAAGAAAGTTGCTCCCGATGACAAGAACTACTATGTAAACTTTACGAACTGGTGCCTGAGTTGACTCATTTTCTTCTTTCCTCCTCATCCTTCCCACACCCCACCTTCATATCAGGTCTTCTAAATTCTAAGCCTGTGGGCAAGGACTGTCTTGTTTTTATTGATTTTTATGCAAGCAGCTCCAGGAGCTTTTTGAAATGTTTAAAATAAATAAAATCAGGCACACAACTTCCTCTGTTGCTTTGACTGGCCAGTGGTGATGGTATGTCAACAGTTTTCCTCCCTGGCCCAATTAAGATGCAAGGGTAGGAGATTTTGAATCGACGTGCACAACTGATTGTGCCTTCTCGATGAGAGATTTCCCCTGTTGTATGATAGTTTTAGAGCACTGTCCATCGCACATTGCTTGGCAATCAGAAGATCCCAGGCCTGGAATCCCTAAAGATAACCTTAGATGCAGGGAAGTGGAGGTGGGGGTTGTCTTTTAACCTGGGAAGCTCCCAAAAGCGAAGAGCCCTACACTGGATGGAGCAATTCCCTGATTCCATATAAGGAACTTTTATATATTCCAAATAAATCATATATGACTCCATATAAGGCAGCTTTCGGTGTTCATGTTGTGCCAGGGTGTGAGAGTTCACTGATAAGCTGTCCATAAGTGACAAAGATCGGAAACATAACAGTTGATGTGTGCAAACAAGGTGAATATGACTAATAAACTTTATTTGTACATTTCTGAAAGCAGAACAGGGATGAGGTTGGTTGGTTTCTCCAACCCATAGCAGCCCCCAGCCCATTCCGCACTATCCTCTACACTGTTCTGAAGGATCCCCCTACCAACCGAAACAGATTTCGACCCACTGGATCAAAGGCCATTCTAGAAATGGAAGGGCATATAGGGATTCCATCCATATTCTGCAACTCAGGATGCGATCATTTTCCACTAAATCACTTTTCCATGAGTTTTGCCTGAAAGCAAGATTTCATTTTAGTTTTGTTTCTGCTATTTAATTTTTGCATGCCCACCAGTCCCTTTCAAATTTAAATCTAATTATGCACACTTTTTTCTTTTTTTTACTCTGAGTATATTACTGTTTTCCAGCTGTATTCTGGTTAAGTAACATTGAATCCAATCTGAAATGCAGTTGTGGATAAGATGAAGAGGGATTTATATTTTCTGTTTAGCATTAGAGTGCAGTGGGATAAATAGCTCTCAAATTTCCACAATAAGACAACATATCAAGGATATTTACATTCCCCATTACTGTATGCTATAGCTTCCAAGATCTGTGAAGAAACGTAATCAGTAATTCTTCCCCTTCAACAATCCCTTGGGTCCCCTTAAGCCTTCTCTGGAAGAGGTCAGAGACATGCCAGAAAGGTTCGCCAAAGGGTCTGATGATCTCTTGGCTAGAATTGCTTATTCTTTTCTCAACACCAGTCAGATTTCTATTCTCTTTGTTATTAGCTTTTATCTCTCTTTTGTTTGGTAGCCTTTATTTCTGTGGCACATGGGAGGCTGCCAAACCCGGGTGAACTAAAGCCTAGTTTCACCCCTGGTTGAAGTTCATACATATACAGCTAGCCTACCTGGCTCATCAGGTTTGCCAACTTTCATAGCCTTGCAGTAAACCACTTGGCAGGGCAAACTGTTATTACTCCAGCAGGAAAGATTCTCCATTATTTAAATGCCCTTATGGCACATTAGTTCATGTGCTCAAGCACAGTATTTTAGTGAGCAACTTTTCTAGTGGCAATGTAACCACACGAAACGTTGTTTACATTGCCAACTTCAGATAGCCACATACCTTCAGATGGATTATGTATAGAACATGTAACACAATAGGGTCCTCTTCACACATTAGTTGCATGTAGAGGGCAAGCCTATTGAAAGCACTGAGGCCTACACAGATAATCCCACTTTCAAAGTTGAATTTTTCATCCTGCTCCATCCATTGCCACTACTATCACATTGAGAGTAATGTTGGCAGCAAGGAGTCTTCTCTATGGAGGTTACCTATGGAATTCAGAACCCTGCTGAATAAAGAAAGCACCACACTGCAGATATTATTCTCAACACAAAAAGGGGCAGGAAGGATTCATATTGAAATATGGGGCTAAGTACACATACATGAGGCCCCTTTAAACAGGCTTGGCCCCAAATTCCTCATGACTGTGAGACATTTTTTTTTTTTTTTGCAAATTTAAGTTATGTGAAAAACCTCTAAAATAGAAAAATCACCTCCAAAATCTAGAATTCATCAACACACACACCCAAAGGGTTTTTTAATGAATTTTATTACTTCCTCAGAGTTTAGTTCATAAAACAGATTAAGAAGGTTTACTTTGACCTACTTCAACAGAACCAATATAGTCTCAGTACACCAGCGCAAATAGTTTGGAGACTGCACTGGTAATTTGACTGACTGAGAGCAATTCCACAATAACATAGCAAACAAAACTACAGACAACGATGTCAGTGAAATTTGAGTTTCGGGTCAACTTTCATAAAGCACCTGTGGACTCTGTGCCTGGAGAATGTATAAAGTGTGCAATAGTGATAGCTAACGAGGTGAATTTTCTCTATGAGACCTCATATTTGACTTCATCTAAAGTACTGTGTCCACCTCTGGAGGCTACGTTTTAAGAAGGCCATAGAGTCTCTATATTACAAAAAGAGGATTCAGAAGAGGGCAATGAAGATCATCCAGAGTCTGGAAAACAACTCTTCTGCGGAAACTTTGGAGGAACTGAGTATGTTTATCCTGGAGAAGAAATGAATGAGGGGCAGGGGACATTGTAATTTTCTACAAATACATGAAGAATTATGACACAGGGGAGAGCAAGGACTGGTTCTTTGCTGCCACAGAGGACACAACCAGATCCAATGAGCTAAAGTTACAGCAAGGTAGATTTTGATTGCGTACCAGGAGAAACGTCTTGATGTTAAGAGCAGTTTGACAAATGAATGAATTACCTGATGTGGTTCTGGGCTTTGCACCACAGAATGTTTTCAGAGAAAGGCTGAAAAGCTATTCATTGGGTATGATCTAGTCTGGATTTCCTAGTGTTGCCATATTTCCACCTACTGCATGATACTGAAATTTTAAAACTTACATCCACATCTAAAGTGATACCTATTACGAACACTTTCTGCATCCATTCAGTGGCATGGTTCGCACAATAGGCTAAGCTAAGCCTGGGTTCAGTGCATGCTCTGAAAGAGAAGCTTGCAGCCACTTCAGTCCTTATGGCTGCCATGCTAAACTAAGCTAAGGCAAAAGCAAACCTACAAAACCCTCAGTAAAATTGTGCTTTATTAGTTTTCCAGTTAAACTACACTGTAATATTGTTTCCTAAAACCTGCTAGAAGCATGGGCTAATTTAAAGAAAAGTACTATACAAATGGAAGCAAAATCACTCAACATATAATTTTCCACTTTTAAGAAAAGGAATGGGGAGCCATAAGTTCTTTTAATGGTTATCGGCTGCAGTTCAGTACAGGGTGGTTTTTTTAAAAAAGTCATTATAAATAGCTTTGACGGCTTGTTTAAAAATCTAGATTAAACCAGGCAATATCAAAGTAACAGCATTACAGTACATTTGCTCCTTTGCACAGAACAAAGCTATTCTCTGAATAATAAAATACAATAAGCCTGCTTTTCTTAATTCAGTCTAGAGCTGCAAAGTAATTAACAGTTATATTTGTAGCTGCCCAGTTATATTTTTCAGAGGTTCCTGTTTTTAGTGCATCACACTTTCTATTGCATCGTTCTGAATCCTAGTTTGTTTGTTTTTTTAACAACCACAACATTCGATCACCCACCTACCTAGAAAAAGAAATAGGTAAAAGGGGGGAGGGGACCAATACTGGCTAGAGTCCGACTTGCATGCCTTTCATTGAGATGTGAAGGCCGAGGGGGTGAAGGGGAAAGGACATGGGTGTGTAATTTCCTCTGATTTTTCTTTTCTGGGCCCTCACATCTGTATCTTCCCATTGTATAACATTACTATACTACTCCACTTTTGTTTCAAAGAATGCAGATATCCATCATGATTCTTGTAAATAACTTTTTTTTTTAATTCTGATCCTATAATAATTAAGTCCAAACATTACAGTATTAAATACTTTTAAAGTAGGTTTTTTTAAAGTAAAAATGGGGACTTAGCATATGCCCCCCACATTGTTTAGAATGCACACAGTTTTAATACCAGGAAACTTCATTTTTACATTCCAGAAATGTAAACTATACTATCAGACAAATACAGGAAGAAACCTAATTATTTGATCTTAAATTGTTTTACATTTCCCAATGTTGCACAGTAGGTTCTGAATGATCCCAATGCAATTGTCTTATTGTTCCAGCCCGCAGTCCCTCTCTTAAGGCTATATCCTGAATGAGTGGGGAAAGAAAATTGTGTGTGTGTGTGTGTGTGTGTGTGTGTGTGTACTTCTTTTTTTAACCATTTCAATCTGTGTCCCATGAAGCTCATTATGCTTGTCTACAAGTTTAACCACGTCTGGCTTTATCTACATTATGGAAGCTCTTTGGCTAAAATTGACAGCAGAGCGTGAAGGTCAGTAGATGATGGCCTTAAATGCAACCCATCTTCCAAAGATAGTATTTATACATGCTGTTTCATGGGAAAATGCATTAGTACCCCAAAATCAGAGTTTTGACATGGATAACATTTTGCACTTGAGTGACCTTTGTTATAAGAAAAATAGGAGACAGGATTCACTTCTGCCACCACGATGCCCTTTTCCTTTTGCCCGTCCGTTCCACACTTATGGAAAAATAGAAAAGAATTACAATGTGGGGAGGTAGGCTTCACAAAGAGCAGGGGTGTACACTTTCAGAACCTTGATCTACAAATTGGAGTGCTCAAGGACATTTCCATCAATTCATAGCATGCATTGATGGCATTCATTCATTTATGCAGTGACACAGGGAGTGGTATACACCAGGGTATCAAAATGTCACCTAAAGCAGCATTAATGAGACGGATGCATCCTGCTGTACAGTGTCATTTCCAATGCCACTCTAGCAGCTAGCTACTTTATGCAAGACACACTGTCTTCCATAATTGCTAATGTCACACAGTGACTGGAATGCCTTCAGTTTGTTCTGTCTCTGAATTGCCCCCACCTCCATATTTAGCCCCTTCTGCCATGGTCCCAATCTCCATCCTAAGACATCTTAAGCATATCATCTTGTTTACTTATGCTGGTAACCGATTACCAGTTCCAACAATCTGCTCCCAGCTACAACACACATATCAAAATAGACTGGTGCTGTTGTTGTCCATGAGAATCTAGACACAGTTTGCACACTGAATGCTTTTGGACTTAAATTCTTCACCCATTTTACTCTGAACAGCATATCTTATCATAGCTTTTCCCCACAAAGACTCATCCATGGCTTCTGTCATTTCCATTTCTCTGATCATTCTTCTCATCTCTGTTCACCTGGCCACCTCCCTTCCAGAATCACAAAATCAAGTGATCGCCATGTCGAAACAGCCATTACAGAGTATAGTTGCCTTCCAATAAGTTGTCCTCTGCAAGGTCCACTTCTCTTCAAAAGACTTCCCAAGACTACCTTAGGGGCATCACACAACCTCTGCTTCAATATTCCCATCTCACTTGTCATTGTCAGCCCCTCATCTCTGTCCCAGGCAAGTCTTCCTAACGTATATTATACAAAGCTCTGGGCTTTTCTGTGTCCTACTTGGCTCCTAGCACACCACTGGCACTAAATAAATATCAAGCCACAGTAATAGCACTCAAAGTCAGAAAACTCCTACAGCACCAATTATTTCAGAGTGATAAGAATTTTCTGCTGTTAAACAGTACCCCCTCAGGACCTGTTCTGATATACCAGTGTAGGAATAAGTTTATCTAAGGCAAGGACAGGGAATCTGTGGTCCTCCAGGTGTTGATGAACTCCAGCTACCATTATTCCCAGCCGACATAGTCAATGGTCAGAGATTATGGGAGCTGCAACCATTCCTATCCCTGCTTTAAGTGTTCTTAAACAAGACAACCAACCACACGTGTCAAAGTTCTCCCCGCATCCTGCAACAGCATGATGAGACAAACTGGCCTGCCCCCTACAGAACTTTGTCTTTTAAAATAAACTTTCGGGGACCGAATCCCCACAAGTTTTTATTACAGTATATTATGTGGTATAAAATACACATGGAGAAAGTGGTTATGACTTACCGGGCCAAAAGCATTGCTGTCAAAGCTGTGTCCACGATGATCACCCTCTACCCACATGTGGCCATGGGGAACCTTTACGTATTTCTTTTTGTAGCCTATGGTTCTAAAGAGAAATGCAATCACACAGTTAGTGGTATAAAACAAAAAAATATTTCAGCCAATACTAATTGCTTTTCAAAATAGAAATTAAAGCATACAGATTAATTCTGGCCCCATCCCAGGCTGGTTCATGCATATAACCCTGGTAACTTTTGGAACTGCTTGCAACACAGTTGTGTGCATGCTTAGTGAGAAGTCAAGTCCTACTGAGAAGTAAAACCCTACTGTGTTTGGTGGGATTCCCTCACTAAAAAGTGTATTTAGGGTTAAAGCCTGAAATGTGGGGCTCTAGGAGTGCAATTCTTTTTTCACTGCTGAATATTTGCTCCAGATAGAGTTGAACTAAGATTTCTTAGAGGAAACTTCTGAGATTTTTCTTTCGCTTCTCACCTTCGATTTCCCACTTCCCAATTTTATTCAAATATAACACCCTGCCCCAGCAGCTACAATATGTGCCCCATAATACATTATGGAGGATTATGAAGGATGCAAAATGGCAGATAGACTGGCAAGACATTTGCTGCTGCTGCCCTTCGCGTCACCACCATAAAAAAACAAAGCGACGAAGGAAGGAGTTGTTCTTCTCCCATGGGTAATAATGAGCCTCATCCCCGAGAAACTGTGAAACAATTTATCCCCTCCCTGGAGAAATTTGGTGAAATAGTCCCCACAATGTCTTTGTTCACAGATAGAGCAGAACATTTCCAGAGTCCATTTGCAGACTGCAGGAAGCAGCCTTGAGCTCTGTGCCAGGATTCTATTTCTGTTTAGACTTCTGGGTTTCAGTAGTAACCTCAAAGGCAAAGCGAGATACGTCTGGGGAAAACTTGTTAGGAGAGAGCAAGTTACACAAGTAGTTCAAGAGGTGACGTTCTGCTGTGAGCTTGTTCTGAACCAAAGCCCTCACATGATATCAGGAAGCATTCTAGCACTGCAGGGACTGACGTTCCAATGAGACAAATTCAAAACCATGATAATCACCCGAGACACATAAATTTTCTTCCTGGAATGATGTTATTTTTATCATTATTCTCCATTACACACCCTGTAGCATACGGCAGATGGGGGTGGGGAGGGCGGGGACTACATTAACCCCAATTCCCTGGGGGTTAGACAAATGCAGCTGCTCTGAGCACCCGATGTCATAGGCAGGGAAATTTCCACTACACAAACAGTGTTACCCTGTATGGATAATGGCACACAGAACTTTGGATCATGTCCATATATTGCATTAACTAGTGGTTTAAATTAGTACTCGAAACTCCCATTGTTCTAGGCGCATTTTGCGACAGGGAATTTCATTAGTGCAAGCAGTTTCTGAGCTCTGGATGCAGGAATGCATCTAAAATTTCAGATTAAAACTGTAGAGTGGAAGGAAAGGAGGGCCTTTTTCTGCCTCCCCACTTCCAGCTACTCTTTGAGACCCTCTTAAGGATAGTAGGGGGGGCAGGGGAAGGACTAGATCATGGGTAGGCAAACTAAGGCCCGGGGGCCAGATCCGGCCCAATCGCCCTCTAAATCCAGCCTGCAGACTGTCCAGGAATCAGCATGTTTTTACATGAGTAGAATGTGTGCTTTTATTTAAAATGCATCTCTGGGTTATTTGTGGGGCATAGGAATTTGTTTATTTTTTTTCTTCAAAATATAGTCCAGCCCCCCTACAAGGTCTGAGGGTCAATGGACCGGCCCCCTGCTGAAAAAAATTGCTGACCTGCAGGACTAGATCCTGTGAAAAATGAACATAATATTTTAGCTGCAGTTCATTCATTTTCACGCTTGGCAAATCCACACCGTGATCAACTCCCTCCCAGAAACCAATGTTCCCACTGTGGAAGGACGTGTGGGTCCAGAATTGGCCTCCACAGTCACTTACAGACTCATTGTTAAAACCATGTCTATGGAAGACAATCTTACTTGGCTACGAGTGATCGCCAAAGAAGATGATTCATTTTCAGTTTTGTATTCTTATTATAAAAAAATGTGTGCCTGGACATAACCTAGGTTTAAGGTGCCATGTAGGTCCTAGCTTTCATATCTCAGTTTCTAACACTGGTTTTAATGTGTAAGTGAAACAAAAGATCACAATTTATGATGAACACAAAAGGCCTTCTAAAACTTTAAAAGTGTCAATAAAGCAGGTGTGGTTTTTTAAAAATAAAAATAAAGTAAACAGTTAAACTAAAAATGGATTAAAGCACATATCAGCTTCTTTCTCCTACCTTCCCATTTTCAATTCCCCTCCGATACTGCCCACCCTCATGCAGTTACGAGGGTTGAAAAGAGAATGATAAAGAGCCTACTGGCACAGATATTATGAAAGGTGGGGCGATATTTGGGGCTTCACAGCTAGGGAGAGAAGGTACAAAGCTCCCTTTCCCATGTGCTGTGACCCCAATATTAATTTAAGAAAGAGACACAATGCACTATGTGTAACGTGAAGGTTGACCCTTAGACTTATTATAGGTCACTTCCATAGTTCAAAACAGCCCCAGTTAACTCACAGGAACAGCTCCATGCAACAGACACACCACAGAATTTCATGCTAGCTAGAAGGAGGTTCATACAATATTAACACGTAGGTACTCCACTGCTCAATAGAAACATGCAGATTAAATACTCCAAAAAGACAAGCCTTCTCTCCTTATAAGCACTCCACACACTCTAATTTCATGAATGCCAAATTTATGCTTGAATGTAAAGCCATGTACTCCTAAACATTAATACATCTTTATTGGAAAAAAATACTACATAAGGAACAACCATATCTTGGCTTAATATGCCAAGATATGACCGAGCCTTTCTGTTCTCCCTTCATGGTTGTTGTTGTTTAGTCATTTAGTCGTGTTCGACTCTTCATGACCCCATGGACCAGAGCACGCCAGGCACTCCTGTATTCCACTGCTTCCCGCAGTTTGGTCAAACTCATGTCGGTAGCTTCAAGAACACTGTCCAACCATCTCGTCCTCTGTCGTCCCCTTCTCCTAGTACTCTCAATCTTTCCCAGCACCACGGTCTTTTCCAGGGAATCTTCTCTTCTCATGAGATGGCCAAAGTATTGGAGCCTCAGCTTTAGGATCTGTCCTTCCAGTGAGCACCTAGGGCTGATTTCCTTCAGAATGGATAGGTTTGATCTTCTTGCAGTCCATGGGACTCTCAAGAGTCTCCTCCAGCACCATTCCAGCACCCTTCATGGTACACCCAAATAAAATGTGGAAGTATTCAATTAGCCATAGTCCTTATTTCGTCCAAATCAGGAAACCATGGTTACCAGCTTCAGAACAAGATGGGCTCTTAAACCAACATGGCTTGTTCTTAAACCAGCCTGGCTTTATTCCAGGTTTGGACAAAATAGGAAACAGTAGTTTGCAGGAAGCTTTGCTTTGCATTCAGGTGTGCGGGGAAGTGGCTGCCTGAACGGGCAACAAGGGTCATTTCATACGTCATCTTATTCAGTTGAGTTTTGCTCAAACAAACAGAGCCAACTCAAACCACGCCAAAGCCATGAGCACACACAATGGAAACAAAACATCAAAACAAAATAGGGGATCACAAGCCAATGGATCGATGCAAGGGACCTGGAGGTTGAGAACAATAATAAAAGGTACCTTTTATCATATGTGGTGGACTTGTAAGATAAAAATAGCTTTCTGGGAGATGATATATAATGAAATGGAAAAAAATGTTTAAAATAACTTTTGTTAAAAAACCAGAAGCTTTTTATTAGGAATTACAGGTACCGACATTCCAAAAGAACAGAAAAGACTTTTTTATGTATGGAACAACAGTTGTAGACATTTATGCAGTTGTAGACATTTAAGATAAGACTCCATGGACAGGATTGGGGGAGGGGGTCGCAAGATTTGGGGAATCTTTACATACAGTATGATTTTATTGAAGTGTGTTTGTTTGTATTTTTTATTTGTAAAAATAATAAAATGTATGTGGGGGGAGAGAACAATGGAGGAAGTGGGAATATGTAGCACCCAAATACCATAATGTTTCTCAAGCAATCACTGCCAGGGTTAGTGAAAATCAGTGTGCTACTGGGTGGGTGGGTTGGGATAAATACTAGAATACAGCTTGTGGAATGTGTGAAGAGCCATTGCTATTTTTCTAGAAAAAGAGGCACCAGAACTCACTGTGAACGCTTCCCTTGTTCTCTTATAATGGCAATGGCGCCCACCTGAGAGGTGCAGGAACAGAGTTCTGGTGCGTTCCGGCTGAAAAAAGGCCCTGTGAAGAGCCACATATCAGTGAATGCTGAAACAATTTGGTGGCAGACCAGTAGGACCATCAGGCACTAGAGGCCAAGATGTCGGAATCAAGACCTGCTATCACTGCTTTCATTTTTAATGACACACAGAACTATATTAAGCCTCAGCTATCAAAGAAATTGTGTAAGTTCGGAATTCTACCAGTGATACATTCCTATTTATAAATGTGACACACTGCTAAAGTCCCCTGAAGCTATACAGGTTGTAGTTATCAAAATATAATAGACACAATAACATATGTTTTTTTAATTATTATTCTGTTAAGAATTCTCAGAGGAAACTGGGTGATGGTGGGGAGATGAATGCCTTCAAGCCGTTGTCCTTTTCTTTTTCAATATCAGTTTTAAAAAATGCTATGCGAGACCATTTTTTTGTCATGAAATATTCAGTCTCAGAGCAAAGAAGCTTCCCTTGTTTCCAGTCTGTCACATTAGGCATTGTACGAGTTATAAAATGGTCATTAGCATGATCAAAAGCAAATATATTACTCAAAGCCTTTAACTAGGATTTTCTTGTTCTGTGCAGTCACTCCAGTATTTAAAGCTAGGCCTTTCCCTCTGTCACTGTCCTCACATACAATCTAATCTACGAGAGAAGGTGGGGGTTCATTGATCCGAAGGCTTTACATTTATTCTCCACAAAGTGCAAATTAATCTGTAATTCACAGGGACTTGAAAGGAAGTGCACGAATGATGTCTCCTTACGTGCTTTACATTCAGTAACAGAAGTTGGATCTGCAGCACAATGTTGCAGTGCAGAGCACTCTCGTTCAGTGTCCAAGCCAACCAGCCATGCCATCTTCCAAAATATTCTCTTCCCTTTTGTCAAGGATAATGGTTCAATATCCTGAAACAGGAATGCTCACTTATGTTAAATTACTGTATATTTTTAACTTGGGGTTTTTCCTTTGGCAGTAGCCCTTATGTGATTGGCTGACTGAGTCACATGAGAGAGACATTCCATTCTGTTGTGACTGTTATTCCAGTAACTGTCATTTTTAACTGCTTTCTGTTTTTCTCTGTGTGTTTGTGAGGGATAATGGCTGCTGAGAGAGGTTTCTTTGGATACTGCTAAGGACAGTGTTGTGTCAGTGTGATCTGTGTGAAGTGAAACAGACAGAGGAAGATCCCTAAACATTAAGAGGAAGAAACCTGTGTAGGAGCTCTCTGTAAGGAACAAAGTGAATAAGCATTAGATTGTAAATATAGTATTCTCAGGTATGAAAGTAAAGTTCTTTTGAATACAGTGGTACCTTGGTAGTCAAACAGCTTGGCTCCTGAACAACTGGCTCCTGAGCGCTGCAAATTGGGAAGTGAGTGTTCTGGTTTGCGAATGTTTTTCAGAAGCCGAATGTCTGATGTGGCTTCCGCAACTTCCAATTGAGTGCAGGAAGCTCCTGCAGCCAATCAGAAGCCGTGCCGGTTTTCAAATGGTTTCAGGAGTGGAACAGACTCCTGGAATGGATTAAGCTCATTTAGTTGTTTTTGGATTTCCACACACTACCAGAAGTAGACATTTTCCCTACTTCTGCAAACATTGGGCCTCCACCGAGCATGTTGATATCTCCCTTTTCTTTTTCAGTAAGCCTGTTTTGGCTACATTGTCATAGTTTGCTATTAACATATTTTTAGATTCATTTACCAATCCACAGAATGCTTTATGAAATGGAAGATTGTGTGGAACATGACCACTCTTTTTTCCACAGGACATTTCATAGACCACATGCTAATCCGCATTCCTATGCACACATCTCACCATTTGGCTAAACAAGAGGCACTGTCACAGTTGAAGAACATGCCAAAGCAGCCATGGAGGGCATGGAACATGGCTGGTGAGAAGTGTGGCTTCAGCAGAGTTCAAAGACCCAGAGAATGAGACAGAAAAACAGAAACCTCTTTTGCAGAGGAATAAATATTTTAAAAAACTGAACAACAACCAGAAAGAGACTTGGACACTGGGGTGATCAAAGCTTTGGGGGTTATGAGGCCAAAATTGCCTGAAGGAGTGCTGTCAGTTGAAAGGGCATGGCAAGCGTTCACAGAACCATGACTCACAAGTCTTTTTCTTTCCTCATTGCACACCTGATAAATCATTACAGTAGAAATGCAGGACCTGGGACTTGAATAAGTGTACCTGTTGCATTATCCTTAAGCACGCTGCATTGTACAGGGATTATTTATTGTATTGAATTAGCTTGCTTTCAGACATCTGCCAGAAACTTCAAACATTCAATTTGCTCTAATAGATATGTGCAAAAAGAAGAAAAAGAAAGAGGTCCTACAGAACTCCTTAAAAGCATGAATGCATTCTAAAATCTCCATTCTGTACATCAGCTTAATACTGTTGTTCAGATCATTACATCTGGTATAAGAAATTCTGTCTGCATCACATTTTATTGAGGGTGAGGAGGATGGCATTGGTTGCTTTAGATTTAAATTGATTGTTTTGACTTATTTTACATCTTTAGAATTTAAATGTTGTATTTTATTGATCAGTTGTAATCCACCTAAAAGCTGGGCTAAAAATCCAAATTTCTGTATATGTGTATGTGCATATACAGGTGATATAAAATATAAAATGCCATTACTTTTTGTAGTTGTGAAATGGTTAGGGTTGTCATATTTTGAAGAGCAAGAAAGAAGACACATTTGCCAACTTCTACTTTTAACTATGCTTTTAACTAATATGGGGAATGCGGGTGGTGCTGTGGGTTAAACCACAGAGCCTAGGGTTTGCCGATCAGAAGGTTGGCGGTTTGAATCCCCGCAATGGGGTGAGCTCCCGTTTTTCGGTCCCTGCTCCTGCCGACACAGCAGTTCAAAGGACGAAGTACAAGTAGATAAATAGGTACCGTTCCAGCGGGAAGGTAAACGGCATTTCTGTGCGCTGCTCTGGTTCGCCAGAAGCAGCTTAGTCATGCTGGCCACATGGCTGTATGCCGGCTCCCTCGGCCAATAAAGCGAGATGAGCGCCGCAACCCCAGAGTCGTCCGCAACTGGACCTAAGAGTCAGGGGTCCCTTTACCTTTACCTTACTTTTAACTATGGATCGCTATGACTATTCTCAATTTACATACATGTGAAAAAGAGGATGTGCCCTGGAAAAAGAGGACATATGGCAACCCTAGAGATGGTTTAAAAGATTTGCTTCGTGAGATGGAAAACACACAAATGACACACACACATACCCAGCAATGTGTGAAAAGCATAATAATACACTAAATAACTGAGAGTATGCTGCTTTTTAGTAGTACTAAAGCTAGCAGCCTCACTTTGTCTAATGGTAATCTTGGCCCTGTTTCATCCCATAAAGTATGCTCATGTTGTGTGACCATACATGCACTCAAGTGCACACACAGTATTAAAACGGTGCTCTGCTGTATAAGCACAGCCAGATTATACTAGAAGATATTAGAGTCCTGATTTGTTTGTAGCAAGAAATAAATTAATAATAATAATAATAATAATAATGAGATAATAAGCAGTTTTAGGAAGGGAGTTTGGGGGGAAATGGAAAAAGAAATTTTAAAAAATGGTTTTCAGTTATACCCTCTATTTATAAAACTGAATGAATGTACTTTCTATGACTAGAGTAAAAGTATACCAAGCTTTCAACTAGCCCTCTATTTGAAGTCATGGTGCTGCAACTGAAGAGTAAAAGGGACTAGGTGCAAATCCTGAAGGACAAGAGATGGGTTTATTCCTTAAAATTTGCTAGTACAGTCTCAGGTATCACGAAAAAGCACTTGATGCCTTATCAATGTCATGCCAAGCATTTCCCAAAGCACCCTGTGTTGCCTTGTAATCGTTTAGGTCAGACCCATTGTTAACACCCAGCATGGCCTGATATATGTTGGGGCCCATAGTCCAAAGGAGACCCACTGGGGCTGATGCCATCAATCATTTAACTCTTATCTGAATCAGCTATTATTTGGATTAGCTGAATGAAGCCACCTGCAGCTGCCACACCACCTCAATTATTGCCAAATGCCTCTGGATCAGGCACTGAGGGGCGATAAAGATGGTGGGTGCTGCTTGGACCCTGGGGTGAACACCCCTGCCAGCTTCTGGAATTGCCCTGGTAAGATTATGAAGGGGCAGGCTGCAAGCAGGGATGGGCGGTATTGCTTAGAAGGCTACAACAGAAAAGGCTACAGCAACCAGCACTACCTTAACTTCTCAGTGAAAGCCCACTAGGGTTGCACTGCGCAGAACACATATTTAACATATTCCTTCTATATCTGTATTTAAAATTAATGAGAAATATTTTACACATTTCTTTAAGTTGCATTGTACGTAGCAATGGCTATCTTACTGTTCTTTTTATCTGGCTGATATTTTAATACACCAACAATTCACCAATAAGAATGGCTTAACAGAAAAAAAATAAATCACTGAAATGGCTGCAGTGCTTTCGATGAATTGGGGGTGCCACACTGCGCTTTCCTGCTTCTTTGATGAAATTATTAGCCCATCAGGGAGTCCATGAAGTACAATGATATCTGAAAGTTTCATCTGACCTGTGCATGTGCACCAAGAGTATTTTCTTATTTTAAAAAAAGACAAATTCAATACAAATCCTATTTAGCAAGGAGATCCAAAATTCGAAATAAAATTAAAAGTTTATTTTATCGTGCACTTAGTTACATTAATAGCAAGCTACAGTTGTAAACTCATGTTAGAGTAAATTGGATCATCCATTATTTAATTTTGTTGTGTGTTTTTTTTAATAAAAAAAAACAGAGTAAATTTTGTATTGGATTACTTTCCAAGAAAATCAATAAATCACTTGTGCATGCAAACTGAGCTGCAGACTTAAGAAAGCTGCATTTACTTAATGATTGCCGCTTGCCTTTAATTATTGTTGTGAAGAATGCTTCTGGTTTTACTTGAAAGAGCAAAATGAAGATGAAAGTGTCCTCTGTGTGCCACTCATTTGTGTATTAACAGCAGCATGGCATCTCCCGCAATAAATATCAATCAACTGCTTGTTCCTTTGGGGCATTCATATATATGGCTCCATCAACTCGGGCTTCAGGGCAGTTTACAAATTTAAAGGGATAAAATACAGCTGAAAGTCAGCAATTCAGAAATACAAAGAAAACAAGAAAACAAGGCATCTTTGCTCCCTTTCAAAAGTGACAGCAAAGCTGACTAACCAACATTTGACATTAAAAGAAGCCCTAGGTCAGGGGTCTGCAACCCGCGGCTCCGGAGCCGCATGTGGCTCTTCTACACCTTTGCCGTGGCTCCGGGGCGGATACTAGCGAGGGGAGGAGGCACATTGTGCGCCCCGACACTCCCCACTGTGGCGGGCGCTGTACTGGCTGTGACATCGCATGGGGGCGGTGCGTGCGTTAGTCACGCACCGTCCCGACGTCACCTTCCCGCCTGCCCGCCCACTACATTGTAAGGGGCATGTACGCTGGTCACTGTTTTGAAGGGGAGTGAAGAACACACACACACAAAAAGGTAACTTGTTTATTTAACGTTTATTTCTATGAGGAGGAGTAATTCTGGGGGTCAAACAAAGAAATAATAAAAAAGTGACAAAAAAGTTATTTTTATAATGACGAGTTTTGTGGCTCCCAGTTTTTTTTTCTTCGGAAACGGGTCCAAGTGGCTCTTTTTGTCTTAAAGGTTGCAGACCCCTGCCCTAGGTCTTCTTGAGAAAGGAAGACAGTGACCTGGTTTGCATATCACGGTAAGCCAAATTGTGGCTTACCGGACTAGTAAATTTGTTCCTCCCAGCTTTGCTCGTTCCTGGTCTTTTTAGCTTGGGTGCCGTGCGGTGTGGTGCAGCAGCTAAGCCAACATTTGAACCCATCTGAACCTGAGCATGTGCTTAAACTTAATCACAATTGCAGGTTGGTTTAGCAGCTGCACTGCGCTGAACTAAAAGGATCAAAGCTGATGGAAGCTCCTTCCTAAGAGCCTGCACATTATTTGATGCTAAGACATGGTTTGGTTTGGCATTGCCATCTAAGAACAACACGATATCACTTCTTGAGGAGATCATAAATAAAAGTAGAAGGATTCAAGGACATTCTCATTAACAGAACAGATAAAATAAGTCTTTAAATCTCTCCCCAATTCTCTTCCTTTCCCCCCCCCCCACTGCAGTTTCAAGATGCAGTGACTTTTTTGAGAGAGAAAAAGTAATCTTCAAAGTTTATAAAATATTTATTAGCAAGCATTTGGAATAAAGAAACCTGGGTAAAATACAAATTGGGTTAAAATTGTCAATCCACACACACAAAATGTGTGGTTCCTGGAGGTCTACCACCAATTTTCAAACTCACAAAGTACTATACAGAAGTTTCTAGAAATCATGTTTAGACCTATTCATCACTTAGGGTGATTTGAAAAGAAGAAGAATTTATGCCTTTTAAAATGGCATGAATCATGGATTAACAATGAAATAAAAACGATCATTCATTTTTCTTTTCATACAATCACAGAAAGCAGAATCACAAAGTTATGCAAAAGATTCATCAGCCAGAAACAGTGCAATATCAAAGCATTTTTCCTGCAGAGAACTTTTTCTGCTCTTCATAAGTAGGAGTAGCATTAGGCACTTTGGGTAACATATCCCTCTATTCAGAGTAAAGTTCATTTCCATTTGCAGTGTCAAAGTCATAGAAACAATGTCAAGAATCAAAATAATGCTCTCTGGTGAAATAAAATGCAGTTAGGAGGGGAACCTTGAACTTAGCAGTAATATTTGCACCATTCTCTGTTTTAGGACGGGGCTTGTTATGCTGCCTTCTCTAAATAAGTAATGCTTTTCCTAAAGTTGCAAGAAAAACATTAAAATTATACTACTTAATGTGGCTTACTCTTTAGATAAAAATTATGCACAGGATTGCAGCTTAAAGGGGGGACACAAAAAGATAAATGCAGATGGATTTATGAGAATAGCAGGACACTTTTAAAATATAAAATTATTTTTCATTATTTTTCCAAATTATTACAAAACAAACTGAATTACTTTAACTTAATACAATTTCTTAAAATCAGGTTTCCCACTCCTGTTGCAAACCTATGTCATTTACTCCCATAGCTGCATCATTTCTTATCTAGTGTCCAGTTGTCATCCTTTACTTGCTGTTAAACCATTCTTCCAGCTGACTGTTTTTTCCTCCTTACAAACAGTGCCTCTTTTACATCTTATAAATATAAAATTTAGTTCATGTGTGTAGTCCTTCATATACATTTTTGTTCCAGAGCTGGTGTGCTTAGAGAGTTCTTTCCTATCTTCCATTGTTCACTTGTTGCAGTGTTTATCTGGATGATCCAAGATCACATTCCATTCCTTCCACTGTTTACAGCAGGCATCCCCAAACTTGGCCCTCCAGATGTTTTGGGACTACAATTCCCATCATCCTTGACCACTGGTCCTGTTAGCTAGGGGTGATGGGAGTTGTAGTCCCAAAACATCTGGAGGGCCAAGTTTGGGGATCCCTGGTTTACAGACTAGCATACAACCCGCAGCCATAAATAACTCACAGGGTGCATTTCCAGGCTTCCACCATTAAAATCCCCTCCACAGTTCTTTCTCAGCACACAGTTAAGAACAAGATCTTTTCTCGAATTCAGCCTCTTTTCCGCATCTGTTCAGCTGCAGTTCATTCTTTTCCCCCACTCACTGCATTCCTCAAAAAACACCCCAGTCCAGAAATGGTCGTAGATAAAACCCATTCAGCCTTGATCAAGGCGGGGGGGGGGCATAGCAAAACCTTATTAAATTTCTTATTGAGCATAGATCAAAAGCCTTTCACCTCTTTTCAAAATGTCAGACAGAGTAACAAATCAACGGCCACACACATCTCTTTCATTGTGCAGGGGAGAAAAACAGAAAGAAAACAATAAGGAAGCACAAAGCTCCTTGTCATCCCCCTTCCTTTCCTGGCTGTTGTAAGAATTCTCAAGCTTCAGAAAAAAAACATTCAAATATCTTCAGAAAGCCAAGCCCGGTACTTTCGGCAGCTGATTGGTTGTAGCCCATTAGCATATCTTGGTCCAGGAGTGCCTCTTGATTAAAGCCAACTGTCCAGATTAAGAAGGAACCATCCACAAATCATGCCGGTAATGGAGGCTCGTCCATGGCAAGGGCACACTCCTGGTTTGCTCCCACTCTGCCTTTCAGGTCGGCAGACATCGGGTTGCGCAGCACTGTGAGATGCAGTGAACTCCCCAGACCACACTGAGGAGTATCACAATGATTTATGCCTCATAAATCCTCCCTTTCCCCTGCCTGAATTTCCTTGCAGCCCACAGAGCGCTGTGAAGAACAGCCACCATTGACTCGTGACGTAGCCGGAAACCTAGCAGGACAGTCTTGAGACACTAATGTGTTAGTGCGAGTTAACCAGCAGGGGCACCAATTTACATGAGGGTGGAGAAGATTCGCAGCATGGTTAAAAGGACTACCCTTTCAGTATTAAATTGGAAAATAAACTTGCTTTTAAAAAGCATGTGTTGTGGATGTTTTTGTGCCTAATAATAATAAGAGAGAAAAAATACTTCTCAGGAGTGACATATGGTCCAAAACACGGTGGGGTCAGAAACTGTGCCCCGCCCCACCATTGTGCCCCATTAACATGGCAAGATTGTTTTGAAGAACAGCCTCAAAAAATCATCTAGCATTGTCAAAACCGTTGCTCTCAGCACAAGCAAGTAGCCGCCTAGTTTTTTGCCCCAATGAAAGAACTCAAATTAACACCAGATATTTTTAACACATGTGTTTATTCAGGGCTGAGTCAGTGTGTTCCACCACCCAAAAAACTCATGTGGCGAACCCATTGATGGGGAGTAACATCTGAATGCCTTTGCGTATCAAGGCCCTGAGAGGCCAAAAGGCCCCACAGGCTGGGAAGATGATCTGGCCTGCAATAGGCTGGTTTACCAGGGAGGCCCAGGGCCCACCCACAAAACCACCCGCCAGATAAGGGGGCGAAGGGACTTCTCCCTTGAAACAGTTCAGTAGCTCATATATAACATTGACATGCCAGAACCAAGGTGGCTTGGATTATTAGACAAGGCAGGATATATATTTCTTTAGAAATATATACAATTGTAATTCTAATGGGTTGATAAATACTTTTTAGATGCATTGTAATGCTAGGATGTTAGGATAAGCAGTCAAGCTAGTGCTCTTCAAATGAACATTATTCTGTTTTGCAAGTATGAAATGAGACAATATCTGCTTAGTTGCCCAAGAAAGTAGCTAATTAGGAAGCTAAACCTGAGCAGCTAATAGTTAGAATCTAAAGTCTAGCATGGTCTGCTTGAAAGGTCTTTGATTCTCAGCTGTTTTCTGTGTTTTGCTTTCATCTGTCAGTGGAAGGGCAGCTCTTGGGCATTTAAATTTATCTGGCATTGTTAGGAAACAACACTGTGTGAAGCACTGGCCAGAACAAAGACTACATTGGTGTTCACGTGTAACATCCAGGAAGTACACAAAACGTTGAGCTGCACATGTAATGTCCAGTGGGTGTCCAGGCTGTGTACCTCTGTACACAATCAATGAGCTGACCAAATCAATACATATGCACACATGCATAGAGACAGTTTTTAACTGTGCTCAGAGTAACATGCGGAGAAGCCTCAGAACAAACAACTTTTAAAAGTTGGAAGTAGGGATAACATGAGTGATGTATAATGGGAGTGTTGTTCAGTATGCATCACTACACAAAGGTAGATGTAGAAATAAGAGAATTTTCCTTTTTGGACCAGGAAAAGTTCAAAACTCCAACATCTAGCCATTATTCTTCCATTCAAACCAATCAATTAGCAGGACCCACAAAGCATTAGACTAATATGCATACTGACGCTATCTATTACTTATACTAACCAAATTGTTCTATGATCATGGCTCAGGAAAAAAGCAAAAGAAGTTCAGACCGTATTTTCATATTGGGAAACATGGCTAACACCCATGCACATGTAAATAAGCATTCACAGATCACAGAATCAATGGGGGAAATTAGATCTCAACAGTGAACTTGGGAGGGAAAGGGAATGAGCATCCATAAGAATGGCCCCTGATTTGCAAACCATGGTTTTCAGGGACCTAGCATTTCATCTGCACCAAACCATATCAGTATAGAACCAACTTTTTTTTTAGTAAAGTCAACACAAACTTTCTGTTTAACTTTTTCAAGATGAATTACTAAAGATTGCCTCAAGACAGGTTGATCATCTGTAACCTTTGCTCACAAAAATGACTTATATTTAAAAAAGAAATTTGGGGGATCAATAGAGCTGCGTTACTCTGTCATTTTGAAGAGTGCTGAACATTTTGAGAAGCAATTTCCTTAAAGCAACTCATTGAAAAAAGACTACAATTCAAAGATGGATATCTATGCCCAGTTTAATGCTTTTATGTCTCAGATGATTTAAAAGTTAACAGATGCACTTATGCTTATCCTCTGCTAGGGGATAATTTCACTCTTGACATGTAGAAATTAGATCTGTCTGGTACTCGAACCATCTGTCCACAAAAGAAGAGAAAACTCCATTTTTAGGACCAGCTGTAAGCACCAACAAGAGTAACCGGGATCAGATATAATGAATGAGATATGATTAATCTTGACTTGACCTTGGGGGTGGGGGCAGCCGGGAAACCTCAGGTGTCCCAGTGCCTTTAGATGCCATCTGGAAGACAAATGAATGTAAATGATTCCATTTTTACACCTAGCACTTAATAGCAGAGAGTAAAATGTACCACCACAAAACCTAAATCAGTGCAATATTAGAGGACTTTGTAAAAACGCACAACTGAATACACAGATAGATCTGTTGACCTCAGTCTGCTTATGAGTTGCATCTTCCAATGCTTCTGCCATTTCCTCCTTATTTTTCTGTTTCCCTCCATCACCTAACCAGACAAATTGATCCTGAACTCCAATTCTAACATTAATAAATTGTCTTTGGAGAACTACAAATAAGAACACTCCATACAAGGTTTTCCTAAGTCCTATGGTGAGATCAAAGCCCTGGCATGGCAGGAATGAAGACCCTGTGGCTCTCCAAATGCTGTTGGACTCCAACTCTCTCATCAACCCCAACCAGCATATCTAGTTTCTAGGGATTATGGGAGTTAAGAGTCCAGCATCATCTGGAGAGCATTAGGTTCTCCATTCATGCTCTGCAGAAAGAGGGTGAACTGTGCCCGACAGGAGGGGGAAGGAATAGGTATGCTCCTTTCACAATGAAAGTATTGCGGGCAAGCCATTCACCACATCTATGGAGCAGCCAGTCAACAACTAACAATGAAGCCCTCACCCTGTAAATACAGTGGTACCTCGGGTTACATACACTTCAGGTTACATACGCTTCAGGTTACAGACTCCACTAACCCAGAAATATTACCTCAGGTTAAGAACTTTGCTTCAGGATGAGAACAGAAATCATGCAGTGGCGGCGCAGCAGCCCCATTAGCTAAAGTGGTGCTTCGGGTTAAAAACAGTTTCAGGTTAAGAACAGACCTCCAGAATGAATTAAGTTCTTAACCCGAGGTACCACAGTACACCTCTTAGGGGAATGCGTTTAAACTATACACAGAAGGTTTGAAACAAAATATGTTTTGAACATTTGATAAAATTATTATAGAATTGAAAGCTACCAGAAACACCTGCGAGCTTCTAAGATTTGACCACTATGAGACGAGATGCCAGTGAACTGTCCTATTTACGTTATCATTAAGGCAACTTCATATTAACTATGTTTCTGGGAGTTAACACAAGCATTAGTACAGAGTTCTCAAAAGTCACCTTTTAACATAAAACATCTGCTTTGCTTACCTAGATGAAGTTATGAAAGGGAAAATAAGGGGGGAACTAGAAAAGCCCCCTGGGCTTCTTTGATACACAGATGCTTTGATCACATCCAAGGGTTGTGTGTGTGTGTTTTGCCCAACTGCAGGAAACCTTTGCACAGTACTATGCACCATTTAATCACCACAGACTGCCTGTATGAATTTGGATGCTGATCATCAAAGCAGCAGATTGTGTCTGATTGCATATTGGCAGAGGTACACCTTTGGTGATGAAGGCATTCAAAACTGCAAAAACACTCTGGATTAGACAGATAGGAAAAACAAGAGATGAAGGGTAAACAGGAGACCAAGCAATTTCCTGCCTTAAAACAAATGTGACCACCTATTTAAGAATTTAATTTTCACAGAACTGAACACTCTGTTTCAGTAACAGTGAGAGCTGCCGATACCTGAGCACTTATTAATGTTATATCCCTACAATTCTCAAAAAAAAACAACCCACAAAAAATGTTTTAGTAAGCCAGTTTACAAACTACGCAAAACAACAATACACTTTAACAGCAGCTACTACTATGCTATAAGATCCATTGTCCTGTGATATCATATATGAGTTTGTACTACTGATGAAGCCTAGGACAGCGAAACAAGGCTAATATTCTGGAAATCCTTGCCTTAGACTCTGTGAAAGGATTCTGTGGAACTGCAACAACCTTTCATGTGGATTGTTGGACTCTATGAACAGACACGTGGAATAGACACTTTCACATATATGGACGTTATGCATAAACTGATTAGAGAATGAAAGCTTTTCATGAGTCTTATCTTCATGGCTTGGTCTGCCTTTCTGCAGACACATCTCAAGCCATGACCGTATCCATGCACTGAATCCATCTAGAGCCTTCTTGCTCTCTGCTCCCTTGAACTCGCCACATAGGGTCTTTGGTCAAACCACTTTGGTTGTAACCGCTAGGATCATTGCCTGCTGTTTTCCTCGTCCACTAAGTCTCCACGACCTGTACCTGCATTTTAAAGCTTTTCCTTTTGAGGAGAGGAAGAACTCCAAATTAATACGCAATGTTGACGTCATCCCCTGTATTTTCTGTAACTCTTGGACAGGGCTAGATTACTAAATAGGCACCCACACATTTTAGGCGCCCCACAACAATGGATCAAAGTAATACTGATTTGATCTTGAACAAAAATTACAGTCAAGCTTTCTTAGTTCAGTGTTATCCCGTAAGAGTGCACACACAAGGGGGTCCCCAAAATTTTGACTGTCTAGGGGCCTCCACAGGGTTGAATCCAGCACTGCTCTTGAAAGACTTGTGTGCGCGCGTAAATATGGAACAGAACGACCAGCACTACCATCACCCAGGAACTGCAGCTGAACAAGATTTCCCAATGTATGTTTACAATCATGATTGTTACTGCTTTTGTCTATCTGGGTATTTCCTAGGTTGTCAAGTTTATGTCAGTAAGTGCTAAGTAAGCAATCAATCATTATAACAGCTTTGCTTACCCAGGGAGTCAATTAGTTCCTCCGATATCTTGCACTATCTTCAAGAGAGCTGCTGCCAGTCTGTATATAATAGACAATACTGAATGAGATGGACCATGAATAAAAAGGCCACCTCAGAGCATTATGTAAGCACAGTTTACATGGGAAAGGAACTGGTATCCCACCTGCATTTTTTTTTTTTTAAATTTAGAATATATATACCCCACTTTTACCACACCAGGGTCTTGTTCTGCTCCCTCCAGCATGTCTGCGCCTAGAATGTCCATACTCATTTTCTTGTTACAGTGCATTTATCTCACACCTTTCTTCAGTCATGGAACTCAAGGAACTCATGGAACTCAAGGCAATGGACATGAGGTTCCCAAGCCATCTCTCATTCAGCCATTGACCAGATATGGCTCAACTTTAGCAAAATGGATGCATAGTGTGTTCTCAGGTTCAACACACACAGAACACAATCCATGTAGGGCCTAGCTGAGAAATCTGTGCAGTTGGTTATACACAAAGATGAAGACCTCAAAATATGACATGAGGGAGGTGGGTAATTGTGATCCCAACATATGTGTGAGACAGATCCGTATCTCAGTGTGCCGAGCTGTCCAGACCAGAAAACCACTTCCTCCCCGAAAGCAGACTGGAAATCTAATATTAGCTTGGCAGTATTTCAATTTACTAGGATAATAATCAGCTAACAGCTGAATTAGAAGCCAAATAGAGCAATAAATGATAATTACAAGCATCTTATATGATAGCAGTTTTACTAATAGGAAACAGTATGTACAATTAGTCAAATTCATAATCTCAAAACCCCAGAGGTTGTATATGCCTTTTCCCATACTTGTGTTGAGACATATTGGGATGACAATAGTGTAATCAGAGTAAGCAGGTGTGCAAGAATCTCAGCCAAGTCCCCATTACAGCTCAAGTTGCTCATTTTTCTTTCTGCGCAAGCACAGAGACAAGCAAATCCATTTTCATTTTATTATTCCTTTTCCTGATTTCCTGTTTAATACAATGACAGGAATAGTGAACGGTTTTTCAGGGTAAGGGCTGCATTCCCTCCAGGGCAGTTTTCTGGGGGCCACAGGCCCATGGCAGGCAGAGCAATAAATTAGAATGTTGTCTTTGTATAGGAGGCTAGTTCCTTCATGGACCCACTCATACTCATTTACCTTCCATGCAAACATGCAAGAAATATTGTAATCGAAGTCCAAAGACACATTCCAGCTGGGCAAAAACACTTGAGGGCGTTGCAAGGCAGGGCTGGTGAGGGCAGTGTCCTGGATGGGGTGTGGCCTGGAGTGAGAGCCTGCAGGCATCTGCCTCCCACCTAGCCTGAGCATCACCATCTCTCTACTAGGACTACATGTGTTAAAACTACTACTGTTCGAGCCCAGGAGTGAAAAGGTAGGTAAAAAGGTAAAGGGACCCCTAACAGTTAGGTCCAGTTGTGGCCAACTCTGGGGTTGCATCGCTCATCTGACTTTATTGGCCAAGGGAGCCGGCGTACAGCTTCTGGGTCATGTGGCCAGCATGACTAAGCTGCTTCTGGCGAACCAGAGCAGCGCACGGAAATGCCATTTACCTTCTCGCCGGAGCGGTACCTATTTATCTACTTGCACTTGACGTGCTTTTGAACTGCTAGGTTGGCAGGAGCAGGGACCAAGCAACAGGAGCTCACCCCATCGCGGGGATTTGAACCGCCGACCTTCTGATCGGCAAGCCCTAGGCTCTGTGGTTTAACCCACAGCGCCACCCGCATCCCTTAAAAAGGTAGGTGGTGGTCAGTAAAAGGAAGGGGATGCCAGCAATAATGGCTTGCTCCTGATGGGGAAGAGGAAAGGATACCACGAAATGTGAGTGAAAGAGAAAGAAGGGGTGTGTGTGTGTGTGTGTGTGTGTGTGTGTGTGTGTGTGTGTGATGTACCAGGACTGTTTATGGGCCCAGTCTCCATGCAGTCAGTAGAAAAGGCTGAATGGAGGTGGGCTCTCTTTCCACAACTGATAGCCCTACAGAAGCTAAGATTTCTGTTTCATAGCCTATTTGTATACAATTGTACCTATGAAGACATCATCTCCTTCTGAATGCATGGAGGGTTCAGTGAGCCCAGCCAGCAGGATGATATCACTCCCTCTAGCCCAAAAACAGAGGTGGGGGAGATCCAAAGTATTAAAATAAAAAAGACCAGATAACAGAGGAAGAGACAGCAACGGGTATCTATCTAACATTATTAAATCAAACTAACAAAGGAAGCCCTTGGAAAACACAAAGTTGCTCCAGCGATTTTGCTACAGAGAATTCTTCATCAAAGAAGCTTGGTACAAATTCATATCTCAGCGCAGGCACTATCAAACGTAGATATCTGAATCCTTTTAATTTTAACCACCCTTCCTTTGATAATTCCATTGTCTCAAATTAGGATGGCCTCAGGCTTAATAGCATTCATCCTTAATTCCTATCTGCCATTGATTAAAGCTATATTTAAGAGAATTACTTGGCCTTCTATAAAATCATTACTTTTGTTTTTCTCGTAAAATATCGGTCGGATTATCATGTTCCAGAAATGTTAAAGACCTTTCTCTGAAAGCTGCTTCGTCAATAGCATGGATCGAATGGGATAAATCTATGTGCCAATATTTGCTTTATTTACTTATAGTGGCTAAATGATCCAAGGGTTGGAGAGGGAGGGGGAAAAGGTCAAGTTAGCAACCTCTTGGGAAGTTTCATTTGCAAAAGGAACCTACAATTTCTCAAATACTCTTTGAATCGTTCTTCAAGAAATGGAATCTGGTGTTCTACCGGCTGCATTCATATCAGTGAAAAAGGAATGGAATGAAGAATATGGAGGTCAAAGATGACTTGCTCATAAGGAGGTGAACCAAGGTGAGAAATATGTCAACACATTCACGGGGGAATGTGAAGTGAGACAAATCATCTAATTTACTCCAGCAAATGATGGCGGCACAGCAGCCAAATTTTTGAGACCCAATAAAGGAGGACCCGCCACAATGTCACAAATGCACATTTGAGTTGCATGTTATTCTTCCCACTGGTATTTATGATAATTTTAAATTTGCAATGTGATTACATGCACGGGGCCACAGAGCTAGTAGCTTATTAGATCTAGCAGTGTGGGGCTGAATGGTTGGGGCCAGAGCGTGGTTAACCCCCTCTGCTGTGCACCAGGTTGCTCTTAAAAACTGCCTGTGGCACCCTGGTGGTTTGTATGTGCTCTGGGGCAGGTCGCGGCTGAAAGGAACAGGTCTTACGGGTGTCTTAGGGGCAGGGCCATGACTCAGTTGGCAGGCGGAAAATCCCAGGTGCAATCCTGGCCCAACTGCCCTGGCTGCCAATTAGTTTCTGGACACAATTCAAAGTGCTGGTGTTGTAAAGCCTTACATGGCTCAGGACCGCAATACAGTGGTACCTCGGGTTACATATGCTTCAGGTTACAGACTCCGCTAATCCAGAAATAGTACCTCAGGTTAAGAACGTTGCTTCAGGATGAGAACAGAAATTGCGTGGCGGCGGCAGGAGACCCCATTAGCTAAAGTGGTACCTCAGGTTAAGAACAGTTTCAGGTTAAGAATGGACCTCCAGAACGAATTAAGTTTTTAACCCAAGGTACCACTGTACTGCAAGGACCTATACGAACCAACCCAGACCCTGGGATCATCATCTGAGGCCCTTCTTTGTGTGCCCCCTGCACGAGAGGTCCAGAGGGTGGCAACACAAGAGTGGGACTTTTCTGTAGTGGCTCCTCTGCCCAGAGAGGCTCACCTGGCAACATCATTGCATGTCTTCAGGCAACAAACAAAAACGTTCCTCTTTACCCAGGCCTTCAGCCATGAAACAATCTATGGTCTGTTAAATGTGGGAGGGGGACTGTTATTATATATTTTTTAATCAATATGCTGTGTGTTATGAGAGTCAGTGTGGTGTAGTGGTTAAGAGCGATGGACTTGTAATCTGGTGAACTGGGTTCGCGTCTCCGCTCCTCCACATGCAGCTGCTGGGTGACCTTTGGCTAGTCACTCAGCCTCACTCAGAGTGTTTGTTGTGGGGGAGGAAGGGAAAGGAGATTGTTAGCTGCTTTGAGACTCCTTAGGGTAGTGATAAAGTGGGATATCAAATCCAAACCCTTCTTCTCTTCTTTGTTATTATGCCGAGTAAATTATGTTTTTGCTGTTGTACACTGCCCCGGGATCTTTGGATAAAGGGAGGTATATAAATGGAATAATGATTATGATGATGATAAATACTTCATTGTTTGAGGGGATGATCCCTGCTGCTTTGAAAGAAGCAGTAGCATGGCCGTTCCTGCAGAAATCAGCCCTGGTCCCCTTAGACTGGAACAACTATCAACCAGTTGCAAGCACTATTGGATGACAAATATTTAGATTCATTCCAATCTGGGTTCAGTCCTGGACATTGGGCTGAGCTGGCGTTGGTTGCCTTGATGGATGACCTTTGAAGAGAGTAGGACAAGCGGGGGGCGGGGTGACTTGCCCCTGCTTCTTGCTGCTTTTTTCATGTTTTATATAGTGTGCAACTGTTTTAGTAATGATTTAATTGTTTTATTTTCTTTGTAAACTGCTTTGAGTTTGTTTGTTTTTACAATCAAGTGGTGTATACATTTTATGAAATAAAGAAATAGGTAAATAATTCTAGGGTTACTGCACTGAAGGCTCTCTTCTGAGTAATGAATGAAGCTTGGTTTATGGTATGGGCAGCCCCCACACTATGGACAAAAGGCAAAGTCTCTTCACCATGGATTTTTTTTCAGGGATTTGGGTGGGAGACATAAAATCAGCTTCAGATCTGTGATTCCTGATCCCATGTTCCTAGTTATATTTGACTGCCATTTTTCTTCAGAAACAAGCACAGAAAGCATTGTGAAGAGGATTCACATTTCCAGACTATTCAAACGTAGGACACCCAGTTTTTTAAACCATTCGTGATATTTCTCTCTCTCTCTCTCTCTCTCGCTTTTATCCTCACACATCTTACATCTCCTGGTCCTCATCCCTTTGTACAATTCCTATTTTATTTTATTTTTGGTGTGGTTTTCATTGTCTCCTCCTCGCACCATTTACTTTCTGCTACATCCACAGATCTATTTGATCTTCCAAGGGTGCTTCCGAGAGGTGATACCTTTTGTAGATAACTTTTTTTTTAACTTCGCCTTTTTATCATTGCCCTAGAAGTTTTAATGATCAAATGTATAGATAGGCATTGGATTTGCGCAGATTTTGACCTCCCCACCCCCTGTACATACCAATATCTGTGCAAGTATTCCTAAATGACAATAATATTGTAGACTAAACTGAGCTCATGAAGCCTGGGGCAATTTAGCTGAAAGTCAGCACAGGTTATTTTGTACTCATTAGAAGTCTAGGAGTTGTTGTTCGAAATAAGAATCACCCCAAGTCGGAGAGAAGACTTTCATTACATTGTCTCCTCTATAGGTTATAATTTTCTGTTTATTTTTCTGTTGCACTCTGTAACTCTTTCCACCTTACTTCAGCCTTAAGACAAGGATAGCCAAACTGTTGTTGTCTATGCTCTGGAAACCTCTAGATTAGATTCAGGTAAAGGTAAAGGTAAAGGACCACTCATGTTACAAGCTCTTGTATTTGCATGTCGAGGTCCCCAATACACCCCAAAGGAAAACACAATTGACACTTAATTTTTGTTTAATTTTTTTTGGCATAATTTTGGCGATAACTTTATTCAAATACAGCAATGTGAGTGGTTGCTTAGGCATTGGTAGCACTAACTGCCCCCGCACGGGGACAGCTCTGACATTCGCACCCCCCACGAAGTCAGGAAGGGTAAGTCACCTGGTGAGAGAGACAGGACTGGGAACCATGCCTCACCTCTCCCCAGCATGCTCCCAGGGGCTTGTGTGGCCCTAGCCCCTTGCCAGGGGGTTTTGGACAAAAGCATGGGGGAGCCCCTGGGTTCCTTTAACGGTAAAAGCCTTCAGCAGCAGCAGCAGCATTTGGGGGGGCAGGCACAGCTGAATCCATACCCCTCCAGCAACCAATTCCAGACCAATGCCTAACCGCAAACCTTACAAGTTGTGGCAATTTGCTACGCGGTAGGCAAAAACCAAGTGGCACACACTAATCAGCCAAATGGCAAAATTCCTACTGGGCCCCTGCCCCAAAGCAGACAACCCCATGACAGGCAATAGCAAGGTCAAGCAAACAGCCTAACATTAGGGAAGGGAGGGCAGGTGATCCGAATCACGCAGCAAAAGAGGACATCCGTTGCTGCGTGCCTTGTATTTAACAAATAGGGCTGTCAATCACTAAATGGCAACATCTAAATTTCCCCAGGAACAGCCCGCCCCTGCTTACGAGTTGGCCAAACCATCTGCCCAGAAACAGCAAGGTGTCTTGGAATCCCCAACCGCAACATGTGCTCTCCGTGATGGAGAACACGCTTTACATTATACAGTGGTACCTCGGGTTAAGAACTTAATTCATTCTGGAGGTCCGTTCTTAACCTGAAACTGTTCTTAACCCGAGGTACCACTGTAGAACATTTACTGCATACCAAGATGCATCAACATGTGGGAAGAATGATGGTCCACTGCCTTTTATGTCTTTGGTACAGGGCCGGCACACCCATGAGGCAAGGTGGGTGGCTGCCTCAGGTGGCAGAAATCACAGGGACCATATGGAACTTGCCGAAGTGACTGGGAGACTCCGAGACCAGAGAGAAGGGACGGTGGAAGAAGATTGGAAGAATATTTGAAAAAATATGTTAATATTTAAATCTTAGAATAGCTTTGGAAGTGTGGATATAGGCTGTAGGGTTAGAAGCAGAAGATAGCGTATTTTAAAGTGTGATTAAAAAAATGTTTAAAATTATGATATATGTAAACTGCTAAAGATGAAGTAAAATGAAAATCAGACAGGGCGGACTTGGGGAAACTCATCTAACAATGTTTAGAAAAAATAAGAATTTGTTTGTATTGTTTGTTTTTTTCTGTTTGTGTTGTTTATTTGTGTTATAAAATTAATAAAAACTCTTGGGAAAGAAAAAAAAAAGGAATCACAGGGCAGCAGATCCGGCCTCCAAGGAATGCATTGCCAGCTGCTGCTAATGCTACTGCTACTTCTGTGACAACAACAGCTTCAGTATGCTCCTTGGAGACCACATCTGCCATCTCTTCGGCAGCCCCCCACCCATATCACCTCTACAACAGCCTTTCAGTAAATAGGGGGTGATGCTTGTCTCCTCCCACTCTTGTTCCTGAGGCAGATCTTTATCCCACCCCCCTTTTTCCTGATCTTCATTCACCCCTTCTTGCCCGGCCAGTGGGGGGGGGATCATTTTGTGCTTCGTCTCAGGTGCCCAAAAGTCTTGGGCCAGCCCTGCTTGGGTATAAGCACCAGGAAGCTGCCCATAAGGCTGCCTTTGTTTGAAACAGTCCTCGGTGAGAAGGAAGAATGCCCTAGACAAGCCCAAGGTTTTAATTTGCCATTTAAAGGAAAACAAGAGAACTGTAATTTTCAATAGAAGGAAGAGCAGCAATTGCTGTTTTAGATTCAACTCATTTAAAAGGCTAATGTGCTGGCAGATCCAGTAAGGAAGAAAAAAGTAGACTGTAACAAAAAAGCATATTTCTCTATTGTGCTTATTCTTTCACTTCTAAACCTTTAATACCCAGTTGACAATAGCGCATCTTGCAAGTTAAAATTATGAAATGTGTTCTGCTTGCTATATTGTGAGAAAGCGCCATGATCATATCACTTCATTATCAATTCACACCCGCGATTAGCATGCTGATTTTATTATTGTCCTTCACTACTGAGAATAGAAGAATCCTGTATAATTGCTATCTCTCAGGCAGCTAACCACTGCAGATTTCCTAAAGCCTTTGGCATTTTATTGTATAGGTAGGCCAAAATACAACAGAAGCTTCAACATGCATGAACCCAGCTTCATTGGATTGTGGTCATAATGTGTGGGAGTTTTTAACCTATGGATGTTAATTATATATTATGAACTGCACTGTAAAAGCATAGCTGAACTGAAAAACTCCAAACCAAAATCCCCACACATAATAAACTGAAACTGGAAGGGACCAGAAAGACAGCAAGTTCAAACCTGTGCAGGATGGTGGGTCTCACCCAGTCACCAGTCTACCATAGCTGGATGTATGTAATTCAAACTATACTGTGCCACAAGGCAGCCCACCTCCTAGATGAGTACGGTTGGTAGCTATGAGGGGGGTCCCATGGCTCTGAAATTATTTTCCATTATGTCAAATTACTGCATATGCAGGCATTTCAGAAGGCCCAGATTCTCCTCCCCCAGTTGACCTTCCATATGTGATATTTATGATGGTCTAACGGAATTATGTTCTCTCCAGCTTTATAAAATGTGTGTTGTGTTTTTGAGTTATGCAGTAGTTTTAAGTTTTCACATTTTGTATTATTGCTCTATATATATATATATATATATATATATATATATATTATAATACATATTTGTTTATATATAAATTATATTATATATATATTAACTCAAGGAAATGAAGGCAGCCAAACCTCAGTCACAAACTTCAGGAAATATTGCTACATCACCCAAATTCATGTCTGTATTCTGCTGTTCCACCAAGGGTCACAAGACAGTTCAAACCACCCAGAACCAGAACATATCAGGGGTGGGGGTATCTCAGGCATTCCAGAACTCTGTTTGGCCCTGAAAGTCTCCCCAGCCCACACCCCTCACTGGCTCAGTTCTGCATCCCAGGAACTTTTGCCTGACTGGAATGCGTCATCCATGACTGGAATGTGTCATGGAACTCTGATCGTGCTTCTCACTTATCTGGATGGAAGATGGGGTGATGTGATTGAGTGCAGAAATCAGCCTACTGCACAAAAGCACATTTAATGCTTGTTGTTCATCTGCTTTGGCCCTGCCTCATGCACCACTGGCATGTGACCCCTGGAAGGCTGAGACAAAGGGAATTTTGGTCTTTCACTTGAACTGCTGCATTTTTCTCCTAATACAACTCAGGATTGGGAGAACAGCAGTATGTGAATAAATAGGTTTTAAATTTGAAGGCAATGTAGAAATCATTAAGAAGCCGCCTTGATATAGTTTGCAGTACAATTATCTTCAATTGGGTCATGGCCATGAGAAGGATCCTGGCTTACATATCAAATAGGGTGCTTGTCCTGAACCCCCTGGCCTACCTGGCAGCAAGTCAGCATGTCAAGTCCCCAGTCCAGGATCAATCCACATGTCCAAAATCAAAGCACTGTCCCACAGGGATGCTGGCATATCCTTGGAAACACCAAGCTGAGGTCCAGCGACATGAGCAGTTGAGCAATCACAGCACCTCAGCTCTGCTCCCCTTTTGTACTTTGGCTGCTAATTGCAGCACCTGGGCTTGACGAGGCAGGTGACCCTCACCTGTTCTGATCCTACTCCAGCTTAGGAATCACATGCCTCCTCCCTGAGCTAGTGAGACCCACTTGGCCAGCTAGGGAGCTGGGCTGTGGGCCCTTGCCTGCCTCAGCCTCAGCCTCAGCCTCCTAGAGGCCACTCCCACTTCTCCCTATGACTCATAGCCTGCCATGATCATGGAGACAGGGGTCCCTCTGGCTCTGGTGATAGGTCCTACTGCTCTGAGTCCTGTGCACTGACCCCCATCCCCTCGTCATCCTCCATCACAACTTCCTACACCCACCTCTCCTCCCCCATCCCCAGTTTGCCCCGGTTGTCCCAGTCCTGGCTACACCCCTCACTGGGATTCTTCTCTTCCTCCTCCCCATTGTCCTGCCAATTCATGACAGTGCTTCTTTATCTGATATAACAACTACCACAGTCTACCACAACATCCTGGGGGGAGTATTTGCATTCTGTTCTCCAGAAACTATGGCATGATCGGTGCTAATGGGAAGAGGACAAATCATAAAGCAGCATTTTTATACATTTATAATTTGAAAATTAAGAACTGAAAGTGTCAGGAAGCTGAGGCATTGATCTCCACAGATGCAGTTTTGATTCTATTGAAGTCAATAGGAAAAGTCCCATTGATTTTAATTAAGCAAGATCGCAGTCCACGTCATCACAGTGATCAAGGACCACTACTTTGATGCTTAAAAGCGTGCAAACATACATGGTGCATACTAAAAGGTTTGGATTATAAATTCTGAAAGATGCTTTGCAAGATCTATTGATATTAAGACTTACTACATATACTGTTATGCATCTTTCTGGCTGCAATCCTGCACATGTTTACATGATGCCCACTCAATGAGATTTATTTTTATGTAGATATGCACAGGACCATGCAGTAAGGGAACACTTTTTAAGAACATCATGAAATAACAAATATGAATGGAAATAATATGCCCCTGTTTGCTAGTAAAATAAGGAATTACTGTTTAAAAACAGAGCCAAAAAATTTATAAGTCTGGGGAATTTAAATTCTAAGAAGCATTAACAATTTAAAATAACAATGCATCCCTGTATTAATAATCTATTCAAATTGTTCGCAATTTTTTACTTTGGATGCAGGTAAAATCTGGATGACAGGAAAGAGAAAATGGACATTTAACTGCATTTTAAGGGAAAGAGCACATTGTTTACATACCAGGAAAGTGTAGTCTAGAACAATCAGTTTTTAACTGAAGCAGAAAACACTATGGATAATTCAGCTTCTTTGTATGTTAGTTTTTGGAAAGAAACATCTGTAGACATTTCTAGATAAAGAACGTCACAGGTGCTTAGTTCCATGATTTCTTTACGGTTCTAATTAAAGTCATTAATGAAATGTTGGTATTGTCGAGCCTGACACTTCGTCTGAGGCAAAGAACAGGGAGATCATAGTATACAACATCTGGTTCCAATTTCCAGCCAACTGTCTAAACATTTGGAGCAGCTGCAAATATACACACGTTCAGATTTCCTCCCTCACATTCTATAATCCGGATTGAAACGTAAACTGAAGAGGACAGAAGTGGAAACAGAAAGCCTCTTCTTTCTTGCTGTTCCTTAGGGCTTACAAGGACTACCACTGTACCCAAGCACTGAAGACCTTAGGTTTGCTATTGTGTGTGTTTGTGTGTCTTATATTCCAGTTTCCTACAAGCATTGATTTGTAAAGGTCCCCAGGAGGTCCCCAGATGCAGGTCAGGAACATTGCAGCTGTGACTAAATTAGCCACACCGTACAGCTTCAATAAATGCTTTTTTTTGGCAAAAATATTTTATGTATTCAGTTGAAAACACATTCCTATATTGCTGCAGCATACAAAATATTGAGGCAGTACACAATGGTATACATAAATACGGTAAAGCTTGAAATACCATAAACCAATGCAAAATAATCATTAGAAGTACTGTTTACCTGCACTCAGAGCATCAATCCACGTTTCGGGTAAACAGCAGCTCTGGACTCACCTTCAACCTGTGCATCTGATTAAGTGGAAGGTGAAGAGAGTTTCCTACTGGCAAGTCCTGCCCTGATCTCTGCATGTCCAGTGAAAGAGCCTATCTGCACAGATCCTCTTCCACAGAATCAGGAACCCAGGTTGCAGCTACAGGCCTACAAACCCATTTCAGAACTTCTATTGACTGCACAAAGGCTTGGGGGTACCATCTCACTCTGACCCTTCATGTCCAGTGAACATGTGCTTTGAAGGCGAGAACAGGCTCAGCAGCAGCAGCCCCTCACTGTGGGGAGGAATCCTAGAATCCTAGAACTGTTGAGTTGGAAGGGACCCTAAGGGTCATCTAGCCCAACCCTCCTGCAATGCAAGAATCTCAGCTAAAGCATCTATGACAGATGGCCATCCACAACTGTGCTACCTCAGAAGAGGGTAGCATCATAGGAGGCATCTAACACAGTGGGCTCTAGCCCACAAAACTTTATGCCACAATATAATGGTTAGGGTTAAATGTGCCACAGAACTATTGGCACATATCATTTAGTTCCCATGAGCTGGATCACCATCATGTCCCTTCTCTTCTCACTTGCATAGTTTTCAGAGCCTGTCAGGTTTTCCATGAGCTTCTACGCTTTTGGTCCAGACTCTGTACAATATTGTTTTTGAGGATGATGCCCTTTATCCATGGACCTGGAAGTAGGCAAGAAGCACTCCAAAGGCGTTCATATATGCTCTTTTGCTGCACTGTCAATGGATTTCTGTTTTTAACCTTTGCCAAGGAACAGTGTGTGTCTTTAGGGTGGGTTTTCTTTTTTAAAAAGACTACCGTGAAAGTGAATTTTGAAAGTGAAATCCTTTTGACTAGTCTTCCGGGGAAGGGGGCAGAGATCCAGATTTTATCACCTCTGGGTCTTTCCAGGCAGATTAGCAACTCCTGACCTTTATCCTGTCAGATCAGACCTATATTTGCTGAACATCCTTTGAATTTGTGCACTTCTGACCTAGGAACTTAAGAGAAATACAGAACACTTTGCAGTCAGAAATGCTGCTTAACCTAGGAGGGTTTTTACACTTTTTAGACTAAACGACTATTTGCAACTCTATTCCATCTTCAAGAAGCAGCACCTTGAAAGAAATCATTTGGGCACAATCCAATACTGATCATTATTAAGGAGTAACTTAGCCTTTGTCTGTCTCTCTTTTCATTTTCATTTTTTTCATTTTAAAAAGACAAACTCTTCGTGAAGCTGAACTTTGTTCTGAGACCCAGCAGCATTAACATCACTTTCTTTTACCTCCTCCCTCACTTCCCCTAAGTCAATAATATTATATATATTACGATGATATAATATATTATATTATATAATATATTATATATATTACGATGATATAATATAATATATTATATATATTATATAGATGACGAGTGAGACCTCGTCGAAACGTCGCCTAGACACCCCAACTTTTACACGGGAAGACACCCGAGGACACCAAAACCTGCATATATATATATATATATATAACAATTTAACAAAAACTCTGCAAAGCAGTAAAACACATCAAAACGGAGATCTTTAAAGAAACCAGTTTTATCAGCTACAAAGGGGAAGAAGGCATTCTCTTCCTAAATACCACCTCTGCATCCCATAACCTCTCAGTATTGAGTGAATTGATCGCTCATTAAGCCGGGTGACTTCTCGCTCTATCAGCATGGTTTTATAGTCTAATGTTAGTATATCAACCAAGTGTTCTTCTGACATTAATTCACAAAGGAAACTTCGGAAGCGTTGCTTTGAAGACAATTTCCCCTCACCTTTTTAATACATGTGGAGGACCCAATCCTGCTTTCATTAAGATCAATGGCACACTTCCTATTGACTTTTGTGAGAGCATCGTGGCAGTGTTCACACTGAGCTTTTTATTTCGTGCCATTGCTGTGGGGAAATTCTATTGAACAAAGGCAGCGCTTTTCCATTTATGTATTATAAAATGTCTAATTGAAACTACATATGATATGATCTAGTACCAGGTCTAAGATCGGTGTCAGAAGCCCTGATCTCAGGCACACTACTAAGTGTGGCCCAGGGACAGGACACCACCAGAAGTGGCTCCACAGTTGTGGAATCACATCCCTGCAAAACTCATCTGTGCTTCCACTCTGCTGTCATTCCTTTGCTCCCTTACTGTGTTAAGAGCAGGGTGTGTGTGCTTTTTAAGGAAGAACTCGGGGGGGGGGATGAGTTCCCTGACCTTTTTTAAATAAAATAATTCAAATATTTTTTACTGGTGTGGGGAAGGGGATGGAACAGATATACAGTGGTACCTCAGGTTACATACGCTTCAGGTTACAGACTCCGCTAATCCAGAAACAGTACCTCGGGTTAAGAACTTTGCTTCAGGATAAGAACAAAAATTGTGCTCCGGCAGCGCGGTGGCAGCAGGAGGCCCATTAGCTAAAGTGGCGCTTCAGGTTAAGAACAGTTTCAGGTTAAGAATGAACCTCCGGAACGAATTAAGTACTTAACCCAAGGTACCACTGAACACCCAATGCCTGAGCCAAAAATCTACCTATTTCTGTAATCAAGAAAGTTGTGCCCATTTCTAATCCAGATCATTGTCTGCTTGAGTTTATTAACCACATCTTACATTTAGCCACTGCAGGTGGTGAGTTCTCCCACCTTTTTTTCAGAAAAAAACACACTGGTTAACAGCACTATGTATGTGGCTGCAGGGGTCAACAGAGGTGTTCAAACCCTTTACATGTCAATCCCCCAATGTTTCAGCTGAGCTCTGGCTTATGCTGGTGTGTTTCTGGCTGAGCCAAGATGAGGGATTTCAGCTGGTGTACTCCAAACTCTGCTCAACCTGGTGGTTCTTGGGCTTGGAATGCTCCCTACCTACCAGGGAGTAGTAGATTGGGGGGGGGGAGTGCAGGGTTTCCAGTATCGGAACTCCGTTTAACCGAGCTGAGATAGCTTTCCTCCTCCGTACTTCAGAATCTCCTCTGACGGTGATTAACGACCTAAGCCTTTGATGAGGCTCCAGGCAAGTTCCCATTATGCAGAGTATACAGCCAGCAGCAGAAGAGTGAGAAATATATGCTACATAGCTAGGATTTATTTCTATCTACGCAGGACAGAAAGAATATACATCTGCTCTCTGTGAAGTCAGAGAACCAACTGGACAAAGAAACAGGAAACCAATAATATCAACATCCGTCTCCCGTGAGACTTCCAACAGTCTGGAATGTAAACAGAGTCTTGTGACTCCAAATACTGCACAGTGGCACAAACAGAAATCCAACATCCAGTTCGCCATCTCTGCTTTAAACAGAAGCTCGACACTTAAAAAATAAAAAATTCTACCAAGCCTTTTCTTACTTTTATTTTTCTAGCTCCCTGTATTGATTTTACCTGATGCTTTTTAAATATGCTTTTTTTTGTCAGTTGTTTTTAACCTTTTTATTGTAAGTTTCTTTGTAAAGGCTTTCCCTAACAGGCAAGGTAGAAAGTTATTAAATAAACGAATAAAGAATACTGGAAAGAAAGAAAGAAAGAAAGAAAGAAAGAAAGAAAGAAAGAAAGTTAGTTCCCCAGAATCTCTTATACCTGAGCCTCTGAAAAAGGAGGAAAGCAGAAATCCCCCCCCCCCACTTTTTGGTGGTGTCAAGAAGGGGGAGAGATTGGCACAAAGAGATAAAACAGTACCAGCCTGTCAACTCAGTCTTTCTTCCCTTTCCCTCAAGCTCTACTATGAATTCAGACAAAAGGGATGGTATTTCTGCAAAACAAAACAAAACTGCAAAGCAGAACAAAAAAAAAAAAAAAAACCAGAGCAAGTGCACCCTCTTTCTCTGGGTAGTAGGTCCAGGCTTGGTCTTTTTAGGGTCTCCTTTGTAATGAGGTGGATGTGGGGGTGAGAGGGTGCACTAAGTTGGCATTAAAAAAATAAATCATTTCATCCATTTTCTGGGTAAGTCTATCGAAAGCAGCGTACAATTCAAAAACCCACAATGGGTGAACAATAAATAGTCAATAATGCAGCCCATATAATAATGTAGCACATTGCAAACAATAATAATGTAGCACATTGCAAGTAATAATAATGTAGCACATTGCAGTGTGCCCCAGAATGGCTGTGGAAACCCAGTCAGATGGGCAGGGCACAAATAAATGGTTGTTGTTGTTGTTGCTGCTGCTGCTGCTGCTGTTATTATTATGCTGTTGTTATTATGCTGCTGTTGTTGTTGCTGCTGCTGCTGTTGTTATTATCCTAATATGGACACGACTAGGGTATGACTTAAAAAGGCAAGGTCAGACTTCTCCTGATAACACTGCAGTTGTGATACCAGCAAAACCAGGCATGGGCAAACTTGGCCCTCCAGATGTTTTGAGACTACAATTCCCATCAACCCTGACCACTGGTCCTGTGATGGGAATTGTAGTCCCAAAACATCTGGAGGGCCAAGTTTGCCTAGGCCTGAGCAAAACTGATAAATGGTAAATGGCATTTCCAGCAGTTCATGCTACCTGGGCTTTCCCAACCAACAGCACACCTAGGAGCACTTCTATAACTGGTGATCTCTCAGCCCACTATGCCTCTGTTTTGCTTGAATTTTATTTCATCCCAGAAATGCATCCAGGTATTGGTTCAAAAGTTCAACATTCTCCCGGGACCACAAGGTGGAAACAATTATGCTCCGTAATGGATCAGGAGCCCATAATACCAACTAATGTTCCCATCACCTGGTTACACAGGAGCATAGAAAGTTTCCTTACACCCAGTCAGACCGTAGGTTCATCTAGCTCCATAGGACTCTCATGGGTACTGGAGGAATCCCTCTCTCCCTCAGCCCAACCCTGGAGATGCTGAGAATTGCACCTGCAATCTTTTGCATGCTGAGCTCATGACTCTATCAGTGAGCCACCACGACCCTTTCCTGCACTCCAGTATTTCCCAGTGACAAACCGGAAAAGGAATACTAGGATCAAAGAAAGCTTAATGAAAAAATCAACACAGTGTGAGGCAGCTGTGAAAGGCAAAGTCCATGTTCGGCCTCATTAAGAACAGGGTCTAAAACAAAACTGCCAATATTATAATTTCTTTGTACAACTCTATGGGGCTGCATAAATGTTGTGACTTGAAATACTTTGCACAGTTTGGTTCGCTGCCTCTCAGGAAGGATATTGTAGAGCAGCAAAAGATACGAAAAATGGCCACCGGATTGATTAGGGGTCTGGAGCAACTGCCCTGTGATGAAAAGTTAACAATATTTGCGTGCTTCTTGTTTAAAAGAAAGATGGTGGGCCTGGTGCAGATAGTTTCTCTTTTCTCTCATAATAATAGAACCCAGGTTCATACCACGAGGCTGAATAGTGAAAGGTTTTCCACGCAGCACATAGTTAAACTATGGTATTAGCAACCACAAGATGTGAGGATGGTCACCAAATTGGAGGGCTTTAAGAGGTGACCAGACAAATTCATGGGCAGGGCTTCCTGTGGCTGCTAGTCATGATGGTTATATATACTACTTCCAGGACCAGAGATAGCACACATCTGAAAACCAGTCACTGGGGAACAACAGTGAGAACTGGACTGTGCTGTTATAGCCACCTTGTGGGTTTTCTAGAAGCTTTACAAGGGCATCTGGCCACTGTTGAAAACAGGATGCTGGACTAGATGTGCATTTCCACGCAACTAGCTAGGCTCTTCTTATGCTCATTAATACTAGGTCTTCTAGGTCATGCTTCTATTTGTGGTCCCACAAGGTTTCTAACAGATGGTTTTGTAAATGTGAAAATGGTGCTAACGATACTAATATTAAAAATCATTTCAGAGACTTTTATCTATGAGGTAAGTATCATGATATAAAGAGCACATTAAGCTGTCTTCACACCTTGCTTCAGCAAGCTGTGCTTAAACCTATGTGTTAAGAGGCCTTGACTAATCAAAGTACAGTGGTACCTCGGGTTAAGTACTTAATTCGTTCCGGAGGTCCGTTTTTAACCTGAAACTGTTCTTAACCTGAAGCACCACTTTAGCTAATGGGGCCTCCTGCTGCCGCCACGCAGCCAGAGCACAATTTCTGTTCTCATCCTGAAACAAAGTTCTTAACCTGAAGCACTATTTCTGGGTTAGCGGAGTCTGTAACCTGAAGCATATGTAACCTGAGGTACCACTGTAATTGTGCCAACCAAATCACAATCAAGGTGGAGCAGCATGGAATCTTCATGAACTCTTGAGTTGCTGGAGACATTAGTGCAACCTTACCCAACCTGGTGCTCCCCATATATTTTGGATATCACCCTTGACCACTGACCATGCTGCATGGGACCAATAAGAGCTGTAGTCCAAAACTCATGAAGGGCCCCCTGTTTAGGAAAGGTGCATTACTGAAGCTGGCACTTCTGTGTAAATAGGTGGTGACGAGTGCTCATCTA
Organism: Podarcis erhardii; assembly: GCF_964252035.2. NCBI lineage: Eukaryota > Metazoa > Chordata > Lepidosauria > Squamata > Lacertidae > Podarcis > Podarcis erhardii. Next base: position 53,022,990 of record NC_138500.1, read on the forward strand.
AGCAAGCGAGCAATGTAACTTGCGAGACTGGGACTCATATGAGGTTGCAGTAGGTTCTTACATGATCAAAAATCATGCAGCAACTTGGCCAGGGGGATAAAGAGGCCAGTGCCCTAAAAATGGCTATCAGGAATACAGTGATTGAGACTAACCAGCATCACACTCTTGGCAGAAGGAACTTAGGTGCTGTTTTAGAGGCCATTTCCATAGCAACACACTCTTTAGCTTTACACAGCAAATTGCAGTGAGAGTTAATGCTGCACCTTCCATTAACTCCTAGCTCCTGGTTTCTGTTTCTGTTCTCGTTGAAACAGGAAATGTACAGCTCTCTTAAGAAGCATTAAAACTGTAAAAAGAGCTGTGCGTTGGAAGTCACAAGGCCCACAGCTACCTTAGTGAAAATAACAAAATTATGGGATGGGATAGAGAAGGTGGATAGAATTGTTTCACTTCCTTATGGTGCTAGAGCTTTTGGCCACCCAATGGAATTGGGTCCGTTAAGATCCAAGGCATAGTGAGAAAGGACACCCAACACTTCAAACTTAACCCACAACATTTGTTGCCATGAAACGTGAAGGCAGCCATTGGCTAGGACAGTTCAGACCACAGATGGGGAATTGATGGCCCTCCAGCCATTGCTGAAGTCCAGACTATCAGTCAGGAGTTTCTCCCAACTAAAGTAGATGCTCTACCACTGCGCTTTGGTCGTTCATATGTCATATGCTAGAAGTATACTTGATGATATTGGTTCAATGTGAAGCAAAAACATATAAAAGGTGTCTGAATGTCTAAGTTAATTCCTTCCATTTTTCAAAAAAAAGTGTCACACCTGCAGTCAGTATATGTTTAATAATGTTTAGCAATAAAGCTCTCTTTCTCTCTTTGTGTGTGTGTGTTTAACTGTTTGGGGGAGGAGTGTTTGTGATAGGATTGTGTCTACTGACCCAGCTCCCGACTGCCATAAGCTCAGCAGAGTAGATCCTGTGGGATCTTTGCCAGAGAGAACCCCACATAGAAAGTTCCTGGTCATGGATACACACTACACAGAGGTTCATACCTCCTACTAAATGTGCTGAGGTTGTGGGGAGAGGGAGCAGGCACACTTTCACTTCCTGTATTACTCACCAACTAACTAACGAAATATATTATATACATAATATGTGGTATAAGCCATATTGATGCATTCCAAAGAATATGCAAAGGCAAATACTGGTGAGGGGACATGCACACTTTAGTTCCAACGCAGCTGCCATCAGGTACATCTAACCCACCCCCAACTTTGCTATATTGAATGGTTTGCTTTTTCCGAGACGGTGCTGTGTTTACTCAAATAACTAATTCTTGCTTGCCACATGCTTTGCAGAAAATGCTTTCACCAGCAATTAAATTGCCCTCCCTTACAGCCACTGCTAATGACTCATCACTTGCTTTCTATTAATTTATCAAGTGAGAGCTTCCCAACTTCTGACATTCATTCAGGGACTATATATACGCCTTACATTTAATTTGCTATGTTCATTTTATGGTGGTAATGAAAGCATTTTGACTGATGTGCGCAAGCAATTTCCTTTTCCCTTTTTGGGACAAACTTATATAGTGTTCATTTGTGTTATTCCTAGGTTTAAATCTCAATTAAAGCATTCAACTGAGTAAAAAGGAGTGTAGTGCTTGCATGATTATTTACTACGTACTTCCTCTAAAAAGGAGAAAATTCAGATACAATGGTGATAAGTTTGTCTGCTGATCTGGATGGCTCCAGTTCTACTGAAGTTTGCATTTGAATGCCACAAGAACTAGCATAGTAAAAATGTTTTCCTGGTAGAATATTACCCTTTTGATGTCTCTGATCTGTTGTTTTACATGTAAGCAGGCCCAGTATCAGCACAGAGCATAAACAGTCAAATGCTGGAGTCCAGAAACGCCCCACTGTTGATTCAGGGTATGCCTCAGCTGACAAAGAGACTGGCCCTAGTCGTACCATTAGTACAATCATACCACAGCCAATAAATCCTCCACATTTGAATTCTCTCTCTCTCTCTCTCTCTCTCTCTCTCTCACACACACACACACACACACACACACACACACACACACACAAAAGAAACCCATAAAAAGGGCAGCAAAAACCCAAGCGCCATGTGACCAATGTCACCTGGGGAAACTGGGCCTGGAATCAGTGCTGCTTGACTTACTACATTCTCAAGCTGAGGCTGGAGCGTGGCCTCAGCTCTCCTCCCGCAACGGATTGTATTAGCAATGGTTTCTAGAGAAGGCCCAGGGGCTGGGAGATGACTATAATAATTTGTCCAACTTTACTGCAGCACTCCTTGCACAGGTGTGATGGATTGCCCAAACTACAAGTTTATTTGGGGCATGTTTATATCCCCCCTCTCCACCCCTGCACTACAAATGTTTCACTGAAGGAGCACCTCTCTTAAAAAGTGCTGCTGTCATTGCAAGGCTTTCTAACATTTACTTTTATGTTTTCCGGTACACATGATTTACTGCATATGGTGTGCTACAAACAGTGCAGTTTCTTAAATGATCTGCTGCCTGGTGGCTCAAAAAAGAAGCCAGGTTGTTGTTTTTTAGCTTTCTCAGAAATGGAGGTTCCCGGCAGTACAGTGGTACCTTGGGTTACAGACGCTTCAGGTTACAGACTCTGCTAACCCAGAAATAGTACCTCGGGTTAAGAACTTTGCTTCAGGATGAGAACAGAAATCGTGCGGTGGTGGCGCGGCAGCAGTGGGAGGCCCCATTGTTGGGTCTCTGGACTGTAATAAAGATTGATTGATTGATTGATTGCATCAGATTCAGGCTCCAAGACTTCACCAACTTCCCCTCCCCATTTACGTACCACAAGCTAGTACACCATTTTGGTTGGTCTAATAATAAAGGTGAAGAACGGCCCTCCAGAACAAATTAAGTTCTTAACCCGAGGTACCACTGTATTTGAAATCCTAAACTCCGATGAATGACCGATATACGAATGATACATTTAAAATGTGTGCATGAGTTGTAGTGAGGAAATGGTCTGAGGTTCCATTGTGGGGTTTTTGGCATTAGCATTCTGCAGTATTGCAGCAGCCTAAGAGAAAACGGAAGTTGAGAATGACAGCAAAAGGAGAGAAAATGAGACCACCAAGAGTAGGATATGGGAGGGGTGCAGCGAATACTCAACTGTTATCTGTATAACTGTAGTTGTATAATCTGCCGTTGTACAGTTATGACTGTATAATCTGTAGTTGTCACTGACTGGCAACACCTGCATTATAATATTATGCGGACATATCAACAATAAAGGTGAACAAATGCAATATGCACTAAAATAGCGATAACATTTGTATTCAGACGAAAGACAGGTAGTCAGACAAATATAATTTTGTTTGCGTATCTTGATTTTAACAGGTACCTTGGGCTACTCCTATTTGTCTTCCGCAAGCATGCAGTAAACAGCAACATCTGGGTGACAACAGGCTTGCGAATGCAATTTAAGGAACTAGGAAACAAATCCCTGCAGATCAGACTTCACTTGTGCTGTCCAATCTGTCTGCCTTTTACATACATGCACACTTCTCAGTGAAGGATGTGCCTCATTATTTAAAGAAAAGCAGAGCGGGAACACAAGAAGATGGAAAAATGAAAACCTTAGATATGCAACATACACATACATCTAACAAAGGCCATTAGGATGATGCAAATGGTCAAAACAGTCATGTTTAACACACCTTATTCCTAGGTAAGTGTGCATTAATCTGTAACGCTATAATATATACCTGAAAGTAAATCCCATTGAACTCAATTGTTCTTACTTCTCAGCTAGGCATAGTATTGCACTGTGGTACTTGTTTTTGCTTTATTAAAAAGCACTACTGGTTTTATAGGAAAAACAGTCTCCTAGCACATTTCTTAGATAATTTTTATGGTATTAAAGGTTAATAGACACGTGAATTGAGCCACAGTTATAGTTGCCATGGGAACTGTAATTCTAAATTTTATTACTTATGTACATAATTTGTTAAATATAATGATCTATTAACATATTTTTTTATAGAATGTACTGTTTTTCTCCATCTGCTGGAGTGCATGGATGGGCTTCTTTTTAACATTTGGACTACAAATAATAATTATTATTAAAAGGAATGGACACTCCTGGTCACCTCTGCACAGAGCCCATTTATTTAGTGTATTTTTTTAACTAGTATATACTGCAAAATGTATAAAGGGGGAAGGGACTAGATTAACAGCAAAATAAGGTAAGACAGTGCTACAGTGCTACAGTGCGAAGTATTTTAGGTACCACAAAACCATCTCATGTAAACTCAACTGAAGGATGTAACATGCTTCCTGTACAGATCAGATAAGCATCAATGTAGAAATTGCTTTCTGTGTTGTGCAGCGGGAGTGCAAAATGTTTTGTGCAAATAAGGAAGGAGCTGAAATTGAGGATTCCACGTGAGAGAGAGGTTGCAGTACACCTACAATGGATTAAGCATCTAAAAAAGTTTTTTTTTAAAAAAAAAAAAAAGGTAAAGGAGCCCTGGATGGTTAAGCCCATTCAAAGGTGAATATGGGGTTGCAGCACTCATCTCGCTTTTCAGGCCGAGGGAGCCGGCGTTTGTCCACAGACAGCTTTCCAGGTCATGTGGCCAGCATGACTAAACAGCTTCTGGTGCAACAGAACACCATGAAAGAAGCTAGAACACACAGAAACACTGTTTCATTTCCTGCCGCAGCGGTACCTATTTATCTACTTGCACTGGCATGCTTTCAAACTGCTAGGTTGGCAGGAGCTGGGACAGAGCAACGGTCAAGATGTTTATCATGGTCTTTTCTGCACACGCCTGTTAATCTGAGCAAATACTGCATTCTTAGGCTTAAATCAATATATTTTATAAACATCTTTTTCTTTCTGAAGTTTTACAAGTGTGGGGGAGAAATAACTGTTAAGTCACAAGAGAGGTACTGTAACTATAGAAAACTTAAACAAAACATTGTTGGTGTACCATTGAAGAGAAATGTGAGCAGCACTATTCCAGCTCTGAACAAAACTGAAAGAACAGCAAAAAAACCCACACATTTTGGCAGGAGTCCAGAAAATGCAGACAAAGAGATCCAAATTAGGACCATTATTAGAATTCCTAACCAACAAAAATTGTTATATAATTTACAAGATGAAAAGCAGCTCTTGTGGATCATTTAGCAAACTGAATAAAGGGAGCCCATTACCACTAATATGCCCTGCGACACTAGAAGATGGCTGCCAAGTCCGACATTTCCAACAGCTTTTTTTAAATAGAGCTGTGGCATTTGTTGCTGCCTAAAAATACTTCATCTAGTTTGTATCATTTTATTACGCCATATATCTTTATTTAAATAACTGCTCCAATGTGAAGGAACAATATATTAATTATTATTAAAATCAGATTAAAGATCCTATGAAGACGGATCAGCTTCAAACTTTATTAGATTCAGTTAAGCCATATAATAACCATTATAGGATGTGCCAGATAAAAACATTCAATGAGCCAGATATACTCCACAAGTTTATTCTATTTTCATGTAACAGTTACTTGGAATGATGCACAGCTAGTTCTCTCCCATTTCCTGGTACATGTACTCCTAGGACCACTAGATGAGATGCAACAGGAGATACTTTTAATAACCTAAACCAGAAATCTATCTAGGTTTGGGGGGGCGGGGGCTTGGCTTGGCTCATAAATAAGTGCAGCCATTCCACACCCTTCCTTCTCTCCAAAACCAACTTTCAAGAAGCAGCAATAAGGTGTCTCTCTTTAGGCCTTCATTCTGTCTGAAGGCCTGACCAATCAAAGTACCAAGATGGATGATAATATGCAGTTTCTCACAGCCTCGGGAGTCTTCATAAGACCCAGAAGCCCAAACTACATTACCAATATATCTTAAAAGCTCAAGGAGTCTTGATAGTACAAGGATGGAAGAATGAAGAAATCCCAACAAAAGAACGGTGGGGTGGCAAGAAAAACTGATGACTTATGCAGAATTAGCTGAATTGACATACAAATTGAGGGACAAGGACAACTGTGACTTTAAGGAAGAATGAGAGCTTTTCACAAATTATTTTAAAAGACAACAAAATGAACTGGACTCCTTGGCAGGGTTTGAATAAACATACACTAATTTATTGGTTGATAACATGATAGATAGATAATGGAAGGATATGTACAAGTTTATAACATGCAGAGAATAATATGTGCTGAGAAATCAGAGAGAGGAGCTGAGGGAAGTCTCTGGGGGAGGGGGAGGGTTTGAGGGGGTGGGGGAAAGGGGGAAAATAATGAATATGATATGCTTTGACATTTTGTTATGCTGAAATTGTTAATAAAATGTTTTTTTTAAAAAAAAAAGTTCAAGGAGCAGTGCTAGTCTCAGGCAGAGAAATCCAGCATAACTTCTGTCGGGATAGATTATGCTGGTGTATTCACCCCTATTCCAAACTCTGTTCAGGACCAGGGATACTGCAGCACTTCCGGGTTGGCGCCTCCAGCAATGGCTGAATTCCTCTGATCGGGAGGAATTTGTTTCGTGGAAATTAGGGTCTGGCCGCCACGGCGAAGGCGGGGACCCACCAAAAATCACAGGCGGGAGAAGCCTGTGAACGTGGGATTCAGCTGGCACCTTTTGCGCCTCCCCTACTTGCGGGGAAACCTGGTTTCGGGGGTCCGGAGCGACGTAGGGTGAGTGGCACGGTGCTTCGAATTGACTGCTTCTTTCACGGAGTGAAGCTGCATAGCTGTTGCCGGAGAGTGCTGACTTTTTCCTGTGGACAATTTGATCTCAAAACAACTACCCGTGAGTAGAACGGAAAATTGGATTTTTAAACGTCTTAATTTGGCACCAAAACAGGGAGGTTTAAAACAGGAAACAGTTGAGATCTAAGGAAGAAAGAGATAAAATACTGAATCTACACTATCAAAAGGCACTGGTGATCCAGAATTGTCAAATACAGATCTTCAAGGACATCCCTAAATACATTTTGGAGGTGAGAACCTTTTATAAAGATCTAGTTGACCTGCTAAAGAAAAATATCATCTCATTCAGGTGGGAATTCCCACAAGGACTATCCTTCAATTTTAAAGGCAAGAAGATTAAAATAAAAACAATTCAAGACAAAGAACAGTTTTTGGAGAGATATCTTGAGGACTTGCAGAAAGGAACTGTAGGAGAGAAAGAACCAACTGATATTGCAAATTTATCATTTGGACTCAACCCAATACCAACTGAGGAGGAACAAAAGCTTGGAGCAGTCGGTGGAAAAGGTACCCAGTAACAAAATGTCTCTGCAACTTCTGAGTTGGAACTGTAACGGTTTGAACCTTCCCCGAAAAAGAAATCAAGTTTTCCACATTTTAAAGAAAGAACAGTTAGATTTAATATGTTTGCAAGAAACCCATATTGCCAGGATACACAGGAAACTTTTGATAAATAAGAGATTGGGACAGGAATTTATTTCATCAGACAAAGTCAAGAAAAGAGGTGTGGTGATCTATGTAAAAGAAAAGCTGGCTCCAAAAATGATATTTAAAGATGAACAAGGAAGATACCTGGCAGTTGAAATTCAAATCCAAGGAGAAAAAGTTTTGATAGTAGGAGTTTATGCGCCCAATGAAGGGAAGGCTGAATTCTTTAAGAAGTTGCATGAGACTTTAATGGATTTCTTAGACTATAAAATCGTAATGTTGGGGGACATGAATGGAGTTGTCTCCACAAACATGGATAAAGCACAGAGACAAGTGATTTCTAAGGATGGGAGATTACCAAAAACCTTTTTTGAAATGACTGACACTATGGACCTTATTGATATTTGGAGAACAAGGAACCCTCTGGAGAGAGAGGGAACTTTCTTCTCTGAAGCAAAAATGACATGGACAAGAATTGACCAAATTTGGTTTTCTAGTAGCCTGGCGCCAAGAATTAAAAAAACAGAAATCTGCCCAAAAACCTGCTCCGACCATAACGCGGTAAAGATGGAGATAAAACTAACAACAACTGGATCCTTTAGATGGAGAATGAGTGACACCCTATTTAGAGATGAAGAAATTTACAAGAAGGCCCAAAAAGCATTGAAAGATTACTTCGAGATAAATCTGAGAACAGAAGTGGAAAGAAGAATAATTTGGGACGCTAGCAAGGCCGTGATGCGTGGTTTTCTAATTCAGCAGAACTCTATAAAGAGGAAAAAACAAAATGAGAAGAAAGAAAAGATCCTGGAAAAAATGAAAGAAGGAGAGAAGAAATTGAGATCTAAACCAAAGTCTCAAGAGATTTTGAGGGAAATAAAGTACTATCAGACGCAATATATGGAACTGATGAATCAAGAAATAGAATGGAAAATAAAGCAAATGAGACAAAAAACATTTGAATCGGCAGACAAATGTGGGAAACTTTTGTCATGGCAATTGAAAAAGAGACAAAAACTGAACACTGTCACAGGTCTTGAAGTGGACGGTAAAACCATCCACAAGCCGAATGAGATTGCTTCCAAAGTTTTTTTAAGAAACTATATGCGCAAGGGCCAGTAAAGGAACAAGAAATAGAGGACTTTATTAAAAAATATGGACTACCAAAGATTTCAGAACAAAGTAAAATGATTTTGAGTGAGAAAATTACAGAACAAGAAATAGAGGGTGCCATCCAGAATATGCAATTGGGGAAATCACCAGGACCAGACGGTTTAACTGCTAGATACTACAAAGCGTTGAAGGAATGGTTAATACAACCATTGAAAGAAGTATGCAATCAAATCCTGGAGGGGAAAAAGGCTCCTGAATCGTGGAAAGAGGCATTTATTTCGCTTATACCGAAAACAGAGGCTGAAAAAAGCCAGGTTAAGAACTACCGCCCAATATCATTGTTGAATGTGGACTATAAAATTTTTGCAGACATTTTAGCAAAAAGATTTAAGAGAGTGCTATTAGAGGAGATTCATAAGGACCAGACAGGCTTTCTCCCGGGGAGACAGATGTCAGACAATGTGAGGAACATTATAGACATTTTGGAGCTGTTGGAGGTGGACATCAATAGAAAGGTGGTTTTGATTTTTGTGGACACAGAGAAAGCCTTTGACAATATTTGCTGGAGTTTTATGAAGAAGAATCTCCAAGGGATGGGGGTAGGCCAAGGTTTTGAAAATGGTATAGGCGCAATATACTCTGAACAAAAAGCAAAATTAATTGTGAATAATGTAGTAATGGAGGAAATACCAATAGAAAAAGGTACACGACGGTGATGCCCAATCTCCCCTTTGCTTTTTATATCTGTCCTGGAGGTTTTGTTAAACATGATAAGAAAGGACCAGTTGGTTAAAGGAATACAGGTCGGAGCTAAACATTACAAATTAAGAGCATTTGCAGATGATTTAGTGTTAACTTTGCAACAGCCAGACACCAGCACTAAAAGAGTATTAGAATTAATTGAGATATTTGGTCAAGTAGCAGGATTTAAATTGAACAAACAGAAAACGAAAGTGTTGGAAAAAAATTTAACAATGGAAGAAAAAGAGAGATTTCAGAGTGAAACTAGTTTGGAAATAACGAAAAAAGTGAAATACCTAGGGGTGAACTTAACATCTAAGAATGTGAACTTATTTAAAGATAACTATGAAAAATGTTGGACAGAAGTAAAGAAAGATCTAGAAATATGGTCTAGACTGAGACTTTCCTTGTTAGGCCGAATTGCTGTTATTAAGATGAATGTACTGCCTAGAATGTTATTTTTATTTCAGACCTTACAGATTTTAGACAAAATGGACTGCTTCAAGAAGTGGCAGAAAGATATTTCTAAATTTGTCTGGCAGGGCAAAAAGCCCAGAATAAAATTTAAGATTTTAACTGACGCAAAAGACAGAGGGGGCTTTGCCCTGCCAGACTTAAGACTCTATTATGAATCAGCGGCCTTCTGCTGGTTGAAACACTGGCTACTTCTTGAAGATGCAGATATTTTGGACTTAGAAGGGTATGATAATAACTTTGGATGGCATGCATATTTATGGTATGACAAGGTAAAGGTGCATAAAGGGTTTAAAAACCATATTGTCAGGAAAGCATTGTATAATGTTTGGAACCGATACAAAGATCTATTGGAAAGTAAAACCCCTAGGTGGTTGTCACCAATGGAAGCTAAAGCGGTGAAAAAACTTAATATGGACTCTAATTGGCCAAAATATTGTGAAATCCTAGAACAAGATGGTGAAAAGCTTAAACTTCAGAGTTATGAGAAACTAAAGTTCAAAGTTCGAGATTGGTTACATTACCATCAGATAAATGAGGCATTTAAGCAAGACAGGAAATTAGGATTTCAGAAGGAGAGGTCAAAGCTAGAAACAGATCTGTTAGAACCCAATACTAAGAACTTGTCTAGAATGTATAACTTGCTGTTGAAATGGAATACGCAGGAGGAAACGGTTAAATCAGCTATGATTAAATGGGCTCAGGACTTAGGTCATGACATTATGTTTGCTGACTGGGAACAGTTATGGACCACTGGTATTAAGTTTACGGCGTGTAGTGCCTTAAAAGAGAACATAATGAAAATGATCTATAGGTGGTACATGACCCCAGTCAAGCTCGCAAAAATTTACCATTTGCCCAATAATAAATGCTGGAAATGTAATGAGTCTGAAGGAACCTTCTACCACCTTTGGTGGACCTGCCCAAAGATTAAAGCCTTTTGGGAAATGATCTATAATGAAATTAAGAAAGTCCTTAAGTGGACTTTTTCAAAGAAACCGGAGGCTTTTCTCTTGGGCATGGTTGGCCAATTGGTGCCAAGGAAGGATAGGACATTCTTTATGTATGCAACTACAGCAGCAAGAATTCTTTTGGCAAAGTATTGGAAGATGCAAGAATTACCTACTCTGGAAGAATGGCAGACAAAGGTGACAGAATTCATGGGATTGGCAGAGATGACCGGCAGAATCCGCGACCAGGGGAGAGAGACAGTGGAAGAGGACTGGAAGAAATTCAAAATATATCTCAAAGACTCTTGTAAAATCGAGGATCGTTAAGATGTCAAGGGGTATGAATTAGAGAATTACAGCTGTAAACAATAATTTTAAGTAAATATAAAGAGAATTAATAAGGAAATTGATCAAAGGGTTGCTAAAGAATTGTGAAATAAGGATGCAGGGAAAGGGAGGTAAGGGGAAGTCATGTTTTATATGTTTTTGTTCTGTGTTCTGTTTGTTTTGTTTTTGTTGTGATGTGTCAGAAAACTTAATAAAAATTATTTAAAAAAAATAAAATAAAACAGGAAGTCCACCTTCCCCTTTTGTAAATAGACTGAAGCAAAGAGGCTGCAAGCTAAAGTCTCGGAAAGTCTTCTGTAAAGGATTAAACTTCCATCGGTTAAAATCATTAAACCCCCCCTTGGAAGCAGGAGAAGAGGGGGGAAATTTTGGATCGCGTAAGCCTGCAGGAGAGAGAGCGCAGAAAGATAAATTACCACCGCTTTGAACCTGGAAACGGGCTGCTAGCAAGACTGACATTTTGGGAAAGTTCATTGACTGTGAATAAAACGTATGTGGACAGATAGCTAAATAAGAGAAATATATTGTTTCCATTGTTTCCTTCTGCGTTTAAAAAGGAGTAAAAGTAACTGAAAATTGAAACTAATTTTGTTGCTTGAACTGTGTTTAAAAGGATTGATGCAAATAGAAATTGTTTCCCTCTAGAGGGAGCCTTTGAAACTGTTACAGGAGTGGAGCTGGGGGAATTACCAGCTGCAGAGATAAAAAACTGTGAGAACCAGGGATTGACCTTGGATTGGTAAGAATGTCGACAGAAGAAGCCTTAGTGATTGCATTATGCAAGATAAGTGCTTCATTGGAAAAGCTTCATAAGAAGACGGATGTGATGACTATTAAAACTGACAATTTGGGACAAAAAGTGACTGATTTGGGACAAAAACTGAACATCTATACAGAAACAATTCAGGAATCGTTTCAGGAATCTACTTTGACATGGCAAATTGTTGAGAAGGCAAGGGAGAAAGTTGTTGTTGAACCCTAATTAATACAAGTGGAGAGAGCCCCAGTCTTACAGAGGCAATTTGATGAATATACGTTGTTGCCTTCTATGACTGAATTTAGAGAAAGTCAGATTTTGAGGATTGGAGCCCTGCTTGGATTTGAGAAGGAAAGTTGGATAGATTCCCTCATGCAGGGATGTGCTGACCTTTGGGATTTGGACTTGGGCCAGGAGGAGATTGGAGTTGTGGGGACTTTCAGTTTTGGAGGGATTTTGAAACACGTTCTGAAACATCTTTTTGACTTTAATGCTAACTATGGAGATTTGGCTGACCTGTCGAGAAGGAATAAAAACATTGCTAGGTTGGAGCCTCCCCGAGATCTACTCCTCGGCATCAAAGGAAGGAAATTAAGAACAAGATCAGCAGAAGACAAAGTAAAGTGCATGTATAAATATGAAGAAGATCTGCAGAAGGGACTTGGAAAAGAGTTAAGAGCCTCGGACAGAAGATCACCAGGTTGATGGACCATATGGAATAGACGGAAAGGACTGGCAGAATCCGAGACCAGGGAGAAGAGATGGTGGAAGAAGATTGGAAAAAGTTTAAAGTTTATTTATAGAAATACTGTAAAATTAATGAGTGTTAGAAAAATGTTGGAATGAAATTATATGGCTTTAGTAGAAATGTTATAAGGAGTTAAATATAAATAAGTATTATGGTATTAATGGAAGATAAGGTTAAAATAAGTTAAGATAATTATATGACAGAAAATAGAGAAAGAGGGAAAGGAATTGCTGAAATAATTAATAGAAGTGGAATACGAAAAGTTAGGGGAGAGGAGGTCGATGAAACGAGGGAATGAAAGATAGGGCATTGAAACGGTATGATGTATGTTTTTTAATTTTTCCATGTTTAGTTTAATGTGTTAATGTTGTGTTGTGCATTGTTTATATATTGTATTGTATTGTATTGTATTGTATTGTATTTCTTTTGCCTTTTTTCTTTTTTCTTTTCTTCTTTTTTTTGTAAGGTTTAAAAGTAATAAATATTATTTTTTTAAAAAAAACAACAGGAGCAGGGATACTGCTGGCTGAGAGGGAATGAGTCTGGCAGAGAGACGAAAAGCCTTAAAAACAGTTTGACTTACACCACCCTTTGTCTGGGAAATCCCGGTAACTTTTCCCCACCCAAGCCCCCTACCAGAATGCCCTGACGCAGCTAGGACAGAGGACTAACACTGGCATGCATATGTCTGAAATGAGGGCCTGGCTCAGCTGGGTCAGCCAGAGATACATCTATTTCAAACTCAACTCATTCTGGCAGATATTAGTTTTGGATTGTCTGTGCCAACTGTGCTATGTAGGTTTTGGTACTGGTGATGGTGTTTAAACGTATTACATGTGGATATCAGCGACAATTCCCCGAGGTTAGCAACAGACAAGGGCTTATTTGAGGAACAATGAAAATGAATTCTCAATATGCTGAAGACTGGGATGAATGCAATCAGAACTAGTTGCTCCAACCAAGCGAATCTCCCCTGCTCTTTTCTCATTCCTAACCGTCACCTGACTAAATCCCCACTTGTCAACTGTCATTCCATGATCCCATCGGCTCCCCCCTCCCACTTACTTCACCATTCCATATGCCAAGTGATCTTCCCTTTCTTCCCTCTAAACAGAATCCTCAAACATGTTTCTTTAGAGCAATTTCCCCTTGTGTAATCTTTCCCCCCACTGCGATATTGATATTGGGAAGTTATTTTTGTGGGGAAAGAAAGAGGACAGTCTTGAAAGAGGAAGGGAGGCTATTGGAAATATAATAATCTGTCTGTTTAGATTCTCTCAGTTTCTCATTTATTCAATCTTTATATAGGGCAATGGGGGAGGGTTTCTGCCAAAATAGTTGGAAATCCATTCTAACATATTGTTTATATAGAAAATCTTGCACTATGCATGGTTGCGCACAGAACTACTTGTAAAATATGCGGTAAGGAAATTTTACCATCAAGAAAGATGCATTAGTGGACTGTAGGTATAAAAAGGTTGACTACCCCTGATTTAAACAAACAACATGGTAGGAAAATTTCACACGCCATCTCAACCTGACTATCCACATTCATATATTGTTCCAGACTCAATTCAAGGGTTTGGTTTCAATCTATAAAATCATAAACTTAGGGGTCACACTTCTGAGTTCAGCTTCTTCTTTGAGGTCCCAGCATGATATCTATTGTACAATGGCCTCTTGTGGTGTCCTCCAACTGTACAAGCCTAATAGCAAGGGCCCATGAGGAATCATCAGTACACAATGCACTTTGAAAAGTAATTTTCTCCAGGCTGTGATCCTGAGTATTTTCAAAAGCATTACAGGATCATTTTATCACGCAAGTAATTTGTAGCTGGCAGAAATGAACAATGACTGGGTTTGATGACTCAAAGTTTGCATCCAATTGTAACCACCATTTGGTAAGATTCAACACACTTGCAAACTGAGAGAGACTTGAGTAGATTAGTCTGAATACCCATAAAATCTAGGACAGACTCAGTAACCTTCAAGGATCAGTTGTTACCATGAATACTAAGCTGGTGAACCAGGAGAGATACCATGATGAAGCCCAAACCAATTTAGGTCCTTTAGAGGACAATTCATTACAGTTTAGTGACTTTTATGTGACTTTCCCCTTGCAAACATGCTTATCCTTTCCAGCAAGAACTGAAATGGATAATTGGAAGGTGGCTCTCAAGCAGCAAATTTTGTAAATGGAAGTACTAAAGTCACCTATGAACAGGGTTTAACTCAAGTAGTACACTGAATACTGGCAATATACAAAAAAAGGAAGAGATGGTGAGAAAAGAATAAAAGAAAGAGAGATGGAGTTATTAAATGCAAGAACTGTGGAACTTAAAATGTAGTTACAGTTACTGGAGGAAAACCTTAAAATTGTGGAGTGGCAATGTTAATACTTTCATTAGAGACAATGTTCAGCCGCAATGCAAAAGATAGTATTGCCAAATTAACTGATGGTCCGTTCAGTTGTGAAGGGATATAATCCTGAAGTAATAGTCTGAAGGTGGTGCTTGTGTGCTCTGCTTCATCGTGTCCAGGCAAGTTTTTGAGTTTTCTACACCAAAGTGTCTTATTAGACAAAGAAAAGATAACAGCAGAAGTAGCAAAAAGCCAGAAGCTGTAATCACACTGCGTTCTTAGCTGTGACATAACTTTGCATTGAATGGAGTGGGGGCCTATGCTGAGACCATAGAAATTTCCCACCAATAAAGCTCCACCTCAAATTAGAATGCACTTTATTTACAATAATTGATGCAAGCAATGAGAATATATATATATATATATATATATATATATATATATATATATATATATATATATATTTGGGCCAGGCCTACCTTTGGCAGAGTGTGGGAGCTGCCTCAGGCAGCAAATCATTACTGGATTAATTAAGTACAGTGGTACCTTAGGTTACATACGCTTCAGGTTACATACGCTTCAGGTTACAGACTCCACTAACCCAGAAATAGTGCTTCAGGTTAAGAACTTTGTTTCAGGATGAGAACAGAAATCGTGCTCTGGCGGCGTGGCAGCAGCAGGAGGCCCCATTAGTTAAAGTGGTGCTTCAGGTTAAGAACAGTTTCAGGTTAAGAACGGACCTCCGGAATGAATTAAGTACTTAACCCGAGGTACCACTGTATTATGAATAGTAGTATAATAATGATAATAATTTATTATTTATACCCCGCCCATCTGGCTGGGTCCCCCCAGCCACTCTGGGCAGCTTCCAACAAAATACTAAAATACAATAACCTATTAAACATTAAAAGCTTCCCTAAACAGGGCTGCCTTTAGATGTCTTCTAAAAGTTTGGTAGTTATTTTTCTCTTTGACATTTGGTGGGAGGGTGTTCCACAGGGTGGGCGCCACTGCTGAAAAGGCCCTCTGCCTGGTTCCCTGTAACTTGGCTTCTCGCAGCGAGGGAACCGCCAGAAGGCCCTCAGTGCTGGACCTCAGTGTCTGGGCAGAAAGGTTGCGGGGACAGGACCAAAGCAGGGTGCTCACATTTTGTGCCCATTTTATTAACCTCTGGCAAGAATGCTTCTTCTGTGCCTTGAGGAGAAAAGATTGGGATGGGGTGTAGAGAAATCCAGAAAACCACAACAGAACAAAAACCTTGCAATAGCTTTGCAATACAATTTGCAAATGTTCTAAAAATGAGAGGTGGAACCATTTACTGGGCATCTACCCCCGCCTCTCTCTCTTTCTCTCTCTCACACACACACTTTTTCACACACTCATTTTCATATAACTTTTACATCCATTTAATCAATGTGACTCATATCCTGAAAATGAAAGAAAGAAGACAGAGCAAAATGCATACAAACACAGATTATAAGCCAGAACCAAAGCTCTCCCCGCCACCTCCTTCCCCTCGCTACATATGTCCAAAACACTGAAGTAAAAATCACTGTAGCATAAAAGACAAGCTGTTGAATGATAGTGATGAAATGGAAGAAGCATAAAAGACCTGAAATCTCTTCTTTGTCCTCTGCAGACATTCTTGTAGTAGGATACAGTAATTCTAATTTGTTCTGTTTTTAAACTGCTCTGTTGCCGTGTGTCTTGTTCTGCACTGCAGTATCAACTAAGAATACATTAAAAAAAAAAAAAAAAAAAACCTTTTGTTAGTCGGGGCCTCCAATGGAACCTGCAGCTCTGGCAGTTACCTGCGTGTGGATTTTTAAAAGTCTAATAAGCATTATAAAACGTTTCTCTTTGCACAGCCTATCCTCTTGCAAAGTGTTGATGGAAATTATTTCAAGGAGACGTATCAACATGCAGCAACGCTGCGCTACTCAAGTGTCAGACGAGTCATTCTTACCCACAATCCAGATTTTATAAATTAAACTAAGAAGGGAATAATACATTGGAGCTTCTTCAGCACAAGCCCTTCTAAATGAGTGCTTCTGTTCAAAGAGAACACTAACTGGTGAAATACGGATGAAAATGAATTGATGAGGCATACCAACATGTAGCCATCTTGCACAAGTGAAGTGTTTGAGAAGCATCCTTAAATGAATTGAGTCGACACACAATGCAAAGGCAAAGTGGAAATGAGTGGTGAATGTCTTTGTGAAGTGCAGAAGAGTGTGTGTTGAAAACTCCAAGCACCCCTGCATTACAAAACCGTACATATGTGCCAGTATTTGCACAATGCCATTACTGTAACTGATAGATAGATAGATAGATAGATAGATAGATAGATAGATAGATAGATAGATTCTTTATTGTCATTACACAAGTGCAACATTGCACAAGTGCAACGAAATTGGATGCCATCCCTTAAAAACAACAAAAGCAAAACAACAACAACAACCAAACAAACCACATTCCAGCCACACCCACACCCACACCCATCAAACTCCCAGGTCACACTATCGAGTTACTGCATTTAAGAAGGCCACAGCTCTTGGATAGAAACTATTTTTCAGTCTATTTGTCCTTGACTTGATGTTTCTGTATCTCCTGCCAGAAGGCAGTAGTACAAACAGACTGTGTCCCGGGTGAGATGCATCCTGCAGGATATTGTTTGCTTTCCTAAGACAACGGGAACCGTACAGTTCTTCCAAAGATGGGAGGGGATGACCAATAATCCTTTGGGCTGTGGTTATGACCTTCTGGAGCACCTTCCTCTTCCTAGCTGTACAGCTGGAGAACCAGGCACAAATACAGTATGTGAGAATGCTCTCTATGGAGCCTCGGTAGAAGGACACCAGCAGTCTCTCACTCAGATTGTTCTTCTTTAAAAGTCTGAGGAAATAAATTCTCTGCTGGGCCTTCTTCACCAGAGCAGTGGTATTTGCGCTCCAAGTCATGCCCTGATCGATAGTCACTCCCAAAAACCTGAATTCCGCCACCCTCTCCACCCGTTCCCCGTTGATATACAAGGGCTGAATGTCCGCCTTTTTTTTCCTGTAATCCACCACCAATTCCTTGGTCTTAGCCGTATTAAGAGCCAGATTGTTCTCTCCACACCAAGCACAAAGCCGCTCCACCTCGTCCCGATAGGCGGACTCATCCCCTCCTGAAATGAGCCCCACCACCGTAGTGTCATCAGCAAACTTGATGATTTTGTTGCTGGAATAAATGGCTGTACAATCATACGTATAGAGAGTATAGAGCAGGGGACTCAACACACAACCCTGTGGTGAGCCGGTGTTAAGGCTAAGGGCTGTGGACATATGTGACCCTACTCTAACCCTCTGAGAACGTTCTGACAAAAAGTCCAAAACCCAGAGACAGGTGGAGTTGGAGAGTCCAATCGCCTCTAGCTTGGACACCAGTCTACGGGGGAGGATAGTGTTAAAAGCAGAGCTAAAATCCACAAACAGCAGCCTCACATAACTCCCCGGCTGCTCCAGATGGAACAGAGCAGCATGGAGAGTGGTAGTGATAGCGTCTTCCGTGGATCTATTTGCCCTGTATGCAAACTGGTAGTTGTCAAAAGTTGATGGAAGACAGGAAATA
This sequence comes from Podarcis erhardii, assembly GCF_964252035.2. Taxonomy (NCBI): domain Eukaryota; kingdom Metazoa; phylum Chordata; class Lepidosauria; order Squamata; family Lacertidae; genus Podarcis; species Podarcis erhardii. Next base: position 53,041,533 of record NC_138500.1, read on the forward strand.
ATGTGACGGCGCACCAGTTTCTCAAAACACTTCATGATGATTGGAGTCAGTGCAACTGGTCTGTAGTCGTTCAGACTACTGATTGTGGATTTTTTAGGCAGAGGAACAATAGTTGACGACTTGTTAAGCTAAAAAAACTGCATACAACCTCTGCAGGAATCGCGGCAATCAAGAACCACCTCCACCCATATCATTCTGCCTGCACTCTGAGATCAGATGGAGAGGCCCTTCTCTGCCTCTCCACATGGGCAGGTGCTAAGATTGGCAGGATGTGTGAGAGGGACTTTTCCATGGCCACTTCCAACTTGTGGAACCCTCTGGCAATATTCAGTACTACCTAGCATAATGTAAGAATCTTGAGAATGCTGACCTGTTTACTGGGCCTTAATTGCAAATCCCATCATGTACTGGGCTGACAGGTGAAAAGGTGCATAGAAAAGATCACAAGCTCCTAAAGGAAGTGAACTTTAAATAATATTTAAAGGAGCAGCAAAAATGAAAAGTATACAGATAGATTTTCTGGGGGAATCTGCTGTTTGTGGGGTAAGAACATAGAATTCTTGCAAGATTCACATGTAATGACTAAAGTGGATGCAGCATGACCTGGAAACTATGTTTAGCAAAAAGAAAGAAAGAAAGAAAGAAAGAAAGAAAGAAAGAAAGAAAGAAAGAAAGAAAGACCCCACTGCAAGTGCATACACAGATCTATCAATATTTTCAGTTATTATTTGTTATAATCACTTCTCAATATGTCAGCTGCCTTAGAGTATAAGCATACTCCAGTATTCTCAACAAAACCTACTTAAATGGAAATCTTGGAATTTGCAGGATAGCTTTGAGGATTGCAAGATAATGTATATTAAGTGTTTCACTCAAAGGCATCCCAAAGCAACTACTTAGCATGTAGCATTAATTATAATAATGCAGTATGTCAGAACTGGGAAAAGGAACCAAAATTACAATGGTTGGGATCAAAGGATCTCTTGAATGATTGGAAGATACTTTCGCTTACTAAAACTGCCTCCACCCAAATTTTTTCCAATTCTTGTCTCCTCCTGCAGTTCCATATGTCATTCCCCTGACCCTCAGAAGCAGCTTTTTGAAGTGGGGAGGTGATCTATTCAGTTTCTTTGGAGGGGGAAATGGTAAAACTGTGTTGCGTGAGCAAATTGCTGCTCACACTTTTCCGAATCCAATCCAACAGTGACATTTTAGAATGCCTTGTTTTGGGGATTCATTTTACAAAAAGGATGCTAGCATTCTAAATCAAATCACTTTTACAAATAGCTATTAAAGCTATAATTCTGAACCATTTACTCATGAGTAGTCCCATGGGGGTATGTTTTCTGGCTTTGTGCCGAAGATTGCAAGCAATTTTATCAACGGTAATGTGCTCTAATTGTAACTGCTTAAGAAAGCAAAAGGGAAGCAAATGGATATTATTCTGGAAACTGATCAAAGGATCAGCTTCCTAATTAAACTTAAAAAAAAAAAAATGTAGCAAGCTTTTAGCAAAAACAATTCAGTCCGGTAAAGTGCCGCATAGGCTGATTGTGCTACAGAATATAAGAGAAACATCAGCAAAAAGAGAAATGTTTTCGGCAACTGTCCCCTCTTGAAGAGACTGGACCCATTGCTTAACGGTCTCTCTCCTACCTACCATTTATTTACAACTATATAGACTGATTAGAAATGAGCCTGTCTCATTTTATAAGGATTATTATACCTGCTGGTGAACAGGTATCAGTCCCTGTCCTCACCCCTCCAACACAGTAGCCATTAAGTGCTCGGATATCTTTTTATCCTTTAATCTTCTCTTGCCTTGAATGGGGAGTGAGAAGGAGATAATCCATTGCATACTCCACACCCCCACCACATGTCTGCAGGTAGACAGTCATGTAAACCTCCCCCCCCCCAATTAATGGTTTTCTGGATTCTCTTGGATGGACAAAAGGGGGGCATCTTACTCTGCATGCGCACCCTTGTTCTACCATCTTTTCCAGAAGCTCTTGGCAAGCTTCCCCACACCTACAAATTGAGGGTTCATCCAGGCTTCTGCTTGTCTCATGCAGTGCCGGATTTATGTATAAGCTAAACAAGCTATAGCTTAGGCCATGGGTAGGCAAACTAAGGCCCGGGGACCAGATCCAGCCCAATCGCCTTCTAAAACCGGCCCACAGACGGTCGGGGAATCAGCGTGTTTTTACATGAGTAGAATGAGTAGAATGAGTCCTTTCATTTAAAATGCATCTCTGGGTTATTTGTGGGGCTTGCCTGGTGTTTTTACATAAGTAGAATGTGTGCTTCTATTTAAAATGCATCTCTGGGTTATTTGTGGGGCATAGGAATTCGTTCATTTTTATTTTTATTTTCAAAATATAGTCCAGCCCCCCACAAGGCCTGAGGGACAGTGGACCGGCCCCCTGCTGAAAAGTTTTGCTGACCCCTGGCTTAGGACCTCACTTTCTTGCGGCCCACCCAAAAAAATAAAGGAAAAAGAACTCGATGTACATTTCCAAAATATAAGATAAAAAACAAATAAAATAAAACCTACATACAGCAACAGTGTTTTGTGTTGTGCAGGCTCCTATGATTTAAGTAATAGGCCCCGCCTGCTCCCTAAAAACATCACTGGTTTGCTCATTTCTATGTAGAGGGTGCCTACATTCTGCATGGACTGGTTGCATGGCAACATGTGCAAATGGCTTTAGATACCTATTAGGTCCATAAATTACCATATAGCATGTATTCAACACAAAAAACAGTGACAATTTGTTGTTGACAAAGGACAGCTGGACATAGAAAGGGCCCCATTACCTTCAGTAGCTTAGGGCCTCATCAAACCTAAATCTGGCCCTGGTCCCATGCTTAGAAAGCATGAATCCTAACAGCTTTCCACTTGTCACATCTTTTTAGGGACAGGGATGAGCACTTCTCTGTTTGCTGCACCGCTTTCCCCAGGAAAACCCTCTCTATAGCACTGAATCAGAGCAACTGTCAATCCGCTGCAAACCCAACTGACATTTGGTCCAATTTTGCGGTACATATCGGTCTTTTCCAGAGGGAAGTGGCAGGAGAATGGAAGTCTAGATGAGCCCTGAGTGGACAATGAAGGGCAGGGCTTTTTCCGCGTTGCCACTGAGATCCTGGAGCATGACACCAAAGGAAGTGTGCCTTGCATTTTAGTTTAGTTTTTCTTTTAGGAACCACATCCTGGTTACTGCCTCTCAGTTTCAAGTTTAACATTCAACACCTATGCTGTTTTGGTGTGGTGTTATCTTGATTATTTTGGTTTCTAGTCACAATTTGTGTATATTTGTTCTCCACCTTGAAGGTCACTGGGGGGAAAGTAGGCAACAAATGATGAAAACAAACAACAAACAAACAGTGCCATTGGAGGGCAGGAAATAATACTCATGGAAACACAGAGGCATGCTTTGTTCACCTCTAGGAACCATGTGTATTTCAAGGATTGATAATAAAAAAAGAGCTGTAAGTGGAGGTCAAGGTGATGCTACTATAAACTACTATCCAATAAATCAGAGAATAAGGCCACTGCTGCAAGAGCAGACAAAGAATAAACGCAGAGATGAGCAATATATATTTCAGGCATATCATTTGTAGAAGAGTTACCACAACAACACAGATTTGTCATGCAGAATTTAACTGCTGGTGTCAAGCCTCTACTAGAGAAGAGGCCTTTACACTATATCATACAAGAACAAAGCAGTGCTACCAAACGGGATGTCAGGTTTAGTGAAAAGAAGGACAGGGAAACTATTGATCACGATACCGTTGCAAGAATCTACTTAAACATTAGACTGATGGGTTTTTTTCATTATTTTTTTCATGTTTTTACAGAACTGGCAAAGCCCTCTTTAAATTTATCAGCAACGCAGGGGTTTCAAACATAAACTACATGCTTAATTGGCCATGCATTTGTTTTTTAACATTTGGCAAGTGATACCAAACAGCAAAGCACCAATCACACACTTAAATGCCACGCAAGAATGAACTGGGTGGGCTGGAAGCCCCCAAAATCTATTTAAGCATGCAATGCCATTTTCAATGCAATTAGTTATCTAATTGCAAAGCCAAGCCTCGTCGATGCATTTGCACATGCAATTAATTACAATTTACTTAAAAGCACTCAGTTGTAGTGCCTTATTATTCATTTCCCCAAAAGTACATTACCAAAGGATAGATCTGGTTCTAAAAATCAAGGGGAATATTATGTTTGTAATGATAAAATGGAGCATTTAACTAAGAAACCACTCCAGGTTAATTGTTCAAGATGACAAATGTTGTTTCAGGAAATATACCTTTGGCCACCTCAAGACGTATCCAAAAGCACCTGCTTATCCTTCTAAATCTGCAGGGATTATTTTTCCCCCCTTCAAGTGATCCGAATTCTCAGCTTCCTTTGTGCTCAGAGCAAAAGGCCAAAACAAGACCTGAAGGCTGCTTATCCACTTGTATATATTCACAGATTATATACCTTTTAGTAATTCATGTCTGGATAGTTACTTGGGCCTGCTTAAGTAAAAAAGATTTGCCCAAGCTTTGCACATAGCAAGGATGGATCTAGGGTTGGAATGGTTTTGTAAGATCAGTACACTAAAGTACACCAGGAGTTAACTGTGAATGAGTTCTCATCTGTTTTCTTACCTCACCTCTTCATTGTGACAACATGGACATAGCAGAAATGAATAGGGGCAAAGCCTTGTTTAATCTTTTTTGTGACCTGAACAGTTAAAAACATTCTTTAAAACAAAAATTGCTGCAGCGCCACCATCTATGAGAGCGCAGGTTTATACAACCATATAATGAAAATAATTCAAATTCATTGCCATAAATATCACTCCTCCCACCTGCCTTAATTCACTAAGCTACTCCATATAAAGCTTAACATGACTAGTTGCTTGCTATAAGTAGCCACATTAGCAAAAAAATTTAAAAATGTTTGTAATTAACAAAATGGGTTGAGTGAGGCATTCTTCGCTATGTATTTTTAAGAAGCAATCATTTGGACAACATTCACATCAGAATGAAATGTATCAGGCTATTAACATTCATATTCCTGGATTTGTTCTCCTACAGCCACGTGTTTTTCAGTTAAATGTTCAGAAGGCATTTTACACACTGGCTGTCTTGGAACATCCATGGTTTCCTAGAAGCCCTGCTTTATGAAGCTTTAGATGACCACCATAGTCATGCACACATAGTCGTGCACTGCTTTCCTCCTGCCATGGTGGTGGCTTCAGTGGTGAGTGATCCTGGATCTGATCCTGGCTTGTTATCCTGTCTTGTTAACTGACACAATGCCAGAGTTCCCTGCTTCAGACACAGCAGAGACCTCTGACTTCAGGATCTCCTTGCTGAAAGCAGTGAATAAAGGGAAGAAGGCAGCAGCAAAGGGAGTGTTGGGGCAGATGGAACTATATCCTGCCTCCAGCTCCAGCTCCTCCTATTCAGCCACCCTCTCTGGCAGTCCTTCTCTCCCCCATGAGGCTCTGTGCTTGACAGAAGGGGCAACAAAGAGCTGGCAGAGCCACTTCCTCCTCCAGCCATCTATAGTCGCCAGTGGAGGACTGACACCCTCCACACCTGAGTGCCAGCCTTCCAGCACTGCCTCTGCTCCTTCTCCCTCCTCCTCCATCTGCAGCTGTCAAACTATGCCAGATCTGGATGGAACAGAGGGACTCAGGTATACAGCTACATCTAAAACGTTTTAAATGTGTTGTAAAGTGCAATATACAAATGTGACACTACATGGCTACAGTGAGCTATGCTGAATTCAATGTATTTTTCAAAAGGTTTTTTTAAAAAAGCATTCCCACAGCGTTTTTTTATATGTGTGTAGATTCCACCAGTGGTTGGATAGTGTTCTCAAAGCTACCAGCATGAGTTTGATCAAACTGCGGGAGGCAGTGGAAGACAGGAGTGCCTGGCATGCTTTGGTCCATGGGGTCACGAAGAGTTGGACATGACTAAGCGACTAAAGAACAACAACAACAGATTCTACCAGAGAGGCCTGTAACAATTATAGGGAGAAGAAAGCCCAAATAAAACATGAAAGTGAAATGAGGCCACCTTTTTTATTTCTTTTTAAATGAAAGTCATTGTAAATATAAATTAGAATCACTCAGGACCAAACTGCCCTAGAAACCATACAAATGCACTTTCCTGATGAGACAATACAATGATGCATTGACTGTAAAAAATAAATAAATTTAAAAATGGCCCAAGTCTGCTTCAGCTAGTTTAAATGTCCAATGAACCCTCAAATGGGGTTATATTTGAAAGAGCTAGGAATTTATCAGAATGATCTCTAGCATACTTTAAATAATAAATCTCAACAAGAATACCTTTTAAAAATCCTTCAAGTATTCAGCAACTTTATATAAAATTTTGCTTATGACAATGAGCCGCTCATCATTAGAGACAAACTATTCAATAACAGATTGATAAAAAGTAGCACACGGCTGATTTTAACCGTATTTGAAACTGCAGCAGCTTAATCTAAATATTTCTGCCTCAAACATGCCAGACCAGTTTGTAATTCTTCTTTGATTTTACTCTACAATAAATTCCGTTCATTGTAGCATGCAATTAGAAAAATGATCAAAAAAAAGCAAGCTCTTGCTCCTTTTCTCATTATAATAATGTCGCATTATAGGGCTCCTGTTGTGTGCACAGCAGCCCCTGGGTATACATGGATTGTTTTCCAAGGAAATTCCTCACTACACATAAACTTGGATTCAGAGAACTCTTGTGCAAAGTCAGCTCCACTGAACTGCCCATCCCCATCCTGCTACAGCTCCCCATGTCTCAACACATAGGGTCCCTCAACCCTCAGGAGCAGCTCACTACACAAGCTGTAGAAAGCCGACTTCATAAAACTTAGGGAAGTGCTGGGTGAGATCCCATGGACAGTAATATTAAAAGGAAAGGAGTTCATGATGGCTGGGAGTTTGTTAAGAGGGAGATAGTAAAAGCACAACTTCAGGCAATACCAATGAGACGGAAACATGGAAGGTGCCTAAAGAAGCCAGGGTGGCTATCTAAAGAACTTTTAACTGAGTTAAGATTAAAACAGGATGTGTACAAAAAATGGAAAAGGGGGGAAACCACCAAAGAGGAATTCAAACAAATAGCCAGCACGTGTAGACACAAAGTCAGAAAAGCTAAAGCACAGAATGAACCCAGGCTTGCTAGAGAGGTTAAAAGCAACAAAAAAGGCTTTTATGGGTATGTTCGTAGCAAAAGGAAGAACAAAGAAACAGTGGGGTCACTCAGAGGAGAAGATGGTGAAATGCAAACAGGGGACACAGAAAGGGCTGAACTCCTCAATGCCTTCTTTGCCTCAGTCTTCTCCGATAAAGAAAACAATGCCCGACCTGAAGAATTTGGAGCAAATGATTCAGCAGAGGAAACACAGCCCAGAATAACTAAGGAGATAGTACAAGAATACTTGGCTAGTTTAGATGTATTCAAGTCTCCAGGGCCAGATGAACTGCATCCAAGAGTATTAAAAGAACTGGCAGATGTGATCTCAGAACCACTGGCAGTCATCTTTGAGAATTCCTGGAGAACAGGCGAAGTCCCGGCAGACTGGAGGAGGGCAAATGTTGTCCCTATTTTCAAAAAGGGGAAAAGAGAGGACCCAAATAATTACCGCCCAGTCAGTCTGACATCAATACCAGGGAAGATTCTGGAGCAGATCATTAAGCAAACAGTCTGTGAGCACCTAGAAAGGAATGCTGTGATCACCAATAGTCAGCATGGATTTCTGAAAAATAAGTCATGTCAGACTAACCTGATCTCGTTTTTTGACAGAATTACAAGCCTGGTAGATGAAGGGAACGCAGTGGATGTAGCCTACCTTGATTTCAGCAAGGCTTTGGCAAGGTGCCCCATGATATTCTTGTAAAGAAGCTGGTAAAATGTGGTCTTGACTATGCTACCACTCAGTGGATTTGTAACTGGCTGACTGAGCGAACCCAAAGGGTGCTCATCAATGGTTCCTCTTCATCCTGGAGAAGAGTGACTAGTGGGGTGCCACAGGGTTCTGTCTTGGGCCCGGTCTTATTCAACATCTTTATCAACGACTTGGATGATGGACTCAAGGGTATCCTGATCAAATTTGCAGATGACACCAAACTGGGAGGGGTGGCTAACACCCCAGAGGACAGGATCACACTTCAAAACGACCTTGACAGATTAGAGAACTGGGCCAAAACAAACAAGATGAATTTTAATAGGGAGAAATGTACAGTATTGCACTTGGGCAAAAAAAATGAGAGGCACAAATACAAGATGGGTGACACCTGGCTTGAGAGCAGTACATGTGAAAAGGATCTAGGAGTCTTGGTTGACCACAAACTTGACATGAGCCAACAGTGTGACGCGGCAGCTAAAAAAGCCACTGCAATTCTGGGCTGCATCAATAGGAGTATAGCATCTAGATCAAGGGAAGTAATAGTGCCACTATATTCTGCTCTGGTCAGACCTCACCTGGAGTACTGTGTCCAGTTCTGGGCACCACAGTTCAAGAAGGACACTGACAAACTGGAACGTGTCCAGAGGGCAACCAAAATGGTCAAAGGCCTGGAAACGATGCCTTATGAGGAACGGCTAAGGGAGCTGGGCATGTTTAGCCTGGAGAAGAGGAGGTTAAGGGGTGATATGATAGCCATGTTCAAATATATAAAAGGATGTCACATAGAGGAGGGAGAAAGGTTGTTTTCTGCTGCTCCAGAGAAGCGGACATGGAGCAATGGTTCCAAACTACAAGAAAAAAGATTCCACCTAAACATTAGGAAGAACTTCCTGACAGTAAGAGCTGTTCGACAGTGGAATTTGCTGCCAAGGAGTGTGGTGGAGTCTCCTTCTTTAGAGGTCTTTAAGCAGAGGCTTGACAGCCATATGTCAGGAGTGCTCTGATGGTGTTTCCTGCTTGGCAGGGGGTTGGACTCGATGGCCCTTGTGGTCTCTTCCAACTCTATGATTCTATGATTCTAGTGCGTGGGGAGGGAGCAAAACTGTCCAGCAGGATGCACTTAAACCGGAGTGAGCCAGACACATGTTTCTGCCGGAGGCAAAGGACAAGATGGGACCCATCTCAACTCCACATTCAGAAGCTGAGTGAATCTCAGTTCAATATTACTTCTTTCTGCATTATAACATTACAAAATTTGCTTTAAAAAAGGACAAAACGCTAGGGATGGGATAGTGTCCTCCAGTGGCATAGCGTGGGTTGCCAGTGCCCAAGGTGGGCAAACTGCTGACACCACTGGAGTGATCCCACCACCACCAAGAGTCAAGAGGGGCTGTGCTGCACCACCTGGCTACCCACGGGGAGTGGGGAGCGGGAGCTCGACTGGCTGCCATGGCCCTTAGTGGGCGAATCTCCCAGACACCAACGGAGAGGAGCACCATGTCAGTGTTTGTAAAAAAAAAGGTTCTGACCTCCCTTTGTTGCCTCAGCCTGGTCCTCAGACCCTTGTCGGCATAAAAGAGTCCACGAGAAGAGTATCTTTGCAGAGTACTTTCTGCTTTTATTATTAAAAGTCTTTCTGCAAAAGCGACTGACCAACTGTACACACATCAACACTACGAGCTTTCACTAACAAACCCACCCAAAACCAAAGTAACATTTCTCACTCTATATATACAACCCAGTGCAGGCCGCTGACTCATGCTGACTCAGCTTTTTTAAGCATCTGAAGCATGTCCTCCATCTGAAGCAGCAACCAAGGAAATACCATGTAGCATATAAACCACAGTCCTCCAAGAGAGGGGAACGACCAGGGGGCCTTAAGAGGAACAGCCATGGAGGATGATGCTGCTGGCCACCACTGCCCCAGGATCTGCTGCCTCATTTCGCCTAATGATAGGGTCGGCCCTGACTTCAATCACTGCTTCAAGGATGACCATGGACTTACACCACTGTTATTCATGTTTTTGTGGAAAGGTATACACATCAGATTCCAACATATCGTGTAGGGCTGTTAGTGTGCAGAAGGATATAATAAAAGAAGAAGTTTGTGGTAAGTGAGGAGGGGGGAAACAGCTCCTGTCTTCCACAGGTAAGAAAAGGCAAGCTGGGACTCATTTGAGCTCCTCTCATTTTGATTACACCTGCAGACAAGAAAAATGTCAGGGTATTTACCCCAAGGGACAAAGAAAGAAAAAAAGGGAGAAAAAATCCAGCCTCTCTCTCATGAGTGGATTCTTATTTGATATTTAAAGCTAATTATAAGATGTCAAAAATCATTACTATCTTCACTTGTAATTGAAATGTTAAGTGCTTTGATACATTTACATATGAATAATTCTGCACTGTGAAGCTGATACAACTCAAGATACAGCGTTCTTGTACTTTCTTATCACTACAAAATGATCTACTTGTTTTCTTAATTACTTTGGACTTTCATTATTACCAAATGAATTGTGATATGGGTATTTTAACTGTTCAGATCTAAGGAACAACTGCATTGTCACATGCTCAATGACAGGGGTGGGGAGGGACCCCAAAGTTTTACAACACTTCTATCTGCTTTAGCTTCTAGGGAATCTCTCTGCATTTTAGCCTCCAGGGACCAAAGCTTCAGTAGAAGTGGCAGCGAAATGCAAAGTTATGAAAGGCATGGGAATTATCCTCAAGGTGATTGGCACTGAGCAATGGGCTGTAATACCTCAACAACTCAAATGAGGTGAGAACAAAGCTGTTCAGGGATTGCTATCCATTCGTTTCCATATTAGGCAATGTGCAAATGATTCCTATCTACTGGGCTTGTGGTGCTCCCTAGAGCTCTTCATAGCTATGCTCCATTTTCAGCCCTCCTAAATCATAGAGGTGGTGACTGATTTATATATATATTTTTATATATGCCTTGACTTTTAAATAGTCATGCCAGAAACTACTGGCACACAAGGCATTTGTTTAGAGAATGGGGTTTTGTAGGTATGACAAGCACAGATGAACAGGGGCTTGCTGTGAACTTGGAAGACCTGAGCTGATCAAGGCTAATAAAAAGCACTAAATGGAAAAGAAGTGTGTGTTATGAAAAAGAAATGCGATTTTGGGACAGCTACAACATCATTACTGGCTTAATCTTCATTGTTAGCCAATGCATTCCATCAATGCAGATCACTAACTGAAGCAGTCATTGCATCTTACCTTAAAGTAAATAGAAATTAATTGAAATTTTCTGTTGCATAGAGAGCCTTATTATATTCGTTAGGGGCAAGTTTCAAATGGACAAGAGTACCAGAGTTTATTCTGCAAATCTCTGCTATCCTGTGTGACAATGTCAACAGTTGACTTGATAACCTGAGTCCTCTTCAGACATTTCCTGCCAAACTCGCAAAAGGAACTATGAGAATGTTTTGATCTAGTTCTGCCTCCTGAATGACGTTGCATGCAATGGAAACAATTTTAAATGGACGTGCCTTTGGTTAGGTCTGAAGGGGCCACCTTAATCACACGAAGCATTTTCGACACAAGGACAAGAATGCTTATTGGCAGGATTCTCATCCTAACATTGGAAACTTTTTGTGCAGTAAATAATGCCCTTTCGGACTCAATTGTGTGTTGTCTCAGGAGCACTGCTGGTGCCCATTGCATTATCAAAGAGGCAGAGCTAGCCTGTGTGTTTCCATGGGCCCCTTCACATGTCTGGCAGTAGACACCCAAGGAGGGCTACTGATTACTAGGAATCTTTTGGGAATAAAAATTGGTTTGGCTTTATTGGAATGAATGCAGCTGTGCTAATTCCTATAAAAAAGGAGAGCTGTTGGATTTAATTACTCATAAGGTAAAGGTAAAGGTAAAGGGACCCCCGACCATTAAGTCCAGTCGTGACCGACTCTGGGGTTGTGGCGCTCATCTTGCTTTATTAGCCGAGGGAGCCAGCGTACAGCTTCCGGGTCATGTGGCCAGCATGACTAAGCCACTTCTGGCGAACCAGAGCAGCGCACAGAAACGCTGTTTACCTTCCCGTCGGAGCGGTACCTATTTATCTATTTGCACTTTGAGGTGCTTTCGAACTGCTAGGTTGGCAGGAGCTGGGACTGAGCAACGGGAGCTCACCCCGTCGTGGGGATTCGAACCGCCGACCTTCTGATCGGCAAGTCCTAGGCTCTGTGGTTTAACCTACAGCGCCACCCGCATCCTTTAATTAATTACTCATACCAAACACCAAAATTAACACGTTGAATGTTAATGCTATTTAAGACATATATGAAACAACCGGGGGTCATTTGGAGTCTTAGGTTGTGGTGCCATCAACCTACAGATGACTCCCATCTTTATCTCTCCATTCCATCTGAATAAGGCTAGGATGTGCAAGAGCTGAATCAGTGTCTGGAGCCAGCAATGGACTGGATGATGGTCAATAAGCTGGAGATGAATCCTAACAAAAGGGAGGTTCTGTGGGTTAGTCTTCCCCATTACCAATTACTGTACTCTACACATTACGATCAACAGAGGTTAGGATGGGCTTCTTTGTGGTGGCACCCCATTTATGGAACTCCATCCCAGATGATATTTGGAATAGACAAACTAAGGCAAATACATTTTATTTGTCCAGGTATTTTGATCAGGAAGGGTTTTGATTTCTGGGTGTGGCCAGATAGGTTTATTTACCCTGCTTGCTATCTGCCCTGTGTTTCAGGAATGGAGGAAAGGTTAGATGTGACAACCTGAATGGTTGCATGCATGTCTAATTGTTTATCATAATGGCAGAAGCACAAAATGTGGGGAAGCAAGCTGTTTGGAGGATCACATCATTAGCAATAAATTCAATCATAAGGAATAATGTCAGGGTGAATCTAAGGTTTTCTTCACTGATAACTCTTAATATTTGAACAGAGGCTAAAGCAAAGAGGCTATGTTATATTTAAGAAGACTTCCAAACATAATTTTCAGCAGGGGTGGGGGTGGGGGAAGTAATTTTGGGAGTAAGTGAAAACATTTAATTCAAATAAGGGACACAAATCCTATTTTCAGCTTGCTGGGAACAGTATTATGATTGCCAAACGTAGCAATCCTAAAATGCAAACAAATAAATACATTGTTCAAATTTGCTTACAAATTTGAAATATTGCCAACCTGTCAGATAAAGAACTCTAGGTACTTGAGAATGTCACATCAGCTACATTTGCTTTCTCTTTGCTCTGAAGCAAGCCTGCTTCTCAATCTGTATTTTGTTTAATCTAAAAAGAGAGCCTAAATTCATCAGTAGTTCACCACCACTGCTGTAATTGTCCTCACAATGAAAGGCAGTGAGTGCAATCCAGCAAGTCCCTTTAGGTGCCTAGAAGTAACACAACACAAACTATAACAGAGGTTCTTTCTCATGCAGTTTCAAAGGCAGTTTGAGATATAGAGCAGAGAAGAAAAAGGGGAGGAAAGGGAAAGAAATGTATAGGATGCATAAAGAAGTCCTGCAGTTTTCTTGAGACTGGAAGCAATGGCCATGTTCCAGAATTGTTCATTGTTCTGATTTGCATACAGAAATACTGCAGAAGCAAGAAATGCTTCGTGGGCATTGAACATTTTCTGACACTGGCCTCATGTTTGCACAAGAGCTGCTGGATTGAGGTAAGGGTATTTAAACATGTTTTATAGACTCAATATGTGCTTTATAGATGTACTTAAAATGTCAACTGCTGTAAAATGTGTGGCATAGTTACCTTCTGTGTAATTAAATGAACAGTGATTCAGCTATGGCTATCATTCCTGTTGCATTCTTTATAACAAATCTATGGTCTCTCACAACATACATTGTCATGCTTTGTTTGTCTAAATGCACAATTGGTCCCCGGTCTGGTAAGCAATGCTTTACTGCGCAAAAAGACAGAAACAAGTAGGATGCAAAGAAAGATCAATTTCCTGTTCCATTCCATTCAAATATAAACCTATATCAATGCAAATGATTTTTATTTATTTTTTACTTGTATGGCTACTGATTACTAGTCAGGTTATCCACAGAGCATATATTCTGTATTACAGAGAAAAAATACAGTAAAAATATAGCACTGTGCCAGAATCGAATGCAGTAAAGATTAGCGCTGCACTGAAATCTGTCCTTCAGTTTCTCAATATGTTTTCTTTTCCTACAAAGAAGCTTCCATTTTTCTGCCTCCATAACAGGGTGCTTGAGAACTTCATTAGAATTTTGGTGGGTGCAGAGGTGGCTAAGTGTAATATGGACATTTTCCTTTCCAGTAAACATTCCTCCAGCACTTTGATTTCCTGATCTGAAAATACCCCATGGAAGGAGTCACCTTATCATGTCTTTCCCTGCGGTTTAATTGAAGCATGGACACCCAAGAAGGCCACAGGTTGAAGGCCACTGCAGAGGTGACTTGTGGAGGAAAGAGAGAATGCTCACAGATACTCCTCAGATGCCTCAAAAGTCAGCCAATCCCTGATGCAGACCCAACCCATGAGGATTTCACCAAAATTATTTCCCTCCCCTTTGATAATCTTCAAATGCAAATTCTTTTCTCACTAGCTGATGGCGGTTGTATGGAGGGCAGAGGAAATTTTCAGCTCAGCATTGTTAAAAAAATTAAAAGCACAGAAAACACAATAAATTGTAAGTTAACATAAAAAATGTAAGGGGGAACATTGGGGGAAAACTGCCTTGCACACATTCCTTCACCACAGGAGTATACTAAAAATAACTTCTACATGATGAGTAATTCTGGCCTTGACTGCAATATTTAGAACCATTTACCATACAAAGAGTCAGGAGTCCTTGCCTTCACTGAATGATTTAAGTAAACGGCTCTAGAGAGGAGCACTGTTCACTCAACATCTATTTAACAGAAGCACAACCCACATTAATCACTGTAAAATGCAAAGTCTCTTCAGGTTGTGACCGAATCTTTGATTTTGGTGCAAACCTTCTTTGTTCCCATTCTTAACTCTTGACATTTGCACTTCCTTAAACTCAAAAGCTTCGTCTCCTCAAGAAACAGAAAACCGACTTGACAAATGTTGCCCTTTCAGTCCAAAGAAACTTAAAGATGCTTGATATCTGCCACTTACTTCAAAGTCTATAGTGCTGGGACAGGTTTCTCTTCTTTCAAATGATACTGACTTTGCTGGATAAGGATGGATATATATATATATATATATATATATATATATATATATATATGCGCACCACTGGAACAAGTCCACATTCTGACAGCAAAACCTCTCTTGCTTTGGACAGATTGTTAAGTCCAAAGCAAGAACTTAATTTTGTTCCACATTCTTAAACTTAAGGGGAAAGGGAAAGTCTAGCAATGGCTACTAATTGTGATGGTTATATGCAACCTCAAGGTTTCAGAGGATGGTAGGCCTCTGAAGAAGAGTTGCTGGGGAGAAACAACAGAAGAGAACTCTTGACTCCGTGTCTTGCTTGCGGGCTTCTGCCTGGCGACTGTGGGAAATGTTATGTATTGAAGTTCTCACCCTGGCCACCAGGAATATCGTGTACATAGTTTTCACTCAGGTCCACGTCAGTTACTTTAGGTGGGAAACCCTGGGTTGTTTTTGCTACAATGTTGACAGCCGGCTGCCTATAAAAGCAGGCCGGCTGAGCTGTTTACTGTTCAGTTCTGTTCCAGCTTACAAATAAAGAGCTGCTTTGGAGAAATTGCTGCGTCGTCTACTATGTCTACCCACTATTTAACAGGAAACACAATGCTGAACCTTGGATCTGACCATCAGGGATCTTCCTAGGCTCACCTGGTGTTCCCAGATCTACACTGAGTAACACGGAACAGAGAGCCCCATGCCTCTATGTGTGTCACTGAAACATGTTTACTTCAGCCCCAAATGGAAGCCATGGGGAGGGTGACCCAGTTTGCACATCTCCTCCCAGGATTTTGTTTCTTGGTGGGGATGTTAGAACAGGGAAAGCCAGGGCCATTCCCCCCCAGCTGGAACTCAGTTCCAGCACTGGCACCTCTCAGCTGGGCACCATTGCCATTATAAAAGAACAAGAGAGGCGTTCATGGTGAGTTCCGGCACCTCTTTTCCTAGGAAAATAGCACTGGGGAGAGCTAGCATGGCACCCAAGCCTACAACATGACTCTTAATTCCATCGCAGACTCTCTTTCAGCACCTTCTTCATGTTTCTCTTGCTGAGGCTCAGGCAAATGCCTCTTTAACACGTTCCTTACCAAAGGGAACAGCCAATGTTCCATTAGAGCTTTATGTTTTCAGCGGCAAAATGACTTACCAATGAAGGTGTGTGTGTGTGTGTGTGTGTGTGTGTGTGTGTAAGGGAAACTGTTAAATCCTCACTGTGAGGAAGGGAAGTTAAGTCTCAGCATGCAAGTGGCTTAGTGGGCAGAGCCCAATTTGTGTCAATTCAAAAGATGGCCTCTGTTAGAAAGAACGGATAAAAACAGAGATAGAAGCCTCAAACAGGCACTTCTGAGACTCTGTATCTACTTTTCTGCTTGTAATTGGTTCGTTTCCTTCTTCTTTTCTCTCTGTCAGAAACAAGCTGCTGGAATTATGCTGACAGAATCTGCAGAGGCTACATAACTAGGAGAAAATTGCTTTGCATTTCGACTTGGGCAAACAGAGATTATACAAAGATCACAATGTGCAGAGAGGGGAGGATTATCCCTTCTCTCACCAGCTACAAACTCACCCACCCCCAATAAAATCCCCCCCCTCAAAAAAACCAGGAGTAAATAAGAAAGTTCCAATTGGCACCATGTGGGAGGCAGGAATATTTATTCCTATGGCAACCAGGAAGAGGCAAATCTCCCCTCTCATTGCACTGTGATCCTGATACAAATTGGCCCCTCTTGTGCCTGCAATTAAAAGAAAAAGAAAAGAAAAACAACAACAGAGACATAACTGAATGCTACACATTAAATTTAAGACATAGTTTGGCTCATAGCCTTGTACCTAACACTGAAACATCACATATCAATCTATAGAGAACAGTGTGGTGCCCTCAAATTCCACTCTTATCAGAAGCTGGTGGATTCTATTACTCAAACATATTTCCACATCTTAGCATCGTGCTTTCCCTTTAGTCAAGGGGCTCAAAGAGTTAATTGTGCTGAAATAAATATTAGCATAATGCCTAAGGATACAATTTTCTTACCTAGCTGGGGAAACTTGGCAGCAAATATGCTGAAGTTAAAATTGTAGAATAACTCATTAGGAAATATGTAGTAGCCATGGCAAGATTTACTACAAATATGCTAGAAGTGCTTTTAAAAATTAATATTACGCTGCTATGCTCGCTTTAATTAGCTTTCTTCTTCATTTACAAAGCATAGCTGTCTCGTTTATGAACTTAGTCTCTCTTCCTTTCCTTGTAAACCTGTTTAATTAAAGTTTTAACAACTGTGGAAGGTTTAGAAACACTAGAATGATTTTTATCACTTCAGATCCTAAATCCCACCCCCTTTTACATGCTTGTCCTGTCTCAATATTACATTGGCAGCATGTTGAAGGTGTGGATCATAAGATCCCAAAATTAAGATCCCCCTTTCTGTCCAATCTCATTACAAGTTGCATTCCAGTTCTGGAGATTTGCTGATATTTTCCTTCTGACCTGTAAAGATGGTTTCATAAGTGATGAAATTCTGATTAACTCCCTCACACGGCAAAGCTATTTTCTAAAATTCATAAAAGGTCACCTTTTCTTTTAGCATATACCTATGTCTAATCTGTACATTGATTGCCTCATTCGCCAATATATTCCATCCTTTGAAAAATCCTATCACTTATTAGCCTCTAATAGTAGGTCACTGCGCTTTGGTTTTCAATTATAGAAACTTCCATTAAAATCTGTTTCAGCATGTATCACTTGCCCTTTGTGTTATAAGGAAAGATTTAGCAGTAATTTATTTTTCACTATATGCAAAATTGAAACCTACTCACCAGAAATGCTGCTTAGGACAAAACTGAACGTCAAGATTGCTTGTTTCGCTTTGTATTAGAAGCCTGCCCTATCTCCAAGGCTTAGAAAAGTAACCATGCAAAACTTTTCTATAAAAAAAAAACCATTACGTTGAATATAAAATCTTACAAATGTTCAAACTTCAGCGTAATAAAACCATATCCTTAGCCATCTCAAACTGCTTTTAAAGTATTTTTCAAACAGCATTTCCAGAAGATACAGTGGTACCTCGGGTTACAGATGCTTCAGGTTATAGAAGCTTCCGGTTACAGACTCTGCCAACCCAAAAATAGTACCTCGGGTTAAGAACTTTGCTTCAGGATGAGAACAGAAATCAGGTGGCAGCAGCGGGAGGCCCCATTAGCTAAAGTGGTACCTCAGGTTAAGAACAGTTTCAGGTTAAAAACGGATCTCCAGAACAAATTAAGTTCTTAACCCGAGGAACCACTGTACTCAGATTTAGGTCATGACAAGTTTCCAAGAGAGAATTTGACCTTTGATGGGAAACCACCAAAAATGTCATGCCTTTGACCTCATAGTTGTTTAATCAGTGGCAGATTTTAGGCTTTCAAAGTTCAGTAGCGCCCTGTGTGACATTAAAATTCAGTACCCTCTGCTTCTCACTTTCCATTGTACTTCATTGTTGTGGTGCCCCCTGTGGCACCCTCTCGGGGAATTGGTTGTATTCCCCTAAATCTGCCTCTGGTTAAATAAAATACATACATATTAAATAATATGTACACACAATATATTCTGCATGCTCTCCAAATCTTTTACTACTGCTGCCTTGACCATCTGGATTAGTACTAACTCAAGAGCTTCATTCAACTGGGTCTCAATGATGTAAACACTTCCGTGAAACATCTATATTTCGTTTACTTAACATTCAATAGCAGTAGTGTATATTCTGCCCTGGACAACAATAGGTGAGTTGGGGAAAGAAGGGAAGATGCAAGCTTGCCTGCACCAATATATTGGCTTGAATTGGCTTGAATCCTAACTAATAATAATAGTATTTATTTATTTATTTCTACCCTGCCCATCTGGCTGGGTTTCCCCAGCCACTCTAATGTTCAACAGAACATTAAAAACAGAATAAGACTTCAAACATTAAAAACTTCCCTAAACAGGGCTGCCTTCAGCTGTCTTCTAATAGTTGGGTAGTTGTTTATTTCCTTGTCATCTGATGGGGCGGGGGCGTTCCACAGGGCAAGTGCCACTACCAAGAAGGCCCTCTGCCTGGTTCCCTGTAACCTCACTTCTCACAGTGAGGGAACCGCCAGAAGGCCCTCGGAGCTGGACCTCAGTGTCCAGGCTGAACGATGGGGGTGGAGATGCTCCTTCAGGTAGGTATATTGGGCTGAGGCCTGTTGAGGAACGGAATGGGCTTCCATCACAAAGCAAGGATATCCCACCTCCCCATTTTCTCTGCAAACCCCTGTGATCTCCCTGCCCTCCACGCATCTACTCAGGCAATTGGGTGCCTTGCATGAGACAGCTGTGCTGTCAGGGATGAGGAAGAATGGTGGGAGTTACCCACTCAACAGCCCCCCAGGGAGGGGCTCAGAAGATGATGACTTAGATCCCAGATCCTGGTGGTGGCACATGGAATTGCAGTCTGCTGAAGGGACAAGCTGAGAGGTGCTAGAAGCAGGGGGATTGAGTGATGGGGGTGGGTGCCAAGAGAAGGAAGGTCTTGCAGGACAGAGTTAGAGTCGCAGCATGAGCACAGACAGTCCCAGTTCCTGCTGATTCTCTTCCTCTGACACCCTGCTCTAGAAGAGTCCTGTGTGTTGCTGAGCAACGGGCCAGAGAGGCCCAGAGGAGGAGCTCACCCCCTCAATGCAGCCTTCATCTGCTTGGGAGGGATGCAGAGTGAAAACCTAGAGAGGAAGGGCTGGGCTAGTGGTCAGTTTCAGCAACGTCTCAGCTAGATTAATACAAACCAGAGGACTCTGTGTTGTTATTTTCTGTTAATAAAGAGCCAAATTGCATTCTGTGTCTCCTGTGTGTGTGCCTGCCCTATGGATGGCCTGGCTTGTTGACAACTCCTTGATATGCACCTTTGGATCCAAACCATTATTACCATCATCATATTGTTATATCTCCTGCTGCTGATCATAGCCTAATCTTCCCCTTGTACTCACTCTGCCACTCCAATGACTACCTGAAGCTGGTCCCCGGTTTGATACTGAAGGTTAAAAAGTCTCAATGTTAACAGAGATCTGGACAAAGTACCATAGTTCAAATCTAACACATGCACACACACTCCAAAGAAGCATTGTTGGGATTATGGCTAAAAGGAAATAGTTCATGCCATCTTCCTCTGACTTAGATAATCCTGTCCACAGTTATACAGCTTCAGTGGAAAACTTATCCCATCTCAGTGGCATATTAGTAGTTCAGAGCAAAATGGTAAGGGACTGGAACTTACTTGATCAGGCAATGACTTTTCAAATACTAAAACGGAGGATGTGTTGTCACTGCTGCTGAAGCCCAAATATAATGACTAGCTACCTATCCTGTACAAAATCTATTGCGGCTTCATCACATAAATTATTTTGCCAGTACCAAGTGTCAACTTCCGTAACAATGGAAAAGATAACAGTAATTTTCATTCTTGCTTAACCTCATAACCGCTATATGGATGAACGTCAAAAAAGGCTCATTAGTCTTGCTTTAGCGTGAACCACTCAGAACTTGTTTTAATTGTTATTTTATAGTGGACTCCTAGAAACTGTTGTTGTTTCAAATGAACAAAGTGTAAGTGTTGAATGCATACTTACCACAGAAGACTTCAGAATCTCAATGACTCTCTCAAACTAACACAATTTACTGTAGGAGTGCACAAACCTTAGGTGTGGAATCTACTATATTTTGTTCTAGAAACATGTGAGCCACCAACCAGGATTACTATAAGGCTAAAATTCCAGCCTGACTTCCTTAGAAGGGTGGGCAAGATACAGATCTTATCTGAATAATGAATACATTTGTTTAAAGCAGACTAGTTACATGTTTAAAAACAAGCTGTGCTAATAAAACTCCATATTCACACTTAAGAATAATACTTTTTTTGTTCTGCCACCATGCATATCATGACTCAGGCATTTGTGATACAGTACTATAGATTATTGTGCCTTCAGTTGCACATGTGGAATAAATGGGCTTCAACAATATTTAATTTCTACTGATTCAATAGGTTTTCTAGTACCAACATTTACTTTTAATACATTATACAGAATTGACATTTTAAGCCCCCCCCCAAGAACTATCAGTTAAGCAGATTGCATTCGTATCATTTCTTTAATGATTTCCTAGTCAAAGTACTGTGCAAAGCAAATTAAGTTTTACGTTTTTTGTTGGTTTTTTCCACTGCGACAATTGCTGTATATAGGGAAACTTGATTGCAATGCTACTCATTTTGCCCTGCATCTGGCTAAGCATTCGTTTCTGCTTGTTCAAAAAAGTTCCTAAGGGAGAATTGATTAGACCACCTGCTCAGGGGGGGACTGTGTGATGTAAAGCCACTCCCCTGCAGTGATCTAAAAGGCACCCCCCTAATAGCTTCACTTAGATTGCCGGGTCTAGATTCGAGCTGGTATGTATATGATTTTATTTCTGTTTACACTTGATTGGGCAATTATAATATGCCCAGTATAGAAGCACCCAAAACAGCCTCTGACTAATACAGTCATACCTTGGGTTGAATGCGCTTCAGGTTGAGCGCGTTCGAGTTGCGCTCTGCGGCAACACAGAAGTAACGGAGTGCGTTACTTCCGGGTTTCGCCACTTGCGCATGCGCAGACGCTCAAAATGACGTCACGCGCATGCGCAGAAACGGCAAAAAGCGACGCGTGCGTGCGCAGACGTGCCATCACTAGATACATTTGCTTCTGGATGCGAACGGGGCTCCGGAACGGATCCTGTTCGTATCCAGAGGTACCACTGTACATAAAACTGGGATACTCCCTGTCTGCAAAGAATTGTGTGTGTATCAGAACACCCGCAGGTTACCTGTTACCTGGGTCACCATGTAACAGAAGCTGCAGCTTGGGAAAAGGTTCTTAAGAAGTGCTAGAACATTTGTGAAGTATTACAAGTGGGATCTGAAACCAAACATTGTAGTCCAAGTGTTCTTGTTCAGAACACTCCGTTCTATTACCTTCCCTTGTAGTTTTCCATTCTTGCCCACCCCCAACTGTCAGTCAGCGTTCAGTGTTGACAAAGCACACTGTGATTTAGCTTTTCCCGCCCTTTCTCTTAGCATTTTTACTGATGGTGCCATTTTATGTTCCTCAAACCATCACTCTAACTATGAAGTGCCATTTCCCAACCAGTCCTCTTTGCCTGATGCTCAACATTCCACTCATCCTCTTCCTTGATGCATTTGACATTCTCTCACAGGGGGTCCCTACCAAGCATTTCCAGGTGTCTCACCTTAATGCAGAGGTTTTCAACCTTTTGGGGTCCACAACTCCCTTCACCAACCACATTCTTTCTGTGGCACCTCTGTGGCCTGCGAGCGCTCCAGTTAGAGAACAGCCTTTACCAAAGGTGTCATGGGCTTTGAAGACTCTCAAACTCAGGACGCAAGGGAGAAACGTGCTCAGAGGAAGGCACGCTTGGCAAATCCACACCGTGATCAGCTCCCGCCCGGGAACCAATGTCCCCACTGTGGAAGGATGTGTGGATCCAGAATTGGCCTCCATAGTCACTTACGGACTCATTGTTAAAACTGTGTTTATGGAAGACAATCTTACTCAGCTACGAGTGATCGCTGTTAAGTTGTGGGTGAAAATATCAGACAACACAGCGATTTTTCAAACAGCTCTTGTTTATTCACAGGCCCAGAACAGAACTGAACTGAAGGGTTCAGCCAACCTGCTTATATAGAGCTCCACTACAAAGCAACAGTAACAACATTCTGTAACTATCCAATCACTGAACGTCACTTTCAATTCCTTATTTGCATATGTGGACCTGAGTGAAAACTATCTACAGTATCCCCCTGCTGGCCCAGGGAGAGAACTTCAGTACATAACAATCGCCGAAGAAGAAAGAAGACGAAAGTATGTCACCCCTTGCTTGCAGAGCTGGCAGCCCCTCAGCCCTTTTTGAACACCCTCCCTTGTGCAGTGTTCCCTCAGCCTCCACTCCTCTCCCCTCTCCCTGGGAATCCTCCAGGCAGCCACAGCTGCCACCCCTGGTATCTGAGCTTCCCCCTGCCCCAAAACAAGGTTCCTCCTCACACTGCCCCACAAGGTCATGGGAAGCACCCCCTGGCCAGCTCCAGAGACACCATTTGCCTGGGGAGCTTGTAGCCAGGACTACTGCAACAAACAGCTGTGCAAAGCCTTTGGGAGGCAGAGATGTGAGAGGGCATCAGAGGAGGGAGCGAAGGAAAGAGGGATGGAGGGCAGTGTTGCCTGCAACACCCCTGGTCATCTTTCAAGGCACCCCAGGGTGCCACAGCACACTGGTTTAAAACCACTGCCCTAATGAATCCAAAAGTGACTGACCACAAAAATGGCTTTTTGTTACACAACACACGGGCAATGGCACATATTATTTGTTTCCCTTTATATTTCCCAAAATATGCAGTAAAAAATTGATGAAATCTGCTCCCCAAAGCTCTATGGTAGAAACACAGCTCCTATCAACTTGTGGAAGTCTCTCGTCAAACATGTAACTTGTTCAAAATAATAATCCTTCCTACCGCCAATTTGGTATGGACTATCCTCAAACTTACTTCTCCTACACTGTCAAGTTTCATGCCAGTCCATTGAACCATTTCTAACTATAAGCTTTAGAACCTATTGCCCCCAATTTCTCATTAAAATGGCAGAATATGATTCTGCCAACTCACCCTTAACATATGGCCTAAAATCATCATCATAACTGATACATAAACCATAAAATTACAAGACACACTTTATTTGGAACTAATGACTTTCTTGATGTGGTTACTTACTTTATCTGTAGTGCTCAGCAAATATGAAAAAGCAAACTAACCTAATTTTTGTTAATGACATTAAAAGTCTGTTTTTTAAAAATGCCATGTGCTTTCAACATATAATTGATAAAGCTACTTTCAAATAATCCATTCAGATAAGGCATGCTAATGGTGTTCTGTCAGGAGGTGACTAAATAGAGTTAGACAATCCACATCAAGGCCCCTGGTGGTCATTGTCACAGTTTGCTAGTAGAATTGCTAACACACACAAAAAATAAGAATCACAGAGAGAAGGATATTTACAACCTTTCAGGTAACCATAGAGATGCAATGCTGGAGGCAAGGCCATATCACTTATTACTGTGTGCCCACTAGCTGACTGGTTAGCTGCCCTTAGTCACATCAGCAGTCAACACTATGTGCTATGTGCTTGCAACATCCTGAGTCATGGACGGCAATTCCATTCCCACCTAAGTTTCACTGCAGAGGTGGCCAACTGCACACACTAGCTGTTAATTAAAGGCACTCATGTTCCTCATCACATTGTAATTGCAAATGTTTCTATGTTTATCAGATTAAAGATCTCCAAAATTCAACACATGCAATAATTTGAAGCTACAAACATGCATGCAAGTTGTTAAATCTCTTCCTTAACATACTATTCAGTACTGTTTGGGTTTATGAATGTATCAGTTAATAACAAAAACCCAAACAGCACTGAATCAATTCAAGAAGAATTGAACTTAATAATTTTTAGAACTGAATTATTGCAAAATGCACGGATTTATAGCATCAATGACAACTTTGTTAATGATTCATTCTCTAAGTCAACCTTCCCCAACTGGGTACAAGTCCAGAGGTTTTGGGACTATTTGTTTGTTTGATTCCATTTATGAGTAACTTCCTACATAATATCTCAAAGTGAATTCAGAGTAAAAGCGTAAATGAATAAACACAATTTCATATATGCAAACAATTCCATATATATATCCAATTAAAATCCAATGCAGACACAGACTGGGATAAATATATCTACTTAAAATGCTTTCTGAAAAGTTGAGGTCTTTAATGGGTGGCTCATTAAAAAAAAGATATAGCATTGATACCCCTGTTAATAATATACAGCTCCAAAATGACAGGATATCAGTTGCCTGGGTTACCACCTCAAATTCTACTGAAAATGTATTATATTCTTATAGGGAGTCAGAGACAATGGCATACCATACTTACTTTATAATGTCTCCTTCAAGAGCAATCACTCGTTTAATGATCTTCTGCTCCGGGTTTCTTGGAGACCTGCAAAAAGAGGGGAAAGGTGATTCAATCAGCAAAGTTCTCATTGTTTTAAGGAAATGAAAAGAAAATCAGCTATGAAGTGAGGATTGCTTAAGTCATCAGATGATTTGCTATTCTGCCTGATGTGCATCCGTCATCATGCTCTTGCTAAGTGAAGTCATTGCTGTTGCTCACATTTCAGCCCACTGTGGTTTGAAAACCACTGCCAGAGAAATAGATGAATAGGCCAGGGTCATTTACCCTCTTGCTGGTGTGAAATAAATGCACAGAATATTCAATGGTGATCAGGATAGATTGAAAATGGATGCATTTATTCAAAGAAGGATTCACCATTAAATGCCAGTGTTACAGCATGCATAAGCATTCACACTGGTCATTTATTTCAGAAAATGAACTAAAAATGAAATCAAAATTAAATCATCTGGCATATACAATCCTCCCCTATGTAAAATATTATTTTTTACTGAGACAATCTAACACAATCTGGAAGGACCACCATATAGAAATGGCCAGCTATGATATGGCGGCGGCAGCAGTTCTACATCTTTATGTATATATCAACACAGAGCTGACAGTGAGAAAAGATAAAGCAGTAATGCTGTGCTCACACAGCAGCTTGCTATACTAGCTATTCAAGAAGCAGTAATAGGGAGAAAACAGTATAACATCAGGTGTGGTTTGTAGTACATTCCTGGGTTCTAACTAGAAGACCCTGGTTACAAGCTAGTCCAACTCACAAGCTGGACCAGTGTTTACTTTCCCACTCAGCAGTGGGGATCCTCAGCCCAGTAGGCCATATGAGGTCCAGCAGGGGTCATAATTTAGCCTGCAAGCCCATTTTCCACAAACCATACCCACCCACCCTACATACCCAGAAGTACACTTAAAGGAACAAGGAGCCTTTAATTGAACTTCTGATTGTGATTTGCATTTGTTTGAATACACACATGACTTGCATTTGTTCAAAATTTCAAAATTGTCCTTCATCCAGAAGGATCTCAAGACAGCTCAGAGAGCTATACAGTGGTACCTTGGGTTACATACGCTTCAGGTTACATACACTTCAGGTTACACACTCCACTAACCCAGAAATAGTGCTTCAGGTTAAGTACTTTGTTTCAGGATGAGAACAGAAATCGGGTTCCGGTGGCGCAGCAGCAGCAGGAGGCCCCATTAGCTAAAGTGGTGCTTCAGGTTTAGAACAGTTAAGAACAGACCTCCAGAACGAATTAGGTACTTAACCCGAGGTACCACTGTACAACAATAATTTAAAACCACAGAACAGATAGTTACAAGAAAGGAAATTCCAACTCAAGATCAGAAAGAACTTTCTGACAGTAGGAGCTTTTCCACAGTGGAACAAACTCCCTTGAGAGGTAGTAGAGTCTCTCATTGCTTGGAGGTTTTTAAGCAGAGCTTGCATGGCCACCTGTCATATATGATCTAGTTGAGAATCCTGCATTGCACGGGGTTGAACTAAATGACCCTCAGGATCCCTTCCAACCCTACAATTCTATGATTCTATGAAATACAGACAAAATACAACAGCAAACATAAAACACCCCATAATACAGAATTTGGAACTACCTAAACAAATTGTTTGAAGGCCAGGATGTAGAGATGGGTTTTGGCTTGGAAACAGAATCCCAACAGAAAACACCTGTGCCTCCGAGTGGAGAGAATTCTACACCACTAAGGAAGGCCTTATCCCACACCACTACGCAGCAAGCCATCCCCACCAGGTAAACAATGAGGAGGAACCTCACTGCAGATCCCAGGGTCTGGTCAGCTGAAAAGAATGAAAGGTGTACCATCAGATACTTGAGTCTCAAGCCATTTATAGTAATCTAGATGAGAGGTTATAAGAGCAAACCGCTCTTTGGCCAGGCTATACTAAAAATTCAGTTTCCTCACACACAGTGAAATAAGTTCATGAATTAACCAACACAGTAGTAAGTTTCATCCTACTAAATAATGTTTATATGGGCAACCAACATAAAACTGACCAAGAAGTTTGATTCTATTTGTTTAGGCTTGAATCACAACAATGGTGTCTTGCCCCACTGCAGGTGTTACTTAACACAGCAAAGGCAGTTGGGTTGTGTTCTCCCTTATTACGGCTCCGGTGGGTTATCTTGCATACACTGCATAAAATTATCACAGATTTTTCTTTTCTTTTTTTATTTCATGGCCACCTGACCCCATCATTTCCATGTTTTCTCCTACAGTGGAGATGAATGAAAAGTTAGCTGGGATTTCTGCATTGAAGGATTGGACTATTAGGGTTGCCATATTCTGAAGAGCACATTTGCTGACTTCTACTTTTAACTATAGATCGCTATGACTCTACCCATGAAAAAGAGGATGTGTCCTGGAAAAAGAGGACATATGGCAACCCTACATCACTAGATGGCCCTTTGGGTCCCTTCCAACACTACAGTTCTATGATTTTATATGAGAACTGAGCACTCACATTTCAGGGGAGAGGGTAAGTGAAAGAAAGCTGAAACTTGGGAATGTGTTAAATTTGGGGTTGGGTGTGCGATTTACCACCACTGCTAGGTGTCGGCAGCCACTATTTCCACCTACAA
Organism: Podarcis erhardii; assembly: GCF_964252035.2. Taxonomy (NCBI): domain Eukaryota; kingdom Metazoa; phylum Chordata; class Lepidosauria; order Squamata; family Lacertidae; genus Podarcis; species Podarcis erhardii. The sequence goes on from NC_138500.1 coordinate 53,069,309, forward strand.
GACGTGTTGTTTTACCAACAGGCGCAGATAAAGGAAAAGGAAGAAATCAGATTTGTTTTATTCACTTCATCTTACTGGAAATTACACTCTTTCAGCAAAATTGCTTTTAAGCTACATTATGTATAGTTAATTTGTGCTAATGAAGACAGTCATCAAATTTTAAGTGTACCCTTTCAAAAATTCTTCCATAGTTTCACACTTTGTTTTAAAGGTTATTCGGAGCTCTCCCCCAAACAACTTTCATTTCATTAGTGTATACATATCTTAATGTTGCTACTGACCTCATGGTTCAATTTACCCCAATTCAGCAATAATCACAATGACCTTGAAGAACCATTATTCTCAATCTGATGTAAGAACATCCACAGACAAAGTGATTACTTTTCTGCTAATAATGACATATATCAAACTGGTTTCAAAAGAAGACACTGAATATTCACCACAATCATTAATGGCTTTCAGTGCTTCAAATCAGAATATTGTCTTGTGTTTCTGGGTTACAGAATTTCTTCTAGGAGGGTCTGGTACCAGATTTCTTCTAACATTCACCCTTTAAGATGATGCCATCTGCTATCATCCTGCTACACTCCAGTCTGCTATATGAATGAGCTGAAAATGGGACCCTCCCAGGACACGCCTTCTAGGTGCAAGTTATGCTAAATCTGTGATATTGATGCACAGATTTAAAAACAACAACTAATAGTAATCCACAATTGCCTCTATCTCTGAACTGTTGGTACATACTTGCTGCCCTGGGCTCCTTCAGGAGCAAGAGGGGGATCTAAATTAAATAAATAACAAACTCCAATAAATAACACTGCCAATTGTTGTTCATTCTTTTTTCCAACAGTGCACAAGAATCTAGCATCATGACTTCCGCACCTCTGAATTCTGAGACAATCATGATGTATCAGCAACAGCAACTTTGTACCCTGTTATCAGCATGGCATCTCTTATTACAACACCAGCTTTGAGGGTTGGACTGCTATATGTTTCTTTGCTGCTGCCACCACCTCCTCCTCCTCCTCCTCCAATCCATTCACTTTAATAATGATAATCTTTCCAGTACCTGACCAACCTTATGACTGTGCATGGAATCCTGCGGCTGAGATTCAGTGGTGGCGTCCAAGCTGCTGAGATGAATTTGGAGAGGAGTCGAGCAATAACAGCTTGACTGGGACCTCACAAGGTGTATATATCCACATATGACACATACTGTACACATTCTACTCAGGGTGCTGGATTACACAGAGATGAAATTGAAGAGAATATGCTAAAACTGGCCCCAAGCAGCGATTGAAGAGCTGAAGTTTGCTTAAGTATACTGAATGGGCAGCGCTCATCTCCACTGCAGATAACGGTTCCCCAAAAGCTCATTAACATTTTATTAATCATTACACTTTTATAGCAGTGCCACTTTTCCACTTTTTGATTCTCTCTTTCCTTTCCTCATTAGTTAAGTCTTTATATTATTTTTTTAACTATCTGCTTTCAAATAGCCGCTTAAAGCAATCTGAGCTCAGGAGGCTGGAAAAGAGATCTCGCTAGAGTTTTCCCCATACAGGTGCCCATGGAGGTCTAGCTATAGATCCCTGCTAAGCAAGGGAAGGTAGTTGCTTCATTTTAACTCTCACAAGGGATTTATGAAATGTCTCCTAATACTAAATGAGCCAATTTCCTGCTGGGCATGAAGTCTTCTGTTCTAATAAAAGAGAGAGTAGCCCAGAACTCCTGGATAATAGTCAGATATGATAGTCAGATACAACAGTGAAGCAAATGCAATTATATTTTTCAACATACATTAGTACTTTACTATCTGAAGAGCAAAGAAATTTGATTTCTCTTCCATCATGAGTCAGTCTAGATTATGTCTCCATCGTAAAAGTGGATTCTGTTTCAAAGGGCACACAGAGTTCATGGGTATAAGCAGGGAACAGAGAAAGGCAATCTGATGCTATTGCTCATTATCAAGAATCATTCAATGCAATATAAAAATAGATGAGGCTAATATGCCCAAGAGAATATCTCATCCCATTCTATCTTCTGTCTTGATATTCAAGATCTGACACAAAGTCCTCAACAATTGGAACATAAGCACTGCAAAGCATCGTACATAGACTGCACCCAAGCTGTTCTGCTTCCAGTCCACAGAGATGGTTAGGGTTATTGTGGAAGCAGGGACGAGGAATGTGTGGCCATCAAGATGTTGTTGGACTACAACTCTCATGGGAGATAACAGTCCAATAACACCTGTAAGGTCATCGATTTCTCTCCCTCCCCTGCATTACAAGATCATTCTGACTGGCTAGCTAGCTTCTAGGTACCTGGGAGAGAAGTTTCAGTTGTTATTATATGCTGTTTTACTTGGCTATTTTATGTATGTGCATTTTCAGTTAACCCAATAAAAACATTCAGCAAATCAGAACACATGAAGAGAGAAGGGAGAGGAAAAGAGTGAGTATAAAGAGTGCACAGCTCATTCATTTAGCACCAAACCATAGTTATGTCTGAACTGAACCATTGCATGTTTGGACCAGAACATTTTTTTTTTCTTTGAAAAATTAGTTCTCTAATATATATCCTAAAGGATTGTCACTTTTAATAAATAAAAAAAGTCACGTTAAACGAATATTCTGCAAAGTAAACAAGTATGCTATCAATGATGGCAGAGACTTGAAGCAACTGAAATTCTTCAGATGCTTTAAGATTCCCTCTAGACTCTGTGTTAAGAAATGGACTTCAGTCTTAATGAACACAGATGCAGTGAACCATATGGGGGAAATCCCCAACACTTCTCATATACATCTCAGAAATGTAGAATTTCACTTAATTGAGAGGGGAATTATGCCAACTGGTTGAGCAGAAGCTTCAGTGAGGCTTGATGAGTGCAGCATTTCCAGGGCTAAAAATAATGTTTTAATTGGGGTATTTCACAAGACTAGGAAAACTATTTTTGTCACAAATAACTATATCTCTCTATAATGAGAAGTTCTGAAGCTTAGCGGACTTTTCCCCCTCAAGACGTTTACAAGACAAAACACTAAACTGTGTTTTTTTTTAAAGGAACAAAGAATATCCTCAATGTAAACATTATACCCTGAGGCAGATAAAATCCAGGCATTAGACTACCACCCTGAACAACTGGACAAATGAAATAATGTTCTGAATTGATTCAATATAACACAACACCAACCACAAAGTGCAACTGCTTGAATTAAACTGAAATGCAATTGAATGTCTGTCTAGCATACTTTGCCAGGACATTGTGTGCCAGGAGATCTATAATGGCAATTGTGTTTGTGTTTTTCCCTTGCATCTGATGATACCAAGTTGAAAGCAGGACACAACCAAGAAAAATACCAGACAGAACAAGCCTACGCAGCCTATATGACAGAGGTGCTTATAGACGGTGGTTCATTGACTGCAATAACCTCTCAAATTTCTCCTTGAACCGATTTCCTGTAGTTCCTCGGTGTCTTTGGTGTGCTAACTAACCCACTGTGCCTTGGGTAAGCAACTGTGTTCCCTATACAGCTCTCATATCTTCAAGAGAGGAAGGCTCTTTTTCAAAGCTGTTTCATATCAGAGAAGAAATGAAAAGAGAAGCAGCAGCAAGGTGCACCTTTTTCCCTAGTTTCAGACTACAGCATGTGACTCCACTGTGTGATCTTAGTTTCAGCAATCTGAAAAATGAGTTGCCCTGCTTACACAAACTGGGACATGAGAACCCCATAGGCACTTCATGACAACAGTGATTATCGTCAATATATTTATATTCTAGTTGTGCAGGTAGGCTTCTCCAAAGACCTGGTGTGGGGGGGTGGGGGAGTGTGGTAGAAATCCATGTCATAAGGACTCATCTCCTCAAGAACTCAACAAAGGTGAAATACTCAAAGACTATTCGTTCTCCTTGAAGCATTTCCTAATTGTTCTGAGGAAAAGATCAGGATCAGCACCAGTGTTCTTAAACTGCTTTGTTCATTCACTCTTGCAAGCTAGGTTTTTCAGTTTTCCAAGGGGTGGTGATTTTAGTCTGTCCCAGCAAAAAACAAGAAAGAGGCCAGGGGAAGACTAAAGACTAAAGACTATTTGTGGCTTTCATGGACTAGAGAAGGCCCTTGAGGTGCTGCTGATTATTCCAATAATCTCTAGCCAATGGGCATGTTTGCTGAGGCTGATGGGTTTTGGAGCAACTCTGGGACAGATTCCATACCCCCAGACTAGCGCCTCCTTCATAAGGTGCTCCAAGTGTTATCCTCAGTTGGGAAGTATGAAGGATTAATTGCCTTCCGGGCATTTTTTATTGCATTCTGCTGCTATCCTGTGCTGTAACACTGTACGCTATAACAACTCAGCAAACAGCATTACATTTTACTATTTAGTAGAGTGTTTTTATCCTGTCTTTTAGAGTGCTCATCATCCTCTAGACAACCTACAAAACAATCCAATGATATAACACTGCTGGCTTTTAAAACTTTCTATCTATCATGTATCTACTGTATCTACTGTATCATCTATCTATCTATCTATCTATCTATCTATTATTTAATATCAGCCATAGACAAAATCATTATTAAGACAGAGAGCCATAAAATCATCCAGAAGCAGAATGGAATAAAAAAGGTTTTAAAGCTCTTTCTTCTATAAACCCACAAGAGAGATTTTGTATCTCCCTGGTGAAGGTACTCCAGAAACACCAGGCTACCTGGGTGTTTGGAGAGCTGAATTCTCAGCTGATACAAATGTACTTTCTGCCACATTTTGCACCAATTGAAGCTTCAAAACTGCCTTAATGGCAGCCCCATGTAAAGCACATTATCGAAATCCAGCTGGGATATAACCAGAACCAGAGATGAGAGCGGCCTTCTCTCAATAAGGCCACAGCTGGAGAAACAACAGAAGTTGGAAGCAGAACATGAATAGAATAGCTTTCTCATGTTCCCCAGCAACTGACACAGGAGGGATATTCAACAATTTGGGCAATACTGCCATGGGGAGCGCCCAGGTAAAGACTCCCAAGCCTGACCATTTTTACTCAGCAAATCTATGGACATTTTCGTGGAAGAACTTTTCACAAAGCCTGCTGAAAACTGTTCAATTGCTAGTTCAGGAATTATAATTAAAGTTCATTCAAGGCCTGCTTTCTACAGTTCCATAATTATCATTTTCTTTCTATCTTCAGTCCTCTTTTCTTTTCCTTTTTCAGTTGCAACATTGGTATGAACCAATTTCTTGAAGTAGAATTTGAACAAAATAATGTTTGTGTGTGTTTGTGTGTGTGTGTGTGTGTGTGTAAAAACTCAACCCACCTAACTTGCATTTTGCTACTTTCTAGTTGTTTTTGGTTCTCCTTATCCTACGTATGGAGCTTTTTGTGGTGTGTATACACACACACACACACACACACACATATATACCGGTATATATGTGTGCAAGAAATCCAGTGAAAGTACAGTGAGCAATACCATTTCCAGGTTTTTGTGGAAATGACTCAAGATATAAAGTCAAATTGAAGACACTAATTAAAATGCTTCAGTGCAATAAAACTAACTGGTGGGTGGCAGAGCAATGTGACTAGTCAAATCAGAAAGCCTGAAAGTACTTGAAATATCTTGCAAAGTCTTCTGAATTAAAATCTCACTTTAATTAGTTCCTAGGCTTCCAGTCTAATCACTTTGAAGTTAAATGGCTGGCTGTTTAAGAATGCAAGCTGTCTAATTGCTACAGTTATGTGTATTTGACCTTTTCACTGTTAACAGTGAGACTCAATTAATTACTTGCAGTTTTCTGCAGGTTGTTTGACCTCACTTCCACCTAGTCCTAAAAGGGCATCACACTTTGATCACCTTGACCTTTGCCTTCACATCAGACTCTGTTGGAAACTATGTCATCTGAACTTTTCATACAATAGTCCGCTAAACTAATTCACTAGCACTAGATGACTATGTTGACACATATCTAATTATCTTTTTAAATAATTCCCCAATTATGCATCATTGTAAATGACTGGAAATCTAAGTGTTCCAGTGATCAAAACAGTCTTTTTACTGCTGACCCTGTACCAACATCAAAACTGCACACAGGTTTTTTTGGGTGGGTAGGGGAATCCTTCCTTTGTGTAACAGTCTGCTGTTTTAAAAGCATTTCCATACATTTTTAATTCACCTTTTAAAACTACTGGTTTTTATAAACCATTCCATAGATACTTGAGACAAGTGAAAAAGGTCCTTTTTCTGTTTGGAACATCAGGTTAGCTTTGTGTGAGTGTATAACTTTAAAGAACTGGCTTTAGTTGGCTAAAAGAAGATTGGTAATAAAGACAATCCTTAAATCACATTAATTCTATTAAGGCATTACCCTCAGGCAAGGAGCAGGGACAGCAAGGCCTGACCCCACTATCATATTTCTGACAAACCATGCTTTGGAACTAAGCTTTAGCAGTACGAAACAGGCTGGATCTACACACAGGGGGGAAATCGCAATAAATAAGTCATAAATTAAATTGTTATAACAAAAGAAAATAAACTATGTAAAATCACATAGACAACATTTTGGGCTCTACAGCATCCTCTGGTGTCACATGTTTATAACATATTGTAACATGGCTAATGTAGTTGAGTCCAGGATCTGCTGATGGACAGGTCCTCATAGAATTTAAAACACCCTTCGATTTCTTGGCTGTGAAACAGCAAAGGGTTTTCTGTTGTAAATGCCTCACATATTTCCCGATCAAAGGCTACAAGCAGCCACATAAACCATGAAAGACTGAGGCATCCTTTCCTAACAGCTGTCTTTGGCAAGACTTAAATTAGGTTTGCAGCCTTAACAAAGGCACTTTTTATTGAATGAACAACCAAGCTGCAAATATGTGCCCATTGTAGCAAGATGATAATGTATGGACTCTGGGAGAGGGGAAAATGGAGAAGATCAACAAGCGTGAATAAAGGAGGTTTGGGCTTATGAAAGAGCCACTATTATAAATACACAGTGACAGGGCAAGAAACTAAAAGCTCAATTGTGTAAAGAATTTGGCATCCTCATCTAATTTTTATTGATCTGGAGACATCAAGTATGATGGGAAGGAAATGACTTGGGAAATGGTAGCATTAAAATATCATACATGAAGGTGAATGATTTGGGATGGAACCAACTTTGGTTTCACAGAGGATGGTGTCCATATTTAAGCCACAATGTTGATACAGAATCTGACAACAACTTGTCAAATTGTTGTCAGATGAAAATCATATTTTACCATATATACACAAGGTTGTGTAACCCTCAGGTCTATATTTAGTCTACAATGTATCTGCACAGGTTTTAAGCAACCTCTTGGGTTGTGAGAGTGGCAGAACACCCTAAGACTCTCTTGTGATTTACTAGGAGCTTACTTGTTCGGCTGCAAAATTATTTTGAAGTAAATGTGACAAAATGTAAACCTGTGCAATCACTCAGCCCTTTGATTAGATTCATTTTTACCCCACAAAGTGGCCTATTTTATTACAAAACATAAAAAGCTATAAAAACAATCATAATAAAGGCAAAAAGTTGACAAGGTAACAAAAAAACCCCAACAACTGCAAAACAGCGGATTAAAACAGTAGGTTACAAAGCAAATGGTGAAATCTCAAAAACCAAACGCTCACTGGAATGACTTACTTTTCAGTTAGCATCTAATACAGAAAATAAAGGCACCAATATAGACATCATTAGTAATACCATGTTGTAAATGGTGGTGAATATTTACTTCATAACCATTCTTTCTTTTATAAACAGAAGATTTGAGAGATTCTAGAAACCTTGGAAAGGTGACAAGGGAACCATACTACAGAGAGAATTTCAGTAGAAACTGACTTCTAGAAGCACTGATATATTATTTATATTTTCAATGTTCTATCAGACGCTCATAAAGATGACCAACATGAAAAATGATGTTTTTAAAGCAGTGTTTGTAAAACGTCCAAGATTTTGTTCATTAGAAGTTTGAAAGTTTATGAAAAGACAGACAGACAGTGATTAACACATTACCTTTGGCAAGTTTATTTAACTTTAAAAAAATTGAGCATGATTAAACAACACCTTCATGACTGGGACATTCTGACAGATAGTGTGAAACATGTTGACAACCGGTATATGTGATGGGCTTTTGGAACACAAAATATCAATAAGAGGTTTGCAAAGAGGAACCTGGCCAAGGTTTTCAGGACAGTGTTGCCTTTGGCATGCTAGAATTATGGCTTTTTAAAAAACCTAAAAATGCATACTCAAGAGAAATGAATGAAAAACTTCACAGGTAAAATTGCAGCTTTCTTTTACTAAAAGAAGACAACAAAGAAGAAAAGGGGTGATTTTCCATTTCTCAGGAGTATGAGAAAATATTGGTGGGAGTGAAAATTACTGCAGAAGAGATTTTTCATATTTTCTGTTTAGAGAGCTCTGACCTTTTCTCCTGCACTCCTCCCGTAAGTAATCCAGTACTGCCCAGTCCGTATGATTTACATGCACAACGAGTATACGACGTATGCAGGAATGTTTCGAGATACTGACTTCATAATTCTGGTTTCCTCTCTACTGGCAGTTTTTGCACACATCTTTGAAATGAATCATCAATATTGAAAGAACAACCATAATTTTCATTACACCCTTTTAATGCTCCAAGTGGCAATGGAGCCAAAAAATGAGTCCTTTGGAGTAGAAGTATGAGAAAAATATCTGTCTGCTTTAGTTAATGCAAAGCATAATTTAAAAGTTTAAATGCTTGATGGTTTCTTCTTTCTGGATTAGCATTATATGTCCACATAAATCTTCATCTGTTTGCAGATGAACATGAGAGGTTTCAACATTGTCCCTGGGTTTGGGCACCAAGTTAAAATATAATTTGCTTGGCCTTTTAAAATGCTTTTGAGTGCATGTTTATGTGGCCTGACAATATGGTCACCCCAGTTTGGTAAGCATTAGATGTTCTTTTGTGTCTGGGCTAAGATCCGATGCAACAATTAGCAAGATGACAGCCAACAAGCTGTTGGAACGAAGGAAAATAATAATGATAATAACAAAAGCAAAACAGCAGGTAGATTGGCCTGTTCAGCATGAGAAGGTTTTTCACAAATACAAATATGCAATTATAACTAGGAAGGAAGGAATATAATCACCAGTCTCTAAGGTACGCCTCTTTTCTCCAAGTCACTATCCATTTGGCCTAAGAATGCTTTGTGCCATGTGTTCAACTTCATTTTCACCAGGCTGCGAGGAGAATTTACTGTTCTCAAGCAAGGTCCCCTGTATTTCTTGAAGCAAGTATAGAGAAAGCTCCCCCCCCCCCAGTCATTCATGTGGGATGAGAGTTCTTTCCGTGCGCATCTGGCACTGTCACAAATCACTCCACTTTCGGTACCTCCATATTCCCTGGGAGACAACCTCTACAGCAAGACAACACCTGCTGCCTCCATAGTTTGGTTAGTTGAGACAAATGTGTTCTCAGTCTGGAATAATAAATGTTTTCTTTCAGCTTCCGCCCTTTTCCTTCGTGGAAAAGGTACAAGGAATTAGACATAAAAGGGAAGAGTTAAAAGACCTAATTTGGCACATTTTATGCTGTCTCCAATTAAATGGGGAGGAAAAGACTCCACAAGATCCCTTCAAAGCTGTTTCTTAAATTCCTGCGGGGATTAATGTATACATCAGCTCTGTGAGCACTAAAACACCTGCAACAAAATTAAGCCTCCCATTTCAAAACCTTGGAGGATTTGCTAATTTGTACTCCGCGCAGCTCCCATGTTTTAACAAGGTAACACTGAATCATTTACGGAACAGTCCGTTTCGTTATGACGTGGTCTACCATAAGGTAATTTGCCTTCTCGCGTGTTAACAGGTCTCAAGCTGAAGGCAAGAATGCAACATGAAATGAAGGTCAATAGTCCGAAAGAAAATAGCCCGAAACAAATACCAAATGCTACTATTGTAATTAGAGCATGCTATCCAGGTCAGCAGTTTAAATCCAGGCCAGCTGGAGAATCAAGGGCATCTGATGGCTGGGTTATGAAAACTTTCAAAAGGAATGGGTTCTTAAACATATTTAATGAATGGGAATCCATGTTCCCATTAGATAATGAGAATACCATTACCTGGATCCCATATTGGCTGTTTCACAACACGTTGCATAGATTTCATGGTCTAAAACGACACCCTCCATTTATATCCTTTTTATTTTCTGAGGAACTGAACACAACTTCTACATTTCTATTACCAACACAGTACAGCAAATGATGAATCTATTGTTGTGGGTATGTGGGGCTTAGCATTCATGATGCCCAAGTCCCTTCTAATTCCTGAGGTCTAGCAAGGGTGGAAATCTAATGGAGGATTCCATTGCTGAACAAGCCAGGCAACTTTCTTGGCACTAAGTATTGACATTAGTATAATGTTACTGCCTAAGTATACACATAATTCACAGGGTGCATGAAAGCATGCATTGTAAAAACATGCAATTCAAATTCCTTCATGTACATAACAAAAACCAGATACTGAAGAAATGTTAACCCTCTTCAGATGTTCTGTAATGTCTTCAGCAAACATGCATCAATGGCAGAGGACATTAGTTCTATCCTGCTGCCCATAAAAGTTCTACCATCTTGCACAAATTAGTGGTGCACAAACTTCTGAAGTGAAGAGACTCTTGCACTCATGGACATTCCCTGCATGTTTTAGAAACCTGATTTTCCAGAGTTCTAAACCACATTTAAGGCCTCCACAAGTCCCTCACTTCATTGTTCTCCAACATATGGAAACAACAGGAGGTGAACGAATATGTTGTTGCTGTTGTTGTTAATTAAATTTGCATGCTGCCCTTCATCCGAAGATCACAGGACGGTTCACAACATAAAAATACAAAATGAGAACACAAAACACATAATAAAGCAAAAGCCAACCAAAAAACCCACCTTCAAACCAACACATTTAAAAGCCAATAATGAACACACATAGTGACTGAACTCTCGCAAAATCAACCATTTCCTCCCTTTTTTTGCTATAAATTAACTATGAATCATTGGCCATTCGAGATAACTAAAGGGGGGGCAGAGCTGTGTGTTTCCTCCATAGCCAAGTGTCAGCTGAAGAAACAGGGGTGGGGGGGGGTGGAATGCGCTCACAGTATCCATGCAAATCTTGGATATGCTAGAAAAGGATCTTTGAAGAATAAAGATAAGCAGATCTGATGCTATATTCAGAATATACAATGATTTATTTACAAACCCTTTTTCAGATGCACAAACGAATAGCTTACTTATATCTGACAAGAGGCACTAGAAGACTACAATGACATGTTGGGAACAATGAAATACTATTACATTTCTCATGAAGCAACAAAAAGAAAAAAGAAAACCTTATATTTTTGTTGAAGATGCTCATGCATGAGATTCATTCAGCCGTTCAGGCTAAATCATTTGTACAACACATGGAAAATGAAAAAAATGAATACATCTGGATATCTGTGAATTCTTAATGAAAAACTGTCTGGGTTTTTAACCAAGTGATCATGCCTCAGTGACTGCTCGACACTCTTTGATACAAGTACCAAAAACGCATCTCAAAGTGCTTCCAGTGTGAGAGCCAGTGTGGTGTAGTGGTTAAGAGCGGTAGTCTTGTAATCTGGGGAACCGGGTTCGAGTCTCCGCTCCTCCACATGCAGCTGCTGGGTGACCTTGGGCCAGTCACACTTCTTTGAAGTCTCTCAGCCCCACTCACCTCACAGAGTGTTTGTTGTGGGGGAGGAAGGGAAAGGAGATTGTTAGCCGCTTTGAGACTCCTGAAGGGGAGTGAAAGGCGGGATATCAAATCCAAACTCTTCTTCTTCTTCTTCCAAGCCATTGCTATTGCAGGTCAGATTCATACAACAGCAAATTCAGTTTGCACTGTTTACCGTATTTTTCGCCCTATAGGACGCACTTTTCTCCCTCCAAAAATGAAGGGGAAATGCGTGTGCGTCCTATGGGGCGAATGCAGGCTTTCGCTGAAGTCTGGAGAGCGAGAGGGGTCGGTGCGCACTGACCCCTCTCGCTCTCCAGGCTTCAGGAAGCTATCCGCAAGCTGTGGGAGAGCTGCGCGACTTCATGCAGCTCTCCACGGCTAGCGGAGAGCTTGCCTGCACCCAGAAGCTTGGGGCACGCTGAGCTCAGCACGCCCCAGGCTTCCGGCTTCACACAGCTCTTCGCTAGCCGTGGGAGAGCTGAGCAAAGTCGCGCAGCTCTCCCACAGCTTGCAGATAGCAGCCTGTTCTGGGGGCTGGGGGCGGGGGAAGCTCGGGCTTCCCCCGCCCCAGCCCCGCACCTGGGGGGGGGGAATATTTTTTTTTCTTTATTTCCCCCCCCAAAAAAAACTAGGTGCGTCCTATGGGCCGGTGCGTCCTATGGGGCGAAAAATACGGTAAGTTGAACTGGCGCTCTTTTGCAACAAAACCACTCCCTTTCCCCAAATCAGCCCTTTTGTGATAAGGAAAGTGACTGGGAAACACACCTGTGGAATAACAACTGCTTGATGCAACATCACCTCACCCTCCTGCAACAAAATCAGAGCGAATGCTCAATAAACAACCAATGTCTTCTCACCTCCATACAAACTGTGCAAACAAATATACAGGTTGTATTGAAGGGACCTCAGTAAAATGTAAAAATGGGTGGGGGAGAATGGAATTATCAAAGAAAGCTTTCCTCCACTGTGAGATCTGATGTTTAATTCATCCCCTGCCCAATGAAAATGATGATTCTCTAGGATATGATTGCATGGTATTATGGAAAAGTTTCAGTAAAACTTTATGCAGAAAAGAAAAGTAATCATTCCTGACACCCTTGTTACATAAGCCATGTTTTAGGGTGCATTGCCTCATCGGCTAATTGCCTTTATCAGCAACCACAACTTGCCATTGGGGTTTTTGAGGATCTTTCTCATTCAAATTCATGCAATTAAATTCAAAGTATTCATGACAGCCACAGATATTACCATGAAGGGGAGCGGCGGGATCTGAACCATTGTTTGGAAAGATAACACTGGGCAACAATTTTTTACTTTTTGAATGTTGTCTAGATTTCTACAACTGATTTAGGGTATTTTTGCACTGCTGAATCAGGAAATGGCATCCGTTTCTCTCCATCAGGTCAGGTTTATTGTAAACTGAATGGTGGGCATTGATAAAGGTAAGTACATGTAAATTGCATGTTGCTTCACCATTTTTCAAACTTCAGGGCTTGAACTTCCTTCAGTTTCTTGGAACTCCTGGAATGCTCAGCGGCAGGGAGGTCTCTCTTCAGAGTCCAACAGTAGTCAGCCATCATGACTGCGTCCCAGCGACCCTGATACCTGGTCTCCATCTCTTTCATGTCCTAATGGAATCTCTCCCCCTGCTCGTCACTCATTGAACCCAGGTTCTCAGGAAACCAGTCCATATGTGAAAATAGATAATGCATCTTGACGCTCATGTTGCAGCCCAGGTTTCTGAAAGCAGTCAGCATGTTGTTGACAAGTTCTGCGTAGTTTCTGGCCTTATTGTTGCCAAGAAAGTTCTTCACTACCAGAACAAATGCCTTCCACGCTTCCAGTTCCACTTCGTTCATTGACTTTCCGAACTCTGGATCTCTGATGAGCTGACGGATCTGAGGACCGTCAAAGATGCCAGCTTTCAACTTCTCCATGGTCAGTCCTGGAAAAGCCTGGCACAAGTAAGTGAAGCAGTCACCATCCTTGTCCAGAGCCCTGGTGAACTGCTTGATTAAGCCGAGCTTGATGTGCAGTGGAGGGAAGAGTATTCTGTCTCTGTCCACCAGAGGGTCGTTGATGACATTCCTTTCTTTGCAAGGCACCAATTCCTCCTGCACAGGCCAGTCCTTCTCCGTGTAATGCTGAGCACAGTCCCTACTATCCCACATGCACAGAAAACATGGGTACTTGGTGAAGCCAGACTGTTGTCCCAACAAAAAGTTCACCATCTTCAGGTCAACACAAATAAACCACTTATGCTGATCATAACCAATTTTCTCCAGCACATACTTCACCGCTTCATAGTTCTCCTTCAGTGTACTCGAGTGAGCCAGGGGTATAGAGGCAAACTGGTTGCTGTTGTGTAGCAGAACACATTTCAGTGATCGCTTGCTGCTGTCAATGAACAGTCTCCAATCTTTGGGTTCGTACTGTGGCACTCCAAGCTTGAGCAGAAGCTATCTGCACAGTACACCAAGTCCTTCTCTTCCGAGAAAGAACGGAGGTACTCTTGATGCCTGTTGCGGAAGAAGCTGATGTGAGCACTGTCAGAGAGGAGGCTTTTTTCCTTCAATCTGGATGCCAACAGTTCAGCAGAGTCCTTTGACAAGCTGAGGTCGCGAACTAGATCATTCAACTCCTTTTGGGAAAATGGTTGTGGAGCATCATCTTCAAGAACCACTTCTTCTTCATGTCCTTCAACACTGGAGGCATCTTCGTCACTAATGTCAGGAAGTTCTCCGAAGATAGGCACTGGAATTTCATCACAATGAGCTACAGGACTGTGTGCTGATTGAAGATCAGGATACTTTGTGGGGCGGCTGCCCCATTAACTTAGTTTTGATCCCCAAACTTTATGCTTTCCCGCACCAATTTATGGAAGGTTTCGAGGTTTTATGACTTCAAACTGATCCCTTTTCAACATAATCACCCAGAACTATCGGACCTGAATACTTCTTGTCATTAAAATAATCATTTCCAATCAAAACAATTATTGGACATGGCATTTTACCCCCACCAACTTCTTCTAAAATGCTTCACACAAGCGTAAAAAAGGTAAAGGTACCCCTGCCCGTACGGGCCAGTCTTGACAGACTCTAGGGTTGTGTGCTCATCTCATTCTAGAGGCCGGGAGCCAGCGCTGTCCGCAGACACTTCCGGGTCACGTGGCCAGCGTGACAAGCTGCATCTGGCGAGCCAGCGCAACACACGGAACGCCGTTTACCTTCCCGCTAGTAAACGGTCCCTATTTATCTACTTGCACCCAGGGGTGCTTTCGAACTGCTAGGTTGGCAGGCGCTGGGACCGAGCGACGGGAGCGCACCCCGCCGCAGGGATTCGAACCGCGACCTTTCGATCGGCAAGTCCTAGGCGCTGAGGCGCCACCCGCGTCTCCTCCCACACAAGCGTACATGTGAACAAAAACATAAAAAAACGACATGTGGCCATAGCTCAGAAACTTGACCTGATTGAGCAAAACCAATGTGATTTTTGGATTTAGCGCATCAGATTTGTCCTAAATCAACTGAAAAAATGCAAACAAATTTGTTGTTGACCAGTGTAATGTGTCTTGATTGATGACATTCTGCCTATGCCCCTATGAACCAACCCAGATGCATGAAACCATCATTTGAGGCCCTTCTTAGTGTGCCCTCTCCATGTCAAGTCAAGTCAAGTCAAGTACTTTATTACGGTCATAGACCAGCATAAACAAAACATATACATAGATAGTATAACAGTATGAATCCAGGCGAATAATTATTAAATACGGCCCTCTCCATGTGAGATCCAGAAGGTGGCAACCAAGAACAGGCCTTTTCCGTTGTTGTTCCCCAATTATTGGAATGCTCTAGTCTATAACAAAGCCTTGGGCTAATTAAACAATCTATGGTCTTTTAAATGTGTTTGGGGAGGTTATTGGTTTATTTTTGTTTGTTATGCATTTTGTGTTCTCATTTTGTATTCATATGTTGTGATCTACTCTGTGATCTTCAGGTGAAGGCGGTATACAAATTTAATAAATAAATAAATAAATATAAATAAAATCCAAGTTTTGGTCTTTTCTTCTACCTGCTCAAATGACATCTTGGATTCCCTAGTTGAACACATTACCATCCAATTTTAGCTTGCCAGAGAATAGATGCTTAATCATTATCAGCAACCCATCTCAACGTTTTTCAGGTAAGAAACAAATATACTAAGCAAAATGCCCAATATTAAATAAACATATTGTCCTATTATGCATTCATTAACTGTGATTTCTTAATGCTGTCAATGATTCGTAACATGTAGCAGTTTATTAGAGAATGTTAATGAATTCACTCAAGCATTTATACATATGTATCAAACTTTGATGCAGGTATTAAGGATAGACCAGGGCATAGTGTTGCTTCTATTTGGATTGCCAACTTCATAGTCAATCTATGCAAGTTGTCCTTGTGCGTCCCATGTATTCAGTCCCTGGAGTTAAAATAATTTGGCTTGCATCCAGCACCAAAACACTGCATTCACAATCACAATTCCCTTGGTGAATATTCATTGCATCAGAAAAGAAATACAATATGCAAAACAATTATAAACAGCTTGTAGTTACTTGAGCTTTAACCCAACCTTATTGTTCTCCGTAAATGCTTGGTTATTTTGCAGACATATGGAACAGTCAGTGCATCATTACTTAATTAACAGATATGCAATAATTTACATCAAAGCTAATAACTTGACAAAACACACCACTCAGAGAATTTAGTCTCAGATTAATCTGCAAAATAAGCTTTTAGGAAGACACAATGTAAGGAAGTGTAGATTGCAATATGGTAATGCATAAAAGGGCAACACATTCTGATAAGGCATATTTAGAGAACAGTCATCTAGATATGTGTGATCGTCTAATCTCCTAGAAGCCTGCTGCCTGCTGTTCACTGAGGTCATCATCTGAGCCCTGCTTCAAAAGTTGCTGCTGGGAATAGGAAAGAACCTTTTTGTGGTATCGCCATGATTACGGGACATCACAAGACACTTATTTGTTGCCAGTCCGCATATTATTTAAGTGTCGGGTTAGAACCAATTGATTATCTCAAGCTTCTGGCTAATAATAGCTTTGGGTTGTATCCAGTGCTGCCTTTCAGTCACAGTCTGAAGGGAAATGTCTTTCCTAAACTTCCTCTTTCTCCTTCAGTCCATGGATCCCTCATCCTTTGAAACAGATTTCTAGAGTGCATAGGAGACCCCTAAGGAGGGAGCAGGGGTCAGCAAACTTTTCAGCAGGGGGCCGGTCCACCGTCCCTCAGACCTTGTGGGGAGGCGGACTATATTTTTTTGGGGGGGGGAATAAATGAACAAATTCCTATGCCCCACAAATAACCCAGAGATGCATTTTTAAGAAAAGGACACATTCTACTCATGTAAAAACATGCTGATTCCCGGACAATCCGCGGGCCGGATTTAGAAGGTGAATGGGCCGGATCCGGCCCCTGGGCCTTAGTTTGCCTACCAATGGGAAAGAGGAATCTGCAAAAATCCACCCCGCCCTCCTGCTCATAGAAGTCTCTGCTGGATACAAAAAACTTTCTGTAAACTGAAGAACTATCACTGGATATAATATTTTACATTATTTGTTCCCAGTGGCGTAGCGTGGGCGGTGCAGGGGGGCCGGCCGCACCGGGTGCAACACCTGAGGGTTAGGGTTAGGGTTAGGGGGCGCAAATCCATGGGTTAGGGGGCGCAAATTACTTGCCTTGTCCCGGGTGCTGACAACCCATGCTACGCCACTGTTTGTTCCCTGTCTTTTTTGCTAATGGTGGTTCTGTTACTGTCATGTGGGTGTTTCAATTGCTTCCTTTTTAATGAATTTTATTTGACACTGATTTATTCTTGAAGACCTTGCAGTGGAAGGTGGGGATGAAATCGAAACACCTTGAATAGAGATTTGCATTGTGCATTAGCTAAAACATGAGTACAAGAAGAAGGGATCAACTCCCCCCGCCCCCCTTAAAGGAAGCTAGCAAAGTCTGAAGGATTCACTCTCATCCCCTTTAAAGTTAAATGAGTCTTCACAAAATTATCTCCTGTCTCCAAATTCAAAGAGCATCCCTTGCAATTGTCAGCATTAGGAAGAGGTTAATAAACCATGAAGCAGAGTAATGAGAAGATAAAGAGACAGGCATTAGCCATCTCTAGATAGGTGGGGAAAAGGAATGCAAGCCAGCCTGTATTAAGTTTTAAAATGATCCCTAGACTTTCTTGCACTTGTGGCACCTGATTAGAACATAGATTAAATATCATGCCTCTGAACTCACCCCGACCCTTGTTGTGAGTCATTATTGAACACAGATATTGTGGAAGGCACAACATTTAGCAAGAGATCAATAAATCTTTGTAAGCAAAGGCTTTTATACACTGAACTCCTATTGCCGTACATTAGCATTTGTCATTTCCAAATACTGAAATATTAATTAGGAAACGAGACAGCCTGTCACGAGATAAGTAGAGTTGAGTTTCCAAAGGGAACACAAAAGGTGGGGGGATCCAGGATAGCTCAAAGACTAGATTTGTGGTGCCTACGTCACGCAGCCAGTATCTTAACCATGGTTGAGACCCCATGCTCCTTCATCCTTCCTCTACCGCTCTCCTGAGTGAATTCTCCCCTGCCTTCCATGATGTGGAACATGAGCCAGCATAGTGCAACTGAGGTAATATCTGCACCAACCCTAACCAGGGTTTGCTTTGACGATGGGTTGCAAACCAGCTAGACACCTTGGTTAGAGCTAAGCCTGGTTAATACTGCTGCAGACATGAAGCTCTGCTACAGTTAGCTGACATTGTTTGTTGCTGTTGTTGTTAGCCACCCTGGGCTCACATGAGAGGAAGGGCAGGTCATAAGAAATAAACAACACCACTGAAAAGGGAAGAGGAAGGAGGAACTTGCATAGAAGGGAAAATCCAGGAAGAGCATTTAATCACGATGGATCAGCCCCTTTCCAACAATGTTCATCACAATCATCAACATTATGTGTTGTGCTCAACATGCAGCTAAATAAGTAGTTCTGCAACCTCAAGGATTTCTGCTTGCACAACAGAGCTCAACACCCACCCACACCTGTGCAACCCCTAAATCTGTTCTAGGCTTTCCCCCAATCTTCCGGTGCAGATTTGGGGAGGTCACAGGGTGCGTACAGGGGAGCAAAAGAGGAGCGTCATTTTGTACTCCTGGGACAAGTTAGTAGAATATTCTATTGGAGGAACTGGACATTGTGGAAGGAGCTAATTTCCTTCATGAGCTTAATCACTCCATGGTCAGAGATAAGCCAATAGGCTTGGCAGGGGGTTGGACTCGATGGCCCTTGTGGTCTCTTCCAACTCTATGATTCTATGATTCTAGGTGCATAGTCAGCCAAGCCAGTTGCTATGGTAACAACCCAGTGACGTCTATGTAAGTGATTAAGGCATGTCAGCTCATTAGGGTCTGAGTCTTGTGTTGCGGTCAGTCAATGAGGCCATCTGGGGTCTGTGAGTTGGAGTCTGTGTTATGCATTGAAGCTGGAGCAACAGAAATACTTTCTACTTGTATGCATATATCTGCCAAAGTCAAAAGCCTACAAACTGTATGTATATATCAACACCTGGAACTTGATTACTGAAGCCAAATCTTCCAGTAAACTATTTTGGACCTTAAGCTGCCTCTGATGGTGACTGGAATTGGGGAAAACTCCCGCTACCTAGGTATCTCACCTCAGATTCCCAACACATTTCCCTGTTTCATTCTCTTTTAAAGCCATCACAACATCTTGTGACACTGAAAGGCACATGCTGAACCTTTATGTGTTTTGTAATATAATGATACTATAACTTTCTTATTTTGCTCTCCATCTGCAGCTCCTTCAATTTAGACTTATTTAAGGGAGCTGCTTTCATCCCTTAAAGCAGCCTATAAAGGTGTATAGAGAGATTCTTTGAATGGGATACTCATTACCTTAAACAGTGAAAATCACATTTCTCTAATGTAATATTTACTTATTTCTGCTTCTGCCATAAAACCTGAAATTTGATATCTAAAACCCATTAAACGGCAGGGCACCCAATCTGCAGCATCCACACTCTTTCCAAATGACAGGTCTTGTAGCCTCTAGCAATGCTACAGTTTAGGGCTTCTTGTCTTACAAAGGATAGATAAAATGTGTGAAAGATTATTACATATGATGACTATTGCTTTCAAACTCCCCCAAATTTCATTCTGACTGTCATTTAAAACACATTATCAGATTAAATAGATTCCTATTGGGTCAATATCCAGCAAGAATTTTTTTGTTTTCATGCATTTCTTGTTAACAAGAGTCTGTATGGCTTGATTTCTCTTCATATAAATCACATTTTGCTACTGCTTAGATTTGCTTTATATGTTTAGGGCAGTCAATGGATTAAATTTATATGAATAAAGAATAATGAGACATTTTAACATCTGCAAGGCCTGTGATGTATCTAGAGCTGCACTTTAAAGACCTCCAATTTTGGGTCGTTCCCATGACTCTATTTGTTAATGGTTCATTCTGTTAGCTGAAATACCTTTCACTGTGTCACAAGAAGTGGTGATGGCCACAAACTGGGATTAAAGGATGATGAGACAAACTGAGGAGGGCAGTATGCCACTGAATACCAGCTGCCCTCAGGCTTTCTGAGGTCTCCTGCCAGCCACAGTCATGGAATCACAGAATTGTAGAGTCAGAAGGAACCCAGAGGATAATCCAGTCCAACCCTCTGTAATGAAGGAATATGCAGCTGACCCTTATGGGGATCAAACTTGTAACCTTGGCATTATCAGCACCATGAGCTATCCAGGGAACCAGAATGCTGGATTAGATTGATTGTGATTTTATGTAACCTGTGTTACTTTTATTGTTGTTAGCCGCTCTGAGCCCGGCTTAGGCTGGGTAGGGTGGGATATAAATATATTATTATTATTATTATTATTATTATTATTATTATTATTATTATCATCATCATCATCATTATTATTATTATTATCATTATTATTATTATTATTAGATGGAGCTTTGGCTTTTATTGTGTCCCCCTGCTCCAAGAACACACTCATGTTGAAAATTGGTTGTACAGACTTTGCTGATGACCCCTGATATCTTTCCACTGGAGTAATCAGGTGCTCCATAAGCATACCCACTGGCAAGAGGCCATATACACAAGTGGTGGAGGAAAATCCTCTGAACTAGAAGTCCCCTTAGTCAGCGGGGTGGGAGCCTAAGGGCCACATTTCCTCATAGGTGACCTTCCATACCAAAGATGGGTGGAGCAGAGGCAAAGGTGGGTAGGGTGAGCAGCAGAAGGGCAGAGTGATGGAAGTGATTCTTACATCTGTACAGCAGGTTACATTCCAAGCACACACGAGTCAGAGGCTGCTATGTACAGAGGAGGCCAACCAAGGTAATCAAGGGCCTGGAAACCAAGCCTTATCAGAACAGTTGAAGGAGCTGGGTATGTTTAGCCTGAAAAAAGGAGATTGAGAAGAGATATGATAGCCATCTTCAAATATCTCAAGGGCCATCACATGGAAGAGGGAGCATGTTTGGGTTTTTCCTGCTCTGGAGGGTAGGACTCGAAACAACGGCTTCACATTTCAAGAAAGGAGATTCTGACTAAACACCAGGGCAAACTTTCTGACAGTAAGAGCTGCTGGACATTTGGAACCATCTCCCTTGGGAGGTTGTGGACTCTCCTTCCTTGGAGGCTTTTAAGCAGAGGTTGGGTGGCCATCTCTCATGGATGCTTTAGTTGAGATTCCTGCATTGCAGGCAGTTGGACTAGATGACAATTGGGGTCCCTTCCAACTCTACAACTCTATGATTCTGTGATTCTACTGCTGCCCACTCCAGACAAGCAAAAGAACTTTAGGAAGGAGGAAAGCAAGGCTGATGAGAGGTGTGACCTGGGGAGACAGTGTAGCTTGAGGATGAGCATGGCATGAGGAAAAAACCGGGCGAGATAGAGAGATGTGAAGTGCTGGATGTGGGCTGGAGCAGTGGCGTAGCGTGGGGGGTGCAGGGGGGGCCGGCTGCACCAGGCGCAACTTCTGGGGTTAGGGCAAATCCACGGGTTAGGGGGCGCAAATCCACGGGTTAGGGGGCGCAAATCACTTGCCTTGCCCCGGGTGCTGACAACCCACGCTACGCCACTGGGCTGGAGGTTCCCCAAATTTGCTTTAATCGCTGCATGATATATAGACTAACACATTGAAACAGAATAAGGAATTGTTCCAAGGGCCCTCCCTGCCCAGTGCCTGATCAAATAAGGCCCTGTGTTTCTCTTTGTCCCAAACTCAGGGGATTTGATAGAAGCCTGGCTTTTTTTTTATCAGCAACTGAGACTGCACCAGGCAAAATTATTGCTTCTAAATTTGAGAAACATATAGAACAGGGGGAGTCAACATGGTGCCCGCTAAACGTTTTGGACTACAATTTCCATTAGCTCCAGCCAGCATGCTCAATGGTCAGACATGATGGCCTTTGTCACCCACCATATTGCTTACTCTGGCGTTTGATACCTGAGACGTGTGTTTCCAAGGCTCACCCTATTCCCATGACTGTAACCTGCTTTAACTGTTTTTAATTCTGAATTTCAAATTTTTGTAACCTGCCCTGGGACCTGTCAGTGAGAGGCGTGTGATGAATTCAAACATTATCACCATCCATATTTAGCGCAAGAAATACTCTGGTCAGGTTGGAGGGGGTATTCATGGTATGCTTTCATGCCCTTGATGTAAACATTTGTTACTGTGAGTAGGCATCCCAATGAGGAAGTCCATTTGAAATAATTATAATCACTCAATCTTAATCTGGATAATCAAAGAGCCCTTGCACAATTAAGCCTCATGAAAATCATGAAAATTAACCCTCCATATACTTAAAGCTATGGTTTTCCCAGTAGTGATGTATGGAAGTGAGAGCTGGACCATAATGAAGGCTGATCACCGAAGAATTGATGCTTTTGAATTATGGTGCTGGAGAAGACTCTTGAGAGTCCCATGGACTGCAAGAAGATCAAACCTATCTATTCTTAAGGAAACCAGCGCTGAGTGCTAACTGGAAGGACAGATCCTGAAGCTGAGGCTCCAATACTTTGGCCACCTTATGAGACAAGAAGACTCCCTGGAAAAGACCCTGATGTTGGGAAAGATGGAGGGCACAAGGAGAAGGGGACGACAGAGGACAAGATGGT
Source organism: Podarcis erhardii (assembly GCF_964252035.2). Lineage (NCBI taxonomy): Eukaryota > Metazoa > Chordata > Lepidosauria > Squamata > Lacertidae > Podarcis > Podarcis erhardii. The sequence goes on from NC_138500.1 coordinate 53,092,277, forward strand.
TGGACAGTGTTCTTGAAGCTACTAAGTTTGACCAAATTGTGGGAGTGGAAGACAGGAGTGCCTGGTGTGCTCTGGTCCATGGGGTCACAAAGAGTTGGACACGACTAAATGACTAAACAACAACAACAACATAATCCCCTATCCACTGGAAACACAGTGATTTCCTTTAGAGGAATAATTTTTGCTGCCTGAGGCAATGGACATTCCATGAACAGAAACTGACCAGACTGAGAGTTAAATCTTATTCCAACAAGGGTGACAGGGCAATGTCCTCCACCACATGTCAGAGGTGAAGGTTAGCTTAGGAAGTATAGGACAAGTCACATTCCACACTGGGGTCTGCCTGTGAATACTTCACTACTATTCACCCACTGCTCTACCTGGTACCTGTTCGCTGCCCATCCAAACAAATGTTTCAGCCAGCAATGATGGAACAGACAGGGGTCTTGTGAAGAGAGCCACATGGGTTTGCTGGATTGCGTGTCCTGAGCTGGGTGCTCTGTTCTCTAACTTGGTCAGAGGCCCACCCAATGACACAGAGAGAAGGTCACTAAGCAAGTCTAGCCTAGGAACAAGCAGGCATCACTGCCACCAGCTGAGGAGGATGGAAATAGCTGAGGAAGGGGTCTGCTGCCATGCCCTCCTGCTCCCAGCATCTGTCTAAGAGCAGGGTTGGTCTTGTTTCCTTTACAAACTTGAACTTTACAGTATTCTAGCTGGCATTAATTCAAGTTAGAATGTCAAATTATATGACAGAGAAATACCATGTATATGAACTGAATGATAAAATTAGCCTCTCCCTTTCTTTGGCAAGTTGTAACTGACAGGATTTTAACAGTGCCTAATGACCACATAAATCAAAATTCATAGAGGTGAACTTGTAGTCTGAAATTGAAACATCAACTAGAACCACTGGCCTCCTACCATAATGGCAGTTCAGTGGAATACCGAGCTAATGACAAAAATGAAGAGGAATTGCATTTATAACATTTTGGTGTCAGGTAACCATAGAAAAGCATAGGGGTGTGGCACTTAAATTCACATTAAGATGACTATCTGGAAAAGAAATATTCTCCAATTGTGGGGGCCAGCACTGAAAATCTGACAGGGTAAATTCTGATTTAGAGAGAGAACTATACTCAGCATTTTCAGTTGTCTTTATATAAGCCATGATCAAACTTCATTCTGATCCTTCTATGTACAATATTTTTGCATCATTAAACTTGAAGACTGGGTCAATCACTACATTGATTGACAGTTGTAAGGCTCCATTTTGCCTTGTAATCTATGACTCGGGTTAAAAACACTGAGCTCTTACACAACTAAGTGAAACTGTATGTACTATTATCTTTATTACTTCAATACAGAGCTGAAAGTGATGCTGTGCAGAAAAATGGAATAAGAAGGAAAGGTCTAAACAAAATAAATCAAACTAATTTATTTTGTTTGAAACATTTATATGCTCCCTTTTGTTATACTAGGTTTCAGCTGCTATGCTGTGTGAAAACTAATGCAATACACTTAGGCACAATCCTTTAGAAACTCTGGCTTTTTAAGACCCACTAGCTTACAGTGAGTAAACCACTTTTGACAGAATTGTCTAAGAAATGATATGGGAGTGGACATATCTTGAAATGTATTCTCAAGCATATGCTCTTTATAACATTATTTTCATTAAATATTTGTTTGTGCACATATGAGGAGGTCTCTGATCAGACGGAGAATGTGACAGTATTCATAAAACATTTTGACACAACACATCAGAGGTTTTTTCCACTTCTACAGTCTACTCAAACACCCATCGAAAGTAACAAGATTCTTAGGCAAAACAGCCATCTTCAAAATGGAAATAATTTCTACTTTCTTCAAGAAAATAAACTCTGTTCAGGTAGCCACCCTGTTCAGGTATCTATCCCCACACCATGCAGTTAGAATGGTGTGAATGGATGAGCAGGGATGTGCTTATTGACATCACACCCTATGCTCTTGTTGCTGAGTTGCCAGAAGGGTAACTTCTGAAGCAAGGAGCCTGTTCTACTCATGAACCAGGTTTTCAATGTGATTTAGAACCCTGCATGTTCAGTGTTCTAAATCACATGGTAAACCCATGTTGGTAGAGCAGGGTCCCTGGTTCTGACATTATCAATTGAATGTGTGGAAGGTGGCCTGGTGGACTGAGAGGAACTCAATAAAGGGGATGTGTTCTGAAAGTGCACCCAGGCTTTTCCACTCACATGATCAGTACGTGAAGGGTGAGCCAGCTGAACAGGGCTATATTCTTTTCAGATTCAAGGGAGGTTGAATTAGGATGCCAGTACAGAAAAGCATTCACAGCCAACAGGGCAGCGACCTGAAAATGAGAATTTTATGCCATGGGTAGGCAAACTAACACCCGGGGGGGGCAGATCTGGCCCAATCACCTTCTAAATCCGGCCTGCGACCAGTCCGGGAATCAGTGTCCTTTTTACATGAGTAGAATGTGTCCTGTTATTTAAAACGCACCTCTGGGTGATTTGTGGGGCATAGGTATTCGTTCTCCCCCCCCCAAAAAAAAAAATATATAGTCAGGCTCCCCACAAGGTCTGAGGGACAGTGGACCGGCTCCCTGCTGAAAATGTTTCCTGACCCCTGATTTTATGTCATTGCCCTGCATTGTGGAATACCCTTGCCTCTGCAATATTTGAAACATCATCTGTTAGTTACTTCAGACATCTTGTGACGATACGTCTTTTTGCTCCAGTTTTCCTTGGTCCATAAGGTTGGATTCTGTTATTACTGATTTTTTGTTTTCACCTGTGCTTAGAATTTGTTTCTAAAAAAAAATATTAGTGGTCAAGAAATGCTTTTAAATAAATTCATTACGGATAAGTCTATAATTCTATGCATGCTTGCATGGAAGCAAGTCCCATTGTATCTAAGAGCTTCTTACTCCTAGAAAATTACGTTAGGATTGCAGGCTTAGTCTGAAACCTTAACTCAATTCATGTAGATCCAATTCCCACTGAATTCAACAAAATTTCCTTCTGAGTGGACATGGCTAGGATTGCAGCACAAGTCCCTAAAGGCACAATCTATGCATTTAACACTGAAGTATAACCTTCAGTGCTACCACATGTTTACTAAAAGCTTTATTTATTTGTGATATACCGTATTTTTCGCCCTATAGGACGCACCGGCCCATAGGACACATTTATTTATTTGGGGGGGGGGAAATAAAGGGGGGAAAACATTTTTCCCCCACAGCCCCAAAGAGCAAAGAAGCCAGGACAGCGAGCGGGGCGGATCCCGCTCGCTTTCCTGGCTTCGTTTTTAGCCTTGGGGCTGGGGGTCCGGGAGCGAAGGCGAGGTTGCGCAACCTCGCCATCGCTCTCGGAGCTTGCAGGGCTGGGGGCGGGGGAAGCCCGAGCTTCCGGCTGCAGGCTGCTGCCCACAAGCCTTGCGAGCCCACAGGAACTCCCGCCAGGCTCGCAAGGCTTGCGGATAGCTTCCTGAAGCCTGCATTCGCCCCATAGGACGCACACACATTTCCCCTTCATTTTTGGAGGGGAAAAAGTGTGTCGTATAGGGTGAAAAATACGGTACCTTACCCGTCAATGAGATTGTCAGGAGATCTGGGAAATTCTGCTAATATACAGTATGTTGAAGCTTGAGTATTTATACTATGGCAAAGCACTAAAAATGCAAACCTCATCAGTTAATAATGCATAGTTGTATATGATGGAGAAATGTTCACTTTGGATTTTGTTTCAATAAATGTTCTAGAGATCTTTGTCCACTGAGCATTCCTTGTCCTTATTGCTTTTTTACTGCACTTGCTCAATGCATTTCAATGACAAATGAGCATTTCCTTTAATCTGAAATAAAAGCACTGATATTCATTTGATGGATGTTGGAAAACAAACCATCAAGATTACAATTACATGTATCAGCAGCTTAAACCATTGTCCACATCTCAAGAATGGTCACTGGAATGCAAATAGTTTTAAGTAGATAATGAGTCTACCCAGTCATGGAAACTTTTACTTAAAACCAACACCTGTTATCTGTACTGACATCTTATTCCATTGCTCACAACAAGGCAAATGCTTAATGGATTTCAAAAGTCTGCATGGGGCAGCTGAGAGCCTTGATATAATTAAAATCTATTGGTGCATAGCTTCCAACTTACATGTTTTTTATACCTCACATTATTGTGCTCAATCAGGTGTGAAAATGCCCTGCAATATCACAGCTTTCTTCAGACTAGTGAACAGCTACATAACCACGTACATAAACAATGACTAAGCAGGCAATGAAGTCAGATAGCAGGAAAAAGCTACAACAAAGCTATGAAACAATAGCAATGGATAATCCCATGGGCAGTCCAGGTGATTCCTTTTTGCCTGAAAGGTGATGTGAAAAATAAGCAGGCTTTTCATATTTAAATAACTCAAAGATTACAAATGTTGCAATGATGCAGTAATATTTTCATTGTATTGGATCCTGCGACTACAATAGCCCTCACCATGCATTTAAAAAAGGTCTATATGGCTCTACAACTTTATAAAAGACATCTCAGCATTCACACATTCCAGTTCCAAATATAAGTATGGATCTAGATGACCTCCACAACCAGCTCCAACTCCTGTGCCAACTGAACCCTTTCCTGGACAAGGATAGCTTGGCCACTTGGTTTGCATGGTAACCTCATGTTGGAACTACTGTTAGCAAGCTTGATGTGGGACTTCCCTTACAGCTTGATCTGGAATGATTTACAGATATATCCTGGCCTTGGATATCAGGTTTATGCTTACTTAAAGGCAGCCCCCCTCCCTAACCTGAAACAGCTACTCCCAAGCCACAACAGCAGATACAACAGAGATGGGGGCTGTGACATTAACATATGAGAGTGCTGGAGGTGAAATAGTTAAACAAGTTACCCAATCAGAACCCAGGGGGGTGGAGTCAGAGGGACTATAAAACCAGCTCTGGGAGGGGCGAAGGGGGAGTTTGTTGGGAGTTGGGTGGTTGGTTGGAGTGAATTGGGATAGAGTCTGTGGGTAGGTTGAGTTAGTGTAGCGCAATAAGCTGAGTCAGGATCAGTTAGGGGCTAGGAAGACAAGTAAATATCTGAGAGGTGGTTTACTGAGAGCAGGTAGCGGAAGTTATAGGTCTGGATAGGCACCCCATGATTGTAATTGACCAATACCGTTTATGAAACCACACGCTTGTTAAACTGCAATAAATAAACAGAAGTTTATGTTCCAATTTAACCCTGACTGGACTCAGTATTGTACCAGGTAGGGCCCGGGTGGTGGCAGCGAGAAATAAAGTTGTGGCACAGGGATCAATAGACGGTGAAACGTCCGGGGACCCTGTGTGATCGCCACAGGAGCCAGCCCCTGTGGCAGACCAGATGCCAACTCTGGCAGCACTATTACAAGGAGCTAACAATGCCACGCACAACATCAGAGGCTCACTCCCTTGCTCATGTTTCCATGTGATATTTGCCATCATCCGTCAGCAATGCCCTTCTGCACATAGGGCCAGCAGGCCAGTCTCCATACAAAAGAATAAATGGGTGCAAATCCGACTTCAGTAATGTCAATATTTAAAAACCAAAAGGAGAACAATATAACCTCCTAGGACACTCCGTAACTGGCCTTAAGGAGTCAGTACTGAAACAGAAGAATTACAGAAGGAGCCTGCAATGTGGAACTTCTGAATTACAATACGTCAGAAGATTCAGCTATTGCTTATGGATTGAATCACACCATGGATTTTTTTTTATCACACTACATGTGTTAATTGACTTACCATGCCAGTAGGTCTGTGTTACCAGCACAGCTGTTTGTTGCAAACGACTATAGTTAATTACATAATTATCACATCATTCCTTTCTGGTTCTCATTTCCCTCTGACCTCACTGTTTATATCCTCCTCTCCCAGCCCAAGAAAGCCCCAGGTAAATTTATACTTGCTATTGAGGATAAGGCTTCATGCATCTGACAGTGGATTTTAGTCCAGGAGAGCATATAAGCAGAATAAACGTATTAGGCATTAAGAAGCCACAAGGCTCTTTACTTTCTGTGTGGCTCAGAGAGCACACATCATGGCATCAACCCACCATCCTGGTTTAGGACTATAATAAACATCTGAAGTTTTGGAAATGTCCATAAAAAAATTAGTAGCTTTTTCTAAAGAGTACTTCAGTAGTAACAGCAGGAAATCTGCCATTTGCATAAGTGACAATAGATAAAGGGACCCCTGACCATTAGGTCCAGTCGCGGATTACTCTGGGGTTGCAGCGCTCATCTCGCTTTATTGGCCGAGGGAGCCAGCGTGCAGCTTCCAGGTCATGTGGCCAGAATGACTAAGCCACTTCTGGCGAACCAGAGCTGCTCATGGAAACGCCGTTTACCTTCCCGCCAGAGCAGTACCTATTTATCTACTTGCACTTTGACGTGCTTTCGAACTGCTAGGTTGGCAGGAGCAGGGACCGAGCAACAGGAGCTCACCCCATTGCGGGGATTCGAACCGCCAACCTTCTGATCGGCAAGCCCTAGGCTCTGTGGTCTCACACTATAGCCAGCTTAGTCAACTATGGGACAGTGGCCAGCAAGGGCTGAAGCCCTGGGTGCAGAAAGATTGTGGACAAATCTAATTCCCCAAATCTTTGGAAATGTAGACAAATGCTTCAAATGATGGTTGACACTTGTGCTGGATTTCAGAAGGCAGAAGCAAGCCAACACATTGTTTTACATGCTCCCTTCCAAGGAGTGAACGAGGAGCGGGACAAAAATATACTGGCAGAGTGCAGCTAATTGCTGCTCAAATTATTATCACTGTTGAGTTTGGGTTTGTATGTGGAAGATCCAAGCTGAAATCTCTGTTAGGTGCCAAACTCGCTTTAGAATATCTGGTGCCCTCTGGACCTTGTGAGTTACAATTATTGGGCTTGTAGTCCAAAAGGGCATCAGTTGGGCAGGACTGACTTAGAGAATCACTGCCTCTCATATCAGCCTACCTTAGACATTTACTGCAATAATAAAATTAGGACACGTTTCAAGCCCTCGGGGAAGAAACATAAATAAATGTATTAAGCCTCCTTATGCCATCTTGCTTCTGCAGCGAACGTGATACAAAATTCTGTTTAAGGAATGCATGGCTGTGGGAACTGAATGATTGTTAAAGGTAAGGGTTTATCAATAGGACAGTGGGTGAAAATGATTTCCATAAATAAATCTACAATGTAAAATAGGTTTTGAACAAACAAAGCAGCCGGAAGGCAACGGAAAATCCGAAGGTTTTGTCATGCAATGCAGCTGGCACTGAGCACAAATTATATACAAGCCCAGAGCTTTGTTTGTGCTCCGCCACACTGCTTCGAGGCAACATTTTTTACTTCAAATGTATTTTCTCATTTGCATAGTAAATTAAGAAATAAAATTTCTGTGTCTGCGTATCCCCCACTATTAAACCAAGTAGCCACCGGCTTATTTTCAATTGAGCTCTAATTGGACAGATACAGTTTTAACTATCTCAGCAGACTCCCTGGAGAAATGTTCCTAGCGTTTCCCAGAAGTCAGTGGCAAAAGTAAAGATTAGGATTGTGCATATGAACATGTCTTCAGCAGAGCAGGGAGTGTTGTAATCAGGCAGCGGGCCAAGCCTAAACTACAAATGGGAGAAACCTTTGTGTTCATCAGAACTGATCTAATAATGCTCCTGCAACTTGCCACGGGACTGAATCCATTGACAGCAGGTTTTAGCAGCCCTCTCTAATATAGCTATTTTCTGTTCTCATTCATCTCTCAACCTGCCAAGACCATACTTTGGGGAAAAACAAATCATCGTTATATAAAAATAAAACAGAGACCATGCCAAGCTATCACTTAGTATCATTAACTCTGACTCTAAATACATGGAATGAAAGGGCCTGAGCCTACCTGGGAGTCCAGCACTCACCCAGTGTAGTTATCTAAGGTTTGAGGCCTACATGTACTTGGAAGGAGAGTGGTACAGCCAGATGCTTGCCAGTTCCATCACTGAACCAAGCTCTGGCCTCCCAGCATCTGATGCTCACCAGCCTTGAGCAATGGATTGCCTCCTCTGATGCTGCCACTTCACCACAGCTGTCAATCAAGATTAGTCACTGAAGACCATTGTTCTAAAAGCTATATAGCCTGCAGCTTGCTTCACATCATGTTTCTGCTAGAGAGGCACAGCCTTTGGAGTGAGGGGGTCATTCCAGCCGCTGCAATCTCCTCCACATTATCTTTTTTGCTGCAGTGGCACAGTCATTACGGTGACCCACAAGGGCTGTGGCATCCCACAGAGAAAGCATAATGAGAAGCTGGAGCTGCTGGAACGAGTGCTGGAAAATGGCCTGGACTGTCCAATACTGGTGCATTAAAGCACCCTTCCTCTTTCAAACTGGGTTGTAGTCCAGCCAGGCTCTGGGCGTAATGTCCTGGGTGGTCTTTTTAGATGGTAACATGTGACACTTGAAGGCTGCTGCATTGGTGGTGCTGGAGCAACTGCTCATGCTTTTGAGTGGGGCTCTAGACTTTCGTCCCTAAGCCTTACCTGATGGTACCACTGAGGTTTGAGGACAGAAAGCAAGAGAGGCAGCAGGAGGAGGAGCTTGGAGAGAAAGAGCTGACAATGCAATGAGCCCCAAGAAGCTTACAGGGCAAAGCATGCCCTGAACAGCCACAGGTGATAGCAACACAATTGGCCCCACCACTGCAAAAGTTCTTTCAGCCAAGGCAAGATGGGCTGGGAAGATGCCAGCCAATCCAAGCATGGGAACAGCTCTCTGACAGTTCTGTGGCACTGAGAAAAAGCTAGACAATGCTCCTCATATTATTACACTGGGCTGAACCCCCCCCCCCCCGAGTGAGTGAATGAACTACTATCTGGGTTCTCTTGTTGTTCCCATCCTGCTATTAAAAATCAGCAGATTCAATTCTGCAAGGACTCCGAAAGATAAATGTCATCCCGCAAAGGTGAGACGGAAACACATGAGACACTAAGCTCAATAATGAACACCCAGGCCACCCTCTTTGGCACACCCTTACCTACAAGGGGCAATGAGAGCCCTTGCACACTTAGTCACTTGCAACACAACAGTGTGAACTCTGTGAGTGGTGAACATGGCGGCTGTCAAACCGCCATCTGTTCAGGAGTGCCTTGAGTCACCAGACGACAGTGCTGTTTTTCTATTTAAAAAAAGAGTGTCAGAACTCACCATGAACACTTACCTTGTTCACTTATAGCTTCATGGCACCCATATTTAGTGGGGTGAAAGCACTGGGTAGGACTTTGAAACTACAGTCATACCTCATGTTGCGTCTGCTTCAGGTTGCGTTTCTTCGGGTTGCGGACTGCTGAAACCTGGAAGTACTGGAACGGGTTATTTCCAGGTTTGGGCAGTCATACATGCGCAGAAGTGCTAAATCATGCTTTGCGCATGCGCAGAAGTGCTGAATCGCAACCCACTGCAGGTTGTGAACGTGCATCCCACACGGATCACATTCGCAACCCGAGCGTCCACTATACTGGTTTAAAACTACTTTGAAACTACTGGTTGCCTACTTAGAATTTGGACCCCAATGATCAGAATATGTGTGAGAGATGACAAATGTCCCATATTTCTGTAACTCTATAATATGGCCTGTTGTGTGCAGCTGTCTGACTACAGGTGGAGTCTAAGAGGTGTAAAAGCCACCCATGTGTTTTAACTTCTTAAACTGTACAATTTTAGTTTTCAAGCTAAAGCATCTTAAATAGATATACTATGAATAATTTCTCATTGTAACCTTTGATATCTTTTTTTAAATATAAAAATAGAGCATGTTGCTTCACTTATTTTTAACAGCGTTAAAAAACCCAAAAGATTCCCACTGCCAATTCTAATAATGTAAATTGGCCGATCTTCCTGAAACAGTGGAGTAACAAGCTTATAAAACTGCCATAAATATTAATACTTCTCAAACACTAGGGCTGTTGCAACTGTAAGAATATCTCATTTATTGCTGTACAGCAAGATAGACATTTCATTAAGGGTGTATGTGTAGTTTTGAAAGAAGCAGGTGGGTGACTTTTACACCTATGTCCTAGCAAAAAAACCCACATCCCAGATTTTCCTTCGCCTAGGGATCTACCTCCATCCCTCTACCTGTGTGGAGTACAGGACTACCTTGATGTGGGTCACATCAACCATTGTTGTTGTTTAGTCATTTAGTCGTGTCCGACTCTTCGTGACCCTATGGACCAGAGCACAACAGGCACTCCTGTCTTCCACTGCATCCCCCAGTTTGGTCAAACTCATGCTGGTAGCTTCAAGAACCATACCATATGTTTAAAGCAAATTTAAAGCACTTTAACTGTCATGGCTTTCTTCGATGAATCTTGGGCGCTAGATTTCACCCTCCACAGATCTATAATTCCCAACAACCTTGACAAATTACCGTTCCCAAAATTATTTGGGGGAAGCCACATGCTTTAAATATACCGTACATCACAGTTGTGACCACAGAAAGAAGACTAAGGCTGCAATCCTAACCCGTACCTAGTGCTGCTGGGTGGGGTTAGGATTGAGTGGACATCCCTAGCCACTGGGCTCCAGCAGTCTCTGCAGCTGGGAAGGGCTCCACTGTTGCAAAGGCCTCTGCTGAAACCACAAGAAGTACAGCAGAGGAAATATGGCCTCTGTGTAGATATGTGAAGTCCCAAAACAGGGTGTTATGGCTAGCCCTGTTCCAGCCTCACCCTTATGTGTCCCAAATTGCAAAAGATTTAAAAGTCCTATAAGGTTTCATACTGTGGTCTGGCTTCTACGTTTGAATATCTCAGCCTTGTTTATTTATTTATTTCATAACATTCATATATCACATGATTGTAGGAAGGGAAAAAAAACTAAAGCCTGTCTCAAGAATCTAAATCCCTATATACCTTCTCTGTTATTTCCTTCAACCTTAACTATGACTCCAAACCAGCAACATCAGTTGGGATAGGGAAAAAGCTGGGAATAATCTGACTAAATTGATAAAAACAATAAAATCAAAATTTCTTTCGCCTTCAGGAAGCTCCTTTGTATCTTCTCCTTCTATTGACCTCTTCTGCCTCCTCCCTGCCCCGACCTCCCAGCCCCATGTGGTAAAAGCTTTCACTTCAGGAAGTTCAACCATATCTTCTTTGGCCCCTATTGGTAGGGAACACAACAAAATATCTGCATATCACACTGCCTATGTTAAAATAATCACCAGGGCTTCACACTACATATCTTGAGAGAAAGAAAACAGTACATTGAAGGTGCATGCTCTAAATCCCATTGTTGGGCACAGTAATTACAAAAACCGTTGAAATAATAAGGCAATTGCTGTATATAATGGAGACAGCTATTATGATAAAACTGTTATCCATTGCTTCATGTTTAATGGGCAACTGTTGCCAGTCAAGGATTTAATTTGTTTTTATGCTTGTCAAATTTAGGTTTGATCAAAGTGGGCTGAAAACAAAGACCAGTAAAATCCACGGCCCATTGAACAGTTATTGAAATGTCATCTTACTTTTACTTTGTTTCATTTTACAAATTGGAGTTATAACAATGAAGCAGTGATGAATAACCAAGCTCCTTTTTGTTGGTGTAAATTGTGGCATATGCTCCAAAGGGTGGATATTTTCACATCTCACACACACAGACACACAAACACCAGCATAGCACAGCAAGTGAGATCAGCCAATGATGAGAACAACATAAAAAGGAAGTGTTTATCATGGTTGTGGGGCAGGGCTGAAGGAACCTATACATGCTACTTCAACAAAACATTGAAAATTGCCATGGGGAGGACCTGAAGGGGAAGTATGCAGGAGACAAACTGCAGAAGAGAATGAGACACAGGAGAAGAGACCTTGCTGGAGCATTCTTTAGGTGGGAGTGATGGAAAGGGGTGGGTAGGTTAATGAGGGAAAGCAATCCTTGTTTTGGGTGGAGAGTCTGGGTGTGGGATCAATGTTTACACAGATTAATGTGTCCCATGCAGAAGTCCTCCACTGTTTTGGCACCCCTTGGGCACCCAGTGGTGTTTAGTCTCCCTTCACAAGCCTAGGCTACCTTAGTGGCTAAAGTGATGAAGGAGTATACAAGTATGCAAATAAATATGGGTTTGTATTTATATAGACAGGATACCAACAAGGGTGGCTCCTGGGTGCCAAGGCACTGTGGGCACTCCATTTTTTTTTTTAAAGGGGCCAGTCTCCCTCAATGTTCAGAGGACCGAGGCATCATGCGCAGGCCCCCTCAATTGTCTGGAGAGGCAGCCCTTCTGAACAGCAAAAACATCTTAACTGCATTCTCTGACAAGGCCACATGCCAGGCCTGAATAAGCCCAAATAATAAAGGTAAAAAAATGTTTTATGTAAAAAGTGTGGGGGGGGAGCAATTTCTAAGGTTCTGTTATCTCATCATCTGCCAACATACGTGGAGAGCAAATTTTTTCAGTGTACAGTATGTTCAGATTAGGTGATATCAGTCGATATCATAATAATGTGGTCCTGAAGACAGAGAAAATACTAGCAGCTAGGAAAATGAGTTATGACGAATGAATGCCCATCATTAATGCATTAACTAGAGGACTCCTGCAGGCAAAAGAATGGCCCCACCTTGAGTTATGGGCCTGAGACTAGTAATGAAGTGTAGTTCATTGGTGGCTTGATGATTTCTTGTGAGATGGGAGATCAATAAATCACCAAATATGAAATCATTTCTCTAGTGAAAAGAGTTATTGCAATAATGTCTAAATGTCAAATTATAAAGAAATGCACTTGATAATAGGCATGTTGCAATTCAGTTATACACATACTATACTGCTTAAGAGGGGGGAAATATGTCAGGATTCACATAACAAGGTTTTATTAATTTTGTCTATGAGCACTAAAAAGGACATGTTGTAGCTATCAGTCTTAGGAGGGGGAGGGATAATACAACAGGGCTGTATGAAGGAATTGCTCAGTTTAGTACTTTCAGTGCCAAACTGAGCCAAGTGGAGAGAATGTTTCTGACACCCAGACATGTAGTTGAGGCAAAAACACTTTCTTGATACATTTCTTGATACTTTCTTGATACATTACTAATATAATGTAAGCAAGGCTCATATTATTTAGATCTAGTACCTAAAATTGGGATGCAGTTGAGCTTTTGGGGGAAGAGAAACACTCCATTGTACTAATCTGTGTGTCTTGACCTAGCAAATCATCCTCTCTCTTTTTACAAATAAATTACTTCCAAATAGCCTGTGCTTTTCATGAGGTACCATGAAGAGAATGAGTATGGATAATGGGAGTGAAATGAATTAACTCAGTAACAAAAACATGTTGCTGGGTCTCCTGGGTCATATAAAAATGATTCAGTTTAAGTCTGAGAAATAATTATGTCCACATTATACGATGACAGCTAAGGAAAATGGGGTGGGGATGGAGATAAGAAAAATAAAGCAAGAGAAGAACAGAAACTAGGCTATAACTTTTGTTCAAACCCTCTTTCAGGCTCCTTTTTTTTTTTTTTTTTTTTTTTGCTATTATTTAACCCCCAACAGAATTCATTGTATCTCGACATATGCAATTTTCCTTCCCCACAAATAAGTCTCTTAAATGTTGTCTGGCAGAGGTTACCCTTTATCATGATTCATTTACTGGCAGGTAAGAAAGGGCCGTTTAAAGTCTAAGCAACCATGGTTCATGAACTAAAATTAGAAATAATACAAAGCAAAGACTGACTCTAACATGGGAGAACTGAACCATACATTAGATAAATGTGTAATGCAGAAGTAATTTAAAGACCTCTGTGACCAAATTCATGGCAGAAATCAAAATCTCTCTGTATGTTTTGGCTCCATAGAAGGACATCAAAGTATCTGCCAGCTCTCATTCTTCTTAATGGTAGATGATAGGAATGAAATTCATCTCCTGAATCCTTCCTATAGCCTTCAAAGCTCTGCTTTCATCCTAACGGATGCATCCTCAGATGCCACAGAGTTTTCAGTTTTCCACTAACATTGCCTAACAAAGTAAGCAGCTTAGCTGCTGGAAGAAACTATTCAGCTATCACAGCCCCTTTCAAAGTGTTTACCGGTATTTGCAATTAAAATAAGGAAATCAAACTAGGAAACCCAAAGTGGACTTGATTGGAAACTTTCTGCTGCAAATCTCTTTGGTTAGAAGTCTTAATATTTTTCATGCTGAAAAACAAAGTCTGGAAGTAAAACTCACCATATGGATTTCTTTCTCTCCTTTTTAGGCAAAAGGCCTACATAAGCGTGTTGCTTGTTTAGCCCAAAGCCTTGAGAGTCCAAAGACTCTCAGTTTGTGTTTGCTGTCAATTCAACCCATTAATCCGATAGCAATTTTTACTCTGTGCATAAAACTTTACTGAATCGATAAAGATTACAAACCTGTTCTCTAATGTTCCTTTAAAAAATGTACCCAGTCCTTTACGCATGCATACATACATACATAAGGTACCCCTCCCTATACTTAGCATTGCCAGATTGGAAACAAATTTCTTTTTTTAAAAAAACCCATAATATTTATTGAAGTTTCAAATTAGACAGATTTTCAAATAAGACAGATGAGACAAATTTCATAACAGTTGTGAAGAAGAGGGAATGTTTTGGGGGGCGAGATTTCGGTGTGAAGTTGCATGAGATCCTTGCACCCAGATTGGCAGCTGTGCTCTCAAGGGGGGAAATGGGATGTCCTGGTTTTTCCACGACACTTGTGGGGTACATAATTCTACATATACTATGGACTTATTTATCACGTCAAATTATATCCAATTCTCTATTTTGTTTCTATAAAATGGGAATGGTTCCAAAATGTGAGCATTTATTCATTTATTTTTTACTTTCACTGTAAAACAGTTATCTCACCTTCAACCCAGCATCTTCATTCTCTGCAGCCCAGATGAAGGATGCCCTAACCCTACCAAATCACGCTCAAAATGCAGTTCCAAATTGCCACGGGACTTCTTTGCCTTTGTTGTGGGGCTGCTCTTCAGGTATTTCATTTTGGTAATATAAAGGGGGTCTGAAACCACCAAGTCTGGCATTGTATTTATGGCTCTGATAGAGCCATCAAAAACTGTTAAGCCAATTTATTTCAGCGGTGTAAAGTGATCTTGTACTATTATTCTGCTGTAATAAAATGGAAAGCAATTCTGACATGCTAGATAAAGGATCTTATCTATAATGACAAACAGCATTAAAATAGGTAGTCAGAATGAAACCTGCATCATTTCCCCAGTTCTGAACATGCTCGTATCAGTGTGATTGCATTCCTTCCACCATATTGTTACAGCCTCTCTTTCTGGCTATATCAAAACTAGCTCAAGTGTATATAATGGCTACATATGCTGTGCAAACGAAAGGGTGATTGCAATGAAATCATGATGTTCTGGTAACAAGCACACATAAATCTCCTCTCAGCATAACAAAAACGCCTAAAACCCCAATGATTCAAATAGGGAACTATGCATTTCGGTACAACTACTACAGAAAGTCCTTGAACAAACAGGAGACAATTGTAGACGGCTTTTTCAGAGTTCCTTTTTTGTTGTTCTTTTAAAATAAAATATAAACTATGGCCCCATACACCCAGAAGTCCATTCCTGTTACAATGCTGCATTAATAACAGTATGCTAAGCAGCCTGGCTTAACAATACACATTTTCCTTTTTTTCCATTCACATGGCCCTGATGTTAAAGCTGTGCATTGACTGAGGAGCTATAAAACAGAAGCTGGTGATATTGAGGGAATAAGAGAAAATAACGGAGCTGGGGCTGGATATTTCTTTCCTTAGATGGAGTTCCTTCTTCATGCTAACAGTTTAAATGACAACATTTATCTGCAAGACTGTTTGCATTAATAAGCAGTCTTTGAGAGTGGATATGGGGCGATTATCATTCCCATGGCTTCCAAAAGGGAGTACATGGTGCACACCAGCCAATCACATCTTCAAAGAGGATGCACTAGATATACTATCTTTTAAATGCATGCCGGAATATATGTATATTTGTCCTCGAGCAAACCCCAAGGTTTTCATTCGTACAACATCTCCGGATGATGGTGTCAAGGAGGGGGTGGCTTTCCCAAGTCCTCCCTCCAAGCAACTAACCAATCCTCACTTGCTGGATCATCACCTTGACCAATCACACGCTGGCACCAAACGGGTTATCAAGCTTTATTGGCTTCTTCTCTGGCACCAGCAACAGAACATCAAATAGCAAGTCTAAAACACGGCATGTTCTCTACCTCTCCCAGCAGATTAACTTGAAGATTTATAGGGGCTGGGGAATGCTGGCAACCAGCCAGCCCCATCACATGCTCCCACTTTGGGGGCTAATTGTTGCCACTTGCCTGAGGAGCCCCACCCAGCGATACTTGCTCACAGGATCACAACTTCATGGCAGACGGCTGTGATGCAATCCGTCAAACCTCTGTCTTGAAACTGTTGCGACCGATCAGTGGGAAATGAAAATTCCTCTTAAAAAACAACAGTGGTTCTTCATGAATACTTCATTCATCATTACTGTCCAGACACCATAAACATTCACTAACTTTACAGAACTCATGAAATTTTCATAACACACCGCAGACGCAGAATGAGTTGTTTTGCATCTTTTAAAATAATGTGCGGCCAGATACACAGAAGAGGTAGAAACATATTAAGGAAACTAAACAAAGCAAAAAAATAAAAAATCCCTGATAGCTTCTGTCCTCAGTCTAGTATTATTATTCATACCTCTCCATATTTCTCATAAAATACAGTTTAGCATAACTGCAAAGTGCAGGTTGCTTGCTCCAGGCAGTGATCAAGCATACATCATTTAGAAACATAAATGTTAATAAGAGGCCGAGTGTATATGTATACCCATTTTCTTATGGACTCGCAAAACCAATAGGCACAGTATGAGATCTCATTTACTTCAGAAAGCATACTGAGAGCAAGCACTATTTCCTTGATTTCTAGTATAAAACATATGCAGCCCAATCCTATGGATGTATCATTCACTCCCACTGAATTAAATGGGTCTTGCTCCTGAATAAGTGTGTGCCGGATTGAAGATCTGTTTAACATAAACACGCAGCTTCAGTTTATATCTGAAATTTTTGTCTGAGCAAAATGCAGGGTCTTTAGCTCCTTTACAAACATACACATGGTTATGTGAAGGAAATATGGGCACAACATTCAGTAGATTCCCTTGAGACCCTGCTTCTGAGTAAAGAAATGTATACTATATTTTGCAGTCATGGCTTCGTACTTAATGAGAGGCTGATATATTTTGTATATAGGTATCTTGCCCCTACGACTGCTCAGTCTCTAGATGGGCACTGCCAGGGCTGCCATACAACCCTTGACATGGGTGGCGCTGTGGTCTAAACCACTGAGCCTCTTGGGCTTGCAGATGAGAAGGTCGGTGGCTCAAATCCTCACGACCAGGTGAGCTACCATTGCTCTGTCCCAGTTCCTGCCAACCTAGCAGTTCGAAAGCACACCAATGCAAGTAGATAAATAGGTACCACTGTGGCGGGAAGGTAAATGGCCTTTCCGTGCACTCTTGTTTCCGTCACGTTACGCCAGAAGTGGTTTAGTCATGCTGGCCACATGACCTGGAAGCTGTCTGTGGACAAACGCCGGCCTGAAAGCGAGATGAGCATTACAACCCCATAGTTGTCTTTGACTGGACTTAACCGTCCAGGGGTCCTTTACCTTTATCTTTACCTTTACAAACCTTGATGCACCACATTGGGAACATCAAGGGCAGAGGTGTAGAGCTTTAGGTTCAAGTTGAATTCAACCCTGCAGGCGTCTCTATCTGGCACTGGGAACTATCCCCAGGACATACCCCAAATGTTTCTGCTTGGCAGGAACACATCTAGTGCCTCTTGCTTGTCTAGATGGAAGACACACAGGTGTGTATGTAGCCTACTATACAAAGGAAACATTTACATTTCTTGCTCTATTCAATTTTTTCCTCTGGCCCCTCCCACCACTGGTATGCGGCCCTCAAAAGGTTGTACAGGAAGGAATGTGGACCTCAGTCTGATAATGGTTCTGCACCCCTGATTTAAGGTATCAGAGTCTTATGCTTTCTGCATGTTGTAAATTGGCCCTTCCTGCCCCAAGTGCACCTGGTGATTCTTGGTATGGGGGTGTGTGTGTGTGTGTGTGTGTGTGTGTGTGTGTGTGTGTGTGGCATGATCAGCCCTGTGACTACGAGAGTAGACACAAAGTCATCTATGTCCATGGATCAGGAGGATATATGTTAGGATCTATGTACCCATTCTTATAAACCCTTAGGGAAGTCATTTGCAGGATGAGTAAATAGTCAATTTTCTAACAGTGGTACCTCGGGTTAAGTACTTAATTCGTTCTGGAGGTCTGTTCTTAACCTGAAACTGTTCTTAACCTGAAGCACCACTTTAGCTAATGGGGCCTCCTGCTGCCACCGCACCGCTGGAGCACGATTTCTGTTCCCATCCTGAAGCAAAGTTCTTAACCCGAGGTAATATTTCTGGGTTAGCGGAGTCTGTAACCTGAAGCGTATGTAACCTGAAGCGTATGTAATTCGAGGTGCCACTGTAGTTCCTTACATATTAGCTATTGATTTGCATGTCCTTTGATAAAACAACTTTAGAACTTTCCATCTTTAAAAAGACACTTTCTCTCTGAGCTGATTGGCCTACAGAGTTCTTAGAGCTTTAGATAATTGTGATAAAATGCATGCAACAGTTGAAGAAGATCTACATTCAAATCAAAAGGCTGATGAGATCTACATACAACATATTCATAGAATTCCAGCACTGTGATTCAAAAAGAGTGTCAAGTCTCATGTTTAATTAGGCCCACCTTGTTCGCAAAAGGGAAAGGGAAACATTTACTGAATATGAAACCTTTCCCATTACTCCTGTATAGTATGGTACTCCTGATCTCCAGAGCCAAAGACATGCAAAAGCACAACTCCCAATTAGATTCAATCCTCTTGTCAACTACTTCCCATTTTTCACCTCCCTGTTCAACTATCAAGCAATTTACATTCCTCCCCTTGCATTTAAAAGCTAATTGTGGCTTTTTGTTCCCTATTCAGGTGTTGTGCTCTTTTTTCTTCTCACAGCATGCTGGAGAGAGGGGTGGGGGAAAACTGGATTTAATCCCTAAAACAAAGTTTCCTTCTTTTTCTATTATTGCAAAGCAAAGTAATGTTGACAGGAGGATCAAACTGTTTGCCCTCAAATGCCATTATGAATGGATAAGAAAGGCAAAAATGGTGCCATTTAGATTAGATTATTGGGCTGCTAGCAGAGTATTCTTGGGCCAATTACAGAAAGCTTGCCTATTTACATATAAATAGCTAGGATATTCTAGAACAGACAGCACCTTAAAACATTGCCTTGATAGTTCACTACTATAAAGGAGGATTAGGGGAAACTCAGTTTAATGTAAAACAAAAAACAGTTTAATATAAAAATAATTACAACAAACATGCATCTAATAAATGGAAGTCAGAAAGAAAATCACTATTAAAAATATTTTGGGCGGGGGAGACTGGTGGGTTTCTTTTTTAAAAAGCTAATTCTACATCAAAGATCCAATGTAATAAATGGCTAGAGCTCTAGATATTTTCTTAAAGCTTAATCACTTTTTTAAAAATGACCTACTTTTAAGCTGCACTTAATAGGAAACAGAGGTGTCTACATCACAAACAAGTATTATCAAAAAGTGGAAATGAGTTTGATTTGGATAAAAGCCTATGGTACTGGGTAAACTATCATGCAAAAGCAGAGTTTACTTGAAGGCAAGATCAAAGATAAAGTAGAACTAAGTCTAAACCACTGAGCCTCTTGGGCTTGCCAATCAGAAGGTCAGCAGTTTGAATCCCCGCTATGGGGTGAGCTCCTGTTGCTTGGTCCCAGCTCCTGCCAAACTAACAGTTCGAAAGCATGTCAAAGTGCAAGTAGATAAATAGGTACCGCTCTGGCGGGAAGGTAAACAACATTTCCGTGCGCTGCTCTGGTTTCGCCAGAAGCGGCTTAGTCATGCTGGCCACATGACCCGGAAAAACTGTTTGCGGACAAATATCGGCTCCCTCAGCCAGTAAAGCAAGATGAGCGCCACAATCCCAGAGTCATTCGCAACTGGACTTAACTGTCAGGGTCCTTTACCTTTTTACCTTTAAGTTAAAGTTCAAAATGTTAGAAAACACAGGAAACAAAGTATCACAGGTCATCAATGACAATTATCAAAGAGTTCAAAGAACAAAGCATCCAGATGATGGAAATGTCTGCCCCAGGTGTGGGGAACCTTTGACCTTCTGAGTGTTGCTGAACTACAACTCCTATCATCCCTGGCCATTGGCAATTCTTGCTGAGGGGGGGTGGGAGGTGAAATTGAGCAACACCCGGAGGAGCACAGGTTCCCCATTCCCAGTCTAGCCCTTGCCATTCAAAAGTCATGGTGCACAACACAAAACTGGTTTATTTGGGCCAAACCCCTGTTTCAAAGTTTTCATATCCTTTGCCCAAGCATTCTGAAGAAGTCCCAGCTCACCTCCACATCCAAGCACTGTGCCCTTCTTTCCAAAGGCAGTGCTTTCAACAACAGGAACCCCTTGGTAACTTTCAGATCAGATAGCTCTACTGTTAAGTGGTTGACTTCCAGTAAGCAGGATGGTCTGAATTACTTCTGCAGACATTGGAGACCAGAAAGTAAGATACATATGACAGAATGAAAAAAGACCGCAAGCAGAAGTTACATTTCTCAATTTAACAAAAGTATATATATTTATTGATTGTAAGCAAATAAACAAACCAAACTCTCTAAGCCATGTACAAAAATGCCAGGCAGTTTACAAAAATATAAAACCAAGCAATATAAATAAGCAGGAAAAGAAGGACGCCCTCCCCCCAAAAAACCCTCCACCTATGAATGCCTACTTTTGGTATTTAACCAAATCCAGAAGTAGTTTAGATGGGCTGAGAGAAGCAATAGAATGGAAGCTCTATCAGAAGAATGGTTTGCACATTCACTTTTTACAGATGCAACACTCAATATTATCTCTGCATTCACAAAAACAGTACATTATTGTGGATGTCAATTCCATATGCGAATGTGTGACATACAACCATTATCAAGCCAGCACAAAGACACTTTGCTCACAGAAGTGGGTAGGTAATGTTGCCCTTCCACCCACTGCACATGTCAAGGGACGTAGCTGGTGGTCAAAGGTGGTCAAGTTATTCTGACACCCGAGGCAGAAAAGGCACAAAGCCCACATCTTCACAGTAAAAATGGAACAATAAATTACATAACCAACAATTTGCTGCTCTTTCATGACACCCAAAACCAGCCGCCTAAGGAGATCGCCCACTCTGACTAATAGCAGGGCTGGTCCTTGCCATTGTCAAAGCAATCAAGATATGATGGGAATATGTGGTTGTAGGGAAGCTAATTTTGGTTATGCAACGCAAACTGAGACAAATACTTTAAAAAGTATAAACAGAGAGTGTTATGATTCTAGTGAGTACAGAAATAATGAATATTCTCTGCTCATCTTCCCACAAGAAGTCCAACTATTGTAAATAAAGACAGAGGCCTGCTTACTCATATTGTTCATCTGTGCTTGTTTTTGTGGCACAAGGGGATGGAAATGAAGTCTCTCTTCAGTCTCCCTAGTTACTGAAAGGGAAGTTAAGGTGCTTTAAGGATCTTCCTGAACCATCCCTTTATATAGGTCCAAGTTACTGACAGTTCCATGAAATTCAGAATTCCAAAGCCAGCCTGGGGCCATTTGGGTGGCTGGGTGGGGATGTTAAAAGAGCTCAGGCCCATGCCTCATAGCTAATGCATATGTTCACCCATGTAGGCATGTGCTGGAATTACTTTATATCTGCGAGAATGCAATAAACCAGCTGGCACAGAGCATTGGTTTTGACTTCATAAACCTTGTGCCTAATTAGTCCACTTGGGTCTTAGTCTTTTGTTTAGCAAATCCTTCAGACTTTGGGAGGAGTGAAGGAAAGAAGAGTGGCCCAGTCAACTCTTCTTGGAGCTGCGAACCAAGTCTGGAGCCAAAGCACTGTCTCCCCTGAAATGTGCTAACGAGCTTGCAGAGCACCAACCCTAAAGAGACAAGTGAATACAAGATCATGAAGAACAAAACCAGAAACTGAAAGGGAACAGAGTAATCATACTTCAAACTATAATGCAGAGATATGATTCCTGCTGCCTTCCAGATGTTGTTAGACTATAATTAGCCATGCTTGCGGGTTGATGAGACTCCAGTGACCTCTGGATAGCCAAAGGTTTCCCATCCATGCTTATAGCAGTAGCTTAACATGAATATAATGCCTTGCAAATGATAATTTATTTTCTCTATTTATTTTTGTGTACTGAACAAGTTCTCTAAGGATGGATAAGGACTACTGCACACATTATAAAGGCACTATGAAGGTGTGCTCTCTTTCTACACTTCCATGTATCATGGGCTAATGAGGCCCCTCTGAGGAGGATAACTGCAGTGGTTTTCCTGTAAGGTAGCCATTACTGTTTTGGGATGGGTGAAAAGGAATAACCTAGGAATATTCTGAGCATTTTGTGGGGATTGGTCTGAAAATTCTCAGCAAGAGAGAGGTGCATCTGAGTAAGAAACTTGTCAAATTGCAGGCACACAGGTCCAAGGACTTTTGTGCTAGGCACTTTTAAAGTTCATTTTGGATGTCTCTCCAGCACCTTTATCTTACATAGAAAGCTTATAGTTTCAATTTTTGTAGATGTTCATGTGCAGCTTTTAAATTTCTGGATAGTTGAGTTTACATGCTCCAATTCAGGCATCTCTTGTACAGATCCCACTTCACCTCAGGTAAGGTCAAAATTCTGCAGGCACCTCCATTTTGGATTCAGAACACCCCTGGTATTCATGTCTTTGTGTGGGGAGCTTAAAAGAACTGTCAAGGGTTAGTTTTTCCAGCTATGGGCAGACCTTGGAGCTACAGCAGCGCTCTCTCTCTACAAATGTACAACATAGTTCTTAAGGAGTTTGTCCTTCTTATATCTGGAACTAATAAAGAAGTTTGTTGTAGAAATTACTAGTAGCTAGGATGCAAGCTGAGCAAGTAAGCTCACACCAACCTTTTTTTAAAAAATGAAATCTTTGTACAGCATCTTTTCCAAATAATCTTTAAAAATGTTCAACATGAATAATTTGGCTTCAGGTGATGGATTCTGATACAAGATCTTATTGATTCTTTCAAAGATTTGTTCTCCAAGTATTTTTTTTACATTAAAAGTCAATCACATGTGTTGGACAGTCTCTACTTCCCACAGCCAAAATTTTTCTTTTGCCCAAACAAGGCTATTAGCAACTGGCGTGTATGTCCATTAAGATGAGGGGGATATAATGCAAAAGGAAGCTACTAAAATAAAGATATCAGAAGATTTTATTTTGGCTCTCCCACATTACATGTTATTTGGCCCCAGAGGGTTCAGATGCCCTCTCACTGCTTGTTTTATTCATTACCCAATCATACTTCATTCCTCAGTCAATGCCAGTAACCTTTTTTCAGTGCAAATACACCAGAAAATCCTGAGAAACAAGAGTATCTTTATTAATGATTGGAAACAAATGACTGATTATTATGTTGCAAAAGCACTATGTACAGCATTAGGAGACTACTTTCCCAGCTGTAATGGGGCTATTATTCCTAGAATTACAACAGTTGTAAACATAGCAGCTTTGCTGTCATTCCCTAATTTGCTAATATTGCCATGAATTGACAGAAGACAAAAACAGCAAACCAATTGTTGGAAATTATTTCAAGTGCAGATTTCCTCTGTCAGATAATTATACAAATTAGATTTCACACAAATTAGATTCTTTGATTTCAACCACCAGTCCATGTTCTGTGGGTTGACACACTGTAAAAGAGGACTGGGTTTGCTAAGCTGGGAAGCTGCAGCAGCCTGGCAATTTTTAAGAAACAAGACAGCAGTCAGATTTGAATCCAAGCCTGCCACTATTCCAATATTTTGTGAATGGAATCTATATTTACTCAGGAGATTCCAAATGATAATAGCAATGTTGTATGCCTAAACCAACTACCCTTTGTTCTGAAATTAATCTAGAATTTAATCTAGAACAGACGCTCTGAAATTTTCCTGGTTTAGACATCAGTTCAAGGCTTCGTCAACAGGTTTACCTCACCTATAAGCCAATCACCCATTCCCACCACCCTTCTGAGCAATACCCCTCCCCACCCTCTCACTATATAAGGCCTGGTGACTTCTGTTTCAGTGTATCTGAAGAAGTGTGCATGCACACGAAAGTTCATACCAAGAACAAACTTAGTTGGTCTCTAAGGTGCCACTGGTCAATTTTATTTAATTTTTTTGTATAGTTCAAGGCTTCGTAAACCATGCTTCATGAATCTAGGAACAAACATTGGGTCTGAGGATTGATCCCTCACTTCACCCTCCTACTGACATGCATCAGCTTCAGTACAAAGATGATAGTTTGCAGAAGGAGAAAGGGAGGTGCAAAGAAGAGTGCGCAGCCCCAGCTCTCACTCCCTGCTGGAAGGATCGTCCAAACATATATTTATTTCCCAGCTGGATAAATAGTACAGTGTAACTTGATTTCAGTAAGACTTTGACAAAGACCAGATGATATTCATGCAGAGAAGCTGGTAAAATGTGGGCTAGACAATGTTACCGTTGGGTAGATTTGTGTTTGGTTGACTGACCGAACCCAAATAATGTTCACCAATGGTTCCTTGTCATCTTGAGGGAAACTGACAAATGGGGCACCAAAAAGTTATGTTCTCGGTCCAGTGTTGTTCTACATCTTTATAAATGACTTTTGTATGAAGTAATAGAGTGGGTGCACAACAATTTTGCAGGTAAAACCAAACCGGGAAAGGTAGCTAATACCGCAGAAGATAGAATCAGGATTCAATGTGACTTTAGCAGATTGGCAAAGTGGGCCACAACTAACAAAATGAATTTGAATAGTGACAAATGTCAGGTTCTACACATAGGTAGGGATAATCAGATGCACAGATACAAAATGGAAGACACCTGGCTTGACAGCAGTACATGTGAAAAGGATCTAAGGGTTTTAGTAAATCACAAGCTTAACATGAGTCAACAGTGTGATGGCCAAAGCAAAGAAGCTATAATGCAATTTTAGCATTATAAGTAAAGGGATCCCTGACTGTTAGGTCCAGTTGCAGATGACTCTCGGGTTGTGGCGCTCATCTCGCTTTGTTGGCCGAGGGAGCCGGCATACAGCTTCCGGGTCATGTGGCCAGCATGACTAAGCCACTTCTGGCGAACCAGAGCAGCGCACAGAAACGCCGTTTACCTTCCTGCTGGAGCGGTACCTATTTAACCACTTGCACTGCATGCTTTTGAACTGCTAGGTTGGCAGGAGCAGGGACCGAGCAACGGGAGCTCACCCCGTCGCGGGGATCTGA
Source organism: Podarcis erhardii (assembly GCF_964252035.2). Taxonomy (NCBI): domain Eukaryota; kingdom Metazoa; phylum Chordata; class Lepidosauria; order Squamata; family Lacertidae; genus Podarcis; species Podarcis erhardii. Next base: position 53,117,788 of record NC_138500.1, read on the forward strand.
ACCGCCAACCTTCCAATCGACAAGCCCTAGGCTCTGTGGTTTAGACCACAGCACCACCCGTGTCCCATTTAGGGAAGTAATAGTGCTACTCTATTCTGCCATGCTCAGACCCCACCTAGAGTACTGTGTCCAGTTCTGGGCACTACTGTTAAGAATGACATTGATAAGTTGGGCTATGTATAGAGGAGGGTGACCAAGATGATAAAGGGTCTGGAAACATGCCCTTATGAGGAACCATTGAGGGATGAAGTACATTTAGCCTGGAGAAGAGGCTAAATGTCATATAATAACCACCTTCAAATAGCTGAAGGGTTGTCATATGGATGATGGAGCAAGCTTGTTTTCTGCTGCTCCAGAGGGCAGAACCCAAATGAATGGATTCAAATTATAAGAAAGGAGATAAGGAATAGCTTTCTGGTAGTAGGAGCTATTCAACAGTGGAATAGACTACTTCAGAACTCTCTGGTGGACTCTCCTTCGTTAGAGGTTTTCAAGCAGAGGTTAGATAGCCATCTGTCAGGGATTCTTTTTATCAGACCTTCTGTAAAAATTTTCTCAGACCTTCTGTAAAACAGCTCACCTTGTATCACACAATCTTTTTCAAGATAAGCCTTTAGAAACTAGACATTGTCTCGCTGACCAAAACCATAATTATGAAATTTGGATGAACTGCTTTTGATGAAATGTTTTACCAAATGGATCATTTAACCAACATTTTATGGCAAGTATCTGGATGCCTTCTTTGATATTTTGTGGAGTGGGGATCAAGTTCCATCCTCTAGATAATAGTATACTATTTCATCAATATAACCCCTTTCCTCTCTCTCTCTTTTTAAGAAACCCTGAAAATCCTTACTTTTCCTTTGTTCCCTCCTCCCCTGATATCTCAGTACGTTGCCATGGAAAAGCCAGTGTGAACTGAACAGGAACAAAAGGCGCATGTCTGCAATCTGAAATAAGAGACAGTCTCTTCAAGACATCACCTTGAAAAATAAGTTTTGAGTGTTTTTAAAAGCAGAGGTTTTCTCGCAGTTCTGACACAGCTTGCATTTTTTTCCCAACACAGGCAGCAGCAACTGAAAAACAGTTTCAGCTAAGAGCTTCCTCATGCAAATCAAAAGGTCAGCTTGGAAGTTGCAGTCCTCATTGTATTCTTTTAATGAATTTCTCTTGGGGAAAATTCTTTCTCCACTTCAACAGATATTACCAGCTACTAAATACATTATAATGTATGGTGGTCTTGAATCACAATGGTAGAACTGAAAAGCATTTTGCTCCCTATATTTTGACAAGGGATTCCCTTCCCATTCTGCCTCTTTGCCTCAGAAAAAACATACTAACAGGTGCATGGCTGTTTTCAGTGATACTCAAAATGTGAATTGACCTCAGGCAGCACATACAATGAACATCCGATTACAAATGATGGAATCCACATTTACACTGATGCTCACATGGGGCCATGATTCACTTCAGTAGACAGAGCCAGTCTGCATGCAATGACATTCCTCTGTAGAATGGTTCACATTTCTGCACATAAATGCATGAGAAAACCCTTCCCATATGAGAAGCAGCATGTACCTAAACATTCTATGTGAGCATTGTGGTATGTAGAGCAGATTCCAGATCGGAAAACAACACAGCAAATCATAAACTGATTCAAGGTAATGTCTGAACACTGCACAGGTTTTGTTAATTAAAGGCACCCAGGTGATTATTATAAACAAATTAAAAAACAACAGCATTTAGCCTAAATGCCAAGCAAGTTATCCCATCATTTTAGCAATTTGCAACTATTTTCTGGATGCCACTGATTTTATCATGTAACCTTCCCACAGAATTACACTGTGTGAAGAGTTCATGAACAATCATTTGTTATAGCCTGGAACCATTTAGTGTTTCTATTCAAAACAACCACTATGACTATCATTTCAAATGTTATTTCAACTGTGTTTATGATGTTGTTATGCTAGCTCCCCCTTTGCAAAAGAAATGAGCACTTTGTCATTTTCTTTTCTTGCTGGCAGCAGCAGAAAAGAATAAAGGTAAGCGAGTGAAAACAGAAAACTGTTTCATCATATCCCCACAGGAAGATGATTATTCTCTCATGAAACAACTGCAGCAATGAGCAAATTGCTTAATTTGTAGAGACAGGATAAATGCCATCTTGAGAGGACGTGCTGCTCTCCAGAGAAGGATATTGAGGCCTTCACTTCAAGGTCACCGCCTAGAAGCTACAACGGTTCATCAGTACAACACCCAGTCATCTACCTGTGTGCACAGAAGACATCTTGCTTAACTGCACAGGGAAAACAAAAGGAATAGGATTCCCAGTCTGACCGAGAAACAAGGCCCTTGGTGGGGGACAACAATGTCAATGACTTGGTATTGGTGCTTTCATCATATAGTTGAAATCCAGAAATATACCATCAAAACAAAAGATCAGTTATTGACCTCACCTAATGGTTTATGGTACCCATTTATCAGTGAAATACCGTATTTTTCGCTCTATAAGATGCACCAGACCACAAGACGCACCTAGTTTTTGGAGGAGGAAAACAAGAAAAAAAAAAATTCTGAATTTCAGAAGCCAGAACAGCAAGAGGGATCACTGCGCAGTGAAAGCAGCAATCCCTCTTGCTGTTCTGGCTTCTGTGATAGCTGCGTAGCCTGCATTCGCTCCATAAGACTCACAAACATTTCCCCTTACTTTTTAGGAGGGAAAAAGTGAGTCTTATAGAGCAAAAAATACGGTAGATTGCTTCAGGAAGTGGTGGACTCCAACTTGCAGGATACAGTTAAGCAGAGGCTGAAAAGCCACAAATCAGGGATACTGCAGTTGCATCCTGCATTGAGTTGAGGTTTGGTCTATCCCTTCCAACCTGATCTCATTTAAAGACTTGGGGCATGACCTGTCCCTAAACACCCACTCTTTGCTCCTTTCTGTTCTGGTTGCCTAGAGCATGCACACACCATGCCTCACTGTTCACCAGCCATATGGCAGAACTGGAAGATCACCAATGGATCAAAACAGAACTACCAAACAGTTGCTCTCTTCCCCAGGGTCCCAGCCTACAAGTTACTAAAGCCTCTATCAAGCCCTTGAGCTTGTGTGCATGCTTAGTGATAGTGTATAACACGCACTACGGCTGAAGGTTCAGGGCCACCTGAAGCCTTACACAACAGGTATTTCTAGAAACAAAAAGCAGCTGTGTGAGGCAGTGATCAGAAGCAGAAGAACAGCAGGCAGACAGGAAGCAGTAGCCTAATTAATCTTTTGCCCTCTTGATCCTTTTCTGCTCTCAGTTGCTGCCCCAGCTTCTCTTTTTCCTGCTGGAGAAAAAGATAGTGGAAAATTAACTTAGTGGAAATCCAGGTGGAAAATTAACTTAGGGAGAACAATTTTGAATGGGAAAGAATTCACAGGAAAATAGGAGAAGCTGACTTAAATTGAGTCAGATCACTGGTCTATCTAGCTCAGCATGGCTAGCACTGACTGTCCGGGCTTTCTGACAGATCTGTCCCAGACGCTTCCTGGACATGCCATGGATTAAACCTGAAACCTTTAATTTACAAATCAAAGGCTCTTCCACTAAACTATGGACCTGCCAAAGTATCTCCTCCTGTCTGCAGCCTTCTATGCCAGCTTTCCATTTAAGAATAAATCAGTTGGGAGACCGTTCCATGCATCTGCTATGTAATAGCTCATTTGATCTTCAGGCCAGTTTGGCCTTCAGGCTGGTATCAACTTCATGGAATGTATATTTGTTTTACAGAAATGTTGGCGTTTTAAAAGCCTCTCTACACTACTTATTCCACTGAGCACCTCCCATTACTCATGATCACTGGCAGTAACAGCCACTGAGATCAACCACCCTATGAAGGATGGGACATGTGGCAGAAGGCTGGCTCTATGGCAGGTGTCAATAATCTGTGGCCATCCAGATGATGGTAACACCAATGTTGTAGGTTCAATCCCTGTATAGGACAGCTGCATATTCCTGCATTGCAGAAACCTGGACTAGATTGATCCTCAGGGTCGCTTCCAACTCTACAGTTCTATTATTCTGTGTTGGACCCCAACTCCCATCAACCCCAATAAGACCAGGTCAGAGATTTTTTTTTTAAAAAAAAATTAATATTTATTACTTTTAAATCTTACAAAAAAAAAGAAGAAAAGAAGAAGAAAAGAAAAAAAGAAGGGGAAAAAGAAAAAAAAAGGCAAAAGGAATACAATACAATACAATATACAATATACAATACACAACACAACATTAACACATTAAACTAAACATTAAAAAGTTAAAAAACATACATCATACCGTTTCAATGCCCTATCTTTCATTCCCTCGTTTCATCGACCTCCTCTCACCTCCCTTTTTGTATTCCACTTCTATTAATTATTTCAGCAATTCCTTTCCCTCTTTCTCTATTTTCTGTCATATAATTAACTTAACTTATTTTAACCTTATCTTCCATTAATACCATAATACTTATTTATACTTAACTCCTTATAACATTTCTACTAAAGCCATATAATTTCATTCCAACATTTTTCTAACACTCATTGATTTTACAATATTTCTATAAATAAACTTTAAACTTTTTCCAATCTTCTTCCACCGTCTCTTCTCCCTGGTCTCGGATTCTGCCAGTCCTTTCCGTCTATTCTATATGGTCCATCAACCTGGTGATCTTCTGTCCGAGGCTCTTAACTCTTTTCCAAGTCCCTTCTGCGGATCTTCTTCATATTTATACATGCACTTTACTTTGTCTTCTGTTGATCTTGTTCTTAATTTCCTTCCTTTGATGTCGAGGAGTAGATCACGGGGAGGCTCCAACCTAGCAATATTTTTATTCTTTCTCGACAGGTCAGCCAAATCTCCGTAGTTAGCACTAAAGTCCAAAAGATGTTTCAGGACATGTTTCAAAATCCCTCCAAAACTGAAAGTCCCCACAACTCCAATCTCCTCCTGACCCAAGTCCAAATCCCAAAGGTCAGTACATCCCTGCATGAGGGAATCTATCCAACTTTCCTTCTCAAATCCAAGCAGGGTTCCAATCGTCAAAATCTGACTTTCTCTAAATTCAGTCATAGAAGGCAACAACTTATATTCATCGAATTGCCTCTGTAAGACTGGGACAAGACCAGGTCAGAGATAATGGGAACTGGAGTCCAGTAACATCTGGTTAGCCACAGGTGCCGAGTTCCCTAATCCAGATCTAAGTTTGCATATTGTACCACTATAATTTGCCTAAACATGTACTTATGCTACATTGGCGTGGCTGAGCAAGCAAAGCACCATGGTCAGTCCTCATTTACGTGAAGCACCCAGGCTGATCTAACCATTCCATACCAGCTGAGCATAGCAGTTCACTTTTTGTTGTCCTGCACAAGGTTCTTTCAAAAGCATTGCATTAACTTCCACAACACAGTTCTTAAAACTTCAGTTGGCTTTGCTTCAATACAGGCATGGAGAGTATTTGAAGAAGTACCTGCTGATTTAGAAACACAAGTGTGATTTGGAAAGGCTCTCCAAGTACCACACATACCTTGAAGATTAGAAAAGAAGGGAGGCCTGCTAGCACACTTGAGAAGGATGCTACACTTGTATTCAAACGGCAGCTATATACAAGTGTCAAAAATTACTGCAGGGCTTTTGTTTGTTTGTTTTTTTATTGGCAAGCACCCCAGTATAGTTATTCAGTTAATGGCAGATCAAGTCACTATAACAACACAAGTGTTCATTCAATCAGGATATTCTCCAATTTAAGATCACAACCAATGAACCTCAGCACCCTAAGAGAATCAGCGAAGACCTCAGGGCTGCTTCCAGATGGGGGCTAATTTTCAAATGGATCACTGGCAACATTTTTAACTTATCAGATTTCCCCAGAAAATTATAAATCCAGATTAAACTGGGGGGTGGGGGTGGGGGTGGGGGTACAGGATGGTATCTTTATGCAACAATATTGTGTGGATTCAGGGGTGGGGGAGGATGCATGAAGAGCACCAATCCTATCTAAGTGGAACTGATTGCATTGTGTCTTTTCAAATTTTGCAAATCTAAACACAAAGCATATTTGGAAGTGACCCACAAAAATCAAATAGGTAGCCAACAAAAAAACTGATATTTTAAAGAGTTCTTTGGAAATTGCAGAATTACTTGTATTACCTTATTGCTAAAAATGAGAAATGCTTTTTAGTCCTGCTCTAGAGTAATCCTGCCATCATCAGTGATGCTGCTAAAACATGGGCTTGTAATTTAACAGCCATCAAGCTTGTTGTTGAATAATTCACTTACTTCAATTATGCTCCTTTGGTGTAAGTAGCTTAATGATGATAGATTACATTTTATGAATCCGAACATATCACTTTTCTCCCCCTCAACACAACATTTAAGTAAACTCTTACATTATATAGCTTTTATAGTGTTTCCTCTCACACATGTAAAGAAAAACACAGCTGCAAAGTTGAGAGGGTGCCATTGAAAAGTGACAGTTTCCTTCTAAACACATTTTACACCATAGTACTTCATTGTCATGGACTGGACACAGAGGAATGGTGGGAGGAACCAGCTGGGGAACCACCAAGGGAAGAAGGCTCAGATCCTGGGGAGTGGTGGTGGGACAACAACGAGTGGCTAGAGGGAGAAGACTGGGAAGCTGAAGGTGTCACAGGGCTCAGTGAGTGGGGAGAGTCTGTGGCAGAGAGTAATCAATAACTAGAGGAGAAGCTGAAGCAGGAGAGGCGAAAGAGGGAGGTCAAAAGGCAGAGATAAGCCACCGGTATGAAATTCACGGCATGTAATGCCTTAAGAGAGAATATTATGAAAATGATCTACAGGTGGTACATGACACCAGTCAAGCTTGCAAAAATATACCATTTGCCTGATAATAAATGTTGGAAATGTAAAGAGACTGAAGGTACATTTTTTCACCTTTGGTGGACGTGCCCAAAGATTAAGGCTTTCTGGGAGATGATTTATAATGAAATGAAAAAGGTATTTAAGTATACCTTCTTGAAGAAACCAGAGGCCTTTCTCCTGGGCATGGTCGGCCAATTGGTGCCAAAGAAGGATAGAACTTTCTTTATGTATGCAACAACAGCAGCAAGAATACTTATTGCAAAGTATTGGAAGACACAAGATCTACCCACCCTGGAAGAGTGGCAGATGAAGGTGATGGACTATATGGAATTAGCGGAAATGACTGGCAGAATCCGAGACCTGGGAGAAGAGTTGGTGGAAGAAGATTGGAAGAAATTTAAATATTATTTACAGAAACACTGTAAAATTAATGAATGTTAAAATGATGTTGGACTGAAAATAAGTGGCACTAGCAACAAAAGTTAAAAAGAGTATGCAAAAATGAATTAAAAATTTGGTGAAATTATAGGGTTACAATATGTTAAGATTTAGAGTTAAGATAAATGAAAGAGGGTAAAGATTTGCTGATTTGAATATTTTAATGGGAATACAAAAAGGGGAGGTGTGAGGAAGTCAAAGAAATAAGTTAATGAGTCTAAAGCCATAAAAAATGGATTTGTTTTAACTTTCTATTTTCTATTTTTCTATTTTTCTAGTTTTTTGTATCTTGTATTTTTGTTTGAGAGTTCTCTTCTGTTTCTTGTTTTACTATGCATTTTTGTATCTTTGATTTTGCAAAATCTTAATAAATATTACTCAAATGGACTTTAAAAAAAAAAAAGGCAGAGATGAGTCATGCAAGTGAAGGCCATTGAATGCAACAGGACTTACTTTTGAGAAAATATTTTTAGGGTTGTAATATTAATTTGGTTCCAGCTTACTAAAACACTTTTCACCGACATTCTTATTAGAACCTTAAGACTTGAATTGGCCTTTGGACTACAGTTCTATCCACACTTATGTGAAGTGCAACTTTCTTCTGAGTGGGACCCAGAGCAAACGAGCATAGCATCAAGCTGTTAGTGTTAGATGAAGTCAGATAAGAATAATAGAGCTCTATATTTGTTCTGCTCGAAGCCAAATGTCATTGAGATATTCAGGTGTCAGTGGAGTTGAGATAAGGTTTTCTGAACTTCAAGAGCACTTTCATAAGCGACGCCGGGGAAATTCTGCCCCAAAGACAGGTTATCATTTATTTAATTATTAGATGCATACCACCTATTAGATGCATACCATTAGATGTATACCACCTTTTTCTGCCAAGGCACACAAGACAGTTTGAAATTTTAAAGTACTAAAATGAGCAACATTTACAAGTTATTGCAGGCTGACTGATGGACCCTTCAAGAGCTAATGGCATGAGTTGCTTGGACTGACCAGGTTCTAAACTGATCCCTATCTTGGCATTTTCCAACCTGTAACTCACTGCCAGACAAGCCCTATTTGAGTTCTCACAGACAGTCAAGTCCTATCTTGATAGTTAAACTGTCAAGTTCTAACTTTTAACTCCTTATTTTTTCCATCACTAGGATGCTCACACAAGGTACATCTGCCACACCACTGTTGTTAGAAAACATACAGACACATATAGACTGTTGTTGATATGCAGTGTCCCGTGCACAGCGGAAGGATGAGGAGTACGTGCCACATACTCTATATTGCTTTATTTACACTTCAAAGCTGGTATGTTACAGAAAAACATCTTGCCTCTGCCGGAGCAGAGAAAAGCATCCTCTCTCCTCTAAAGCATGGAGAGAAAAAAACACACACTGAACTGCAAAGAACAGTGAAAAACAGGAAACCAGTGTACGTCACATCCAGTCTCCCTTTCCCGTGGGAAAACCCAACAGCAATTGACTGTGGAATGTAAACACTGTCTTGTGACAAGCATTTCGCTGCACAGTGAAGAGAGCAGAAACCAACATCCTCCCCCTTTCTGTGAACATCACTGGGCAGCGTGTTCGTACAATATCAGTACAAACCCAACTTCTGCACATAGGTACAGTGTTGATCCCTTGATACAATCTTGGACAATAAATCAGCAGGAATTTCATTACCTGGCATATAGGACACCGTTACGAGTCCCTTTTGAATACGTTCCCTAGCATGTTGCAACTTCAATTGCAAGTGCTTCGTGCTTTGCTTACAACCTTCAGAATTCAGCAAAGCCAAACATGCTTTGTTGTCCTGGTAAACCTGGATTGGACATTTGACAGGAATTTTCATGTCTTTGCACAATTGTAACAACCATTCACAATCTTTAAGTGAATAAGACAGTGCGTTCAGTTCAGCTTCACAAGTACTTAAGCTAACTGTTGTTTGCTTCTTGCATGACCAATCAAATACACCCTGATTGTACATATAGCAAACTCCAGACGTACTTTTCCTGTCTGTAGTGTCACTTCCAAAACTTGCATCTGCAAATATCTCAAGACCACCAGACTTCTGATTGTTAAATCTCAGTCTGTAATGCATAGTGCCTTTCAAATACCGCGCTATGCGTTTCAGAGCTTTCCAATCCTTAACAGTAGGATTGTTGACTTGTCTGCTTAGCAAATTACAGCTAACAGCAATGTCTGGTCTTGAACATCTGGCAATGAAGTTTAGCTTGCCTAGCACACTTCTGTACAGTGTAGTATCAGAAAATGCTTCTTCAGTGTCATCTACCTGATAACCTGTTGTCATCGGTGTGTCTACAGGGTTAGCATCCATCAGGTTCAGTTTGCTTAACACATCAGCAATTTTCCGTGACTGGTGTACTAGAATGTTACCATCTTGATCTCTCTCTATTTCTAGAGATAGGTAGTTGTTTACCTCACCAAGATCTTTCATGTCAAAGTGCTCTTTCAGTTGAGCTAGGGCATTATTGTACATTGTGACATCCTTCCAAAAGAATAAAAGATCATCGACATAAAACAAACAATACAGTTTCTTTTGCCCCTCCTCTTTGACAAATACACATGGATCAGCTTTCCCTTGCTTAAAACCTAGAGAAAACAATACTTCAGTGAGTTTTGTGTGCCAACACCGTGCACTTTGTTTGAGACCATAAAGGGACTTCTTCAGAGCACAAACAAATCCCTGTTTTACCTGTACGCCATCAGGTGGAAGCATATAAAGTGATTCATCTAGAGATCCGTACAGAAAAGCTGTATTCACATCATGGTGACTAATGTGTAGATTTTCCTCTGCAGCTAGCTTGAGCATAAGCCTAATGCTCTCATACCTCACTGTGGGTGAGTAGGTCTCGTGATAGTCTTCACCTGGTACTTGTGCAAAACCTCTGGCTACCAATCTGGCTTTGTGTCTGACTATCTTGCCATTTTGATCAGTCTTCGCTTTGAAGACCCATTTGCTTCCAAGCAGTTTCATTCCTGGAACTACTGGAACTAGGTCCCATGTTTTGTTCCTTTCCAAGGAATCAAGCTCAGCCTTCATGGCATTTAACCATGGCTCAGCTTCCTTTGAATCCAAATCCTGGATTTCTTGGAAACTTGAAGGTTCAAATACCTTCTTGGAGCTTTTAACAGCTGTTACTGCTATCTTAGCAAACTCATCAGCAAATCTCTTTGGAGGTCTGCCTTTTGTAGCTCTTTGTGACCTGCGAATTAGCCGTAGGTCTTCAATACTCTCCTCTTCCTTCTTGGGAGAAAAGTGACCTATTGTGAACAATGGTTCCTCCAATTCTTGATCAGAGCTTTCAGAGGGTCGCATAGAGGCTTTCGCACTCTTGAAATCCTCTGAATCACCCGATTCAGTTTCAGACTCAGAATCAGAACCTTCATCAGTGGGTGTGGGTTGTTGTGGCTGCTTTTGACTATCCTCAGTCTCATCACTGTCATCAGGATAACATTGGAAAATTCCCACATTCTCCCCCCACTTGGCATTGTACTCAACACTTCTTGTGAGCTTAATTGCCTTTGAGTCAGTCATCATTATTCTGTAAGACCCTTTCTGATAACCTAGAAAGATACCATGCAATCCACGCTTGTCTAACTTGGAGTTTTGTGGTGAGTGAACCCACATGTCAGAACCAAAAATTTTCATGTGTTTGATGTATGGCTTTTTGCCAAACATCTTCTCATACGGGGTACAACCAATCGCTGAAGATAACCTGCGATTATAACTGTAAGTGAAACATGAGAGAGCTTCGGCCCAATAACTCTCTGGAAGATTTGCATCATGCAGCAAGGTTTTTAACCCTTGAAGCAATGTCTGATTTGCTCGTTCCGCAAGTCCATTCTGCCATGGCGAGCGAGGACTAGACAAATCGTGTTGAATTCCTTTCTCAGTCAGAAAAGCTTCAAACTGCTGAGAAGTGAATTCTCCCCCGCGATCACTGAAAAGAGTCTTTACCTTCTTACCATGCACATTTTCCAACCAAGCACAGAATTCCTTGAACCTAGGAAAAGCCTCTGATTTCTGCTTGAGATTGTACACATAAATATACCTGGAAAATGCATCAATGAGAACCATGAAGTACCTGTTTCCTCCCAAAGAGGGCGCTAGTGGTCCAACCAAATCAGCATGAACAATTTGGTATGGTTCTGTAGCTTGCCTACTAGACACCTTACCTTTCGCAGCCATTTTCACCTTGTTTGCTGCGCATGCCTTGCACTTCATGTGGTACCTGCAGGGTTTAATAGTCATACCTTCAACCAAGGCAGGCATTTTAGATACTGCCTCAAAATGCAAATGACCAAATTTCCTGTGAAAATCATGAATACATTCTGCATGCAAACTTTTGTTAGTACCTGCAATGCAAAAAGTGTCATCCTGCACAACATCATCATAATACAAAACATACAAACGATCAACATATTCAGCATACAATACATAATCATTTTTCTTTGTGATTACACATTTTCTTTGTGCACCTTTTGTTCTTAAAGGAAACGTCAATATTCCGCTCATTCAGCTGTCCAACGCTGAGCAGATTATGTTTGGCATCCGGCACATAAAGTACATTCTGTATCGATAAGTCCAAACTGTGAAGAACAACAGTTCCGTAGCCTTTACTGGGGATTGTGTGGTCATCCGCCTGGTGAATCGCACCTTCCTGCGGTGTAAAAGACACGAACAGTCGCTTATCGTTGCACATGTGGTGCGTTGCCGCTGAATCAACAACGAAGAAAGATCTAGACGTCTTCTGGACCTCTGCAACTTTTGGAGTGAAGAGTGAGACCATTGCCTTGTGCTGCGTTGTCCTGGACACCGGACCTTTGCCTTTGCTCTGGCCTCTTCCACGCGATGAGCTTCCACTGCGCTGCTCTGTCTTGGCCCTGGGATATTTACATTCCCTCTTCATATGGCCTAGACGTCCACACGAGTAGCATTTCACTGCCTTCAAAGCTTTGGAGCCACCTGGTGGTTCCACTGCACTATGGGATGACGACTGTGAAGTCTCTCCCTTACCCATGCAGCCATCACCCCGGCGATCTGCTTGATTCTGAATCATGGCAGTATCACTGGCTACTGTGAGTTGAGCATTTGGCTGATCAGTGGTAACAGATTCCCCACTTGCCTCAGCCAGCCTTCTGCAGCTAGCCATCATGACTCTGGCATTAGCCTTCTGCGTCATTTCTGCTGCTTTATATCAAGCTGCTTTATACAAGCAAACCTCATTCCAAAGGCAAGTTCAAAAGTGCTCTGTCTCTGTTGCCTTAAATCATGCTGCGTCATTATTTTCTGCAGCTGCTTTAGTCCAAAAGCACTTTTAAAAGTTACTTTCGATTTCCCCGCATAGTAACTTTGCCCGGCAAACGGCTTTAAAAGTTCAAAGTCCAGCCATAAAGCCATTAATTAGAAGCTGGCAGGCTGCCCGGAGCAGTAGCACATACCTCATCAATCATCTTGACGCGCAGAGATATCGTCCGATCCGTCCCTCTGCCGCTGTTCCGATATCTGGGGCCCATTCTTAAGATGACTGCGTTTTTCTGGGCCCGGAACCAAATGTTGTTGATATGCAGTGTCCCGTGCACAGCGGAAGGATGAGGAGTACGTGCCACATACTCTATATTGCTTTATTTACACTTCAAAGCTGGTATGTTACAGAAAAACATCTTGCCTCTGCCGGAGCAGAGAAAAGCATCCTCTCTCCTCTAAAGCATGGAGAGAAAAAAACACACACTGAACTGCAAAGAACAGTGAAAAACAGGAAACCAGTGTACGTCACATCCAGTCTCCCTTTCCCGTGGGAAAACCCAACAGCAATTGACTGTGGAATGTAAACACTGTCTTGTGACAAGCATTTCGCTGCACAGTGAAGAGAGCAGAAACCAACATAGACATGTAGCAGAATAAGAGATGAAAAGCTTTTGAAAATAGCACATATTGTGCATCTTTGGAAACTTTGATATCAAAGAGAAGCACTGAACATAGCATTTAACTGCATTTCTAGCATCAACCTTGTTACAGGTGTTGGGTATATGCACCGCAGAAGTGCAATCAAGCAGTTAAGCTCACTACAGAACATAGCTGTTTAGCAGAGTTGTCTTTAGTAGGCCAACACCAACTTACACCACTATACATACACACACTATTAACAGATGTTACAAATAGTCTTCTCTCTCTGAGCCCAGAGAGGGTTCTTTGCTTCAAAGTCCTTGCTGGGTTAAAGTCCACAGCCAAGTTCTAAGTTCAGTTGCTTTCAAAGTCCTGCTACTGACAGTTCTGAAGTGCAGCAAGTTTCCAATTTCTTCCCCAATCTCTTCAGAAAGTCTTCACTCAAATCCACAGTTCCAACACATAGCCTTCAACAACTCCTGCAATCTTCTACCATGACTCACACAGTATGCTGTAATCTGAACCCTTCTATACGCAGTTACTTGCCAAATCTGCCCAGTAGCACAGGTAAGAGAGTCACAAAATGCCTGCAGGTGCATTGTGGGGAATGAGTCATCTCAACTGACTCACTTAACTGCATTCCTTAGCAAACCTCTTCCAGAGATTTACTGTTAAACCACTCTGAGAATTATAGCTCTATTAGGTGAATAGGGGTCTCCTAAACACTCTCCACACCCTTAACAAACTAGAGTACATTACTCTTAAGTAATGCTTAAGGGATTATGAAAAAAAAGGTTTAGAAATAAGTAAAAATTAATGGTGAGGATTTGCTGAACTAACAATCTGAATTGGAATACAAAAAAGGGAGGTATGAGGAGGTCTGGGAAATAAGTTAAAAGAAAATAAGTAACGGAAATTCCATGTGTTTTTAATTGTTTTCATTTTTGTATTTTTGTTATTTTTTCTTTTTCTTTTATATTGTATTATTCTGAAAATTTTAATAAATATTCTATGGAAGAAAAAAAAAAACTACAGTTCCCAAGACTCTTTCAGGAGAGCCATTACTGTTTAAAGACCTATGATACTGCTTAATATGTATAGTGCCGATGAGGCCACATATTATAAGGTTTAAGATAAACCTTACTTATACAATTAAGCTATGCTGTCCAGTTGTGTGCTGATTTCTTTTCTTTTTTTAAGGCTGTTTTTATATATTTATCTCTCTCTCTCTATAGGTATATATATAGTATATTAAATATAATATTTTTTGTTAGACTTGAATATTCAAAAATAAGTGGATTTCAGTTTTTTGCATTTTTGTTTATTAAATAGTGCTTTAATCTCACATATTACACATGAAACAAATCTCTATAGAGCAGCTTGTACAACACACACACACACACTAAACATCATCATTGACAAATGGAAATGTAGGGTATATGGACTGCGGGTTAGAATGCAGAACTAGGGGATCTTGAGATGTAATTGAGGCCAAAAGCAGAAGACATTTATTTCACAACAGTGCTTTCAGCAGCTTAAAAACCCACTCCAGATGCATTAGTCAGACATCATTTTCTGTTCCAGTAGGAATAAGATGAAATCAAGGCAGCTTGATAGTAAATGAATCCTACAGTAATATTTTGTGAAGGGTCATTTTAATTTCAGGGTATTTTATTACACAGCAAGGTAACTGACTGAAGTGTGAAATAACATTTACAGCATAAACAAACTCTGATTTCTTCTCTCCAAAGGTGTAAGAAACAGTTCAGGTATTTTCATCTCTTAAGATTTAAAAATTGTTTAAATTATTCAGTATCGTGTGTGTCCAGTATCCAGCCCTGAGTACTCACTAGAAGGACAGATCCTGAAGCTGAGACTCCAGTACTTTGGCCATCTCATGAGAAGAGAAGACTCCCCGGAAAAGACCCTGATGTTGGGAAAGATGGAGGGCACAAGGAGAAGGGGAAGACAGAGGACGAGATGGTTGGACAGTGTTCTGGAAGCTACCAGCATGAGTTTGACCAAACTGCGGGAGGCAGTGGAAGACAGGAGTGCCTGGCGTGCTCTGGTCCATGGGGTCATGAAAAGTCGGACACGACTAAACGACTAAACAACAACAATAATATGGGGAAAACCAGTGTAGAATATTTACACAGATTTTAATAGCTTTGTTCACACATGCATGTACAATACTGGGTTGCTTAACAATTGATTCCCAAGTGACTAAGTGAGTGTCAAGATCAGGAGAGAAATGAATGCAATGCGATGGTTATCACAGCAAGATACGCTTCTCTCAGCTGCAAGCAACCACCTGCAACTTGGTGGTAATAATAATGCCATAACCTGCAAGGCTTTTTAAGGATGACTGAGATATGTGAATCACTTTGGATGCTTGAAATGCGCTATATAAATGCTTATCATCATCATCTGGTGGTGATCTAGAGGTGCTAGTGGGTGATACCTTTGAAGATAAATTATATCTTCTATCCATGTTTTAACATATTATTCTGGAATATATTAACTATGCTATCCCATAAACTCACAGTTTAGAGCTGATTATATTCCCCCCCCCTTTCTCTTGTTCAGCAAAATGCTCTGCGCACAGAGAGGCAAAAGTTGCACATATCCGATACAAATTAAATTCTGTCATGTTCAAGTGGCTGGCTGTAGCCGCCACATATGTATTTTTGTTTTGGATACTTGCTGGATTTGTAGGCACAATCATCTGTTTAGAATTCATAACAGAAATGTAGATCTATTGAGCGCACAAGAGAATGCAAAGTCTTGCATGAATGATTTACAAGAGGGTGTTCTAAAAGCAAAGATTCATATAAACACATTTGAAATGCATTAACCTGGATTGAATGAATGCATATAAAACACTTTCTGTTAAAATCAGTGCATGTGACTAAAGTGTTGGTGTGTTGGCCATACCAATTTCATCTGAACACCGTTGTTACCCGTGAGCAAGCAGTCAGGAGACGAAATTTAATTTTGAGCCCTGGATTTCTCCTATAGCAGAAACAAGTACAATTTGGGGCTATAATTAGATATGCTATTATTTGCTGACTTATTTATTTACCAGGACAAATAGCCCTCATTGCATGTTCTGGATTAGTAAACAGCAAAGGTGTGTGTGTGTGTGTGTAGCAGATCTACCTCCTGTTACTGTTCTGATCATTTCCCACAAGTTGAAGATTGATATTTCTGAAGTGGAGAATCTCTTGTATTTATTTGGGCTCCTTAGGCATTTATGCATCCTAATGCGCGGGTGGAGCTGTGGTCTAAACCACTGAGCCACTTAGGCTTGCCGATCGGAAGGTCGGCGGTTCGAATCCCCGCAATGGGGTGAGCTCCTGTTGTTTGGTTCTAGCTCCTGCCTACCTAGCAGTTCAAAAGCACGTCAAAGTGTAAGTAGATAAATAGGTACTGCTCCAGGGGGAAGGTAAACGGCATTTCCATGCGCTGCACTGGTTTCGCCAGAAGTGGCTTAGTCATGCTGGTCACATGACCCAGAAAAACTGTCTGCAGACAAACATCAGCTCCCTCGGCCTGTAAAGTGAGATGAGCGCTGCAACCTCAGAGGCGTTTGCAACTGGACTTAACTATCAGGGGTCCTTTACCTTTATGCATTTTAGAAATAGTTTTTCATTGTTAATATTATTTTAAACTGCACACACACACTCCTAGAAGGACTCTCAAGAAGTTTGTGACATGGCATTAGGAAAATGTCAAATTGACACCGGATGATTCAGGACACTTGCATGAACTTAAGCTACTGTTTGGATCCTAGCTCAGGCTTCCAGTATTTAAACATCTGCATCTAGCTTTTGTGCTTTTTTATTTTTACTTTAAATAGATGACAAGAAATATGAAAGTATCTGAAGAAGAACATAAACAAAACAGAGCAAGCCACATGCATCCTACATGTGCTTTTAACAATGAAAGAAAATTTCTTTCAATTTTGTTTCAAAAGCATCCATATCCTTTTCATAAAGCAGTCAATTAAGGGTTGCATTCGGTAAGAAAACACTGTAAAATACTCTCTGTGGATTGTTAGCTGTGACCTGTCGTCTAATCAATGGAGTTAGCAGATATGTAATGTAGGGCAGTTGAGTTGCATTGTTCCTGCTGTCCTGCTGTCTTCCAACTTAATGTGCCTCTTTGCTCCTGTATTATAAAAAAAAGATGGCACAGTTGGGAGCCTCCCAGACTAGAAAATAATGAAAGGGAAAAGATTGAATTGAGTTATGAGGCCAAACAAAGTAGAGCAGTCTACCATGAAAGTAGCAGATAATTAACAAGATGGTCTGTGGAAGTAGTAGAAATGTAGTTGCTAGTTACCCACAAGTAAGAAGTAGGATTGGTACTCATCTGAACTGCAGATATATACCACCAGCATAGGGTCATCAGGTTGGGATCTGTCTCCACCTGGTGGATGAAGGAAGAAGTACTCTTTTGTGGAAGTAGGCGGCTCCCTAGTCAGTTGTTACGTACTTGCCAAGTTCAAACCATCAGTGTGGTGTAGTGGTTAAGAGCAGTAGACTCGTAATCTGGTGAACCGGGTTCGCTTCCCTGCTCCTCCACATGCAGCTGCTGGGTGACTTTGGGCTAGTCACACTTCTCTGAAGTCTCTCAGCCCCACTCACCTCACAGAGTGTTTGTTGTGGGGGAGGAAGGGAAAGGAGAATGCTAGCTGCTTTGAGACTCCTTAAAGGGAGTGAAAGGCGGGATATCAAATCCAAACTCTTCTTCTTCCTCTTTTCAAAAAGGAAGTGCCTACTTCCCTAACATTATTATCATGAACTGTGGAGTCACAAGAGAGTGAACAATTATCTCCATGAAGCAGGGAAGCTGAAACTGCCTTCCCCTTTTCTGAAGTGTCCATCAGATGATGGAAAGTAAAGAGGATTTTTTTTTTTTAAAGGGTTGGGTTTTGTTTTGTTTTTGGAAGGTAGGATTCCAAGGAGCAGAAGGCAGGAGGAGGTGAAGATGGGACCAAGGTAAGAAGAAAAAAAAGAAACAAGAAGCCTAGATGAAAGGAATGCATGAGAAAGAGTGATCTGACTTACTTTGTCAAGGTAAGAGGAAAAAGTGGGCAGTCTCTGGAAAAGATTACTCCTGCCCTCATTCGCCAGAGGACCTCATGCTGGCAATATGAAATCAAACCTTACTCTTTTTTAATATCATAAAAAGGGGGAAGCCCATCTCAAAGCAAGCAAGAAAGCAAGCCTTTTTAAAAAAACAAACAAAAAAACCCCCGCTTAAAACAGTGCCACAACTTTTACTGGGAAGAAAAATGGGTCAAGCATGTAATGTAGCTGATCTTCTGGTTAGCAACCTCATACCTTATAGTGAAATTTCTAGAGTTTTGTTAGTGACTTATTTAATGTGCTAAACCATGTGGCTTTTACTACTCCCCTGGGGAGATTACTTCACAGTTTAATGCAACCCATTCTTAGAAATATTTTTTTCCTCCTGATATTCTGCTTTGTTTCAGCCTAACCAACCTCCCATTCATTACTTTTAATTGTTTCCCTCCAGCGCCACATTTAACACTTTTAAGTATTTCCACTTTTTCTTTATGTTTATAGTGTAGATATGTCTAGTTTCCTCCTATAAATATTTCAGCCAACTTATGTGCTAAGATGCATGTCTTTTTTTAATCAATCATGATATCTCCCCTTCTCCACATTTGAAGAAGTATGACGACCTACCCACAATACAGGGTAGCACTTACGATTGCTACAACAGTGTTTCTCACAGTGGTATGTAAAGGACGGGGGACAAAAAATTACCTTTAAACACACATTTGCATATGTCTGGGAACTATGGGAACCATTCCCCAATCAAGTTCCTAGATGCATGTGCTTGTTTCTGCAACATGAGGAACTATGGTGCTGGCCACAGCAACCATTTAGATCAATGGAATTTATTGCAGAATTGATTAACAAGAAAGTGGTGTGATCTCTTGCAATATCAACAGATGGTACTCACTGTCTTCACTGATCTAGATGAATTCATCCACCCCCAATCCCCAAGAGCTATGCGACCTGATAGATATGTTTTCATTAGGACACCAAGCAAGTCACAAAGACTATGGCCTGCAGGAGTGTTTATAGTATTCACATAAATAAAGCCTGACTTCAAATCTATCCTCTTCCAAGGATTGCACTTATGGTGTCCTAGAATAAAACACACAGGGTCATCTAGTTCTAGGCCAACCCCCTGCAATGTAGGAATTTTAGGTCTGAAGAGAGGTAGCTGAGGAATATGACCAGAGAATAGCTGGGGTGGGGTGAAGATTGAGGCTTGTAATACTTGTTTGGTGATTATCAGAATAAGAGAGCAAGTGGATGAGTTAATCTGAGAGGTTACCCTGTCTTGCCAGAGGAGGGTCACACAATTGGGCTAAACTGTGCAAGCAGCTGGAAGTTCAACCAGAAGAGCTTTGGGGTTCAGAGGCAGATTGTCCACTGTGGCTGGACTGAGTTGTGGAAGTAGCTAGCTAAGGCAGAGTTTATGGGGATTTGGCCTGAGGCAAAAGCCACTTAAGAGACTGGTATAAGCAGCAGCATCTCTTGGGTCTTCAGAAACGGTGAACAAACACTTTAAGAACCCAATATGTGAGTATTCCCTTGTTTATACCTATAACAACCCAGTAATCTTAGTTTAAAGTTCATCCTGTCTCTAGTGTTGGTGCCCATCTCATGCCTAAGACTACTATGGTTGCTACCAGGAGGCTTTCAAAGCATTCTGAGTAAATTTGTGGCAGCGGAAAATTAGAGAAGCACAGGCACTTAAACCTGTGTGTTTACACCAGTGAGGCTGAGGGAACTTGGTATCGCTGACAGCTTGTGAGATGCAAACAGAGTTTGTGAGAAGCATTCTGCCTTGGTTACATGCGATTAGCTGGCAGCAATTTTAGCAATTTGTTGAAAACCTCAATGAAGCAATACCCAAAACTTTGCATCCTATATCACCACTTTACCCAGACTCCTGTAAAACAGAGATAAGGGGGGAAAGAAAAAGAAAAAAATCTTGAAATATGAGAAAATTTTTAGTTGAATGTGCTTAACCAGCTATGATAGTTGGCGCTTTCCTTCAGTGTTTTATTTTCTTCAAACAACAGGGTTGCATCACCATTGCAAACGGTTTGCCAATAGGCCACTCCCATGCAGAAGCAAGAAAGCCATACTGGAACAAGTTACATAAATAAAAAAGAAACAATTATCCGTTTTTCTGTGCCAAGGGTATAACTGAAAGAGAAATAAAACTTAAATGATGATTGATGATGATGATGATGATGATGGTGATGATTTATATACTGCTCTTCATCCTAAGATCTCAGGGCAGTTCACAAGATAAAACACTTAGCATTTATTTAAAAGGCCCAATGAACTGAAACTTGCTAAGGGAGATGTAACCTGAAACTGAGAGCACAACTTTTTGGGGACTCGCAGTTCCAGTAAAGGTCCAATCGTGACCGACTCTGGGGTTGCGGCGCTCATCTCGCTTTATTGGCCGAGGGAGCCGGCGTACAGCTTCCGGGTCATGTGGTCAGCATGACTAAGTCACTTCTGGCGAACAAGAGCAGCACACGGAAACGCTGTTTACCTTCCCACCGGAGCGGTACCTAGTTATCTACTTGCACTTTGACGTGCTTTCGAACTGCTAGGTTGGCAGGAGCAGGGACCGAACAACGGGAGCTCACCCTGTCACAGGGATTTGAACCGCCAACCTTCCGATCGGCAAGTCCTCTGCTCTGTGGTTTAACTCACAGCGCCACCCACGTCCCACAGTTTCAGTAGACTCTGCCTAATATGGCGATCCCATGGCCAGGAAAGTCTCTTCTCTTACCTTTTGGATTTAGCCTAATGCTAAGGTTCCCCACTCTACCTTCTTCAGCTTCATACAGAATATAAGGAAGGGAGGGCACACCTCTCTCTGCTTCTGGTTCTACCACCCTTCCTATTCCACACCACCAACTCTATCCTTGCCCCCCCACCCCCTCCCACTGCCAAAATAGTAACACACCCGCCTCTTTGGCTTGACACTGTCTCAGTTGTCCATCTATGGGACATGCTTCACATTAATGATCAAGTTGTGATTGTGTTTTACTATCTTAATAAAACTCATTTTCTCTGTTGCTCCCCAGGCTACCTTACAAGGTAACTTCAATATCCTGATGCGCTGTGTGTATTTTGGAAAACATGCTAGTTTCTAGGCCAGCTCTTACCTGGCTAATTGACCTGTGAGTTCTCTGGCAAATAGAGCCAGGTTTGAATTGGGGGAAAGTTCCCCTAGTGCTTGAGCTATTCCCCCGCCCCCATGTAATTTGGGAAGGGCTTATTCACTGAACACAGAGAACTAGTTTGCTAATGTGACTAGAGATACTTGTTCCAAGCAAGTGTAGTAACACATTAAGCTATGACTGGGTACCAGTTTTCAGTCCAAATGTGTTGCAGTTCTGAAACACACAAGATCACAAGTGGATCTGATGTTTGAGGGTTTTTAAAAAATATTTTGCAGGGAGCTGCCCAGAGTGGCTGGGGTAACCCAGTCAGATGGGTGGAATATGAATAAACTTTATTATTATTATTATTATTATTATTATTATGAGCACGACTGGTATGGTCACATCAGGTGCAGGCATTGCAACTATGAAGTCAAAGGCAAGAGGTAGGGGGTGCAGGATTTTGGCATCTCACAAGGCATCACTGAAATTTGAGCTGCCAAAGTCCACCACTTATAGGATTATAATATATTTAATAGCCCTTAGTTTGGGTAGGACCCAAACAAAATAATTGGTGAAGCCAAACTCTTCTATCCTCTTGCTAAAGTGAACTTTTACTAAACATAGTAATCTGCAGAAATTACACAGATGCATAAATCTTCTTCTTTCTTCCCCAGCAGAAGATATTGCCATTTCACTGAAATATATAATCTATCTTCTTCTAAATGGATGATATCATTTGACTCAAAGACAATTTGCACTATTTATGGTTTTCAAATAAAAAGAGCAAATTAAAAACAAGCATTAAAAAAATTATTTGCAAGTTGTGTTGCTACTGTAAACATTTATATCTTTTAAAGATTTATTGCTCCGTTTGGTGTATCAGATATGTACAAGCCTGAAGCTAAGTCGGCTTTCAAGATGTAAGCAAATAAGCTTGAATACTAGTGAAATCTAAGCCCGTTTTGGCCATTACCAGAAATTACTGTCACCCAAGTTCAGCATCAATCTTTTGTTCTGAATTGTCACAAACAGGGTGGTCTTAATACTTAATTGTAGTATCAATGGCACTGTATAAACTATGGCATCATAGAAAGCAAAGTAAACCCATGATTATGGTATTGCACAATCTTTAGCCTGAGATCAGAAATTAGTTTCTGGTTTGCTGGAGGGCCTGGGCTGAAAGGGATATCCCTTCACAGCTAGACAAAATGCTTATCACACACACCCTCAAGACAACTGTCACTTTTGCCCTGGCAGAGACAAAAGATATTTCCCAAATGAAGCTAGAATGTTCAACAATGTCTGTAAGTCTCTAGTTATTACATGTCTATGGATTGTGGACCAAGACAATGACAAATGCAGATTTTGGATCCCCTTCACAGCTCTGAATTTAGTCTTCTGATAACCTTACCTGAAAGTAAGCAGCAAGAGCCATCTAGCATCAGCAATCAGCAATCAGCATTGATGGATATGGCTGAAGTCCATGCACCTACAGTGGTACCTCGGGTTACAGACGCTTCAGGTTACAGACTCCGCTAACCCAGAAATAGTACCTCGGGTTAAGAACTTTGCTTCAGGATGAGAACAGAAATCGTGCGGCAGCAGTGCGGTGGCAGCGGGAGGCCCCATTAGCTAAATGGTACCTCAGGTTAAGAACGGTTTCAGGTTAAGAATGGACCTCCAGAACAAATTAAGTTCTTAACCCGAAGTACAGGGTACCCAGCTGATACCTAAAGGCTGGTCCTGCTGTACTGATGAAGCAACAGGAAAACAAAGACAGAAGCTTGCTGCATATCTCCCCAATGTCTGGGTTTAAATGCGGCTCCTAGGCCATACAAACAGCTCTTTGGAACTACGAGCACTGAAAAGACTGCTGCACTCAGGAGAGGCAACTGAAATTTGTCATTGTCTCTCAAGTAGCAACCACACAATTGTGAATAAACAGAGTGAGTACAGAATACCTGAAGTGGTTTCTTTGCACCTTTGAGGGTCTTGTTTACATTTTATCGGCAGAGACTAGACTACTTGATGCCATTGTGTACTGCTTTCTCAACAGAGATGTGGTTCTCTTCTCTTTCATCACGACAAATTTCAGACAACTACATCAATCACATCGACAGTAATGTCTGCTTGTTGTAGAACACCCCTCATCATACGTATCCCTTGGCATTACATTTCAATGTGATTTACATGTTTTAGTATGTACATAATAAAACGTACGGCAAGCTGCTGTTTTGGAGCAGCTTTTCCTAACCTGGAACCCTCCAGGTGATGTGGACTAAAGCTCCCATTAGCCCCAGCCAGCATGGCCAATGGTCAGGGATGATGAGAGGTACCAGATTAGGGAAAGCTGTTTTTGAGTTGCCTTCTGAGGACAGTGCACCCTGAAAGGTGGGCTAAATATTTTTTAAAATGTAAATAATGTGCTAAACTTGCATACACAGGTCTCACTATCTGAACAATGGGTTATCAGGGAACCGTTTGTTGGGGGAGCGTTCACATAACGAGTCAATGATTTCCATTGATTCCTACGTGGAAACTGCTAATGCGTTCCCGACCACTTAGCCAGTGACTTACAGACACTGAGCATGTAGATCTTCCAAGTCTAGATACTGGTGTGATTCCAACCTGGTCTACAAAAGAAAAGCCTTATTCATACATTCTTGGGTAAGAATGGGTAAGAATGGATATGTGAAGGGGTGATCCACATGCAATGGCCACACTGCCTAGATGCCAATGTAATGCTGGTCATGTCTTTGGCTGGCGCATGATTGGCTTCCATTTGAAGGAGGTTAATGCATGCAAACATGTACATGGCTACCTCCACAGAATCAGGAACTCTGATTGATGGCTGAATTAGGCTATACTTCTAAGGAAAGAATATGTCTTTCCACCTCTTTCCAACACTTGGAAGGGGGCGGGCACTGATCCAAAAGGCAGCAATTGTTCTGAAATGAATACAGCCATTGTGGAAACTTATAAATCTTATTATTAAGCCTTATTACCAGTTAAAAGCATAGGGCTGATTATCATGATTATTTTATTATTTTGAAATTTTATTCTTCCTCCTTTTATAACTGTTTTTATTCTTAATTTTAGCTTGATGTTTGTTTGTTTGAATAAAAAAAACATTAAACCTTTAAGGAAGTCCACCACATTCTCAGATAGTCGGTTCCCCTATTGAACAGCTTGCATCCGAAATACTTCCTAATGTTTATTCATATCAGAAATTTGCTCTGTCATCTATGTGACTGCCCTTCAAAAATTTTAAGGCAGCTATTATGTTATCTTTTACTTTTCTCTTTCCCCCCGCCCCCACTCTCAAAAAGAAAAAAAGGTAAATAAAAAAACCCCACGGTACTAAGTACTAAAGTTCTAAGTATTTTGGTATATCGGCTCAGGGTGGAAAAGGGACACATTTTTACTACTTGCTTCCATTCCTAAAATAGAACAATCTAGTAACTTCGACCAGCCATATGCCACCCCCATCACAGCATTCAGTCAAGTTCAGCCTAGGGAAAAGCAAATGATTAACTAGGTTGGGAAAGTCAAAACACTGAGGTTTCTATTTATGTGATGTTTAATGTGTTGTTTTGCAACAGTTTGGGATTTCAGTCCACAGTAAGTTTAAATACCTTCATGATCACAGCTGCAGTGTCTAAAATGTTTGTGTGCATGCGTACACTGTACATGCTGGTAAATTATGCACCTAATTATAACCAAAGCTTCTCTTTGCCAACAGGAATTGTAGAAAAGGCGCTAGAATTTCATTCATAAGTAGCAGAGCAAATCCTGCCATTCATCTATTCCTTTTTTTCTGCTGTTGTTCTTTCAATAAGTGAATGTGAACATCACTGAAACCAAATAATAAGCTGTGCATGGGTGAAGCCAGGATTTATTTTAAGTGGGGGCAGGTATTATGTTGGGGCATAACCGAGTTATCTGAAATGCAATTGGTCAAGTTGGTGAAGTATTTTTATTTATTTACTTGATTTAGGAGGGGGCAGCTGCACACCCCTGAACCTCCCTGGCTAAGCCCATGATGCTGAATCTCAAATTTAATAGTCAATGGCATCTGTCTATACACTCATACTGACTCAAGTTTATGCAGACAAAAGCACACCGCTAACATACAAGAGTACTGCATGGAGCTGTTCATAGTCATCAATGGAAAAATAAAATAAGGTAGATGGAAGTGGATACTCATAACTGCTCCACTAAACAATAAGACATGGGAACCAAAAGGAGAGGTAAAGGTAAAAAAGTAAAGGACCCCTGGATGGTTGAGTCCAGTCAAAGACGACTATGGAGTGTGAAACACATCTCGCTTTTCAGGCCAAGGGAGCCAGCGTTTGACCACAGACAGCTTTCCAGGTCATGTGGCCAGCATGAATAAACCACTTCTGGCACAACGGGACACTGTGATGAGTGCCAGAGCGCACAGAAACACTGTTTACCTTCCCGCCACAGCAGTGCCTATTTGTCTACTTGTACTGGTGTGCTTTCAAATTGCTAGGTTGGCAGAAGTTGGGACATAGCAATGGGAGCTCACCCTGTCACATAGATTCAAATTGCTGATCTTTCGATCAGCAAGCCCAAGACGCTCAGCGGTTGAGACCACAGCGCCACCCACGTCCCTGCCAAAACAAGCCCAGAACAGTTAAATGAGGAGCGAGCCTTCTCGGTGGCTGCAGAATGCTGGTTGACAATTGAAAGGGAGAGGTGAGGAAGAAGAACGGAATGGAGCAGAGAAGCTGGAAGCCTAAACAGAAGCACTCCACACAGCAACGCTTTGTTTCAGGGCCCCATCTTCATTAAAATCCAGAACTCTCAACCGACATGACTAAAACCAGTTTCTTCTGGTGCTTCATTCTCCAAGTACGGTGGTACCTCGGGTTACATACGCTTCAGGTTACAGACGCTTCAGGGTACAGACTCTGCTAACCCAGAAATAGTACCTCGGGTTAAGAACTTTGCTTCAGGATAAGAACAGAAATCGTGCTCCAGCGGCGAAGCGGAAGCAGGAGGCCCCATTAGCTAAAGTGGTGCTTCAGGTTAAGAACAGTTTCAGGTTAAGAATGGACCTCCGGAATGAATTAAGTTCTTAACCCAAGGTACCACTGTATGTACCTTCTCCAAGTTATGGAGCAAAAGCAAAGAAGCATTTGCAGCATTTGCATAAAAAGTAATTCTGTCCTTTTAAGACTTAGCCCTGATTTTAAAAACACAAACAACATAAGGGTATATAGTAAGGTAATACTCAATATAAACTAACAACAGCTTGTCCTCTTTTTTTCTCTTTTTCCCCCAATGATGTACACTGCAATAATATTCAGCTTTACTGGCTTTTTAAATTAAATATCCTATAAAGAGGACTCTCACACATTTACAGAAATACCTTGTAAAAGACTAAGGAACAAATTAAAGTTTTATAATATGGTCGGTTTTTTAAAAATGAGGGGGGAGATTTTTTTTTCTGATTGCTTAAAATTTAAGTGTCAACTTTCATTTGGACGGGAGGCAGGGGACAGGACAGAGTTTTGATACAGTACTTCTATTCATTCTGGCGAATAAAAGTCGTTCATGTAAAACCTTCCAGTCTTTCAAACTAAAGAAGTATGCACTGGTTTATGTCCACATAAGCACCTTTAAACTTTATAACAAGGTTCAGCCTTCTCCTCTACTTAACGTAATGAGAAATATGCTAGGAATATATGGTGCTGCCTTGTTCTGCATTGGGCTATTGGTCAATCTAGTTCAGTACGTGACTGCCAGTGTTTCACATGGGACAAACCCAGCCCTATAAAGGATACAGATGCCTGGGATTGAACTGGCAACCTTCTGCATGCAGGGCAGATACCCTGTCTCTGAGCTATGACTCTTCATCATGTTCTAATGACAGCAGCAGCATTAGTACCAGTAGCAAAACATGGTTTCCCAAAGGCTGGTAGGGAGGGCTGCTGTTTACCTAAAATTGCAGTTGGCAAATTCGCCACGCACCTACCTGCTGGGAGTAGAGTTTACTCCCAAGTAGCAATGTTTGTTTGTTCCTCTTTAGTCATAACAGTGTTCCTCAGACATAAGTTTTTGTAGGTAGCTGTGTGGTTAACCACGTTGTGGGGGTAAAACTGAGGAGGACAGGCAAGTACACTGCCTCGAGTACATAAATAAAATTTCTGTGAATAAGGGAAGTTCAAATTGCACATGGCTGCTGAACTCATCACAGATATTCTCATTCTCTTCCTGGCAGGGCAAGAGAATCCCATGTTAACTAACATCTCTCTGAAATAATTCCAACTGACTGGTCTGAATATACATCCTGGGTTATATTAGAATTTGAGAAATATTTTGAAAACAAATAACTTAGATGGTAGAGCATGTGACTCTTAAGCTCAGGGTTGGTTTGAGCCCCAAATTGGGCAAAAAGATTCCTGTATCGCAGTGGGTTGGACTAGATGACCCTTTCAACTATACAAATCTACTATTCTACTAAATCTGAATGTACCTATAACTTCCCCAAATTAATAGAACTAACAAGCTGACTGAGCCTACCATAATGTTCAGTAAAAGAGAAGGCTATATATAATAAGCATGTTTCGAAACCATATTGTCAGGAAAGCACTGTTTAATGTTTGGATAAGATATAAGGACTTGCTTGAAAGTAAAACGCCAAGGTGGTTGTCACCAATGGAGGCTAAGGCTCTGAAAAAACTTAATATGGAGGCAAATTGGCCGAAATATTGGGAAATTTTGGAGCAAGAAGGAGACAGATTAAAACTGCAGAGTTTTGACAAACAAAAAAACAAAGTACGAGATTGGCTTCATTATTATCAAATAATGGAGGTTTATAATTTGGACAAGAAAATTGGCTTTCAGGTGGAAAAATCAAAATTGGAAACAGAATTGTTAGATCCTAAAACTAAGAATTTGTCAAGAATGTATAACTTGCTGCTTAAATGGAATACTCAGGATGAAACGGTGAAATCTGCTATGATTAAATGGGCACAAGATCTTGGACATAACATTATGATGGCTGACTGGGAACAGTTATGGACCACTGGTATGAAGTTTACGGCATGTAATGCCTTAAGAGAGAATAGAATGAAAATGATGTACAGGTGGTACATGACACCAGTCAAGCTTGTAAAAATTTATCATTTGCCCGATAATAAATGTTGGAAATGTAAAGAGATTGAAGGTACATTCTTTCACCTTTGGTGGACGTGCCCAAAGATTAAGAACTTCTGGGAGATGATCTATAACGAAATGAAAAAGGTATTTGAATATACCTTACAGAAGAAACCAGAGGCCTTTCTCTTGGGCATGGTCGGCCAATTGGTGCGAAAGGAGGATAGAACTTTTTTTATGTACGCCCCAACAGCAGCAAGAATACTCATCGCAAAGTATTGGAAGACACAAGATCTACCCACCCGGGAAGAATGGCAGATGAAGGTGATGGAGTACATGGAACTGGCTGAGATGACTGGCAGAATCCGGGACCAAGGAGAAGAGTCGGTGGAAGAAGATTGGAAAAAATTTAAAGTTTATCTTCAAAAATATTGTAAAATTAAGGATTGTTAGAAAGATATTGGGAAAAGGAAATTATGTGGTTTTAGTAGAAATGACATGAAGGATTAAGTAAAAATGAGTTGGTGAAAGAGAGAATGTAAAAATATAGTATATTAAGACAAATTATCAATAAGGTTGGAAGGATTTGCTGAAATAACAAATTGAACTAGAATACAAAAATGGGAGGTGTGAGGAGGTCAAGGAAATAAGTGAATGTAAGTAAGTGATGTACAGGTTTGGTTTGATTTGTTTTCTTTTTTACTTTTTTTTCTTCTGTTTTCTGGTTTTGGAAGATGCTTTTTTTTCTTTCTTTCTATATATATATATATATATATATATATATATATATATATATGTATGTATTACTTCTTCTTTTTTATCATTGTTTGTTAGTATTTTCTTTTTTTTCTGTAATCTTTAAAACCTTAATAAAAATTTATTATTATTTTTTTAAAAAGCATGTTTCGCTGTTTCACCTTTTGTCACTTTTGAGTCCTGCTGTTATATTTTAGGAAATTAAATGCCTGGAAAGTTGAAGGAACATAAACTGGGTTATGTTTTCATTTAGGTCTTTACTGAGAATGCTGCAAAACAAAAACAAAAACAAAAACAAAAACCTTACATTTTCTGCATGGGCCACCCTATGATTATTTCTAGGACTGAATTCCTGGTCCGGAGAAAGGACTTTTCCACATACCACTGTAAACAAGGGGCAAGTTGTGCATTTCAGTATTTGTACTAGGTGTTTTTACAGCCTTTCTATTATGCATCTAAATAATTTTGATGCCTTCCAACTTTATTTCATATACATATTGTATCCTCGAGGAAAACAGTAAAAAAAACACACCCCTTTTTACTTTATTAGACATTTTTACTTCACTGTAGTGCAGCTTTCTTTATTTTCCCATTTTTCTTTCCTTCAAGCTTCCTATTTCACCATTAAGGGTTTTAGCACTGGCCAATAGCAAATGAATTTAGTGAAGCCTTTGCACTTGAATTGCTGACTATAAACACAATGGAAGACAAATTTGCATTAAATGTAGAAATGTTGTTGGGGATTTATGGTCTTGAAATGTAT
Source organism: Podarcis erhardii (assembly GCF_964252035.2). NCBI lineage: Eukaryota > Metazoa > Chordata > Lepidosauria > Squamata > Lacertidae > Podarcis > Podarcis erhardii. The sequence continues at coordinate 53,147,885 of NC_138500.1, forward strand.
TTAGCAATCAGGAAATTTAAAACACACGCATACAAAGACCACAAATACCTGGGAGTACTCCTGAGTGGACATGGATAGGATTGTGCTGTAAGACACATAATATGCTAAAATTCATAGGTAGTATTTTAAATGTGTGAATATGCATGGTGTGAAGCATATTGACTCTGCTCTTCAGCCAAAAAGGGATCCCAGAGTGGTTTCCAAATATGAGTAATGAGACAGTTCCCCGCCCCCCCCCCCCAGGCAGAAGTCTAAAAGCCACAGAACAAAAGGAAAAGGAAATGAGAGGAGGGAGAAACAAACGAACTCCAGCAGTAGTCTTTATAATAAAGTTCTTATAACACCCAGCTGGAATGATAATGGTTCAAGGAAAGGAGTTTCTGGTCTCTCTCTGCAGCCAATGGAATGGCACTGCTGCCAGGTTGCGAGAAAAAGAAAACTAACAGGCTTTTAAAAAGAAATCAAGGTTTGTGTGTTTGTGTGTCCTCTTAAGGAAAGTAAAGGAGGGTTGTTATATTCTTATAATAATAAAATTTAATAACTGGTGAAGAAACACTTTGTGTTTTTTCATCAGTCCCAGAGGATTTGTTTTCTACTTTTGAAGCTGGGGAGGCTGCAACATTTTCAATATGTTTCATTTCTCCAACAGCATTTACCCTAGCTTCTGTCTGTCAGGAATCACCTCAATCTTTAGTTTTCTTTTAAGAGCGACTTTGCATGCTCTTTGGCAAGAATTCTAACTTGAGCGCAACTGAGTAATCATCATAACCATATGCAAAAACGTGCTGAAGACATTTGCCCACTTGTTCTTGTGCTGCTTGTTCCTGCCATTTATGAACTTCGAATCCTCTTGACAAACTACTTCAGGGATAGGCAATCTGCATCCCTCTAGATGTTGTTGTACTCCATTCCATTTCTTTAAGAACTTGCCATAGTTTGCTGTGGTCGGCACAGTCAAAGGCTTTTGCATAGTCAATGAAGCAGAAGTAGATGTCTTTCTGGAACTCTCTAGCTTTCTCCATAATCCAGCACATGTTTGCAATTTGGTCTCTGGTTCCTCTGCCTCTTCGAAATCCAGCTTGCACTTCTGGGAGTTCTCGGTCCACATACTGCTTAAGCCTGCCTTGTAGAATTTTAAGCATAACCTTGCTAGTGTGTGAAATGAGTGCAATTGTGTGGTAGTTAGAGCATTCTTTGGCACTGCCCTTCTTGGGGATTGGGATGTAGACTGATCTTCTCCAATCCTCTGGCCACTGCTGAGTTTTCCAAATTTGCTGGCATATTGAGTGTAGCACCTTAACAGCATCATCTTTTAAAATTTTAAATAGTTCAGCTGGAATATCATCACTTCCACTGGCCTTGTTATTAGCAGTGCTTTCTAAGGCCCATTTGACTTCACTCTCCAGGATGTCTGGCTCAAGGTCAGCAACCACACTACCTGGGATATTCGAAACATCCATTTCTTTCTAGTATAGTTCCTCTGTGTATTCTTGCCACCCCTTATTGATGTCTTCTGCTTCTGTTAGGTCCTTTCCACTTTTGTCTTTTATTATAGTAATCTTTGTACGAAAATGTTCCTTTCATATCTCCAATTTTCTTGAACAGATCTCTGGTTTTCCCCATTCTATTGTTTTCCTCTATTTCTTTGCATTGCTCGTTTAAGAAGGCCTTCTTGTCTCTCCTTGCTATTTTTTGGAAATCTGCATTCAATTTCCTGTATCTTTCACTATCTCCCTCGCATTTTGCTTGCCTTCTCTCCCCCGCTATTTGTAAGGCCTCGTTGGACAGCCACTTTGCTTTCTTGCATTTCCTTTTCGTTGGGATGGTTTTAGTTGCTGCCTCCTGTATAATGTTACAAGCCTCCATCCATAGTTCTTCAGGCACTCTGTCCACCAAATCTAAATCCTTAAATCTGTTCCTCACTTCCACTGTGTATTCATAAGGGATTTGACTTAGATTGTATCTTACCGGCCCAGTGGTTTTTCCTACTTTCTTCAGTTTAAGCTTGAATTTTGCTATAAGAAGCTGATGATCTGAGCCACAGTCAGCTCCAGGTCTTGTTTTTGCTGACTGTATAGAGCTTCTCCATCTTTGGCTGCAGAGAATATAATCAATCTGATTTCGATGCTGCCCATCTGGTGATGTCCATGTGAAGAGTCGTCTCTTGTGTTGTTGGAAAAGAGTGTTTGTGATGACCAACTTGTTCTCTTGGCAGAACTCTATTAGCCTTTGCCCTGCTTCGTTTTGAACTCCAAGGCCAAACTTGCCAGTTGTTCCTTTTATCTCTTGACTCCCTACTTTAGCATTCTAATCCCCTATAATGAGAAGAACATCCTTCTTTGGTGTCATTTCTATAAGATGTTGTAAGTCTTCATAGAATTGCTCAATTTCAGTTTCTTCAGCACGAGTGGTTGGTGCATAAACTTGGATTACTGTGATGTTAAAAGGTCGGCCTTGGATTCGTATTGAGATCATTCTATCATTTTTGAGATTGCATCCCAGTACAGCTTTTGCCACTCTTTTGTTGACTATGAGGGCCACTCCATTTCTTTTATGGGATTATTGCCCACAGTAGTAGATATGGTCATCCGAACTGAATTTGCCCATTCCCGTCCATTTTAGTTCACTGATGCCCAGGATGTCAATATTTATTTTTGCCATCTCATTTTTGACCACATCCAACTTACCCAGGTTCATGGTTCTTACATTCCAAGTTCCTATGCAATATTTTTCTTTACAGCATTGGACTTTCCTTTCGCTTCCAGGCATATCCGCAACTGAGCGTCCTTTCGGCTTTGGCCCAGCTGCTTCATCAGCTCTGAATGTACTTGTCCTCCACTCTTCCTCAGTAGCATATTGGACGCCTTCCGACCTGAGGGGCTCATCTTCCAGCGTCATAACTTTCATATGCCTGTTGTCTTTGTCCATGTTGTCTTTGTCCATGGAGTTTTCTTGGAGTGGCTTGCCGGTTCCTGCTCCAGGTGGATCACGTTTGGTCAAAACTCTCCACTATGACCTGTCCATCTTGGGTGGCCCAGCACGGCATAGCTCATAGCTTCTCTGAGTTATTCAAGCCCCTTCGCCACGGCAAGGCAGTGATCCATGAAGGGGAATTTTTGGTTACGTGTGTCTAATTCACAGAAACTTTGCTTCTGGGACTTCTTTGTTCATGCTGATGTATTTGCTTTGGAAATGTGAGGTTCCCTCTAGTCCACCAACAGTGCCCATCATTTTACCTTTGCTCCATCCCTTCTAGAACCTTTGAATTGGCAAGCCAGATGGACATACATTCCCAGTTTGATTTTGTCTGGACCCAAACAGCTTTGCTGGAATCATGATAAGATGCAGAATAGTGACTGGGATCCAAGAACTACTTCAGTTTGTATACAAAAAGGCTCAGACACACCCAGTGGGATTTTTGCTCTTAGAATTAGCTCTTCCATTGCTTTGCTTTTGATGATGACCAAACCTCCAGAAGACCTCACTCAGTGCTTCAATTATATGTCTAAATACAAACTCAAACCTACATCTCTCTCTCTCTCTCTCTCTCTCTCTCTATCTATCTATCTATCTATCTACACCCAGTTTAATAGAATACCCTGCTATTTCAAAACTACAAATCATCATAGTGAAATCAACAGGAAAAGGACCTCTAGTGAAGCTTAATCATCATAATTGTCTCAGTTATAAAAATGATTTTGCTTTGCAAGCATTCTGGGACATCGTTAAAGCATCCTTGAAAAATAATCCAACTGAAAATTAAAACATTTATCAGCTATGAATAAAGTATATTATTTAAATATTGCTTAGAATTGTTGTAGAGTATACCTGTAATTCATCAAGCAAGTGCTTTAAAATATGTTAGATTACAGCACCTTACTCCCCTATGAGAGTGTACTTGAATTGGTTTGATTAGTTACACCTCCAATTATACAGTCCATAGCAATCAACCAAAATGAACCACTTATGTAGTTACTTAATAAGTGCACAACCTGAAATTCCTCTCCCAATCTCCCCACACTCCCATCAAAAATACTGCATACTATATCTAACTTAGGATACTAGCATGTACAGGTGTAAAGTTTGTGTGATCTAGTAAATGCTGCCCGCATGCAAGAAAGGTTCTTCAGAGGCCCAGCATCTTCTGTTGAACACACATAATTCCTGCCTGTCTTGCTTCCCCATTTACTTCAACAGAACAGCTCCCTTTGAGCATCCAAAGCCATATCCTTCATTCAAGTGTGTTGAAAGACCTAAGTAAGCAGAGGGAATTTCAGTGTTCACCATGGAGACAACCCCTGGCAGTGAAACACTACATCAGCATCAATGCCAATATGATTTTCAAATGCCTGCTTTAAAAAAACTCTTAAGACTGCAAGCCTATACTTGTAGGGAGAAAGCTCCATGGAACACAGTGGAACTTACTTTTGAGTAAACATGCTCAGAGTTAAGGGAAGGCCCATAGATAGCTCAGTGGAACCACTCTACTCTCCAGGTAGAGGTTAGAAAGACTCCTGTCTGAAACTCTGGCAGGCCTCAGCCAATCAGTGTAGCCCAGGGTTTCCCCAGCAGCTTTGGGATTACAACTCCCAACATCCATAGCTAGCAGAAGCAGTGGTCAGGGACAGTGGCGGAGGAAAGGGGGGCAGGGTGAGCGCACCCCGCCCCGGCACCATTGGGGAGGGGGATACCACTGCAGCCGCTCCCCTAGACATGCGCCGCGTACCCCTCACCGCACCAGGCACCACGCCCCTGGGACACGCGCTAGTCACTCCCCCCCCATCTGCTCTCCCCCCCACGGTGCCAGAGCATGCAGCTTCACCAGTGGTCAGGGATGATGGGAGTTGCAGTCCAAAAACAGCTGGAGACCCAAGTTTGGGAAACCCGGTGTAGCCAATACTGACAGAGATGAGCCAATAGCCTAACTTGGTATAAGACAGCTTTCTCTGAATTATCCTGTTAAACAGGGTTCTTTTCTTTTAGGGGGAGAAATGAATGACATAATTCAGAAAGCATCACATGATTGCTTATATTTAATACTAATGATTTAGAAAGGCAATACAAGAGATATGAGCACCTAGATAATGATCTTTTAACAGTTCAAAACCACCAGTTTGAACTGTGAAACATTGACTAGCCACCTTTAAAAATTTCCAGTCAAGTCAGAATGTAACACCCTGCAGAGCTAGTAAAACTGTACAACAATACAGCTCTGGAAGTATGTCATCTTACCGAAGCAGCAGCTTTTTATATTTAAATGTGTGTTTGTTACGTGCAAAAGCAAGAAGTAGCTTACAGTATTTTACCATTAATTTCATTTAAAAGGTCATTGCTTGCAGTCACTGAAAATTCCTAATGTTGTTATTACATATGGCTGTCCAAGACATGCTGAGGAAAACACATGAGAAGTTTTATTTTATTCCACTAGAGGGTGGCCTCCCAAAAGCTGGGCTATATCCGTGAATGTGTACAGTAAATCCAACCCTTTCTCAGATTTGACCTGTTGATTACCAAAACTTCTTGGGGAACTTGCAAGCAATATTTTGCAATCCGACTATTTTTAGAAGTAACCCAATGCAGATTTGTATTTTGCACTAAAAATATATCTTTAGAGCCCGTCCTATATTTCTGCAAATTTTCAGACTAGGTTTCTGATAGGTTACTTTGCCTAGAAATGGGGGGAAAGCATGAAACAAACTAAAGAAGAAGAAAAATTGCTCAAAAACCCCCAGCTGATTTACAGCTATCCAATGAACTGTACACATAACGAGGAGAAACAAAACTCGCCATTTCTGTGGGTACCTATCTGCTTACTAATTCTGCCGATTCTCTGGCTGCTTGCTTAGTGGCTCCATATTTGGAAATGAGCAAAGATGGATTTGGCTGCCAGTCAGTACGAAGCAAAAACCTAGGTATTAAAAGGGGGGTGGAACATATGGAAGCTGCAATACAGTGCAAGGTGTTGCAAGTAAATCACAACTCTGCAAAAAAAGAGAGAGAGAAAGAGAAATGCTTTTTCATTTATTAATGAGCTTGCATAGCCTGAGAAGAGATTTACCAGTACCTAGTTTGGATCATGCTCTTTGAACGCTCTCTCGGTCCTTGCCCTAAACCCATTAAATACAGCCCAGCGCATCCAATCATGCCTCTTTCTTTGGTGTCTGGGAAAAGAATGCCGAGAAGCCGAGAATGGGTCTCTTCCCCCGCTTATTTGTACCCTAAGCAGCAATGTCATCTAACAGACAGGTTGCCTCCACCAACCAGACCCCAGCAGCTACGTCTTGGCACTCTCCGGCTATTGGCTGTTCTCTGGGGAGTGGAGGGTATTCAGTTATTAATGACCGCTGAGCAGGCAGCACCATGTCAGTGTGACAACTGATCGGGTGAACGATGCACCAGTAACCACCATGGAAACGAGGAGGAGGAGGAAGAAAAGCTAGCGAGCATCTCTCTTTTCTCCCCTCCTCTCTCTCTTCTCCTCCCCCTCCTGCATTGGATTGTGAGCTTCCGACAGCCAGCGACACAGAGCTCTCTGCTCAAAGTAAAAGGATCTGAGCCTGCTGCACGGAGATTTCCCTCCTATTACAGGATCTATAGAGACAACCATCGTCCGCCCTATCTCTGCGTGCCCAGACCGGTCTCCTCAGCATCACACCAGCGGTATGTGGTCACCTGAACTAACGGATTCAAATATGCAGGAGGCGTCCAGGACTGAAACTACTCTTTTTGCAAGGTAAGTGCCTTGTTTATCAGAAGTTGTGGGGGTTTTTTTTGTTGTTTTTTTTTTGATGCTGTTTACTATTTGTGCATTTCTTCTCTGCTTTAGTTGAAACCCTTTATAGACTTTCTTCCCCTCCCTCCTCCACATTTTACTCTTTCAGAGAGAAATACAAAGGAACCCCTGTGTGCTCCGAGAGTCTCACCACCTCCACCAAATCCTCATTAATCTAAAACATTTTTATTTTTTTAATTTATTTTTTGCAGGACACTCACTCAGATGGGTGTTTTACTCAGCTAAAACAAAAATGAAAAAAGCAGTATGTATAATCCGATTCTCGGGGTATTCAGTGCAAAAAATAAAACAGCACACTTTCTCTGTGTTTGGGAGCCAATTACATGAGACGCCGGGCTGCCTTTTTAACCTGCTTCCAATAGCTGGATTACAGCAAAATGCCACTATATGTCACATTGGGAGCTAAAAGCCACCGAGCAAGAAGGCTGAATGAGAATATCGCAAACAGTTATTGAATTTCTGCCAGACTACATTTTAAGGACTGTGGCAAATGACTTATAGACACACATGCATGCACGCAAACACACACACACACACACACACACACACACACACACACACACACAGACAACCCTGACAGTCAGAAAGGCCAGTAGGGAATGTCTGTTGCAGCTGGAACTGACATATGCAAGGTAAAAAGGACAGCATTAACCAGAAGAGGTCTAAGCTTCTGTGGTCATTCAAAGGATCACAACACAATGCCAGCAAGTGCATTTTTCACTGGAGAACACTGTGAGTTCTGACCTTTTATCATATACCCTGTGCTGTTCCCCCCTGCCCCACAGAAAAGCTCAGAAGTGTTTTCTTTCAAAAGGGGGTGGGGGGAACCTTGGTTTCTAATAGTTCTGCCCCGTTTTGACCAGCATTGCCATTTGGAATCAGCAAAACGGTCTGCTTGAGAATAAAGGCAGAAGACAACCTACCTATAAAGTAGGTAATGGAAACTGACTTGTCAGGCTAGCCTGTGTGTGTATGTAAAACAGAGAGAGAAGGGGAGATTAATATATCTAATGTAAGCAAACGCTTGCTACATCCCTTAACATAATACAGCCATTAAAGTACAACAGCAGAAATTATTATTATTATTATTATTATTATTATTATTATTATTATTATTAGGTTCCCATTAATATATCTGTTAAGAGGTATCACTTCACAATGAGGGAAAGAAAAATGGCAAATGACAGCAGCTGAATAATATGATAAAAATAGTTTTTAAAAATTTATTTGTTATAGACCTTATACAGTGTGTGGACACGTTTTGAAACCAACCGAGGAGCCACATATCTCCTCAAATGGATCCCTCCTCTGCTCTCCTTCCCATGTAAAACACCGGAGGGAACTTCTTCTCCCATCCCCACCCCCCTTCCCATTGCCAAAGCAGCTATTTTCCTGGACAACTCCAACCCGAAAGTTAATCTTGGTTCTGCAGTGTAAAATTGAAAGGGGGGGAAAGAAACCCAGCAGAAACGACAAGTCATCTTCTCCCTACCTGTCACTTTCTCATAAATATGTCAGGAAGTGGGGAGCTTAACAGTATGTTTGGCGAGAAGTCGATTAATTCAGTTGACCTTTCTAAATGATGGCAATAAAGCAGCCCCGGCAATATGCCACCACATTTGATTGTCGCTCAGATAATGAATGAGTTTTAAGGCAGCCTTCCTTTCCCTGTTCAGGCTAGGAAAGGTGGTGATGCATTTGCTCCTGTTACTGGCAAGCTTGCTTGTCATTCTTCAGAAGCTGCATAAAACCCAGCGGCTTGCTTGTGTGTGTGTGTGTGTTTTCTTTTTAAAAGAACCCTTGAGCCTGATTCATCACCCAGAAGCGAAACAACCATTGCATGAAATCTACCTTGGCGAGCACATTTCCTCTCTTTCAAGGAGAGCTGCAAACCTCCTGCTTCCAGCTCATGCAAATATGTTACACTGCAGTAATGAAATAAATCATACTGCATCTTTGGTGATGTATTTAGTGCACTGCTTGAATGAAAGCAGGGTCAGGGGGAGTGGGGGTTGAATGCCCGCACCCGATACGTACTCAGGACTTTTGTGGCTCATTTTTATGTAGTCAATAACATTCCAAACTGCCTTTGGTCACTTTACGTCTAGGCTACCTTGTTCCACATAGTAGTGGTGTAGAAATAGGCAAATGGTGTGGTAGTATGCCGTAGAGCTTGTCAAAATCCCATGTTTGTGAATATCACCCCTGCAAAAAAGAGCAAGGAGTCACACTCATGCATGTCCAAAGAACAATCAAGGTAGTTTTAGCCATGGCTATATACCAATGTTACAGGTGATCCTGTCTTTTGAAGAACATGCTGCAAACCCTGCTGGAATAATGGGATAATATATAATGTTAAAGGACGACTACCTGCCTGCAAGCCTGTGAGTTTAAATTTTTTCTCCCCAGAGAGTTGGTAGTGGTATCAGTACATTTGGAACAACCAGGTACATGTGGTTTGGAGGGGTATCTGTTTATTAAATTGCAGCCTATACAAACACACTAGGTAGGTAAGTACCCATTAATACCTCTCCTAGATGAAGCTGGTGTGTTACCAGTGTACCACGCCAAAATTCTCTATTGAAAAGATTAAAAAGATGATGCTCATTGTTGAGATATGTATGAAATTCATGCTGGAGCTGTTAACTGAGGTGAGCTTGTGTTCATGAATATCACTCCTGCAAGGAGGAAGAGAGGGAGTGCTACTGGTTCATGCCAGCAAATCACTCATTTTTCATCAGGCATATGGACGTAACCCAATCTTTGGATTTGAATTACAGTCAATTACAGACCCACATGCTTTCTCCCAACCAGTTCCTGACTAATACATAGTAGTAAACATCTGTTGCCACAGCCAGAAAGGCTGCTGCAACTTTTGAACAGAGTATGCACATACAAGCTCATTCAATAGCTAACTTTAGTGCTAACTCTTGTGAGAGAAGAAGATAAGACAAGCTTGTGTTTAGAAAAAGCAAAAGTAATATTATCCAAAAAGTGGCAACTGATAAACCCTATGGTTTTCCTTTCCAGCATCATAAAAAAATACAGTTTAGGCAAGTTAAGCAGCAATTTTGGGAATTCCTCATTTAATGGCAACTTTTGGTGCTGTAAAACAGATCAAAAACTTTTTACCCCACTGTCAGAAGCTGATTGTTTCCAAACTAAACTTCTAAAATGTGACAAGAAAAATGGCACAATTTATAAAGTGTTTTGCACAAACGTGTTCAAAAAGAGAGAACTTGTAAGAGACTTTTAAATATGTTGGCACAATAATATTAGTCTAATACTACAACTTAATGAAAACCAGAACTCACTCAAGGTAATACAGAATGCAATCACCCTAGCTGAGGAGAAATCACAGTAACACAGAAAAGTTCAATTATAGCAAGGTCAAATTCATCTTGAAAAGAGGAAATGCTGGCCTGTGCAATTTGAAAAAGTAATCTGATATGTTTATACTGATTAGAGATCAGAACTGCTTTTTGTAAGGTATGGCCAATGAGAAAACATCATTTATGCCATTCTTTGTCTGCAGCTGATGCATTAGTCAACAGATGGATGATTTTCCTCCTCCTTTCTGGGTTACACTAGGTGTTGCTCTAGACATTGAGAGCATAGAAACATGATCTCAGTCGTGGTGTAGTACAAACCAGAGTTATCTACCAAGTCCCATCAGACCTTAGCCAGTGCCATATTGGAGTGATTTAGAATAGTTTTCTCATTCCTTGGAAAGAATTTCTAGGCCTTTTCAGGTTGGCACACAATCAGCAACCACTCTGCCAGTTACAAAATAAGACGAACAAAGCTCCATCTGTGTCTAGTAGCAACCTCCTTGAAACCTTAGCTAACTAGGATTTGAATGCTCTGACATCTTTTTCCCAACAAACATGCACACTATAATCCCATTTATTATAGGAAACTATAAGAAATAACAAGAGCAGTAAGCGTGTTTGTAGGCTGTCCCACAGCAGACTGCAAGTAGATGCTTAGATAATTAAAACGTTCCACCTTAAAAAAAACCCTTCAAAGAGAAAAGTAGTCATCAAGGAAAAGGACTCTAGCAGAGCCTTCTTCCTGACATGCCACTTTTCTGTGGGTGGCTATATTTTTTTGTTTGATCTAGACTAACACTATATCACATGAGCACTCAATTTAGCCCAGCGGCAGATTTGCCATCTCCCCCCAAATGTAACCATATCCATATAATTGCACACCTTTACATTTGCAATGTCTCTTTCTCCATCTACACAGAGGTGCTTCTTTCCATACTCTGTGGTACATACCACCACACAGTGTTGGTTCTAGGTTTCAGAAGGCCCTTGGGCAAAGTGTTCTTGGTGGGACCCCTTCCTCCGGGTGACCCCTACCTCTTCTTCCTTACATGAGTGGACCCACCTGAGTGGGATTGGCAGCAGTCCCCCAGCTGGCACAGGAGCCTTGGCAAGCAACTGGTAATGGCAGCTTTGGGTGCTTGCCTGGATCAGACACATGCATGATAACCAACTGTAGCCCACCTAGACCCCTATCCCTCTATGTCAGGGTTTCCCAAAATTGGGTTTCCAGCTGTTGTTGGACTACAACTCCCATCATCCCGGGCCAGTGGTTAGGGATGATGGGAATTGTAGACCCAAAGCAGCTGGAGACCCAAGTTTGGGAAACACTACTCTACATGGACAGGTTATGTGTGCATTCTCCATAAGGTGTAGTGACTGTTGTTATGCATATTATTGTTATTGTTATTATTTATTAAAATTCTGTACCACCCGTCATCTGAAGATCACATGGTGGTTTACAAGATAAAAGCACAAAATAAATACAATAATAATGAACAAAAACAATGCACACCCACCCCAAAGTTTAAAAGGCTTTAAAAGGGTTTTTTTTAATTAGCCAAAGGCCTGCTTAGAGAGAAAAGTTTTCACCTGCCACCTAAGGAGATACAGTATAATGAAGACACCAGGTGAGCCTCCCTGGGGAGAGCATTCCGCAAGCCAAGAGCCACCACAGAAAAGGCCCATTCTCGTGTTGTGTTGCTGTCCTCAAGATCTCTTTAGGAGAACACACTCTAAGAATCATAGAATCATAGAGGTGGAAGAGACCACAAGGGCCATCGAGTCCAACCCCCTGCCAAGCAGGAAACACCATCAGAGCACTCCTGACATATGGTTGTCAAGCCTCTGCTTAAAGACCTCCAAAGAAGGAGACTCCACCACACTCCTTGGCAGCAAATTCCACTGTCGAACAGCTCTTACTGTCAGGAAGTTCTTCCTAATGTTTAGGTGGAATCTTCTTTCTTGTAGTTTGGAACCATTGCTCCGTGTCCGCTTCTCTGGAGCAGCAGAAAACAACCTTTCTCCCTCCTCTATGTGACATCCTTTTATATATTTGAACATGGCTATCATATCACCCCTTAACCTCCTCTTCTCCAGGCTAAACATGCCCAGCTCCCTTAGCCGTTCCTCATAAGGCATCGTTTCCAGGCCTTTGACCATTTTGCTTGCCCTCCTCTGGACACGTTCCAGTTTGTCAGTGTCCTTCTTGAACTGTGGTGCCCAGAACTGGACACAGAAGAAGGACCTTGGATGATGATTTCAGATCCAGGTCAGTTTCTACGGGCATAGGTGGTCCTTGAGATATTGTGGTCCTGAGCTGTTTAAGGCTTTATGGGTCGAAACCAGCACTTTGAATTGGGCCCGGAAACAATTTCCCAGCCAATGCAGTTGGGCCAGGATTGGTGTCATACGCTCAAACTGTCTTGCCTCACTGAGCATCCTGACCACCGAAATCTGCAGAAGTTTCTGCAAGAATCTAATCTAGAGGTTACCAGAGCATACACACCAGCTGATGGCATATATATATGCTTCTTATAGGTCAGAGCCTTGGGTCCCCAGTTGTTGGTAGACTACAACTCACATCATCCCTGGCCAGCTTAGCCACTGGTCAGGAATGGTGGAAGTTACAGGCTAACAGCATCTGGGAACCCAAGGCTGAAGAACACTGTGACGACCAAGGGTACGAGTCAGGGCACTCCACCTCATTAAGCAACACAATCTGGTATAAGAGTATATACCTGGTATATTGTGATGTGAAATGCTGGGGTAGTTTGAGCAAGCTGAATGAACTAAAATGCAAATGGCATGGGTGACCACCTTGAAAGATTTAACATTTGATAGAACCACCATCAAGATATAGTGTTTGAAAATCACAAGGGCTAAAGGCTCAGTTTAAAAGTTTAGTGGCCTCCATGGAATTGCTTTGATCGCTCCAACAGGTCAATGACTTGGCAGGAATAGACTGTAGGTGGCAATTTATGAATGGGCACCTCAACATAAGGTCTGTCAAATGCTACCATAGTTTGTGCCTTACAGCAGCATTGAAAGGGGGGGGCATGCGATACAGCTGTGCAAATCATGGTGGCTGCACATAGAAACCACCACTCATACAATCAGTGCTTCCCCACAATCCCTGCCAAGTTGCAAGCCCCCCATGGGACCACAGAACATCTGAACTGGGTCCATGACTTCCTAACCTACATGCTTCCTTGCCAAATCGTGCCTGTCTGTATTTGTGGAAACAAAAGATGCAATCCAAGAAAATCAGCATTAAAGTAAAGCAGCGACATTATGAGCAACTGTTGCTGTTCACAGAAAAGGCATAAGCCAAATTCCATTCTGGCAAAAGCCTGCTGACTTTTAGAGATTTTTTTTTTAAAAAAAATTCTCCACAGTATTTATATCAAGCTGGGTAACAGCTCAGAATAACATATCTGTGAATCTGTTACAATCATGTTAAGCGAAAAAGAAACCACTTACCAGTATCCCTTGCTGCTAAAAAATCTCTATTTAAACACTGCAATAGTTGAACAAAATGCTAAAGAGGGTGGGGGGGGAGCTTTTCAAAATGCCTACTATTTACTTGCATTATCCCAGGAGTCTTTACCAGGAGGCTCTTGTCATGTGAATAACTGCTGTGCAAGAAAATGCATTATAATCTACAAAACATTTTGTAAGGGGGAAAAAAGGTTAGGTTCAACTGTAGCGAGAATTCCCTGGATATCTGGCTACCTGCATTAAGGAAAAAAATGACTGTTTGCACAGTGCTGTATCTAGAGGCCTGGCAATTTTTGCAATGGCTTGCTGAATAAATTAGAGACTCACAGCATGTAACTTACATATGAACAACTACCAAAAATATCCACTGGGAATTGCTTCACTACTCCACTTAGAATTGAAAGCTACAACAGTGTAGGAAGTGTCAAAGGAAAGAAAGCAGAAATAATCTCCTTGTGTTCCCCATGCAAGAAGGCAGCAGGGGAGTGTTTGAATCAACGTCAAGGTCTAAGAGAGGCTCTGCCCCACCAACACCACCTAGGAAGAGTGGAGGAAAGGGCAAAACAACAAGTTAAAATGTTTCCCCCGATAAGCATAGACCTAGTAATTGCTTTAACCCTAAACAGAGGTTGGCTCAAACTGATTGCCTCCAGCAAACCTCAGTTTGTGGAAAGTACAGATATTTAAATTATATTTTGTTTCTGCTATATACAGAACATGGTGATCTCTGCTGTAAAATCTCTCTATATATTAACATCCTTGCTTTTTAAATTTCATTTTCTGCCTTGAGTTGGATGCCTTTGCGCAGGACAAGCTCAGTCCACATGTAGGTATTTGCAATAGTTAAGTGCAAGAAAAGAATGTACAGCAAATTGCTACGCGTGCAGCCCAATCCTATGCACGCTTACTAGGGCATAAGTGAGAAATTAAATCCCAATGAGTTCAATGAGGATAACTTGTAGGGATGATCGTGGAGTGGGGAGTGGGGTCCGGAGGGAGCACCTGCACGCGTGACCTTGGGGTGCGGAGCACACACACCCCTCACAGACAAAGCCACGGCTGTCTGAACACCGTGCCCTCTGTCTAACCCTTTGTGATCTCAGTAGTCTGCGGTGTCCTGTCTGTAACCTTTGTCTCTGAGACCTTTTGCCTCCTTCGTCATACAATGTGCAAAGGGAAAATGACGCGGTGGAAACAGGTGCCAAAATAACTTTGTACCACCCCACAATCTCGGGACCGGAAGATGTGTAAAGTTCACAGCCCAAAATGTATCTGCCTGGTTTGCATATTTGTGTCAATAAAAGGAGGCTCCACAGGGCTGGCCAGCAGCTCGCTTTCAGCTCACCTGTGCGCAGCTCACCTGCATTATCAACTCCTGCCTCACATCCATCACTTCATAACTCCCAAGCACATGTTCCTAGTGGCAGTGGCATGTTCCTAGCTGCAGCCACTCTTCATAATCCTATGCATGTTTCCTCAGACGTATACCCCAGGAAAGTGTGTGCACAGTTATGTGGGACTAAGTCCAACTGAACACAGCAGAACTTACTGCTGAGGAAACATACATGAGAATACAATGTGAATCATCTACAAGTCAAGCATGGAATCGTTCCACAAATCAGCATAACGATGATATGTGATATGTAACATGTGACATGTGACAATTGTAATGGCATAAACCTTAAGAGAGTGTGCCTCTTCCCCAGGGCTTGGTGAAAAGTCAGCCCCAAAGTTAGTTTAAAATATTTCATTCTAAGCAGACATTTGCTGACAGTGCCAGTGTCGGGGGTCACGCATTTTGCCAAGCATCCGTATTTCACATGGATAATTTGTGAACGTGTCAGAGATGTGTGTGGCTAATAGCAGATATCTGACAAGTCAAATCTCTAAGAGATTTTCTTCTTAGCTAGATGGATCCAGTCTAGTGCTGACAGGTAGCATTGCCTGATTCACCACAGTTAATTCTCATCTACCCACAACCTAATGACCCTAAATAAAGCAGCTTCCCTCTGACAGTTCCTTTCTAGAAGAAAATGTGCCATGAAGGTGGAGGGAAGGAGAACATGCTACAGAAAAATATGTAACTTCATCTCTCCAACAACAACAGACCTTCCAGACGTTCCTATTTTAGAGAGATAGTCCTAGATTTACAGAAGCCACCCCAGTTTCTGATTTGAGCCTGCAATGTCCCACTTTTACTTAGGACATCCCTATTTTCATCAGAGAAATGTTGGAGGGCATGGAGTTATCCGACCACTGAACCACCTGAAGGCAGCCCTCAATATGAAAGTGTTTAATGTTTAATGTTTTATTATGCTTTTATCTATTATGTTTTATGTTAGAAACTGCCCAGAGTTGCTAGGCCAACCCAGTCAGATGGGTAGGGTATATTAGTTATAGTTACAGTTATAGTTAGTTAGTTATAGTTATAGTTACAGTAATAATAATGGAATAGGACATCCCTATTTTCATTGGTGAAATGTTGGAGGGCATGCAACAACAGTTTAACAGAAAAAGAAGCACTCTCACTCGGACTACAAAGTCTTACTCGGACTTTGTAGTCAAAGGGACAAAATGTAGGATTAAGAAAAACTAAAATGAGAGGAGGTAAGTTCTGTTAGTATGCCCTCTGGTACATGTAGGATCAACCCAAGAAAAACACTGTTTGTGGGTTTATGGTTTCTGCAAAGCTCAGGCAATGTGACTCAGACAACCTCACGGTTATGGAGGAAAGGGATCATTTAGCTGTTTCTCAACAATGATGTTTCCTTCGCCCTGTCCCACCACCAGCCTAACACCCCCAATCAATGTCCTATTGGCACAATTTGGTTTGTCCGGAGAACAGCCAGACAATTAAGAGGGTTCTAGCAGTCATTTGTATCTTCATCCTGCTTACCTATTGTCTAATCTAGCCTTGAGTAGGAACAAGGTGTGGAATCGCACATTATACGCCTCATTATAGTGACTGGGAGTAGGATAGGTTGGCAATATGTCAAAAATTCCCATAAAGACACAAACCAAGGGGCTTGGCCTGACATAGTGCTTGGGCTATATCTGATCTTAAGAGTCAGTCCCTATCTTGAATGCCAAGCTTAGGTGGAATTCATTATGAAGAAGAGCATAGTTTTTCAATAATAAATAACTCTGGGAAGCTGCCAACCCTCCAGGACTGCTTGAAAAATTAACCACTGGCTTATGGAGCCACTACCCTGGACCTTGAGAACCAGGCAGGATTCATTGTTAAGATACAGAAGAGAGAAGAGAAGGAAAGAAGAAGAAAGGAGTGATTCAATTACTGTGGTGACATATGTTTGTATGATGTAACTAAAGTAAAAAGTCATTTCGATACACATACATTGCTACGTGGCGATCCTGAACAAAATTGACTTTACAGTTAGTCCCACTTATTTCAATCAAATTGGCATTGAAACAGGCATGCTGATGACTGCAGCCTATATCTGCCTTCAGGTATTGATTTAAACCACTAGGGCTTAGCTCTGGAGCTTGTTTTAAACACTAAAAGCCAAGTCCTGGGGTACTTGAAGCAATTGTGAAAACAGAGGTCACTGGAGCACATGCAGAGTGTTTTGGCTCCACAGAAACACTGTAGCCAGCTCACATTTGTAAAATACAATGGTACCTTACAGATTACAGATGCTTCAGGTTACAGACGCTTCAGGTTACAGACTCTGCTAACCCAGAAATAGTACCTCTGGTTAAGAACTTTGCTTCAGGATGTGAACAGAAATCGCGCGGTGGTGGCACGGCGGCAGCGGGAGGCCCCCATTAGCTAAAGTGGTAGCTTAGGTTCAGAACAGTTCAGGTTAAGAACGGACCTCCAGAACGAATTGAGTTCTTAACCAGAGGTAACACTGTATTAATGGCATGGTGTACTAGGACAAAGGACATTATTCTATGGCAGGCTCAAACCTCAGCACCTCTCATTTAAAAATGCAAACAAATTAAGACGAATGATTTCAGCCCTGTGATTAGACTTTTAAAGGTCTAATAGGATGTTTACCTGGATACAAAGGTATGAGAGAGGGAGGGAGGAAAGTAGGCAGGTAGAGTTCATTCTACCATGGTAATTGTATATAAGATAGCCCAATATGCAATACATCAAACATAATTCAGTTGATGTTTACTCAGAAGCAAGTCCTATTGTGTTCCATGGGGTTTACTCCAAGGAAAGTGTGCCTAAGTACTGAGCTTCACAGTGCAGGAGTTTAGGACAAAAAGCATTTTGTCTCATAGGTTCTATAAAGGCAGGAAGGCAATTGTAGCAGTTGCCTTCTGGGATCAGGCAAAGATAAACCACTTGATCTATAGAAGGGAAGATCTGAAGACCCAGTTCCTGTCCGCGAGAAAACTAGAACAATTTCTGAAACCTTCTAAAGCTTTCTTGATGTTCATAAAGCCTTGCCTCTTCTCCATAGCCAAGCTTACTGGGGGCAAAAAGATTTAAGTCCTATACATAACACTTTTTAGAATACTATGTAAAACTCTCCTCAGGCAAATATGTCACAGAAAGTACTGCACTGTATTTTTTCCAGCCTAGCATGCACATATTTTAAAATGACTCTTTTAAACAGTACTCACCTTTTGACATAAGAAACAGGGACCCACTTCCCCTCCTTCATCTGCTTATTGATTAAAAGGTATATTCAAGAATCAGGAACAATGTCTATAATTATTATTATTTTTCTGTCTTACTCTAACGGTTTTGCACCTGCAAATAGGAAGGCAGTGTGACCGAACTAATATAAAGATGTTCAAATACCACATTCTAAAATGCAATATTATATCATGGTATATCATGATATGAGAGTCAACATGATACAGCGGTTAGAGCCTTTGGACACCCAGGTTACACATTAAAATGTGAAACTCCCTGGAGCAGCTTTGACCAGGCACACTCTCTCTGCCTAACCCTAATTAGCAGGGGTTTTGTGAGGATGTAATTGGGGGAAGCCCTGTATATCACAATGTGCTCCTTAGGAAAAGATTGGGATAAAAATTTGATGGATCAATATGTAGAATAAGATGGGAAGGAGATCTGGGGTGGCCCATTCCACTCTCACAATGGAACAGGATTTGTAGTTGCTTTCTATTATGGCACCAACTCAGTCTGGAATCCTTAACAATAAATATCCCTGCTTTCATTTATTTTATTGATTTCTCTTTCAACGTTAGCAACATTTTGATATGGTTCTGTGAAGAACTTTGTTATTGGGGAAATTTTATACTGCAAACAAATGCAACAACAAAATAATTAAAATGCAATTCTCAGTAGCACGTCAAAAGCATCCTACCTAATTTTCAGAGTGCCCTGAGAATTGCTGTCATTTGATTCAACACCACCTTCAGTTAGCAATGGCATCACTCCCTTTGATTCTACTGCATGCAACAGGGCCTTCTTTTCATTCCCTTATTGGTCTTTATATCACATTTCTTGCTGGGAAGCTCATCACTTTGGCTTGACCCAATTTCAGCTTGCTAGATTGAAACATAAGGACTGCTTCAGAGCTGTGGTTTACCCAACAGCTATCCATCAACCAAGCACAGTGGATATGAACCCATGGGGAAACAAATAGAGTCCCTGAAGGTGGGGGTGCGTGTGGATTTCACAAGTGTTTCCTAGTAATGAACTTGGAAGGAAGAAGGAAACACTGGAATCAGCTGCCTAGGGAGACCACAAAGTATTTCTTTGAAGGTTTTAAATCACTGGGATATCAGATAGCCTATCCCAGGATTGTGAAGAGCTGGTTGATCCAGTGGTTCTGTTCTATCGTACATTTTTTGTGTCACCTTTTTATTTTCTATCCAGAGTTAGCCTTGAAACTCATGATCCTTCACTAACACCACAGACACCACTGGGACATTTCTCCTTTTGAAGCACTTTATTCTGAAAAATCTTTAGAAACAGAAATCTTTAAAGTAGGGATGGAGAACCTGTGGTCATCCATTTATTTTATTTTTTAAAAAATTCTACCCCCTCTTAATCATAGATCATTGGGGTATTTGAATCCTAGCCTGAGCCAAGGTGTGTCACAACAGGAGCACCACCACCATGCAAATATAGAGTAAAAGTTTAAGAAATGTGCCCCTAAATGCATGTTTGGGTTAAATGTGGGTCCAGGGGACTGAAAAGGTTGAAAATATCTATGGTAGATGACAATTCCAGAGTGGATAACAATAAAACGTAAATGAAAACATCAGCATCAATAGCATACAGTAAGGCAGAACAAAATGTTATTGGATTTTAACTGCCATCTGTCCCCACCAGCCCAGGTAACTGTCAGGAATTATGGGAATTATAGTCCAACAGGGTCACAGGTTCCCCTTCCCAGGTTTTAAATGATACTCTCTTATTCTTACAGGCTCACAACCCTGCAGAATGTAACAGGGTGTTCAGTTCTCTACCCCTGGTTTTAAAATGAGCAATATCAGAAAATTCTACCTCATCCCATACAGAAAAGTGGCAGGTACAAAGGTTAAGTCCATATGGGCTTTTCTTCTATGTTTTTCTTTACTTGGGGATTTTCACCTGCTCATTTTCTTTTCCATAAGTTAAGTTAAAGGAAGCTGTTCGTATCTGCCCTGCACCTGCATTAGTATAAAGTAAATATTTTCATGCAGTCATGCTGTGGGCAAGGAATGAGAAAGCCATGCTCACTGGAAATGCCACAGCATCACACTCAGGTGAACATATGTTTGGTACTTTAATGGGTAAAGCATGGGTCAACATGATCTCACATATGGCTAAAATCTCATTCCTTCTGTGGTGTTGCTCACAAAACCAGTTCGGAATAGAAATAATGTTTGTTGACTAGATCTGGACAATCATTGTTGCATGACTATTCTGCTATGATCATAATTTGCAACTCAAAGTATATTTTTGGTGCCACCACAAAGCTGTAGTTGTCTGCTTGGGGGTAATAAATGTGGGCTCTGAAGCACAGTATGACTCCAGGACTAGCAATGCCCATCTGAAGACTCTTAATCTCAGTGTTGGGGGGGTTGAGCCCTGTGTATTATTATTGTATTGCAGGGTGCTAGGCTAGATGACCCTCCATCTCTACAAGTCTGTGATTCTGTGAAAATTAAGATCTGCAGCAGTAGTTTTGTACTGCTAGAGGACTCAGCTGTTTGAACACAGGAAAAGGATTGGTTCCATTTCCTTTGTCATTCCTGCTTCAACCAATCTTTTTTAAAGACAAAGCTGGGAGATTGGCGCAAAGGCATGATGATCTTTTATGCAAGAGAACTAAACTTGGAACTGAAACAAAATTCTAAAGCAGAGACCTGGCCTGAGTCTGTACTTGAATCTCTACTCAGCCCCCATCTACTCTGTCCTCAATTGCCCCTCCAATTCTCTTGTAAAACAAAAACAGGATTTCATATAAAATGTCTCAATCTTCAAATCACCAGGAAATGGCATTCCAAGATGCAAAACTTTACAGGATTTGAGCAATCATCTGGTAATCAGTTTCTGGATAACTGGGTGTTGATTAAGTGGGGCTGTACTAAGTATCCACCCACTATTGTGAGAAAATAACTGTGCAAAAAGTCAGCAAATGGAAGAACCTACTGTTAGAAAAAAAGTATTCCTCTCAATGAAGAAGAGTTAGCTTTCTTAATATTTAATAACCTGCTAGACATGGGAATAAATCATGAGGAATTAAACACATATTTCATAATAACTACATAGGAAACAAGGAATGCACTATCTGTATTGGTAGAACTTTCATACGGTAGAATAGAAATTGAATTGTGATAGTATAAAGCCTTTACCAAATGATCTGATTTAATCTACTTTTGTTCAAATGGCTAATTTGCTAGACTACCTAGCTTTGCTGGCTCATCACTATGCTGGCCTCTGCTTCATTTGTGCTTTTTGACAAAGCACTCAATAAATTGATGCTGCTATGGGCTTTAGGATGGGTGAATCTGGTAATCCTGCCAAGTGAAATGGAATCTTTGTAGGTTTCTCAACTGGAGTTACTACCAATATGGAGATGCATCCAGATTCATTATCAGCTAAAAAGATAATTAAGAGAATGCAAGCAGCCCAGCTTGGAGGAATGGAACTGCATAAAGGAGCTAAAAACAAAAAGGCATAAACTAAGATTAATGCCAGTGAAATAATAGATTGGAAGCAGTTTTCCATTTGCCAAAAGATGGTCAAACCTTCCTAGAAAAACACCCTCAATATCTTGCTGTGGAGATGAGTGCAGGTTGGGACATCAGACTTATGAAAGGAATATCTAAACATGGTTACCACTTACCAGCCTATATGTCCAAGAGGGGGGAAATAGTTGCAATCTGATATAGAAGGCTCAGGATTCAAGCTCAAATACAAGATTTCTGAAGCACACTTCAGACCCCTGTACTAGCAAGCCAGGCTAAATAAGGGACTGAAATTAGTGCCAGCTTTAAGTTGCTTGGTCCCAGGAGTCTCAAATGTGGTGGAATCTCCTTGTTCACCCATGGCCTGGGTACTCAACATGAGACAAAGGTCTTAATTGTAGCAGTTTCTTTCTGCTCATCATCACCATCTACCACCATTTAATGCCTCTAGACAACAGCACTTCCTTGAGCTATTTGTGTACAAGAAGCACCAGATCATCAGTCCCTACACTCCTATCTTTCCCTTAACAAATTGCTGTGACTAATCTCGGCTTTGGATTCGGGCCTCATGTCAGAGGGTACCTGCCAGGGCTGTCAGCCATGAAGGAGTCACTCTACTGTCTTTGCCTGTTTACCTTCCCCCTCTGGGCAGGGACAAGAGCAGTGCCAGATTTACATATAAGCTAAACAAGCTATAGCTTAGGGCCCCACTCTCTTGCCCCCCCCCGAAATTTCACTACTAATATATTTCTTCTTAATTTTATTTCAGTTCAACAATTACTTTGATAAAAGACATGTTTTGTTATGTGCAAATGGCTTTAGATACCTAATAGGTCCATAAATTACCATATAGCATATATTCAACACAAAAAACAGCGACAATCTGTTGTTGACAAAGGACAGCTGGGCATATAAAGGGCCCCATTACCTTAGGGCCTCATCAAACCTAAATCTTAGGGCCTCATCAAACCTAAATCTGGCCCTGGACAAGAGTGAGGAGAAACAGCAGAATCCCTCAAATGCTGGGCACTCTCCCTTTAGGTAGTTGTTTGGATTTGGCCCAGAGAGAAAGGCAGGGAACAACACTGAAAAAGACAGGGCGCTACAAAACCTGGAGCTAGAACTGTTTGGATGAGTTGTCCAGTATTAATTACACTGTGTAAGTTGTAATGATCAATAAAGTTAGGCCATATCTGTGGCACTATTATAACAGCTTGGGAGTGGCTGGGGAAACCATCCAGATGGGTGGGATATACATGAATAAAAAAAAATTATTATTAATTTGTTAAGGGTGCTGAAAGTTGTTAGGAGACTCCTATTAGCCTCACAGTGTAACAACTCCCAAAGTTTCCTGGGAAGAAGATTGATTGTTAAATCACTCTGGTGACAGTACCTCTGAGAAGGGAATAAGGGATTTCCTAACAACTCTCAGTATCCTTAACATGAAACTTCCCAGAATTCTTTGGGGGAAGCTATGACTGTTAAAGAGGTATAATAGTGCTTTAAATGTATGGTTCGGATGTGGCCTTAGGAAACAGCAAGAAAACGAAATCCTTTGTAACGAAACCTATCTTGGGGTCTTCTCATCTTTCGTCTTTAACTGGCTTTCATTTGTATATGAACATTAAGTATTTCCCACAGAAACATACCACTGCATAATAATATGTTAAATTGTTTTTTTCATTTACTCAGCGAGGGACAGCATGCAGACAAGAAGTAAAGATTAAGTAAAAACAATTTAAAAAATGAAACTCCTCTACTGTATAGTAATTACAATAATTAAAAGTGACAGCATAGATCCCAGCTTGAGCCATGATTTTTTTTTTTCCTTCTTGGAAACACCAACCAAGACAGGCATTCATTCAAGTAAAATATATTTCATTCATTTTGAGTAAATGTTAATACCTCTCTCTGTGTTAATTGCACTTCCTATATAGACTGGAGAGAAAAATGTCTTTGATATGCCCATGATCCAGCAGACTGTCCCTGACCAAATGTTCTAGCATAGTTCCATAGGTTTTTTTTCACTGGAGTAAGTTCATTCAGTCTTCCTACATTCATCCTTCTATTTTACATTAACTCAGTCCTGGTTCCTTTCATAAACTAATACAACAGTCTTACACAACACAAAAGGAACATAAGATGCTGTAGGGCACAGCCAGATGGGAGAATTCCCAGATGCCCTGTTCCACATTTGAGGCCAAAATAGGAAGCAGCACCAGGGAAAATAATCAAATCAAATCCTGGTTGAAGAAGCCAAGACATGCACAAGCTCCTTGCACCTTTTCCACAAACCAGAAAGCCACAGTTAACCATAGTTTCCTGTTACAAGTGAATTTGGAACTATGATTATTGCCTTCCACACAGGCCAACATCAAACCATGGCTTCATATTCAGGATTGTTTGGAAGCTACAGTTAACCACGGTTAACTATTAACCACAATTTCCTAGTATGCATATAATGGTAGGCTATAATTAACTGTGGCTTTCTGGCACTGAGCTCATGGCAAATGAATGAAAAATATGGTTATATCAAGCTAATATAGGTAGGTTGCGTGCTTTAAGCATTTATATGCAAGGATCCTGACTTAAATTGGAATAGTGGACTAAGATACTTTTGCCTATACAATGGTACCTCAGGTTACATACGCTTCAGGTTACATACGCTTCAGGTTACATATGCTTCAGGTTACAGACTCCGCTAACTCAGAAATAGTGCTTCAGGTTAAGAAATTTGCTTCAGGATGAGAACAGAAATCGGGCTTCGGTGGTGTGGCAGCAGCAGGAGGCCCCATTAGCTAAAGTGGTGCTTCAGGTTAAGAACAGTTTCAGGTTAAGTACGGACCTCCGGAATGAATTAAGTACTTAACCCGAGGTACCACTGTATGTCTGAAACCTGGAGCAGTCTACCAAAAGGCAAGTTCTTCTGTATACATGTAGGAGCTTTGTGGACTGCAACTCTTATTTCTACTGAACTCCGCAAGTCCATAGCCACACCTCCTCCTCCTCCTCCTCAATATTATAGATTATATTATAGATTGGATCCAGACTCAATTTGTCACACTTGAGTTCTTTTAAAATTAGCGAGACAAGTTTGTGATGACCCACTTAAGCTCTTTGATACCCTGCTGTGGGTCAAACACGGGAGCTACACTTTTCACAGTTTTCCTCTAAAGTTCAAATATTTTTCTTTAGCGGAAGTCATTCTTTAGCAGACACATAGATTCCTTCAGAATTGAATGCATGCAAAATGCCTCAATTAGGCACATTTTGTTACCTTTTTGAAAAAAGTATCAGGATGCAAACATGTCTGAGACCTTTAGTCTCTGACATGGATGCCCAGGTTCCAAATGTTAAATACATGAACACCGACTATAACTATTAATTGCATGAAGAGGGGAAAGGAGTCTGCATAAGCTCAACAAGCAGTCAAAAGAATAAAGAGCTCCAGACGATGCAAGTTATGAGAGATTCAATGTATGAGGCCTAATACTGGACTCTGGAAGGGACTCAGATAATTAAAACTTGGGCTGGTTCTAGATCTACTGTAGACTGATACATGAAAGTGAATCCCCAAACACTCTGAAGCATATTATCATCCTATAAAACAGATTTTATTCTACCACATTATGTCCACTTAGTCTAGGAATCAACAGTTTCTGAAGAGTATACTAGCAGAAGAGCCCCTTTAGTAGGAGATAAATGCTCCCAGGACAAACTGAGCCAGGAATCACCAAAGTTTAGCTCCAGAGCCTGATTTTGGTATTATGAAAACATAAAAGAAAAGTAAATGACTTTTCCCTCTCCACTGCGCAATCACATCTAATTTCTTCATATGTGAGATTAAAGAACTTTCCAAATCAAACATTGTAACTTTGGGTTGAGCCAGTGTGGTGTAGTGGTTAGGAGCAATGGACTTGTAATCTGGTGAACCGGGTTCGATTCCCCACTCCTCCACATGCAGCTGCTGGGTGACATTGGGCTAGTCACACTTCTCTGAAGTCTCTCAGCCCCACTCACCTCACAGAGTGTTTGTTGTGGGGGAGGAAGGGAAAGGAGAATGTTAACTGCTTTGAGACTCCTTCGGGTAGTGATAAAGCAGGATATCAAATCCAAACTCGTCCTCCTCCTCCTCCTCCTCCTCCTCTTCTTCTTCTTCTTGCTGTAAACTTCCATGCAGAAAAGTAGTTTTGCTTATAGAATAATAGCTTTCTTCCTTCTTGAAAATACTGGAGGACATATCATTTCTTCCTCTTCTTGCATGTATCCAAACTTTGGGGCTTTGGTTTGATCATGATCACTACACCTCTTCACGAACGGAAGGAGATTTTGGATTGTCTCCTTTTTGATTCATCTAAGTGCCACAGTGTCTTCTTTTCCAAGTTTCCCATCTGGCATATCTATCCATCTTTGGTCTCACTGTGTTCCCTTCTTTGTCATCTGTCATGCTTCTGTTCTGTACACAGCTCTGAAATTCGAGCTGTAAAGATCAGATTCCCCCTTCTCCTACTGTAAGAGTGAGGTGTGAACAGATGGACAAGCTTCTGCTGCCTTCTGGATATGCTTGGAAAAGGACAAGGGCTGAGAAGCAGAGAAATCTGGCAGCTTCTCACTGCTCCTGCCAACATAACAACATGGAAGCACCATCTCTGACAAAACACCAATGGTGGACATTTAGACAGAAAAACATCCATGTCAAAAATAGCAGCAGCAATCTGCATAGTCATTCCAACAGAAACACTCGCACCAACCAGCTACCTCTATTTTCTTGACTCGTCTCATGTTTCTTGTAAAGACAGAAATGGCCATTCAATTGATGAGCTACATCTCATGACAATACGCAAGGATGGATGGTTTCCAAAACAAATGACAGACACTGAAAACTTAATAATCAAAGCATGCATCAGCATCAGCATCATACACAAACCCTTTAAACACCAAGCCAGAAGAAAGAAGCACTGTTTTAGATATAAACATTGCATTGTCATAGTGGATCACCTTCATAAGTAGATGATTAAATTATTATTCTAGTATTTAATTCAATCAGACTGAAGAAATAAGAGTGCAGCCCATACAAATAGCATGTTTGTACTCCCCTGGGCTACAATACAGAACAATCAGTTCAAAAATAATTGGGGAAATTTGTGCTGTGTTTAGAAAAGAATTCATTTCATTCTTTCATTCAACAATTCCATGAAGAATCATTTGCTTAATGGTATTTCTAATACGCTATATATTTATTCAAACTACTACTTAGTGTATGAGGAAGGAAAACAATTACCATGGATGTGAATCCTAATAAAATATAACCAAAGGTAAGCTAGTATATCATTTGTCGATTTTGCAAATTGCACTTAAAGCATCCTTTTGTTCCTTACTTATTCAACTAGTTAAAATGCATTGTATCACTGCTAAATCAAACATTTAAAAATGCATTTGGGAGATATTAAGAAAATGAAATATGCACCCATATCTTTTTTAATATTTTAGAATTAAAATGTTTTAAGGTATTTTAAATGCTATCTGATCACCCATAAAGCATAGGTTTGTACCAGTTCCTACAACTCAGCAGCTTGTGGTACAGACATTAGCAACTGATAATGCTTCTCGCCATGCCTTGAAAAAGTCACATGCTGATTCTGAATGGGCAAAGCATACAGAGTCAAAGCAGAACAACAGATTCTGCCTGCAGGAGGCTGCTGTGCTCTTCCTCCAGAGCCTACCATCCAGGCAATTCTGCTATATGCATGTACTCTTGAGAACCAGACTCTTCATTATATAGGAACACAGGAAACAGAGGAAGACCAATGATTCATCCAACTCAGTACTTCTATCACTGACCAACAGTGTTCCCGGGTTTCAGGCAGAAGTCTTTCCCAGAAGGATATACAATACTTTCCCATGGGTTGGACCTGGGCTGTTTTGCATGGAAACCATGTGCTCTGCTACTGAGCTACTGCCATCTTTTTTTCTATGCTATGGGATGTTCAACAAAATAAAGAAGACCAGCTTGTAAGACTGCATGGATCTCCACGTGGACCCGTAGCTCCATGGAGCTTTGGACTGTGTTCACATTCTGTGAAAAGATCAATGGCACATTAAGCACTTAAACAATTTAGGAATGATACATTCCCTGCACCAAAGACTGTCAATCAGTGTTGACAAGGGGAGAAAGCGAAGATTAGCAGATAAGATGCAGTACAGTCATGCATTAATTGTGGACAAGTTAAGGTGACACTAGGGTAGTTCAAGAAAGCAAATACTATTGGAAGGGATTTAGAGGACAGTAAGACAGTAATAAAATGATGTTTTATCTGTAGATCCAACTCAGAAAATGCTCTCCACATTCATTCACAGAAATACAATTATTGGAGTAACCCATCATTAGCCTCTATATTAGTTCTGACCAGCTGGCAGAAATGGCAGAAGGTTGTTATTGCAGTAGCAAAATTGTAGCACATTTTCAGACATAAACACAGCAATTCCTATGCCTCACCCTCTGCCTTTAAGTGCTGGCACAGCAGGTTGCAGGATGAGGTCATTAAATATTCTCTCTCTAATTCTGAAACCATTATCTAGTAAAACTGTTAACAGTAGTAAAAGTCAAGACGAAGCTTATTTTTAGTTGACATTACCTTTCATTGTAAATGTTTGCTGTAGTCTCAAACTTTTATTTCCTTTTTACTAAAAAAAACAAAAAACCTGAAAATTACTTTGTATTGCATATAACATTTAAAAGGCATTTTATAATTAATTTTCCCAAACAAATATTTTTAAGATAGGATTGTTTCAAAGGTAAGTGAAAACTACATGCAAGAATAACAAGGACTTTGTATTTATGGTCTTTCAAGGGACCAAAAAAAACCCCAACACATTTTAATTGGTGGAAGTAGTAAAATAATAATCCTGATTATGAGTTTCTATAAATGCCATTCTAGCTCTGATTAAATGTCACAGGCATAGACTTGTTATTTAAAAACCAGTGAGGCATAATTTGATAGCTATAATGAAACTTCCCAAAGATTTGTCTCTGAAACACTGTTCTCTGCACATCAAAGAGCCTTCGTGGCATAAAGCTCCATCATGTTACTTCTACAATTTGCAGGAGAGGAGGGGGAGGGAATGGGCCAAATTGTTCACTTAAATAGGTATAATGGGAATGTGGAATGAATAAATCCATGCAGACTTTTGCATGAATTGGAGGGGGGTAGATCACGCACCCCATCGTGCATCTCAATTGACATTTAACTTATCTGACCACTGGATCACCAAGTTCAAGATTCATTTGGGCATTTATTTTATTATTATATATTTTAGAAATTTAAGCCCTGCTACTGCAAATAAGGTGGGACATGGGTGACGCTGTGGTCTAAACCACAGAGCGTAGGGCTTGCCGATCAGAAGGTTGGCGGTTCGAATCCCCGTGACAGGGTGGGCTCCCATTGTTCGGTCCCAGCTCCTGCCCACCTAGCAGTTCGAAAGCACTTCAAGTGCAAGTAGATAAATAGGTACTGCTCCAGCAGGAAGGTAAACAGCGTTTCCATGCACTGCTCTGGTTCGCCGGAAGCGGCTTAGTCATGCTGGCTACATGACCCGGAAAGCTGTCTGTGGACAAACGCCAGCTCCCTCAGCCAGTAAAGCGAGATGAGCGCCGCAACCCCAGAGTCGTCCGCAACTAGACCTAATGGTCAGGGGTACTTTTACTACAAATACAGAGGCTTACCTACTTGTGGGGGCAAACTACCACCTGGTATATTGATTGCCAGTCTGCTCCCAAGCCAAGATCAGTGTTTGGGCATTGACATCTAAGTTCCTAAAAGGCTCAGAACCAGATTACTTGAGAGACTGCTTTATCCCTTATATACCCAGTAGATCACTGCACTCTGTAGCACCGTTTCTCCTTAAAGTTCCCAAAAGAGCATAAGTCCATTCCACAGTAACTTGGAGCAGGGCTTTCAGTGTGGCTGCCCCAGTTCTGTGGAACAACATTTCTGCTGAGATATGACACAGGAACCTGCTATTTGTACTTGCCAGAAACAGCCGAACACAGTTCTGTTTCAGAAAGCTTTTTCAGCTGGGTAAAAATATCACTATTTGGTACTTTACTCTGTATAAGTTTTCAATCTATCACCAGTTGTTCTTTGTAGCTTTTAAGAAACTTTAAAGTTGTGTTCGTGGTATGTTTCTGAATCACCTTAAGACTCGTATGGAATGTGATTCATAAATTGATTAAGTAAATTATAGAACTTGTCCTATTGAAGACTCCAATCTGCATTAACCACTAAAGGCTCCTGGCAACAAACAGGAAGTCTGCACTAGGCATAGGCTAGAGCAGTGTTTCCCAACCTTGGGTCTCCAGCTGTTTTTGGACTACAACTCCCATCATCCCTTGCTAGCAAGACCAAAGGTCAGGGATGATGGGAATTGTAGTCCAACAGCAGCTGGAGACCCAAGGTTGGGAAACACTGGGCTAGAGGGCAAACCTAAGTTTTGTGACTATGCAATGTAGGAAGCAGCTATCAGTTTTCAGTATTCAGGTACAACCAGCTGTATAGAAGCAGGATGGACTAAAGATACAGAACACAGTGGGTGGTGATTGTTCTTTTACCTCTGCAGTGTGGAGTGGGATAAGCTTGCAGATACCGCATTCAAACCTTTGCCGTTTAAGACCTTGATTAGATTCTAAGTGCTGACTTAACTGCAAACTGATTCATTTAACTTTGGTAGCTATCGCCCACACAATCTATTCTCCCCTAGATGTAACAGTGCTGGCGGTGTTGCTATTCCCATTAGTTCCATTACAGCACATTGAAGATACAAATGTTTGAAAGAGGCAATTTGGCGTACACGAATCAACAAGTAATAATGAATTATTCCAATCATTATTCCCCCCCCCCAATCATTTCTGCAAAATGATGTTGTCAAGAATGCCAGTAACAAATAATTATCTGCTTTTTCACATGGAGGGGGTACCTACTGGTGACTGGCAAAGAAGGCCTACAGCCAAAGTGATTGTGAGACTCACATACAGAGTGAAATAAGGTGTACTTGTGTGTTTCTGGAAGAAATTTCTGCTGAGAGAGAGAGAGAGAGAGAGAAATTTAACCCATTAACTTATGTAAAGTAGTTTGGAATAGAGTTGTACTATGATACTCTAGATGTGTTTAAATTTATTCAATGAAATGTGCTGCTCATGTAAAATTTGTAGCAATGCACATAAACACATTTAATA
The DNA here is from genome assembly GCF_964252035.2 of Podarcis erhardii. NCBI lineage: Eukaryota > Metazoa > Chordata > Lepidosauria > Squamata > Lacertidae > Podarcis > Podarcis erhardii. Next base: position 53,178,870 of record NC_138500.1, read on the forward strand.
AATGAAATGCATTAAAAATAATGCTCATCACCGGAGTGGTGATGAATAACTGTGCATCAATGGGCAGCCTGGGCACTGGTTCTAGAAAGTATTCTTATGCGTTTTGGACTCTGTAAATGTAGGGTTGTTTTAACAGTGATAGCAGTGATTTTTTTTACTCAGGAAATTGGGTTTTTTTTTAATAAAAAAACACAACCGTAATACTAGTTTTGTAGAGTCAAGGGGGAATTTTAGACGTGTGTTTTCAGGACAAACTACTTCTGAAGTTTCTAAAGTGAGTTGTGATATGGTTTAGTGGTCTGCTCATCAAAGAAAAAGTCCTACCAGGCACATACAAGTCCTTGGACTCAACCAAAGCATCTCTTTCAGTTTGCAATACTACACTAAGTGTATCAATTGGCACAATAAGTATGTAAAGCTACATATGTGGCTAGAGCTGAGCACCGGCTGCATGTATTTAACAGCTAAATCTATGGCAATCTGGTTAACAGACCAGGGCTAATTATTTCATTTCTAGGCAAAGTTATGAAACCTGTTGGTTTTTAAAGTACATACGGAAAAACAAATGGATATACAGTGGTACCTCGGGTTAAGTACTTAATTCGTTCCGGAGGTCCGTTCTTAACCTAAAACTGTTCTTAACCTGAAGCACCACTTTAGCTAATAGGACCTCCTGCTGCTGCCGCGCCGCTGGAGCACGATTTCTGTTCTCATCCTGAAGCAAAGTTCTTAACCTGACGTACCACTGTAATAGGGTTGTTCAACAGTGGAATGGTCTCCCTTGGGAGGCTGTGGACTCTCCCTCCTTGGAGGTTTTTAAAGCAGGGCAGTTGGGGGCTCTGTACTTCAGTCATTCCGATCCTACTTCCAGGGCCATTTCCAGAAAGTAGCCATGAGATGAATGTGGGCCAATAAAAGGAACCAGAATCCTGAAATGGCATGGGTGTCATGTCCAGGAAGTTGGAGAGTAGTATTTGCTGCTCTGCCTTAGGCAGCAAAGTGTCTTCTACGCCATCTTTAATACTGTAATCCAGAGATGGCTAACTCACAGCTCAAACCCCACAAACATGTACTGTGGTACCTCAGGTTAAGAACTTAATTCGTTCTGGAGGTCCGTTCTTAACCTGAAACTGTTCTTAACCTGAGGCACCACTTTAGCTAATGGGGCCTCCCGCTGCCACCGTGCGATTTCTGTTCTCATCCTGAAGCAAAGTTCTTAACCCGAGGTACTATTTCTGGGTTAGCGGAGTCCGTAACCTGAAGCGTCTGTAACCCAAGGTACCACTGTACTTTCGTTTCCTCCTGTGAACCTACATTGTTTTTAGAAACAGCAGCAAAAAATTGGGGAGTCAGCCACAGCGTTGGTGGGGATGTGATTTGCCCCATCCCTGGTCATCATACTGAACTTTTGATGAGTGGAGAGGAGGCAAAAACAACATTCATTCCTCTGTTTACTTGGGTGGACCAGCTGAGAAGGAGAATTGTGTGCATGCATGTGTCTACCTGCATGTGTCAAGTATGTGAGAAGGGGACTTCTGCAAATATTTATTGCTGGCAGCAGAAAGTTGCCCCCCCCAAGCTTTTTCACCCCCTTACCTCTCCTACTATAATCTGTCAGACTGTGTTCTGTATTTTATCGGGTGTAACATTACTACTACCAATGGTTCTTCCAGGGATGGAGAGGTGGGGAATCTTAAAAGAAAAGTAGGTTTTGTTTTGTAATGTATCTGCTTTCAGGAAAATGAGATAAACTCTCAATGCTAGAGCAAGCGAAAGGTGCTTCCATTCCCTTAGTAGGTTAACCATGTCCATCAAATAATATTTGAAGGGCAATACACATGTCTGAAAACACAGAGTAAATAGGTATCTTAGGACTTCAGCCAATCACTTTACCTGCTGCTGTGTTTTACTATGTGCTTTCAAACAACACCATTTATATACTGCATAAAGTACAGTGTGAACAAAATGGTGATCTGTCTTAGCTGTGAACAAAACAAAACAAAAGTTTTGTCCTGTGGATTAGAGATATTGAACAGTTTAGGTATATTTAAATAACCATGCCCAGATGACAGCTTCAGGTTTGGAAATATAATTTGTTTTGCCAATCGTGTACAAAGAATAAACTAAACATGCAATGTTATTAATGAAGTGCTCAGCTGAGCAAAAGCTATAATTAAAAATAAATACAAATCATTTTTCCCTGTAATTAGATATGGCTATATCTCTACAAGCTGCTAATTTATGAGCATGCAAAAATACCCCACTCCAGCTAATATAAAACACTGCAGAGACCAGAACCTCAATTTTCAAGCTTTTACAAAAAGCATTCTAATGATTAATATCCGCTTTGCCAATTATCACTTGTCAGTTCTAGTGTCCCACAACTGCCTTTGCAACTATACAGATGTCTTAAGTAAATGTAAAAACACTCATTTATGCTTATTGCTCCACTGTGAATCCATTGTATTATCCCTCCTAGACCAAGATATCTTTCAAAATTATTTTAGTAATTATAAAATAAATGCATCTTTTATGGATGTTTCCCCAAAGATTTAGAAGGGTCTTGGCAAGACTAAGAACAGCTAACTTTCTTTTCAGCGAGTCTTTGTTGATACAGTCACTGGAATAACCCAAATAACAAGCTCTACAAATCGATAGTTATTTTCTCTTCTGCATTTGTCTTGCTTTTGTTTTAACCTGCATCTACTGGTGTCTGTGCATATTATTTCTAAGACTGTGAATCTACCATATACATATGGGGGGGGGGGGAATGTTGTCCCAAAAGAATATCAGCTTGCCAAACACACCACAGAGACAAGGCCATGGAACAGATAAGCAACGATGCCCAGTAGATAAGAGTTTGGGATTGTATCTGGATAAGCAGAATTCCAAACTAGATTCATTGGCGATCTTCCACAAATGGTACTTAATCATCTGTAGAAACTGTTTCTGAGGAAACCATTGGAAGATATATGACAAATTTTGTAATATATTTATTTAAGCTATTTACTACATTTATATCCCCCCCTTTATTCCAAGGACATCATGACAGCATACATAACTCTCCCCTCCCCCCAATACATTTCACCCTCGCAACAACCCTATGAAATAGGTTAGACTGAGAGACCTTGACTGGGCTAAGTCATCCAGAGTGTTTCATCACTAGGCAGGGATTTGAGTCTGAGTCTCCTTTGTCTTAGCCCACCTAGTGTTTCCCCAACTTGGGTCTCCAGCATCTTTTGGACTACAACTCCCATCATCCTTAGCTTACAGGGCCAGTGGTCAAGGATGATGGGAATTGTAGTCCAAAAGTAGCTGGAGACCCAAGTTGTGGAAATGCTGGTCTAACCACTATACCTTGCTGATTCTCCTGCATGTATTGCAGCTTGCATGCTGCGTGGAACAAGCTTTGTGCGTGTCTAAAAAATAACTTATGCTGTTAAAAGCCACCTCAATCTCTGCACAGCGGTGCACGAGATTCCAGGTGTATTTGCCCACCACCAAGGTCTGTGTTTCTTTGGGGGAAATTAGGCACAATGGAGACTAGTGCACATCAGCAGCACCCCAAAACACTCGAGCTTAGCCTATGGCAGCATCACCAACACCCTTTTTTTACTCTGCAGCCTACCTTGGTCCCCAGGACAAATACAAGCACAGTTCCTTCTCTGCTTCCTAGTACCATCTCTGCTGTTCCTAAAAGCTGCCTTTATTCATTTGCATTATAATACCCAGTTCTTTGAAGATTTTAATAATAATAATAATAATAATAATAATAATAATAATAATAATAATAATAATTTATTACTTGTACTCCACACATCTGACAGGGTTGCCCCAGCCACTCTGGGTGGCTTCCAACAGAATAGAAAACACTTGTTGACTGACTAGGATTAAAGGCTGGTAAACACTTAGGAAGCTTAACTAGATTAATTAACCATTCACTAATTCTTGATGCTCAGAAGCAGGTCCACACACATATGCCAATACACATGGATTTTAGTTACATTCGCAAGGTCTGATACACAGTCTTTACACATAAATGCTAATTAAACACCTCAAACCTGTTACATTACCCCCCCTTCTAATACACACTGAGACTGCCTTATAACATACAAGTTCTAATTAAATCCTAATATTTACCAAACCTAAACATTTAGCACCATGGATCTATTACATTATATTTCCCCTTTTTTTCAGTCAGGCATTAATTAACTGTGAATGTCCATGTTCGCTAAGTGTCAAAATGCAACAATCACCTAATCAGGTGACAGCAAAAACTGCAAAAAAAAAAAAAAAAAAAAAATAGCAGGGGCAATTAGAATAAGATCTGTTCTTTGATTATTGATGTAAACCTCCAGAATGTATTTTGTATAGTTACGTTTTTACCTCTATCTTCAGTTCATTTTATGTTATTTTATTGCTATGGCTAGTGGCTGATGCAAATAAAGATTCTTCTGATTCTGCAACAATCACAAGATTTTGGACATTCACTGTAACATATAAATCAAGAATGAATTACCGTATTTTTTGCACCATAACACTCACTTTTTTCCTCCTAGAAAGTAAGGGGAAATGTCTGTGCATGTTATGGAGCGAATGCCTATGGGTGGGGGGGGGGGATCTGCTGCAGTCATGAGCAGAGGATCCATGGTTCCCCTTCCTTCCCTCCTCCGTGGTTTGCTTTGAAACAGCAAAGCGGGAGAAGAGCCGCTGAGTGGGGAGGAGAGAGGGACAGAGAGCCTGCTTCTTTAAAGAAGCAAAGCGGGAGAGGAGAGGAGCCGCTTACACAAGTGTAAGCGGCTCCTGTGCGGTTAGTTCCTTTAAAGCAAGCAGGCTCTCTGTCCCTCTCTCCTCCCCACTCAGCTCATTAAATAGCAGCAAAGTCTTTCAGCTCGCTAAGCCTGCTTGCTTTAAAGGAGCAAAGTGGGAGAGGAGAGGAGTCTTCTCCCCTTATACCACTCTTCTTCATTATTAGCAGCATCCTTCTCCACCCATCCCACATGTGCTTCTTCTCCCCTTAAACCCCTCTTCTGCATTATTAGCAGCATCCTTCTCCACACACCCCATGCGTGTTCTTTCTCCCCTTAAACCCCTCTTCTGCATTATTAGCAGCATCCTTCTCCACACACCCCACGCGTGTTCTTTCTCCCCTTAAACCCCTCTTCTGCATTATTAGCAGCATCCTTCTCCACACACCCCATGAGTGCTCCTTGTCCCTTGAGTGCTTTTCCTTCCCTCCCCACTTAAAACGTGGTTACAAAGCACGAATCCACATGGATTCTCAGGATTTTTGCACTGGGTCACCCCAAATTCACCGTCAGATCACATAGCATGTTCATGGCTACATCTTGCACCAAAAAAATCACGCACCCACTGTTGCCTCGGGCCACAGTGGTGCAAAAACGTGGTTACAAAGCATGGATCCACATGGATCCTCAGGATTTTTGCATTGGGTTACTCCAAACTCACTGTCAGATCACATGTCTGTGGCCACAGCATGAACCACAAAAATCATACATCCACTATTTTGTTTAGAATATTTTTTTCTTGTTTTCCTCCTCTAAAAACTATGTGCGTGTTATGGTCAGGTGCGTGTTATAGAGCGAAAAATACGGGTATGTGGCGTGAAAATATTAAGGGAAAACATAGGAAGCTGCCGTATACTGGTCCGTATTATAGACCAGTATAGTCTACATTGACTGACAGTGATATTCTACATTACATACAGACTGGATCTACACTATCTAAAAATTTTTTAAAAAACAAACGCTAAGAAAGAAAACATTATATAGCTCTCAATGCAATTTTCAATTGACTGCTGTACAGCGCACCCTGGTGTCACACTTTTATAACACATTAATAATGTTGTAAACAGTATAGATTAGTCCACAGAAACCATTCATGCATTTCAAAGGGTTATTTCTTAATTCAGATATTTACTTGAAACTTCCAGAACGTGATGTCAGTGGAATTCAGATTTGGCACTGTACTCTATCAACTCTAAGTAGAATCCCTTTTCATCAGGAAAAAATCAACAGAGGAACAATCTCCTGCACCGAATCAATTGAACAGGCATGTCCTTCATAGGTGTGGAGCACTTCAGAAGCATAGCGATCATGTTGATCTATACATGAAGTTATTCAATACAGGACTATTTCTAAATCACTGTATATTTCATACACAAAACATACATTACTGCTGATAGGAAAACAACAACTGAGTATCTGGGATTTGAAGCCAGCCAAACATTAAGAATGCTGCCAATATAAATAGCACTCTAAATGAGAGCAATCATATACATGCAATTCAGGCAAATGATTAACTGAGATGAATGAAATGAATGAATGGGTAGGAGCAGCCCTGCATATCTCCCACTGGATATTTTGCTACCTCTGGCACAATGGCAACACACTCCAAAATTGCTACTGTACATAGCTCTGTCTCTTCTATTACCTCTCCAAGCAATATTGTTAAAGAGTGGTTGCAGTAACAGATCTATTCAAAGATCAACAAAAGCAGGCAATTCTGTTCAAATAACCCAATACATTTTGAGTCACAGATGGTTCTTCACCAGGGGAATCTATAATTAAGAGATAAATAACCCTTAGCGCGCACACATACGCACACACATTTCCAGCATCTGAAATACCACCATCTAAAAAAATATGAAGATAAATCAGACTGGCTTGATGACAAACTCAGCAGCCAAAAACAACTGTGTAACTGTTGGCTGAGGTTATCAAAGGCAAAATTACAAGACTTTGTTTTTTAAAAGTAGGAAGGGATACTGGTAGCTTAAAAATCCAAAAGTGTTGATGGAAAATGCATGGTTACTACAGTTCTGGCAGGTTTAAAATAAATAAATAATGGTAGCCATTCTGACACATTTATCATATAAATTCTTAGAGCTGTGAGAAACATACCTCTAGAACAGGGTTTCCCAAACTGGGGTCTCCAGCTGTTTTTGGACTACAAATCCCATCATCCTTAGCTAGCAGGAACAGTGGTCACGGATGAGGGGAATTGTATTCCAACAACAGCTGGGTACCCATGTTTGTGAAACCCTGTTCTATGTCTCTGGAATGACTCAGGTGCACTTTGCTCCTATATAGGAAAAACACAGGAGAAAGGAGTGGGATTGTGGAGAGTAGTCCCACCCTGATGTTGTGCCTTCATCCCCTGACATCTGTGCAGACGGCACAAACATCTGTTAAACCTATAGCTGTTTGCAGGAAGGCTTCCCTGGAATCTGCAACCGTGGTCACTGATTTTTTTACCATACTTCCCATTAAGAAGGTTTTTATTTGAATTTATTTGGTTATGTTTTTATTATCCTGTCAGCACCACCACATATATTCTCTAAATTTATGTAATTGCTCTGAACTGTTCTGCTAAACAAGGCGTTGTTGATCAATTAATATAGTTCTATAATAAATACTTACCATCTCCCCATCTCATGGAAAACAGCTGTAGGTTCACAATAATTTTACAAATCCAAAATAGTCATTAAGCCTAACTGGTGTCATAGTACCCAGACTTAAAATGCACTTGGCTCCCCCCAGCCATAAAACTATTGTGGGTTTCTTTACAGCATTTCTTCATGGTACTACTGTGCTACAGGATTTAACCATCAAATACTGTACTACTGGTGGTTCAATGTTTTGCTGTTTACTGCTGCCACTATGTGTTACCTTCTAGATGTTCAATTCTTTTCCCCATTTCAAACCTATTTTTACTAGACCTTTACAAAAAATAAACTAATAAATTGGTATTGAATGTAATCAAATATCTGGTAACATATTCTGCCCCATCTTGATGGAGCATAACAGGATTTTAAAATGTTGTGCTTATTCAAACTGGGTGGAAAGCCTGAGAAAAAATTACAAGGGTTTGAACTGAACAGAGGGAATTCACTAACATCTATTAATAATTAATAAAACTCCCATCATCCCTGAGCTCTGGCCTTGCTAGCTAGGGGTGGTGGGAGTTGTAGTTCAACAACATCTGGGGACCCACAGGTTGAGAAAGGTTGGTCTAACACATTCACTGCCACACCTGCAGATTTAAAGGAGAAGTAGAGCTGTGTGTCATTAGCATATTGCTGACAACAAGCTCCAAAACACCAGCTGACCCCATCAGCATTTTCATGTAGATGTTAAACAGCATAGGAGATAAAATTGAACCCTGGGGAACTCCACAACCCCATTGGGGCTGAAGAGCGGCACCCCCTGGAAACAAGCATCCAATGAGGACCAGACAGTTAATATAGAAAACAGTGCACAGAACAGAGTATGGTTATATTCTTTTTTAAAAAGCAAAAACAAAAAACCCCAAAGCTAATAACTAAAAATTCCTATAGTACTTTCTAACCTATTTTTAGAAGGATAGTCTCAAATGTCCTTAGGTATAATAGGCTTCTTGTGACATAAGAACTTTTCAGAATGTTTGCCTCTAACGACCCAAAGACTGAGAGTTTATCCTGTCTTAGTTCCATACAAAACATTTTAAGCCTTTGGCTTTCCCTCAGGCAACATCTAGCCCAGAGAGCTGAAGGGGGGAAAATTAGGATTGCGATACTGGCTCAAAAAGTGAAGTATTGTAATTATTCTCTTACTGTAAACTGTTTCAAGTACAAGCAAAGTCAAGGGAAAGGAGTATTAAATATAGCCGAATTACTTTTACTTTATACAGGTAAAATCATGCACCCATCCCATTGTACAAGGATCAATCCAGTTTGCTTAATTGACATTGAACCTCAGTGCCAGTTCTTCTCTCCATAAATATAAGAGACCCCCTCTGGAAATGTAAATATAGCAATTTCAGAAGTGATATACACAATATTCAGAATGAGGCATTAGAGACAGAATAATTATGGATAATATATACTTCACCAAAATACAAACCCCCACCATAACATTCCTACAATACAGTATATGCTTCAGAAAGGGGTTTAGGGTAGCCCTCTCTATCAGATAATGTAGAATTTTTGGACACAGAGAAGCATTCAAAAATACAACCCTATGCCTGCAATCTGAAGTGGTACCGTTCAAAATGCTTTCACCTCATTTGACAAAGAAAGGCTCTTGGGAGCACAAAGATTATAATGAATGTGTGGAAAAGTGAGGCCATCAATCCTCTTTTCCTAGTGCTACTGTTTCTTTTCTCTCACGGATTACAGTTTTCCTACAATGAGATTATCAATGTAAAAACAAACCAACCCATAATATATGATGAAGCTGTGAGTGAGACTATCCAACGTCCAGGCTAAGAGGTGAACTTGAGCGTGGCACTTCCCTTGAGGGAGGAGCACATTAAATAAATGGTAAGACGATACTTGGCAGGGAAGGGATAACAGGGGGTTATTGGCACTGTCTTGAGCTGGGATGAAGCCTTCCCTCTGTCTCAAGGGATTTTAATAAAAGAGAACAGCTGATTCAAAGAAAGGGAAGCACTGATAAAAAAGAAGCTGTTCATGCAGAAGCCCTCCTATACTGCAATTAAGGATGGAAGACCTGAACTGCCATGTTACTTGCCCATAATATTCTGCTACTTCCTACAAATAGAAAAATTCGTGTCTAGGCTGCCGTATCAAAATCCTAATTTACTACTATTAAACCCCTTTCATCTGATAGTATCAGCACTCATGATACTCTTCCCCTCATTCTGCATTAACACTCCCCTTTTTGTTCTTATGTGCTTGCCTCACTCACATAGAGCTGGTTTGCACGTCATCCTAAGCCTATCTATGACTCAGTGAACATGTACAAGCGTGAGAGTTCCTACAAAGGAGATTTCGACAACTACATGCCTCCCCCTAACTTCTGCGGCGAGCTGAGCTGTGTTTTGGCTTAGCGTGTCATCCAAACTTTGGGTTCTAGGTTTCTCTTGGTTTGTCTCCAGACAAAGCATGCGCTGTAAACTCATGCTGTTTCAAAAGGTTCATATATAGTGCTTTCTCAGGATTTACTGGCATAAATAACCTCCTTGTTTTTCTGAGTCATCTGCAGATCAGAATCCCCTTCTCACATTATAAGGATGCTAACTATGATTTAAATGTACTGAGGAAACTACACATCACCAGTCCAGAACAGAATATACCGTATTTTTCGCTCTATAACACGCACCCGACCATAACACGCACATAGTTTTTAGAGAAGGAAAATCCGTAGGCATGCCACCCGTAGGCATTCCCTCCATAACATGCACAGACATTTCCCCTTACTTTTTAGGAGGAAAAAAGTGAGTGTTATGGTGCAAAAAATACGGTACTTACTAAACTAATGTGACTGAATATTTGGTTTTGCTCTTCATTCCCAATGCTGGTTGTTGTTTTCCTTCAGATTTCTCTCTCTAGTCCAGGCAGGTAATCAACACCCTTCTTCCCTTTTTTTTATCTGATAGTAACTTATGACAATTCTTACAGAAAAGCTTAAGTAACATAAATTACGGAATGCCTTTTTTTAGCTGAGTTTTCTTTGAGAGGCGGCTGTGTAAATACAGCTGTGTTTTGGGTCTCCTCACTACCTCTAAATGGGCCAATGTGAGATGAACTGCTTTTCTCATTAGCAGCAGGGAATGTTACATTCAGACTGCAACGTTTTTTAAATAAAGCTTTCTGACACTAAACGGAGTGGGTGGGAAGAGTTTTCTAGTGCCTTATGATTGCATTCCTTTCTGCCCAATCTAACTGGTTCTTAGCTCCAAAGATTAAAAACAATGTCCTCTTTTTATCCATTCCAGCTCAAATAAGAGATCCACACATCCCTTGAGAACCGAGGCATGAGTCATCAGTGACAGCAAGAAGCACATGCCTAATTAAGGCATACCAATCATTGTCTACAAGAGAGATAATTAGTCTGCAAAGGGTCACACTGTTCGAGAGTCCAGAACGTATCTGGGATTCTTTCTTTTTTTTAAGCAGCCAATGTTGCTGTCATAGTTAACAAAGGATGCATTTCAACATGGTAATATTACAGCTGCAAATTATTTTTAATGATGCTTGCAAAAAGCAACATATTGATACTGGTGTTGAGAAAAATAACATAGTTATACTAGATGTTTAAGGCAGAATAGTCTGAAGAACCACGGGTGTGAACTCTTGGTTTTTCCATCACAGCGTGGCTTGTGCTGTGTTTTATCAAGCTACTACTTTCTACCATTTATCAAAGTACTTAATTTTTTTACCTTGCTGATCTTTCAAAAAGAGCAAGGCCCAGTAAGTGGGTTCCCACTGTACTAACCATTGAAGTAAAGCTGAGATACAATGGCACTCAAGGCTAAATAGGCTAATACAGGGCTTCCAGAGTTTAGACTAATTTTCTGTCCATGATCACAATATATCATGGTGTTAATAAACAGAAACCATGCACCTGCAATATTTACTATACAGTGGTACCTCAGGTTACATATGCTTCAGGTTACATACACTTCAGGTTACAGACTCCGCTAACCCAGAAATAGTGCTTCAGGTTAAGAACTTTGCTTCAGGATGAGAACAGAAATCGTGCTCCGGCGGCGCAGCAGCAGCAGGAGGCCCCATTAGCTAAAGTAGTACCTCAGGTTAAGAACAGTTTCAGGTTAAGTATGGACCTCCAGAACGAATTAAGTACTTAACCCCAGGTACCACTGTATTTTAATATGCACCTTTATGTGCACATTTTGTTGTTGGGAGACTGGCACTGCAAAATTCAGAGAAGTGAAAATTTCAAAGGATAGATGTGTTTCAGTTCCTGTATTGGTTCATGTAGTGTGAATTTGGTGAGCTGAATTTCTCCCTCATTGATAGAATGAGTCCCAATAAACCCAATGGTCCTTCAATCCCAATATATATGCATATAATCAGACTGCACACCTTCCAACAAAGATATTCAGTTCACGGAGGAAAACAGCTATGAAGAAAGTAAGATTTAATGTCTGTTTTTTGATAACCAACATGTTTCTGACATGACCTGCTTTACGTTTCATGTGTCTTTATTCATTTTGTATTAATTTTGCTTAGTTCCTAACAAAAGCTTGCTATAACAAGCAAATATCTCTGCAGTTGGCCTTTACAGAACAGAACCTTGAACAGCTGCAAATAAAACACTTCCAAAGTAAGGTCTCCAGCTCTAGCAGAAATGCAGAAATACAAACATATTAAGTGCCTAATTCTAGTAAGCTTTCATTTTCTTAAGATATATGGCGCATAAAGAGATCTAGTGAGTTTGCTCTTTAATGTTTAAGTAGTACTGAAGCCAGCTATCATTATAATGGATTGGAACAGAGGCAGAGGGAAGACACATATTTTGCAATGCAAAACCTATCCTTTGCCCCAAATAATGGTGACCTTAGTGCTTGTGGCAAATGGAAACTTTTACCCTAACTGAACTGTGACCCAGACTGCAACCCACTTACTTTGTCACATAGACATGAAATAAGACCAAGCTATTAAGAGCCAACCCAGGGCTCAACTTCTGGATCTGAGTTCAATTTCTTGGTCATGCTAGAGCAGGAGTGAGCAACTTGCAGCCCTCAGCCAAATTTCATGTGGGTGTCAAAGAGAAAAATGAGGAAAGGGGTACAATGGGGACGATGTAAGTGAAAAGAGGTGGCAGAAAAGGAGAAAGAGCTCTGGCTCTCCCTGATTTTGTCACTGGTCCAGCACAAATGCTAGCATGTGTCCTCTAACAGATTATCCCTGTGAGGAAAGCAGTTGTAACCCCCCCCCCACAAGGCTCCCCAATTCACTGCTACGGGATGATAAAGAAATTAAACCCTGGAAGAGTTTGTGTTTATGTGCGCTTTGTGTTTGTAAAGTTAATAGAGTAGTACAATCCATCTACTTTAGTATAAAGTCATCTGTATACTGAATAACTCTGTATATTAAGCTAGAAATGTCTTAAATGCCAAACAGGAAGGAAATGAGCAGCTTGATCATTTCTCAGCGTGCCAGTAGCAGCTGGCAGGTAGCAGCAGCACAGAGCTCTTTTGCCAGAGGCATATTAGCTTTTAACAAGAAAGTTTGCAGTCTACACTCAGACATATATGTTCCTCCTGTATATAAACTTAACACTTTTACTGAGCATTAGGAGACGTGTGTAAGATGTCTCACTCATTAATAAATGAAGCACTCACACTATCAAAATTTCATTCTGGTATTTGCACCTTGGAAAGAGGAATGAAATTTGCTGCACGCACACATGCACGCACGCACACACACACACACCACAAAATTAAATGCAAAATATAAATTTAAGTTCAGCGAAGTTTCATCTTCAGCAATGAAATGCTGTTGGGGTCTCACGCTTAAGTGCACTATATGTTTCAGGTTACAAAATAATCACACATGTGTCAAGGGGGTGGAGGGGTAAGCAGGATTCTCCTTTCTGCATTTCATTTCACACAGAATGGAGCAAGAATGTGCTAATATTGTTAAATTTGTGACAACTGTGCATTTCTTTCTTAGTATAACACACACAAAATGTTATACCGCCAGTTTAGGGGGTAGCTAGATAGGAAGTTGTTGCATACTCGACACTCTGGTGCCTAGAAATTTAGTATGAAGAAAATGCTAGTTCTGAATCACCATTAGATCCGTAGTAGAGTGCCTGGTCTTGGACATACAGGTCACTAGCATTTCCTTTTAAGTGTTTTCAGGTTGAGTGAGAGGATAGTATGCTCTTGACACACTGACAACAAACCTTTTTGGCCAAACACACAACTTCTTTGTCCCTGTCTTCATATGCACAAGTAGACAAACCATGAAGTTCCTCCATTACCCACTGTTTCCCATTTTGCTTGAACCAGAAAACTAAGGTTAAAAGCTTTGAAATAAAGCAGGATATTAAACCATGGTTTGAAGCTGCCCTAATAACCTGGCTTGTTCCAAAGCTGTTACCATAGTAACCTGATTCAGACAAAAAATGGTAATTAATGGAAGACTTTGTGGATCTTTTGTTCACACCACAAAGAAAGGAGAGAAGTAGCTATGTGCAATGCCAAAATGATCTCCAAAAAGTCCTTTTCCATTACCAACACTTCATACAATGGCTAAATAATCATTTCACTATTGTTTCAAGTATATATGCAAAGCATGAGGCTGCTTGTTATTCTGCATGTTATTTCAGACCAAAATAACACATATTTAAACACCAGAATCTTGATTCTTATTAATAACGCAACTGAGGGCCACCTATGAAATTTATTGGCAGTGCCTTCAAGGAATTATTCTTTACACAATGAATAATGCATACAATGTGGTGATGGACACTAGTTTAGACTGAGAATTAGATATAATCAGGCAAGTAGTTCTACAAATAGTCAATGCACTTTGTCAAAGCACTTCATATAATTTTATTTATACACATAATTCCATAACTGACTGCATATGGTATGTAATTCTGCCTGCAACTAGCTCCAAATGGAAATTTCCTGTTCTCCAATGGATATGAAGCAAGTTAATCACCAAGGATTCTCACTTTCCTAACACCACAATTTTCTCTCCCCTTCTAAGCTCATCCCTTACTCTGGGCAAGAGATTGTAAACTGATGCTCTGCAATGTTACAAATAAGCCAATACTAAGAGAGTATCCAGTCCTACTGTAAAATAACAAGGTTACTTGAGTTCATTGCTCAGTAACTTTCTTTTCTTTAGATCAAATCTGAAAGAACCAATAATGAAGTTTACCTGAAGGCATTAGCAAGGATAAACTTGAAAGGTAACACTGACCCTAATAGAAGAAGTCTTGCCTTTGCCTAAGAGCTTTCTGTAGTGCTAACTTTGTATTTATAATTCTACTAAACTACTGCACTAGTGTCCAAGAAAATTTCCCCCCACCAAATCTTTAATACAGAAAAGAGGCCCATTTTTTAAGTCTTTTGTCACCAGCAGCACATCCAACAATTGGGACAGAAAGGTAATTCAGCTTCTGAAGCTAATGCCAGAGTTTTATTAACTAACCATTTGTGCAAATGTTCTTTTCTCTGCAAGCCTGAAGAGTACCTAATTTCATGGAACAGATTATATTTTGATTATGTTATTCTGTACCAGTGCTACTTTGGATTGCATATCTATTGGCCCCTTGCCACAAAAAAATGCATTAGAAAACCTCAAAACAACATAATGTTTCACTGACATGTTTAGCTCACACATTGTCTGATGATTTTATTTATACACATTAAGACACCGCAAGTTAGGAAGCTTTACATCTACATACAAAGGGGGGAGGTGTGTGTGTGTGTGTGTGTGTAGGGGTTGTAGCGGGGAGAGGAAGCCCCAATGCACAAGCAGAAGTTCAATGTGCGAGTGGACCCACACCACTTGATATCACCCAATACTACAGGCTTGGAGGCATTACAGCAGGGTTCAAATTGCTACTCAGTCATGAAGCTCAGTGAATAACCTTCAGCCAGCCATTATATTTCAGCTCAACTTACCCCAGTAGGTTACTCTGAGGATTAATCATTGGGGAGGATCATATCCGCTGCCCTGAGCATCTTGGAAGAAGGGTAGGACAAAAGCTTCATAAACACAGCTAAACCAATTGCAGTGCAGCCATTGGCCATGGCACCACCACCATGGCAAATCAAACCTCTTTTGAAGGTTTCTGCAGCATTTCAAGTGGAAGAGAACAACCGACAATAGAAATATGCTTTGGAAAGTCTACCGTGGATGCTTAAAGGATAATGCCAATAATTTGTCGTTTGCCTCCTCAATGCCCAGAGTAGTTTCAAAACTGTTTCTGAAATCCCTGTTTAGCTAGAAAGCGGCTGAACTGGGATGCAAAGCCCCCAAGCCATTTGAGTATAATCGTCAAATGGCTTGCTCCAAAGTAGTCCCACTGAAGTCAGAAAGATCAATGGAGCAAGAAGCTGGAAGATGTTGGTCTAAGGATCTTTCTTGTTAAGTTCCTTATTAAGTTGTGGCTCAAAGCATCCCTGGTCCAAAACTTGTCTCAGGCACTACATGGCCTTAAGCAAGCCATTATCTCACAGCCTCAGCCCCAGTGCTGTACAGGGATAATTGTGACCTACTTTAACGGATTGTTGCAGGATTACTGAAGTCATTTATTTAACTGCCTTCAGTGCCATGGGGTAGTGTGTGTGTGTGTGTGTGTGTGTGTGTGTGTGTGTAGAAACACACACATACCTAATAAAAATGGCTAAAGATATCTCCACTGTTTATGTATGTAGCATGTGCACACACGTATGTACTAGTGTGTACATAAAGGAACAGAAAAGTGCAAAATACAATTATGTGGAACTGAACAGATGAAAACAGAATATAAAATATATTTTAAAAAGGGAAATATAAATGGCTCTGAGAAACATACTATGCCTCTCCTGCTGACACCAGCAGTGTTTATTTCAGATAATGTTTGTCACTAGTTGTCTAAAAGTTGCAAGTCGGTCTTGGAGATTAGCATTCAATGCCAACAAATGAAGGGAAGGAAGGAGCCCAATCAGATGTTAGTTCAGACTATTCTATGCTTTACATCTTGGAAGACATCCTTTGCCAGGGATGCAGTGTTTACTATCTTTTACCAGCAACATCTCAAAATACATTTATCAATGTCAGTGAACCATTGGCCTTATCATACAAGTTTGCAAACAAAGCTACCAGTGTGAATTATGACTGCAGGAAACGAAAGGAAAACAGCGCAAGATAGAATGCAACTTGATCTGTCGGTCATGTATTGCCTACCATTTTGTTTGTTTATTGAAAATATTGTGTGCCAAGCAATGTGCCACAAGACTTGCTGCCGATATTGTTGTAACAGACCAACCCTGCCAGCCTTCTGGAAAAAACTGAGTTGCTATTATGTTTAACCAGATGTAAAGTTCTACGGCGATTTGAATTCTTATTGTACTCAGAAACATATTGGTCATGATCCCAAAAATGCACACACATTAGTAGATGTCAATCTCACCACAGATGATGGTGACACATGAACCAACGTTTGTTTGGTAGGTACCACATCACCAATGGGAGGAGAGGGCAGAACCAGTGCAGATAGAAGAACCTGTTCATTTACATTCACAAACAGTGGATTTAAGTTCAGCTGTAAATTTAAACTTGAAGTCCTATATGTAAGTTCCATTGAACTCAATGTGGCTTACCTTCAAGCAGACATATGTACTATCAGGCATATTGCTGTGCTAATTGTATCAACATGCAAATGCTTAAATTTCTGAATACTTAGTGATTCTCTCTCACACACACACACACCCCTACATTGGTATTCTGTGACCAGATGCCAGCATTTTAGACAATAAAGATTTTTAGGATCTGTCTGCCAGGTTGTCTAAATATCACCTGCAGTAAGCAACACAATATGTTTTCACCCAAAAATATTTCTGCTTATATTGTTTAATAGCAGCAAGTACTAATTGTTTTATCTCTCTTTATATTGAAGGTCTCTTTTCAACAACAACAATAAAAAGAAGGAAGACATCATGGAATCTAAACTTAACACTACTATATGATTGTTCTGCTTCCTTTTTGACGACCTCCTGGGTGGACCACATTTTTCAAATACAACTCAATATTTATTGTTCCCCAAATATGCCTCTCTTAACTGGACAAAGTGACTGCAAAGGAGCCACATATTTCCAAGAAAGAGAGGGTTGTTGTACTTCTGCAGCATGTGTCATTTGACAAATGCAAGTGTTTGTCTTCTCAAATGACCATCTCCTATTGAACTTAAAAAACTGTAATTGTCCAATCCTTAAGGGCCAATTACTTTTCTGGAACAGTGAGCTAAAATGAAGGACATGCCATTCAAAATTCACTTTTTACTTGGCCTAACTATCACTGTGCTAGTTCAAGCTGTAGATAAAAAAGCAGACTGCCCACAGTCATGTACATGTGATATAAGACCGTGGTTCACTCCAAGATCCATATACATGGAAGCTTCTACAGTGGATTGCAATGATGTAGGTCTCTCAACTTTCCCAACCCAGTTGCCTGCTGACACACAGGTTCTACTTCTACAGGCAAACAACATTAAAAAAATTGAATACCCAGCAGACTTCCCAGTAAACCTTACTGGTTTGGATTTATCTCAGAACAGTTTATCATCAGTGGCCAATATTGAACTTCGGAAGATACCCCAACTTCTTTCAGTGTATCTGGAAGAAAACAAACTTACAGAGTTGCCGGACAAATGTCTCACTGGGCTGAACAATCTCCAAGAGCTCTACATTAATCACAACCTGCTTTCCACAATTGCACCAGGAGCCTTCACAGGTCTTTATAATCTTCTTAGACTTCATCTCAATTCCAATAGTCTGCAAGTGATCAACAGCAAGTGGTTTGAAGCTATTCCTAATCTGGAGATTCTTATGATTGGAGAAAACCCAATTATCAGAATCGAAGATATGAACTTTAAGCCCCTTATCAATCTGCGGAGCCTGGTTTTAGCAGGCATAAATCTCACAGAAATACCAGATAATGCCTTGGCTGGCCTTGACAATTTAGAAAGCATCTCTTTCTATGACAACAGATTAGTAAAAGTGCCCCACACTGCTCTTCAAAAGGCTACTAACCTTAAATTTTTAGATTTAAACAAGAACCCCATTAACAGAATACGAAGAGGAGATTTTAGCAATATGATACACCTCAAAGAATTGGGAATTAATAACATGCCTGAACTGATATCTATTGATAACCTGGCAGTCGACAATTTGCCAGACTTGAGAAAAATAGAAGCTACGAATAACCCCAGACTGTCATACGTACACCCAAATGCATTCTATCGACTTCCCCGATTGGAATCACTCATGCTCAACAGTAATGCACTCAGTGCCCTGTACCGCAGTACAATTGAATCTTTGCCTAATCTCAAGGAAATCAGCATACACAGCAACCCAATCCGGTGTGACTGCGTCATCCGATGGATTAATATGAATAAAACTAGCATTAGGTTCATGGAGCCGGAATCATTATTTTGTGTAGACCCTCCTGAATTTCAGGGCCAGAATGTGAGGAAGGTTCATTTTAGAGAAATGATGGAAATCTGCCTTCCACTGATAGCCCCAGAAAGTTTTCCCTCCAACATAAATATAGAAACAGGCAGCTATATTTCTTTACACTGCAGAGCGACAGCGGAACCAGAGCCTGAAGTGTATTGGATAACTCCATCTGGACATAAACTTTTGCCCAACACTGTTTCTCTTAAATATTATGTACATTCAGAAGGAACGCTAGATATCAGTGATATAACACAAAAAGAAAGTGGCTTATACACATGCATAGCAACTAATTTGGTCGGTGCAGATTTAAAATCCATTATGATTAATGTGGATGGTTCTTTTCCCCAGGATAACCATAAATCTTTGTCTATTAAGGTAGAAGACGTGCGATCTAATTCTGTACTTCTGTCCTGGAAAGCAACTTCCAAAATAGTGAAATCTGCCATCAGATGGACTGCCTTTCCAAAAGATGGAAATTCTCTGGCTTCTCGGAGCACTCGAATTCCATCCCATATAAAAGTCTATAATTTTACACATCTAACCCCGTCCACGGAATATACAATTTGTATGGACATCCCCACTGTCCAGTTACAGAATGCAAGACAGTGCGTCAACATTGCAACAAAAGGGTTGGATCCAACAATGGCAAATTATGAGAAGAACAACATCACTACATTGTTTGTCTGTCTTGCTACACTTTTGGGATTCTTTTGTGTGGTTTCTCTCTTCAGCTGCATCTCTCATGAAATGAACTGTGATGCAGGACACAGCTACTTCAGGAATTACCTGAAGAAACAATCCTTTTCCTTCAGTGAGCTTTACCCTCCTCTAATCAGTCTTTGGGATACTAACAAAGAGAAAAGCACAGCACTCGAAGTCCAAGCAACAGTCATAGGTGTTCCAGCTAATATGTCATGAGATACCAATGCTACTGTACTAGTGTGCTAAACTGGGGTGCACAAGACTAAATAATTGTGCTCAATAAAAAAGCAAAAAAAAAAAGTATCCCTCTACAAAAATCAAAACCTTGGACTTAGCAGATGGTGATAGTTACAAATACAAATATTTGCCGGTGTGGTATTTTTTTAAAACAAACACCTGTCTTTGAAGACTTCTGTGCCAACCAAATTGTTTTCTAGGACTTTATAGTGTGACTTCTTACAATCTAAGAGGCACTCAATGCTGTC
This sequence comes from Podarcis erhardii, assembly GCF_964252035.2. Classification (NCBI taxonomy): domain Eukaryota; kingdom Metazoa; phylum Chordata; class Lepidosauria; order Squamata; family Lacertidae; genus Podarcis; species Podarcis erhardii. The sequence continues at coordinate 53,199,008 of NC_138500.1, forward strand.
TATACAGTGCAAGTAGAGAAGAAAATTTTATGTATTTGTTGTTTTTTTAATTAAATGTAGAAATAGTGGAATTGAGTAATACCCTCCTCCTGTGTTATATGACACACATTAGCCACGAGTTTTTGCAGTGAACTAGAATTGACCCGTGGTGTGATGAATTGGACAAATTCTGTAGAGTAGAAACAGTGAGTATGTGAAACTTTTTTTATGAGGAAAAATACATTTTTGAGTACAATCAAAATATTTTGGACTTCTTTCTTTCTAAATAAGTTCTTTTTGGGATTTACTAGAACATGCTGTGCAACACCAACATTTTAATATCCAGTAAATACACACAAACTTGCAGGCCTGACTGCATCAAATCTATTTCAGGCTGTGTACTTGCAATAAAGGACACAATAAAACACTTTCTGAAGTATTCACATAAATGTTTAGGAAAGGTGTTTCACTGGCTGAACACCAGGGCTAATTTCCACTATGTTGTGTTGTGTTTTGTTTTTAAAAAGAACAAAACAAAACAGCAAAAAAAGCTGTATTTAATTTGTAATCTATGAAGCGCTCAGCAGCTTCTAGTCAAAAATTATAGTACTATAATCATTTTTGTATATTTTAAAACAATTGAATTCCCCAAAGTCATGGATCCATTTTCATACAAGCCATTACCATAATCATTCCGGTTTTACAGACTAGCTATTATTGAGTAGAAAACTGAAACAAGATCAGCTGTGTGAACATCTGCATTTACTTAACTGGGCCACACCACTTGAACTGAAAGAGTATTTGGATTAAAAATTAATAGAATGTTGTGACCTGCTGATATTATTCCCAGAGGGAGCTGGTTGGTCACAATGGGAAACTGGATTTTGAACTAGATGGGACTTTGGTGTGATCCATCAGGGTTTTCTTGCAAACCATTCAAGAAGTAACTATTGTTAGCAATGAATCTTTTCTCTAGATGTATCATGCCTTCAAACTGCATGTCTCAAAGAAATCAACCAGATTAGATTCTGTGATTTACCCAGACTCCATTCAAATCAAATGAAGAATTCTAGGTAACTCAGCCTGGCTGCATATGCACATTTGAGTATCAAGGCTTGGTATATCGAAAATATATTTGCTTTTCTGGTGCAAATATTTATTTGCTTTTCTGGTGCGTTTGCAGTGTTCAAGACTAATAATAATAATAATAATAATCCTAAATCCAATAGAGATTAAATGATAAATAACAACAAAAATAAAGAGCTGTAAAAATGAAAGCAGGTCAGATGCAACCAAAATAACCATCATGACCAAAATAAGAGTCAGCCACAAAAGTGTAGAATTGTGATTTACAGTCTTCCCTAATTTTGAGGAAAATGTATACCACTGGAGTTGGAAATAAGTTACATGATTACAGTGATAATAACTGGATTGTGTAGCCTGTTCGTGTCAGAGCTGATGTCCAACAAATTCTTAAAGAATTCACAAGAATATCAAGAACTGAGAAAAAGCAAGGCAGAAATAGCCAATATGTAGGGAAAATAACAGGGCCAGCTCTGCACAAACAGCAGGATGAAGTGGCCTGCTTCAGGTGTCACCATAAGGGAGACATGGATAAATGAAGGCAGGCATTGACTTCTGAATGGTGCAACAAGATGAGGGCACCATTTGGGTTCTGCAGGGAAGGTATAGAGGTGAATAGAATGCCAGCAGCTTTGTCCTTAGAAAAAGGTAAGTAGCTGAGATTCAAGAGCAGAAAGAGAGGCTCTATAGTTTAAAAGTATGCAATGCTGCCTCATTGATTTCCTGAATCATCAGGAAACAACTCAGTCAAGAAGGCTGAGGGTGGTTTGGGTGTCAGCAGAATCCCCTTTGGTGCAGTCAAAGATATGGTCTGATGACAATATGATGCTACACTCTTGCTGAAGTTTAAATAGCTCTTGAGTATGGTCAGTGCCTGGAAAGTACCTGGGACCCCAATATATGCTCCCTTATCTTCCATCATAGAAGAAAGACAGGGACATATGTTATAAATGAATGAAAAAACTGCCCCCAAATTCTGGCCTTTTGTCTCAGCAAGGCTTTACATTGGTGGAAGGGAGCATTTTGGCTCAATGGGCCAGATTCTTATCAGAATGTGCCTTGCAGGTCAAAATTGACAGGTTGGCCATCTGTCAATCACCTATCTTCATAAATGACATCAAAGGATTTGGTGCTTTGAAGTCTCAAAGTTGGGGCTTCAAAGTACTAGCAAGCAACATATCACTGCTAAAAGTATGGTGTTCCCATCTTCATTCCACCAGCCACTTCACTGAAAACCCATTTGGAGTGAAACAGCTGCTGAAACAAAGCAGAGAAAAAACACTCAGGATAACCTTTCACATCAGCTGATGCAGATGGGAGTAAGCCTGCTTAGAGCTTCAGAGGAGCCTATCAACCAAATGGCTGTCAGGTGTTTTGGAAACTGCTCAAGAAAGCTTTGACAAAGCTCTGCCCTGAACTCTATGACATCAGGTAGGCATGGCTTGCCCAAAACAGCCTTATGGACCAAATGGGGAAACCTAGTGATTGGCCTACAAGGCAGAGGCTCCCGACCCCTGCTTTAAATAAAGTTGGAGAGATAGCAGGACCTACTCTTTGAGATTGACAATTCATTCAAATTAGGATGTGAAAATGTGACATTTCAGAGTCAAAATATAATTTGAAGGCAGGACACTGAGAACTAAAATTTGCCCCAAAGCCCAAAATTAAGTAACTCAAATTTCTTAAGAATCTGAAAATTTACTCAACATTTTAAATTTCAAAAATCTAGTTAGGTAGGAAGTGTGCAATTTTTCCACAACCCAAAAAAAAACCTGTCTAGACTTTTAATTATGCTGGATAAGAAGTTGACCAAGAATGTTAGTCTGCCACTAATTGTCACAACAACAAATCCCCCTTGAAAGCAAGTCATTAATTACTAAAAGTTCATCTTAAATTATGACAAATTCTTTCTGGGTCATTTTTAGTCATTGCTTGCAAGCTGCAAGAGATTTCCAAAGAAGCTTTAAAGACCAAAATGGGATGTGGGGGGGGTCCCAGTGGTAATTCTATAATATCCAAAATATGTATCTTTATGAATTCAGTATGTTTCACTGAGCACACTCTTTACAAACCTGATGAATCGCTATCACACACATGCCGACATTAGAATTTATCAGCCAGACGTGCCCATACATCACGAGAGATTTCAGCACCGAGGACAGAGCTCTTAGAGGCAGGCTATTTATCAAGCACACAGTACTTGAAATATGACCTATTATAAAGTCAGCACTGTATAGGTCAGCAAGAACTTGTTCATGTATCTTGTATGTTTGTCTTATGAGACAAAGTACATTTAAAACCAGTTACTGATATAGCTCAGGGGTTAGAATTACATTGTTTCAAAGAACGCAGCTGAGATCAATGGCAAAAAGAAAAATAGCCACACACAAAGAGCACTTTGCCATAAGTATGCCAATAAGAAATGGATGAAATCAGCAGTTCTTACACTTCCCTGCAGAGGCGCCATCTTCCAAAGAACATTAAGAGGGCCCGGCGTAACATCCTGAGAGTGCATGTGCAACATCACACAACATCCTGACAACGTTCTACACCCGGCTCCATTTTTGGCCTCAACAATAGGGGGGCAGCCTCCTTTTAAAAAAAGAGCCTCAGCCCCCTGGAGCCAGTGCCTATGCTTCCTTGTGTAATTTACTGTAATGCAGAATTCCACCCAGAGTCTTCCTTAAAGCAGAAGAATTTACTCAAATAATCTAAAATGCTATCTTCCACATAACTGATACATAAGTGCAGTTTTTGCTTGAAAGATTCAAGCCATTACAGTGGTACCTCAGGTTACATACTCTTCAGGTTACAGATGCTTCTGGTTACAGACTCCGCTAACCCAGAAATATTACCTCGGGTTAAGAACTTTGCTTCAGGATGAGAACAGAAATCGTGCAGCAGCGGTGCAGCAGCAGCAGGAAGCCCCATTAGCTAAAGTGGTGCTTCAGGTTAAGAACAGTTTCAGGTTAAGAACGGACCTCTGGAACGAATTAAGTACTTAACCCGAGGTACCACTGTATATGTGTGTCCAGGCACTTGCCTGAAAATGCAGAGCTGGATTGGGGCAGGGAGCACGTGGAAGTCCTTCCCTCAACATCCCCATGTGCATGACCCTACCTCTTCAGTCATACAACATTCCCTGTTTAGAGGGGTAGGTCTTAAGGGAGCTTTTTACCCATGTTCACTTGAATGCACGTAGAACACTTTTAGTAGTCAAGGACCTTACTTTATCAGGCTCTCCAACTGTGTAAAAGGCTCTGCTCACATTCAGGTGAACACGAGTAGAAGCACCATGCAGATCCTCCTAGCAAAATGTGGGAAATGTTGAGGATTAAATAGGTGGGGTTTTGTTATTTCCTTGACATCTGATAGGAGGGTGTTCCACAGGGTGGGCACCACTTCCGAGAAGGCCCTCTTTTTAACATTCATTCAAGTTTTTTGTAATTTGGAAATAGTATCCCTCTTCAAGAATTAGGCACAATGTTCTCCATGCATCACACGGTTTCATGACGGTAACATGGCTCCTGCAATAAGTTAAGGAAGTTCACAGAAGGAAAGTTTCCTGTTCACTTCATCTGGATTCCCACCAAAAGTCTTTCTGGATGACTGGAGCCCCTCCTGGACAATGTGGGGTAGAACATGGGGGTGTAGCATGAGCAGAAGTCAATCAACACTAAGTTTGGCTGGTGGAAAGTTTTCCATCGGTCCCCAGCACCCCCTTGTGCCCATATCATTCTGAAGGGCCCTTCAAAAGAGGCCTTTGGGGAGCACAGTTGATTGCAGCTGGGAAAAAGGAATCAGATATAACATTAAAATGTTTCTACTTAGTGAATCTCATAAATAAAAACACTTTCTCACACACTTTTTCTTGATGGTTTAAAATGGAAAAGGGCTATTGTGTATTCGTAAAGTTTTTACTAAAAATAGTGAATTGAACTGATATGAGAAAATTCTGTTTCTGGTAAATTTAGAATATACAGTGTAGGTTTTTCTTCCGGGAGAGAGAGTCCTGTTTTATAAAATGCTTAAGAATCACATATTAATTATGCCATGCTTTTGTACACCATAGCTGCAATCCCATTTACTCTCCCACATTTTCCAGAACTGTATAATTTTATCATCATTTAAAAATCATTCCTAAATGTGCCACTTACAAAAGGTTGAAATAAAAATTAGGGGAGGCAACACAAGCTAGATAGATGTCTAATAACCATGCATGCCAGGAATTCATTCAAACACAGAAACAGAATGTAGACGATGCCCTCCTTAGTGGTTTAAAACTACTGTCATTATTCAAATTAAAAAATAGGTTGTATATACCTACAAAGCCAAATGTGGGTGGCTTCTAGATGTTACAATACACAGACAAAGTTTAAGTGACTCTGCCTTCCTGTCACCATATTTCTCCTTTTCACCCAAAGAGTTGTGGAACTAGGGAATTTTAGATCTTAGACTTAATGGTAGGATGGGACACTTTAGACTGCCATGTGAAATAATTCAGCTGTGAAGCAGTCACTTAATATATCTCTTCCTGATGTTGAAGTTACATGCTTTACAACCACTTCTGCAGCCTTGGTACTTTACAGGAAAACAAACCACCACCTCCACACACAAAAAGTTTGCCAAACCTGATTGGAAAATAAATAAATACTGTGAGCATGTGCAGTTCCGCATTTTAAATTCACTTTAATCACAGCACCATCATAAGTACTGGAATAAAATTTGGTTTGCTTTGGCTGCCCTGAAGTTAAACACATTTACTTGGAAAGAGCACCACTGTGTTGTTGAAAAGGATAATTGGGTTGTATTTCAACAAGTCCTACTGAGAGCAGACTCATTACAATTAATGCACCTAAGTTGTTGTTGTTTAGTCGTTTAGTCGTGTCCGACTCTTCGTGGACCAGAGCACGCCAGGCACTTCTGTCTTCCACTGCCTCCCGCAGTTTGGTCAAACTTATGTTAGTAGCTTCGAGAACACTGTCTAACCATCTCGTCCTCTGTCGTCCCAGGGAGTCTTCTCTTCTCATGAGGTGGCCAAAGTATTGGAGCCTCAGCTTCAGGATCTGTCCTTCCAGTGAGCACTCAGGGCTGATTTCCTTCAGAATGGATAGGTTTGATCTTCTTGCAGTCCATGGGACTCTCAAGAGTCTCCCCCAGCACCATAATTCAAAAGCATCAATTCTTCGGCGATCAGACTTCTTTATGGGCCAGCTCTCACTTCCATACATCACTACTGGGAAAACCATAGCTTTAAGTATACGGACCTTTGTCGGCAAGGTGATGTCTCTGCTTTTTAAGATGCTGTCTAGGCAGCACCTAAGTCAACCGTGCCCATAAATGTCAATTGGACTACTCTGAGTAGCACCAGCATTGAAACTCACCCACTGTGTTTTAAAAGTAAAAATAAAAGGCATCTATGAACATGTGCATGCCTGGTCAGCTTTCTTCTGACTATAAAATGCTTTTGAAAGCAAGCAAGCTGTGTCAACCTACATTAGTCCCAACAAGTCATGGCATGCTCTGGCAGGGCCTGTTTGCTGGTTTCCCTCCATCAGCTGCTCTCTGGGTGGCCAGTTGGGACCACCTGAGCTACAGGGCTCTGGACATCAGTTCCAAGGTCCAGGTCTACATGTACTACTGCCTAGATATATGAGGAGCATTCTCCCACACATTTGGACTCAGGGCAGACTACCCAAACATTTACAATTTTACATATTTCTACTCTTTATACTTGAGGCAAGTTGTAACAGAACATCTGTATAGCTCAGCTGGTAGAGCATGAGACTCCTAATTGGGCAAAAGATTCCTGTATTGCAGTTGGCGGTCCCTTCGAACTGTATGATTCTATGACCACCCTGTGTATTCACTGCCAACATTTTATTATCTCATACAGTGGCTTCCCCATCCACTGCTTCATCCTCATTCATACTTCATAAGCCGGCTAATTAGAATGAAAAGGAACAAATATTTTTATATATATATATATATATGTATATATATATACTTGCACATCCATCAGCTTTCCCTCTTCTCCTGTGTACTAACCTGCGGAGAGCTGGAGTATAACCCTCATCAGCCCCAAGCAAGCATATCCAATGGCCAGGTTAGAGAAGGCTGTTCTAGTGGTTCAGTGCATTCACTAACTGCTTATACAGGTAAGCTATGACACAGCACTACAATCTAAATACTTATATCATGGTTACTTAAAGAGCTATCTTGCAAAAAGAAGAGAAAGGTAAGAAATGTGTTTGGTTGGTTTGTTGTTTTTTAAAAAAGGTCTTAGACAACACTGGCCATCAGCCTTTCCCTCTTAAAATGGTAAGATCAACACATATTTTCTGAGGGATGAAAAAGGAGAAAGAATGATGATGACAGTGCAGTATGGACATTTTATCCACCATTTATACACGGAAGCTGACATATCCTAAGTGCCCTTATAAAACAGCAAGATAACACCTGTGCCCTTCTTATGTAAATGAATAGCTTGATCTGGTCCTACCTGCTATCTCCTTGCTTGCTGTCTTGTATGCCTGTCTGTCAGTACTGAAAGAAAGATAAAGAACTGCAGCTGGGTAAGACTATTAAGAGCTTTCACCCACCCTCTAACAATTCCATTGTATTCACCATATATTGCTCATTATAGAGGATCTCATTACGGATCATCCCAGCTGTATTTCTTTATCTCTGTTTTACCATTGACAGGCAGGTGCAGAAGATAACAAAAATAAGCAACCACATAGTAGGCAGAACAAGATCAAGGTCTCTCCCCCCCCCGGGGGGAAATGATACATACAGGTGCTATCTTGCTCTTCTATAAGAGTGCACAAGATAATACACCAGCCCCATGTTTGCTATCTCTTCTTCCTTAATCTTCACCTGGAATAGGTAAATAAGAGGCAAGACACGAGTATGTGGGATTGAATTAGGACCATGTTTTACTCAATACAGATCTCAGCAGAGGGTAAGCACCATGTGGGAGCAACCAGAACCCAACCAAACCTGCGTGAGCCACCTCACATGGTTTGATTATAGCCCATTACATAAGCCTCACTCTTAAGATGAATATGGACACTTCCTGACCCAAGTCTTAGATGAGGGCCCCACAATTCCTGGTGGGTGAGATCAGGAAGTCCCAAAGGCATTCCATGTCTAGCCTTACAGGTCACAACCCAGAGGGGCAGACATCCAAATATGTCCTCCACCTCCAAAAGTTCCTAAGGGTGCTCACCGCCTCATTTTACAACTCTTGCACTTCTAACAAGGCTCACATGATAATATAGCAGCTCTTATGTTCCCTAACTTTTCTTTCTCAACATCCATCCATCTCTTTTATTGTAAAATGAATTTACTGACAAATCATACAATTTGGATGGCCAGCAACACAATTAACAACTTCCATTAATTACATAAATACCTCCACTGATGCCAACCAACAAACTGCACAGTGGTTATTGAGCTCCTAAGTATTTTGCTCTTCTCAAAACCTCACAGTTTCCTGCCAAACAGTCTTGCTCTGTCTCTTTCTAGCCAGAAGATGTCAGTTTGGAGACATTCCAAGTAATAACACTCAGTTTGGTTTAATGTATAGTCTCCAAAGTTAATGTGTGCTCAACCAAGCCCCCTACCCCCAATGTTCATGGTACTTCATTGTACTTTGGCTACAATGAGTCAACTTCAGAGTGTGAAAAGTTGCCTGCCAATGCCAGGGTTGACCCAAGACATTTGGCTGCCTGAGGCAAAGGGCAATATGGCACTCTTCTGCTTCCATGAACAGAAGCTGACCAGACTGACAGCTGCTGAATCATTTCAACACTGACAAAAGGATATAGTATCCACCACCACACCAGAGGATAGCAGCCTAGCTCAGGGTGTGCATGGTAGGCTGTGTGGCTCTGTTTAGGCCATCTTGAATCCTGATTCTGTCTTCTGCAGTATTAGCAACTCCTAGTTTGGTGCCATCTGCAAATGTGATGAGCATCTCCTCAATTCCTTCATCCAAGTCATTTATAAAGATGTTGAACAACAATGGGCCCAGGACAGAACCCTGTGGCACCCCACTAGTCACTTTTTTTATGAGAAGGCATTAGTGAGTGCTCTTTGGGTTTGGTCAAACAGCTACAAATCTATCTAACAGTAACCTCACCCAGACCATATTTTAACAGATTCTCTGCAAGTTCATGGAGGATTTTGTCAAAAGTCTTATTGAAATCAAGATATGCTATGTTAACAGTATTCCCCTGATCCATCAGGCTTATAACACTTATCAAAAAAAGGAAACAAGATTTGTTTGGCATAACTTGTTGAGAAACCCACACTGGGTCTTAGTAATCGCAGAATCCTTTTCTAAGTGCTCACAGACCAACTGTTTAATTATCTTGATTTATATATAAAAAAGCTTGATTGTAAAAAAAACCAAATAAACCTCAAAGTGGTTTACAAAAAGACAAAACAATAAAATAAAATAAAAAGGCAAGAAAACTTTAAAAAGGCAATAAAAAGCTGTAGGGCCAAGCAATACTGCAGCTAAGTATTTATAATGTGGCTGAAGCACACACAACAATTTTCTGCTTCATATGGCTGCTGATGTCAAGAAAGGAGAGTACAAAACACACCAAAAAGGCCTTTTCCAAACTTTGACAACTTGCTTTGTAAATGCTATGAGAAAAACCTAGGAAGTGTAAGCTTTTGCTCTACAGAACTCTGCAAATATAAAGACCAATTAGAGCCTTTCAAATTGATTGGATTGCTCGCTGTTTCCATTAAAAGCCCTCCCGAGCCCTTGATTTGCAAGTGAACCATACATGATCTGTACTAATAAGCACTTAATATACCAAATGTCACAGAAACCGCAGCCTTTCTAGTCCTTTACTACTAGACAGATATGCCATGAGATAGGGCTTTGCAGCAAAAGTGCCCTTCTAGCCAAACTCCCAGGAGGCAACCATTTAACTTCCTCATCTATTGGAAACGCTCTCCCCCACCTCTGCTTTATGGTCCTCTATATCTTAAGTTAGAGCCAAACTCAAACTTATAATATATGTTGGTGCTGATATCATAGAACCAATAGGTAGAGAACACCTGGAGACTGTGACAAGCACAAGGAGACTGCTGGCTGACAAGGAAGACATGGAGGTAAGGAAATGGTCTTCTCCATTCTAGGATTATTCAATTGCTTTTTGTCACACTGCCAAGGAAACATCTGGTTTAGCTGCCACACAATGACCTCAAGCCACGTATTCAGTAGCAGTAGGTGATGAAGCTCAAACCTTGGCAAATCCAGTCTGGGATGTGGCATTTTCAAGTGGAATGGAAGAAAATGCAAAAGGAACTGAATCTTGAACTGAGGTTGAGAAGGAGGCTTTCAAAAATGCAAGGAATGTTGAGAAGGAGGGTGTCAAGAAAGGGAAGCTGAGGCAGAAAACAAGAAGGGACTGACTGAATTATCAAAAGGCTCTAAATGTAACACACATTTGCCTGCTTCTAGCTTGAGGAAGTATCCTGATGCTTGCTTTTCCAGGCCATAGAGGATAAAGGAAGATTCTGCAATTCATCAGGTACCTAGCTTAGAATACCCCTCAATTCTGAGTTGTTAATGAAAACCCGGGTAGCATTAGTGCCTTTTTCTAACTACGGGTGTTCTTGGCGTGTGGCACTCAGAGTGTGTGGCTTGAGCAACATCCATTTTGCATCTTTTTTTCCTGATGAGCTTTCCCCCCCATTTTGCCACTAGCACCCAAATCAGAAGTGCTGGGGGGGAGAGGGGACTGTTTGGGGGCAGGATTAGGTCCCCAAATTGAGGGTTCAGTACTCTTGCAGCAACACTGTAAGTTAAGGCTGCATTGTTACGTCCATATTGGAAATAGGGGGCTGAGCCTGAGAGACAGTGGTTTGCCAAATTCTACTGAATTCATGACAAAGGCAACTTGAACTGGGTTTTCCCAGATTTGCAGTCAGCTCTCAAAGCGTGTCTGCTTTTTAAGGTTAGCAAACAATAAAACCCACCACACCAGGAAAGACAATCTAATGTTAAGTAAAATGAATGAAAAAAGAACTATCTAAGAGCATGAGTACAGCTGAAAAGAGTCCAGATGGCCTCTTCCAGATACAAAATTAGCTGATGTCCCTTTTAATGTTACAGTTTATGAGAGTGGAAAACAGCCCCATCTGCCTCCCACTAAAGTAGCTGCTGACTCAAATTCACCATAATCAAATCATGCTGGGCTCCAAATTCTGGGCTCTTTCATTCTTATGGGAATCTGAAAACTCCTAAAGACAAACAGTGATGGAAGAGCAGTTCAAAAATGGGGTTGGAGTAGGGGACCCGACAGAAGTGGATTTCATTTGGGTGACTGTCCCATACACCCACATGATCAAGTTGAATATGTATCCCTAAGGTCTTTAAATGTATAAGAAAATAACCCTTGACTGTGCTTTTTAGCCTGAGCTGCATAGCTGGAAGTCAAGCAAATATGTTTGGGAATTAAAGAACCATTTCTAACAGCCACTGAAGCTACAATCAGTCTCCTATGGGATTAATCAAACTGTACAATAGAAATAGAACTGTGCTTTCACAAGGCCAGGACATTACAGACCACACAATCTTTTGCTTGACAGAGAAATAATTCCCAATGCACAAGTCTCATTTTCATATATATTTTTTAATGGCACTTATTGCAAGGTGCGTTTTTCTTCTGTAGAAGTGTAAATCTTGGGTTGTGTAATTGACTCACACATATTCTGTTCACTGTTCCTGTGTAATTCACCCTCAGGCCCCACTGGATTCAGATAGCACAACCCAGCATCCTCCAGGTCCTGGAGAAACAGATCAACCCAGTCAAAGCTGCAGTGCTTATTCTGGGCCAACTCACTGCTGAATGCAGTCCACCAAGCTGTGCTTCTAGCCTGTCACATCATGCTGGTACATGGACTGAGTGCCTGGCATATTAAAGGAGGAACCTGCACATCTCAATCAAGGGAAAACACAGGTCTCAGGCATGTGTGCTGTCCATACATCATCATTACAAGGGAGAAGCATGACTCCATCCTGTTAAATGTTACATAGCAAGTCAAAACAGAACCTCCACCAGCATTTCAGTGCAACTTCAGAAGCCTCTCCCAGTGACTAGGCACTCACACACACATCTTGAAGTTACTCCCTGAGTAATTATTTAATGTATGAATCACTGCCTAGGATGTGGTCATTTCCAAATTAAACACTATACAAAATTCTGATAATTGGCTTAGGGAAAGGGGGGAAATATGTTTCAGCAAGGTTTTGAAACTCAAAAAACAGGCTGGAAAAACCTTTGTGCCAAGAGAACCACAACATGTTGACATATTTATTTTAAAAGTGCAGGTAGGTTGCACAGTTCTTCAAAGGAGCACATCTGAAACAACCCGAAAGGTCTATTTTTACAAGAATACCTATACAGAATTGATTTATTTAGGTTAAAAAAGAGAGTCCTAGGAGAATACTTCCTGGCAATGCAGTTTGAAACATTCAAAAATTTGCAGAAGACACGGTGTTCTCAATCTCCCTCCCTCCCTCTCTGTGTGTGTGTGCATGCAGAAACGCAAATGTATGTTCCTACAGAACAAATTGCTTATCTCTCTGAAGTGACCAAAAAAAATTATAGGAGTGTTCAGAGGTCTGACAGGGAAATAAGCAACCATTTCAGGAGTGTAATGTTTGACCAAACTAGCTTCATTTTCAGAAATACCACCAAGTACTTGGGAACAGGGATTCATTAACATCAGAATCAGACAAGAAGCCAGTATCCATCTGAAATATACTCAGAGTAGAGAGTGGATTTCATGCTCTTTATTCAGCTCTTGGTGGTGAGGAGGAATGGAAGTTCCTTCAGAATGTCTGCTTTATATACTTTATATACATTATTTACACAATGGGCCCCACGTGATTGGCTAATTCCGGGATTCTCCTGTAGGCCAATCAGGTTGTGGATTCACTTCTACCTGGAGCTGGATTGGGTGGCTCCTGTGGACCAATCAGACTGCTGCATTCTGAATCCTATTTTTCTAGGACCAATCAGACTACTGCATTTTGGATCCTATTCAACTCAGTACATAACACCATCCATCCAGTTTCCATCCAGCTATGGATGGAAAGACCTGAAGGCAAAGGGCAGGCCACATGTGGAACATCAAGAACATCAAGCAGACAAGAGTGACAGCCCTGGATGGATCCCCAAATCTGATGTTCTTATTATTTCATGCTTCAAGCTGTAGTGCCACCATAGCATTTAAAGTCCCAGCACCGCATGCATGCAATTATGCACAGTCTACTAGTCTACTTGTCAGGCACTGTCGCACTCAGGTCCTGCTTGCAGGCTTCCTATAGGCATCTGGTTGGCCGCTATGAGAACAGGAAGCTGCATCAGATGGGCCGTTGGCCTGATCCATATGTTTTTATAATATCCTTCCTCAGATAACTGTATGTCATGTTTCCTCATTAAAAAAACAAACAAAAAGCATTCCATCACTCATTTCACACTATCCAAAAACCCAATTCTGCCTGAAAATAAAGCAAGGCTGCACAAAACTCCAAAAGGTGCATTTCTGCATATAAAGAGTCTGTATCTATACAAATAAAATTTTCAATTGTGAGTAAAAGGCCATTATCACTTATATGCCTGCTGCTTTGGTTTGGTCTATGCTTTAAATACATTCCACCAAAGTACATTCCATCGACAACAAGATGGACTATTGTTTAGAGTTCACCAAACACAGCAAGAGAGTTCATTGCTGAAGTTACATTAATGAGAAAATTATTTCAGATTTATGCAGAACAAAACAAAGAAAATAATTCCTCTCACTGCACTTTCACTAAAAATTATGTGTAAGGCTATGGAGACAGAACCAATTTAATTTCCCCCCTGCCTTTCCCAACAATTGATCCAAATCAAATCAACAACTGGGCAGCATTTATTTCTCTCTTTTTTTTAAAGCTATTTTTTTCTCATTATGTCTATTCAATAATCAAAAGGGTTGGAAGAGATCATATTTCCTACCTTTGCTGCTTTAATTGAGAAAGACACTGAGAAACATAAGACAATGAAGTGTTAATTGCATAAAAGTTAAAGCTGTCTACTGAGAGTATCCTTCTTAATTTAATTTGATTGTAGCACATTCAGAAATATAGATATTGTAAACTGGTGTATTTTTGTGTGGAGAGGATTAGCCTATACATGTCTACTAAGAGGCAAGCCACAATGGGGAATGAAGCATAACTTTGCACATGGACATACAAGTAACCTTCTATATAAGTAGCAGTGGTCATTGCTGTTAGCCAAGAGAAGCAGGAGAGGCTACCTGAGATTGAAGCGTTTTTGCTGAAGACCAAAGAGTGGAGATGTGGAAAAAAGGAACACGACAGGGCTGCCCTATCTCTCCATTATTATTTATTTCGGTCCTGGAGGTGCTATTGAACATGATTAGAAGGGACCGGTCGATCAAAGGTATCCAGGTCGGAGCTAAATAATATAAACTTAAGGCTTTTGCAGATGACCTAGTTTTGACACTACAGGAGCCAGAATCTAGTACGAAAAGAGTTTTAGAACTGATTCAAGAATTTGGTCATGTGGCAGGATTTAAATTAAACAAGTTAAAAACTAAGGTTCTAGAAAAAAACTTAACACCAATGGAAAAAGAAAGGTTTCAGAATGAGACAGATTTAATTGTGGTTAAGAAAGTAAAATACCTAGGGATCAATATGATGGCAAAAAAATTGAATCTATTTAAAGATAATTATGAGAAATGCTGGTCAGAAGTTTAAAAAGATCTAGAAATTTGGTCAAAATTGAAGCTTTCCTTGTTGGGTTGAATTGCAGTTATAAAGATGAATGTATTGCCAAAAATGTTATTTTTGTTTCAAACGTAGCAGATTGTGGACAAGATGGATTGTTTCAAGAAGTGGCAGAGAGATATTTACAAATTTGTCTGGCAGGGCAAAAAGCCCAGAATAAAATTCAAAATATTAACTGATGCTAAGGAAAGAGGTGGGTTTGCCCTGCCAGACATTAAACTTTACTATGAATCAGCAGCATTCTGCTGGTTAAAAGACTGGCTGCTTCTTGAGAACACTGACATTTTGGATTTGGAAGGTTTTAATAAAGTTTTTGGGTGGCATGCATATTTGTGGTATGACAAGGTTAAAGCCCATAGAGCATTCAAAAATCATATTGTCAGAAAAGTGGTGTTTAATGTCTGGATAAGGCACAAAGACTTATTGGAAAGCAAGACCCCAAGGTGGTTGTCACCTATGGAAGCTAAGGCTCTGAAAAGACTCAATATGGAGGCCAAGTGGCCGAAATATTGGGAGATATTAGAACAAGAAGGAGACACATTGAAATTGCAGAGTTTTGAGAAACTAAAAGATAAAGTGTGAGATTGGTTGCATTACTATCAAATTAGAGAGGCCTATAATTTGGACAAAAAAATAGGCTTCCAGGTGGAAAAATCAAAATTGGAAACAGAACTGTTAGAACCAAAAACTAAGATACTGTCAAGAATGTATAACTTGCTGTTAAAATGGAATACACAGGATGAAACGGTTAAATCAGCTATGATTAAATGGGCACAAGACATTGGTTATAACATCATGTTTGCTGACTGGGAAAAGTTGTGGACCACCGGTTTGAAATTTACGGCATGTAATGCCCTAAGAGAGAATATTATGAAAATGATTTATAGGTGGTACATGACCCCGGTTGTGATGGGATAATGAGCTGCTTGTGCGTAAAAGCTTGATCCCTCTGGGGTTTGGCTGGTCATCCAAACCGATGCACTAACGGAGCCCCCAAAGCATGACTCCGTCAGTCGCTGGTAGAATCTGACAGTGGGCATCTACGGAATTTACGCCAACATAAAAGCTGTTTGACGGACATGCGCCTTCGTGACTCTCTGCGTGACAGTTTCCGGCTAAGGGTGGGAGTTCCCAACGGGGGTCCCGTTACCTCTCCACTACTCTCACTGGAAGCATCCCAGAGCCTCCCCTCCGCTGTGACTCCTGCACTCCCCCTGCTGGTTCCCTCTTCTGCGGCAGGTTCTCTCCTATTCTCCTGGAGCCTGTCCACCACCTGTCTCTCCGATGGCAGTTCCCTGACATCCACCTCCCCCCCAGGGCCCCCTTCACCCCCTCCCGCCTCCTCTCCCACTGGCGGTGAGGGCGGAAAGCCCCTGAAGGAACTCTCCTCGTCGTCCGAGGATTCTAACACTTCTAGCCACGGCGTACCGTCTCTCTCCCCGTCTTCCTCTTCTTCGTCGGAGTCGGCTTCTTCACCCACCCCTGACTCTGGGAACCCTTCAAACTCTCCTTCCTCATCGGTGGTCCCAAAGTGTTCCCTTCTAAATCGAGCCACGGGTTGCGGTTTTCTTGGGAAACGCTGATGAAATGTTTCTATTAAAACCTCGTCATTGACTACCTCTGCTGGTACCCAAGTGTTTTCCGACTCTGCTTCCCCCTCCCATTCTACCAGATATTCCACCTGATTCCCCTTCCACCTGGAATCAATGATTCCTGCCACGTTCATGTCGCGCTCTCTCTCTTCTATCACGGGCGTTTGGGTGGCCTCTCTCTCACGCTCCCCCCACTCACGTCCCTCTCGGTACGGCGACAGTAATGACCTGTGAAATACTGGGTGTAATTTCATGTGACTGGGCAGCCTGAGTTTGAATGCCACTGGGTTGACCTGCTGTATGACCTCAAAGGGTCCCAATCTTTTGGGCCTCAATTTCTTACTCCCGCCCTTGAACGGTAGCCCTTGGGTGGACAACCACACCCAGTCCCCCACCCTTATAGTTTCACCTTCCCTCCTATTTCTGTCTGCTTGCTTCTTATATTCTTCCTTGGCTTTCTCTAAGTTAAGTTGAAGCTGACGGTGGATCGCCTCCATCTCTTCAAAAAAATATTCTGCCGCTGGCACGCTCCACCTCTCCCCTCCCTCTCCTGGGAATGCCCGGGGGTGACACCCATAATTTGCCAGGAAGGGACTCATCCCTGTGGACACGTTCTCTGCGTTGTTGTAGGCAAATTCTGCTAGAGGTAACTTATCCACCCAATCATTTTCTCTGTCCTTTACATAACACCTCAGGTATTGTTGTAAAACCCCATTTGCCCTTTCCGCTTGCCCATTGGTTTCTGGGTGCCGGGCAGTTGAGAAATTGAGTTCTACGTGCAGTAAGCTCATAAGTTTCCTCCAGAACCTGGAAGTAAATTGTTTCCCTCTGTCGCTCAAAACCCTCAAGGGGGCGCCATGCAACTTAAAAATATGTTCTACAAACAACTTGGCGGTTTCCTCCGCTGTGACTGCATGTGAACAAGCTATAAAATGACACATCTTGGTTAATTGATCTACCACCACCATGACAGCTGTTTTGCCTTTGGATTTTGGCAGGTCCGTCATAAAATCTATGGATACTGCCTCCCATGGCCTTTCGGGCGTGGGTAAGGGTTGTAATAGCCCCGCTGGCGCCACCCTCTCTCCTTTCGCTCGCTGGCACCTGTCGCAACCCCTGACATATTCCCGTACGTCCTCCCTCACCTTGGGCCACCAAAACTCCCTGGTAACCAACCACATGGTTTTGTGCTGTCCAAAATGTCCCGCTGTGGGGCTGTCATGCAACTGCTTGAGTACTCTGCCCCTCAGTTCCCCGTCGGGTATGTACAGTGCCCCTTTGTAATACAACACCCCGTTCTTTTCTTCGAACCCCCCTGTGTTCTCCTCTGTCCTCCGGAGCTCTCTGAGTTTCTCTTGGGCGTATTCATCGTTCTCCGTACCCTCTATCAGTTCCCTCTGCCCCACCAATGCCGCCCCACACACCCAGCGGTCTTCTGGGATTACATGCCTTTCCTCAGGCGCTCCCTCCCCCTCTAAGTACTCAGGTTTCCTGGAAAGAGCGTCCGCCCTCACGTTCTCGGAGCCGGGCACGTAACGAATCTCAAAGTGGAATTTGGAGAACTCCTGGGCCCATCTCACTTGTCTCTGGTTCAGCACTCGGGCTGTTCTCCAGTATTCCAGATTTTTGTGGTCAGTTCGGACTTGAACCTTGTGCTGCGCCCCAATCAGCAAGTGCCGCCATTTCCGGAATGCTTCATGAATGGCGAGCAGTTCTCGGTCGTACACTGTGTAGTTCCTCTCGGATTTGTTCAACTTCCGCGAGAAGAATGCACACGGTCTCCATTCAGACGTATCTTTTCCCGGCTGGAGAAGAACGGCCCCCACCGCTCGGTCTGACGCGTCAGTCTCCACTCTCATTGGTTGTTGTAGATCCACGTGCAAAAGTTGCTCTTCCGACGCAAACGCCTGCTTTAAGCGTTCGAACGCCCTCTGCGCTTCTCCCGTCCAAACAAATTTCTTTTTGCTACTAAGACAATCCGTGATGGGCGCTGTTAAATGGGCAAAGTTTTTGATGAACTTCCTATAGAAGTTTCCGAAGCCCAGGAACCTTTGCACGTCCTTCTTGGTCTTTGGTGTTTTCCATTCCAGTACCGCTTGAACCTTGCTGGGATCCATGGCCAATCCCTTGTCAGACAACCGGTACCCCAGGAATTCCACCTCCTTGGTATGAAACTGACACTTCTCCAGTTTCACCCACAGCCGGTTTTCTCGCAGCTTGCTCAGTACCTCTCTTACATCTCGCACATGCTGCTCCTCATTGTCTGAGTACACCAGGACGTCATCTAAGAACGCTACGCAGTTCTTCTAGAGCAGTGGCCCCAGGACGTGATTCATGAATGATTGAAAGCAGGCGGAGCCCGCTTGTAATCCGAAAGGCATAACGAGGTACTCAAAGGCCCCCAAGGGGGTGAACATAGTGGTCTTCCACTCATCCCCCTTTCTCACACGTATCAAGTTATATGCCCCCCTAAGGTCCAGCTTGGTAAAAATTTTCCCTTTTCTCACCCGTGTTAAAATGTCATCAATTCTAGGCATAGGGAAAGTCACTGGTTCTGACACTGCATTTAGGGCCCTGAAATCACATACAAGCCTGGGCTTGCCCGTGTTTTTTTGTCCACAAAGAACACTGGGCTGCCCCCCACCGCTCGTGACTCTCTGATGAAACCTCGCTTGAGATTCTTGTCGATGAACTCCCTTAACTCCTGCATCTCACTGTCTGACATTGCATACAGCTTGCCCACTGGCAATTGTGCTCCTGGGAGTAAGGTAATTTGACAATCAAAGGGTCTGTGCGGGGGCAGTTTATCTGCTTCCTTTTCGCTGAATACGTCAATCAAGTCAGCGTATTGTGGTGGCACCCTCCCCTTGTCCATCACTTCCATCCCTGCTAGAGTGGCCCTGGCGCCTGCCTGAGCCTCTCCCTCCTTGCAGTGTTCTAGGCAATGTGCTGATCCAAAGGAAACCACTCTCTGATGCCAGCCTACCAGCGGATCGTGTAGCGCCAGCCAGCTCATACCCAAGATAATAGGAGCTCCTCCCAAGGTGGCTACGTTAAACGCTATCAGTTTGGTGTGTCGTGCCACCCTCATTATCATTGGTACAGTCTGTTGGCTCACTTCTCCTCCCAACAGTTCCCTCCCATCAATCGTGGTAACCTGCAAAGGCTTACTCAATGGGATAGTCTGTATCTGGTGTTCAGCTGCAAACTCTTTGCTCATGAAATTACATGAGCTACCTGAATCCAATAGCGCTTTTATCTTCAGTGGGTGTCCGTTTGCCAGTTCCAGCAACACCTCTATCACAAGCGCTGGTCTTGGAGGTTCCGGCGTGGGCACATTCATTACTCCCTGGCCTGGCTGCTGTGCCCTGATGTTGGCAACCAGGCGTTGGCTTTTACTTGCTCCGTGATTTCTTCTTCCTCCTTCCCCCCAACAGTTCCCGCCATCCCTTGCCATTCCTTCCTTTGCGGACAGACTCTGGCAAAGTGACCTGGCTGTTGGCAGAGATAGCATCTCTTGCCGCTCTTTCCCTCCTTCTTCCGCCCTTCACTGGTGTTTGAAACTGCGCGCGCGCGCGCTGTTCCAAGTTCCATCGGCTCTGCTGGCGGGAAAGGCTGCTCCGGAATCTCTGGAATGCGGAAGTCCTTCCAACGTTCCCCCTTTCCTTCCCTCTTTTCCATAGCTCTAGCTTCCTGGCGTGCCCCAATGGACAGCGCTGATTTAGTCAGCTGATCCATAGACTCCGCCCTAGGCGCCCGGGAAAGTTCATCTTTCACTGCCGGAGAGAGACCTTCTTCAAACAGCATTTGAATAGGTTCACTAGCAAGGTCCCACCCAAGTCTATGAATCAGCATGGTGAACTCAGTCCAGTACTCACGTACAGATCGGCTCCCCTGTTTACACGCCATTAACTGCCTGCACACCACTCCCTGCTCGATCTCGCTGGAAAACATCAAGTCCATGGCGCGAAAAAACTTCATTGTGTCCTTTAAGATTTCATTATTGGCTGCCATCAGGGGCCGAACCCAGTCCTTCGCCCCTCCCTCTAGATGGCCAATCACGTACGCCACTCTAGAGTTCTCGTCGGGGAAGTCATCAAACAGTAGATTGAGAGCATATTGCATCTCTGTCCTAAAGGCTTGATAGTTCCGGGGATCCCCCCCAAATTTCTGCACCAGTCCAGGCACCCGTCTGGCAAGTGGGGTGGTCTTTCCCTTATCTGCATCTTGAGCCCTCCTCTCCTCGAGCCTCGCCATTTGCAGCGCCAGCTGGACCTCCAACGCCCTGTACCTTTGTTCCAGGCTTGGACCTGCTCCAGCTCCAGCTCCTGCTCCTCCGGTTCCGGCTGGTTCGCTCATGATGCCTTCTGCTTGCACAAGCTGCTTTCAAAGACTGTCAGATTGCTGTGATGGGATAATGAGCTGCTTGTGCGTAAAAGCTTGATCCCTCTGGGGTTTGGCTGGTCATCCAAACTGATGCACTAACGGAGCCCCCAAAGCATGACTCTGTCAGTCGCTGGTAGAATCTGACAGTGGGCATCTACGGAATTTACGCCAACATAAAAGCTGTTTGACGGACATGCGCCTTCGTGACTCTCTGCGTGACAGTTTCCGGCGAAGGGTGGGAGTTCCCAACGGGGGTCCCGTTACCTCTCCACTACTCTCACTGGAAGCATCCCAGAGCCTCCCCTCCGCTGTGACTCCTGCACTCCCCCTGCTGGTTCCCTCTTCTGCGGCAGGTTCTCTCCTATTCTCCTGGAGCCTGTCCACCACCTGTCTCTCCGATGGCAGTTCCCTGACACCGGTCAAGCTTGCAAAAATTTATCATTTGCCTGATAATAAATGTTGGAAATGTAAAGAAACTGAGGGAACATTCTTTCACCTTTGGTGGACGTGCCCAAAGATTAAGGCTTTCTGGGAAATGATCTATAATGAACTGAAAAAGGTATTTAAATATACCTTCCTTAAGAAACCAGAGGCCTTCCTCCTGGGCATTGTCGGCCAATTGGTGCCAAAGAAAGACAGAACGTTTTTTATGTATGCAACAACCGCAACAAGAATACTTATCGCAAAATATTGGAAGACACAAGATTTGTCCACCCTGGAAGAATGGCAGATGCAAGTGATAGACTATATGGAGATGGCAGAAATGACTTGCAGAATTCAAGACCTGGGGGAAGAGTCGATGGAAGAGGACTGGAAGAAGTTTAAAGACTACCTGCAGAAACATTGTAAAATGTTTGAATGTTAAAATGATGTTGGATTTAAAGAGAATATGGCATCAGTGACATAGTTAAAAGGAGTATGCAAAAATTCTTAAAAAGAAAAGGGGGAAAAGACCAGAGTAATATTATGTCAAACTTAAGCAAAATGGCACAAGGGTCTAAGTTATAAAGAATAGCTAAAAATTGATAATGAAAAGAAAAGAAAAATTGGAGACATAATAGGTTGAAATATATAATTATAAATGAGGTCTGAAAGAGGGTTAGAATCTGCTGAACTTGATTGTGTAAAGGGGAACACAAAAAAGGGAGATGTGAGGAAGTCAAGAAAGAAGGTTATATAGATAATAAGTTAAAAACTGGATTTTTTCTTGTTTATGTTTTTATTGTCTTTTTTTGTTTCTTTGTGACGTATTTTTTCTTTTTGCTGTATCTTTTCTTTTGTTGTATGTTTGTTCTATTATATAAAATCTTAATAAATATCTTATAAAAAACAACAACATAGTGGAGATGTGTCAGCTTTGCATCTCTTCCAAATCCAGGCCTCCTACAAAGATGTCTCCCTTCACTCACACCTGAAGAGGATGCCAATAGCTGGAGAAGAGGGCTAGGAAATGTGAGCTGAGGTGGAAGCTAGAGAGCAGAGATTTAACTTCTCTATACTATGGCCTCCTGGATCAGAATTTTCTATCTCCAATGCACCTTTCTGTTTCTGTTTCTGCTGCTGCAGCTAGCTTCACTAATTCCAGTCCACTTCTATTTGGCTTTGAGCTAGTGCTTGACTTGGAATGTGCCGACTGGGGCTTCAATTTCCCATACAAATGATAGGCCACATTCCAACCACGGGAATATTGGAGGAGAGGAATTCAGGAGGAATGGGAGTGTAAGGCTTGATCTATCTGTCAACTGGAGAGCGGCCGCAATCATAAATACACATCTGTGCATGGGATGCAACACCAGATCTGTAAAGTATCTAAACTATCATGTTGTGAATACCTTGTGATACACTTAGCAACACAATGCCGCATAAGCAGTGTGATCTAAACGGGGTTTTGGTGTACATAAGACTAAGCACTAAGAGAGTTTCTATACTATGCACACTTATCTAGGAGCAAGACTCACTGAATACAATGGGGCTTGATTCTGAGTAAAGATTGCACTGGTACAAGTGATGAATATATGTAAACGCTCATATGCTTCAAAATAAATAATGAACCTGGACTTCAAAGAGCAACTATATACATATAGCTGGTTAACTAATACTGTTACAAAAAAGTGTGGTTTTTAATGTGAATTGGGTCAGCAAACATTGCTTCCTCTCTGACATTTGTGGTGCAGCGCAACATTTTAGTCTAGACGATTAAAACTATGCAGGAAGAAAAGAACATCCACATTAGAAACTGAGCTAATTAAAAATCTGGCTCAGGGAGTCACTTGAGACATACCTCCAAGTAATCAGAATGCCATTTTTAGCAAAAGCTAATCTACAGATGCAACAACCACTTTGCCAGTTTATTACAGCGCAACATTAGTCTGGTGATCTGATTCTTTAATCATCAGTGTAGTGCTTACATGCACAATATGATTACAGGCAGCGTTTTCTTCAGTTTGGAATTATGCATGGGTAAATCCACCCTGAAATCAACATAGCTGTGTGAGAGATCGCAGCAATCAATATTTGTGGTGAAATGGGCTCCCCTTAACAGATGTGTGGCTGGCAGCCATGGTCCCGTTCTCCCCTATGCACACAGCATAAACATGTGGAGAGGTAAATAGGACTACCATCAATTGTCAACCGATGATATGGAAAAGATCTTGGACACCCAAGCAAAGCATCAACCACTGCAGAGTTTCACAAAATCGGGTCACATACAGGCTTTTATGTGCAGCCGGAATATTAAGAAGCAGCAATGAAAATGCAAGTAATTTTATTATTTACTCTTGAGTATAAAAACCCCCACAAACTTTCTTCCCTGTTTAATTAATCGATGTGTGACTGAAAACACACATCCACAATAATCCACAGTCAATAGAATATCCTGTTTCGTTTTGTTACCTAATATGCATCTCCCAGCCCCAAACCCCTTTGTTTTCTTCACAGCACTTTCACTTCCCTGCAGTGGTTCAATCCCAGACAACTGGGATGAAAGAAGAAACACGCACTTGACAAAGAAACTTTTACACTTCTGCTGCATTAAAAAAAAACAACGAGAAACCCCTGAATGCTATTGCTTTGCAGTGGGGACTTTAAAAGCACATATAAAACTGCATCCTTATGAAGGCCAGAAGGAAGGAGGCGGTTATTTGCAATGACCCAGTATTTTAAGTGTTTCTTTTCATTTCTCTTCCACCTGAACTCCTGATCCTCCTCTTTGGCATTCTAAACTCATTTAGATGGAAGTCCAAATTCCCCGTGGCCCCATTAAATATGTTGCTAAGCAAAGAGTGCTGCAGCCGCTGTAAACAGGAGCCTTGGAAAAGAGCCAGCTTTGAAAGTTGAGGGTAGGTCAGTGAATTTTAAACCCGCACATCACTAGAGAAGAAAGCAGGCTTGCCAGAGGCTTCAAAGTAAAGCCAGCTCCAACTTTTCATATGCTCTTCAGAAGAGACAGAATTATTGATATCCACTATCATTACAGTCTCTGGCTTTACCATTTTGCCTGAGTGGATTTTGCGTTCATTCACGGCACCCAGGCTGTGAAATCACATAGGGGAAGGAAGGAGGGCAGCCATACACAACTGCTCTCTCTACCGTCTCTTCCTAGGTGCAATCTCCCATACTTTGGGCTTGCACCATGGCACCAAACCCAGAGCTTCAAAAACAGCTTTGATGACATTAAGTGATCAAACAACCTGTGTGGAAAATAGCAACTAGTCATGGCCAGGAGATGGGGATCTGTGGGCTTGCTCTTTCACTGTGAGTTTCTTTGCATCATTTCTTGGAAAAAGCACATGAAGTCTACTGATAAAAAAAAGAATGGTTTCAGAGGTTTGAATAGGAGTAGTCCAGGAGAAGGTATTTTCTGTTGCAGCCCTTAAACTATGGCACTTTCCACCCATAAATTGGGCACCTTCACTGTATAAGCTTTTGTTGTCTGCTGTAGACATACAGTGGCACCTCGGGTTACAGACGCTTCAGGTTACAGGCGCTTCAGGTTACAGACTCTGCTAACCCAGAAATAGTACCTTGGGTTAAGAACTTTGCTTAAGGATGAGAACAGAATGCTCGCCGGTGGCACAGTGGCAGCGGGAGGCCCCATTAGCTAAAGTGGTACCTCAGGTTAAGAACAGTTTAAGGTTAAGAACAGACCTCTGGAACGAATTAAGTTCTTAACCCAAGGTACCACTGTACCTGGGTATGTTTGGCCTGGAAAAGAGGGGACTGAGAGGCGCTATGACAGCCAACGTCAAATATCTCAAGGGTTGTCGCATGGAAGAGGGAACAAGCTTGTATTTTGTCCTACTCTGGAGGGTAGGACTCAAACCAATAGCTTCAAGTTACAAGAAAGGAGATTCCAAGTAAACATCAGGAAAATCTTTCTGACGTAAGAGCTGTTCACCAGTGGAACAGTCTCCCACAGAAGGTGGTGGACTCGCCTTCCTTGGAGGTTCTTAAGCAGAGGTTGGATGGCCACCTGCCATGGATGCTTTAGTTTAGATTCTTCCATTGCAGGGGGTTGAACTAGATGACCCTTGGGGTCCCTCCCAACTCTACAACTCTGTTATTCTATTATTCTACCCTGGCCTTTGACACCTGATAGATATGTGGTGTGTGTGTGTGTGCATTTGGGACACACCCTGTTCTTCTATTTAATCGTTCTAACTGATTTTAATATTGCATTCTTATATAGTTTTAACCTGCCATGGGACCATATAGAGAAGAGTGGGAAAGAAATCTGGATTATAAATAATATATAAATAAAATATCTACTAGCCTAATGACAAGTTTTTAATTGGAAACAAAACTTAAACAAAATGACTGCTAACCTATTGTGATGGACACATCGCTATAGGTACATAGATAACGTGTGACATTGTGTTTCAGCCAATAACTTTCCTGCCTCCCCATCTGATGTGTAATAAAGCTGAATAATGGCCCCATTTTAAACTTCCAGTCTACAGCCAATATGGTCACTCATTCCATTTTTTATGGTGAGATACCATAGTATTTTAATGAAGTCCAGTGCCAATAAAAGAATAAGTGAACTCTCTTTATGGGAACAACCTAAATGACTGAATCATAATAGTAACTCCCAGGCTGTAAAACACTTAATGTTTAACCAAGTTATGGTACTCAGAAACTTAATTCATATTGTTCCATCATTCATTTTCCTTTTCCATTGTCGTTCCTAGTGATGCAAAAAAGCAAACAAAAAAAACCCCTTCTAATCTAGATCGTCTTCCAGCTAAAGAGCATAATTTTGCACAAAGCTACTGAAAGACACAACAGACAATAAGATATATTGCTACTGCCTCACTGGCACAATTTGAATCAATAGGATTTAGGTGACACAGTAACCTCCTAATGGCAAGTGATTAAACACACTCACCTAATCAATAACATGTAAGTAATGACCTTTGTAGAAATCCAAAGTCTGTGCTACAGTGAACTTTACAGATACTTCCTAATGCTAAAAGGTTTTAACCACACACACACACACACACACACACACACACACACACAAATATAACTGATTTTAATTAACAAAATGGAAAGACCAATATGCACTAAAAGACAGCAAATATTCAAGTAAGAGTATTTGATTGTACAGGACATCAACTCTATATTACACAGTAACATAGATAACCAAATAGCAGTGTATGCGACTACATAAACATCCTTTTTAACATTTATGGCACATCATATAAAAAGTATTTTTAAATATAAACTTCACATGAGAAGAAATATTTGTTGTATTATTAACATTCACTTTAACTGCTAAAGGGAAAAAGAGCAACTATTTGTAAATATTGGTTTATAGTCAACTAACTGGGATTCAGAGTAGCACACTGAAATCTATGGAGATGACTAAGTCATGATTTTAGTAGGTCTTCTCTGTGTATGACTCAGTCAGATACAACCCTGTATGGGTCAGATAGAATATAACCAAATACTAACATTATAGAGGTTTTCTATACGTTTCAGTTACCTTGGTAAAGAAAGTACTGAATTCAAAGCAGCACACACAACTTCATAAACTTGCCCGTGAACTTCTGACTGTGAATAGGCACTATATGCTTTCCCATTCCGCTACAAATGAAAAATCCCATTCAAGTAGATATGCAAGTAATATGTTCCAGCGGTTTCAGAGAGGAAAGTAGAATACACAGATTTCTGAATGACAGGCTTGAACTTTTGTATTGAAAATATGCTGCCAGAATGGGTAAAGCCAACGGAAGACGAGAGGCATGTTAGTGCATTATAATATATTATATGTGGCCTGTGCTTATTTTAAAGCCACGAATCATGTTACTCCTTAGGGGTTACCCACCTCAGTTCATTGAGCAAGGGGTAGTCTGAGAACAGCCTCAGAAGAAGGCATTTGGGTTCGTGTTGGTACATAAATGAGAAGTTAGTATTTTAGCAAATCTGGCTCCAAACCATTGGGCCCGGATGGATACTGGAAGCCAATGCATCTGACAAGCTGCAAACATAATGCAGTAAAACTATCTGATTCCAATAAATAGTATTTGGGTTCTATCCTGGATTAACTGTAATTTCTGTCATTTTTAAAGGCAGCCCCACTTATAACGCATTGCAATAGTGTAAATACTAGGACATGGGTAACTGTGGCCAAACTGTCTCTAGCCAAGCAAGATCACAGCTGGCACATCAGCCAAGTGTGATAAATGGTGTGAGCCACAGAGGTCACTTGGTGTCTAATGGCAAGAATGGGTTAATGAACACCTCCAGACTGTGAACCTGATCCTTTAGGAAGAGTGTGACCCCATCAAGAACAGGCTGAACGGACATTACTAGCCCAGAGATGGAAGGAAGAGACAACCCTGACCAGAGAAGAATGGCAAACCAAGTTGATGGACTATGCCAAAATAGCAAAATTAACCGGGAAACTCAGGAACCAAGAAGACAAGAACTTTAAAAAAGAATGGGAAAAGTTTATAATGTATATACAAGATTATTTTAAGCAGATTAAAACATTGGCAGGAATTTAAACACACTTGTAATGTAACAGAATGCATGGATAGAAAGATAAAAAAATTGGTGAAGTATTGGTATGCAGTTGAAAATAGGATCAATAGATCATTGCTTATTTCAACTCGCTTGTGGAAACAACTCAGAGGCCATGAAAGAAGAAAGGTTAACAACAGAAAGATTTAAAGGAACTATTGGAAAGACTATTCAAGGCAGCAGAGATATGAGATGATCAGAGCCCCCCCCCCCCGAACTTGAAGCATGGGAAGTCCCACCAAAAACAATTATAATTTAGGCAGAATATTTGGACTATTTGATATGTATTTGTATAATTTGGAACATTCAATGTGATTTGTTTGGATTGTTAAAATGGGAAACTTAATAAAAATGATTAAAAAAGAAAAGAAAATAGGATCAATAAGACCCATGGAAGGGATGGGGGAAAGTCAGGAGATTCAGAGTAATCTTGATATTTGGACTCAGAATTGGTTTTGTTGTATGTTTATATTCTTGAAAATCAAATAAAAAGTTACTTTTTTTAAAAAAAAAAAAGAACAGGCTGAACCCTGTAACAGCAGAATCTCAACTTTATACGGATTGTATCTCAGTTTGTTCGCCATCATCCAATCCATCACTGTGCCGAAGTGCTAGTTCAGGACAGTCAATGTCTCACCTGTGTATGATGAGAAACAGAGTGTCCTCCACATTCTGATGACACCTCAGACAAAATACCTGGTTTCCTTTAATTGTTAAACAGAACCCTCTTGAACCCCAAAATGTGACTGCTAAGGAATTCTCCAAGCAGCACTTTCTGGAAACAACTGTCAAATTAGGAATTCCATGGATTCCATGGTTAATGGCGTCAAAAGCTGCTAAGGAGTTGAAAGAATCAACAGAGTTGCAATCAGCTTGGTGTTTCTTTTCTTGCTAAGGACCAGTCCAGAAATAAACCAAGACACATTGTGTGACAAAACCAGGTCTAAAAACTTTCTGAAATGGAACTAGATAATTAGTTCCACCTAAGACAGAACAGAGTTGGACAACTACCACTCTTTAAATCACCTTATCCAGGAATGGATTGTTAGCCACTAGACTTGTTAACAATGACGGGCTCCACAATAGATTTCTTCAGGAATAGCTGAATGGTGGTTTCTTTTAAATAAGCTGGAAATGCTCCTTCTCCCAGTAAGGCATTTAAAACCCAGATAGACTTCTCTTCCCTGCTGGATTTAATAAACTAACAAGAGGAAGAATTGAATATGCAAGTGGTCAGACTCAACTAAGCACCTTGTGCACATGCTCAAACTCCAGTAACTGAATGCCATTCAACAAAAGGAGACCATATACATAGCACTCCAGACATTACCACTAATGACGCTGCATTAATTGTGGAGTCAGCATAATGCCAGATACAGGGTATTATATACTCAAAGACTTTTGTAAATGAATCGCAACTTCTACTACATCTGCCACTTGGTCAGATTTCACATGGTCAGATTTCACCACCCAGAAAAGCTTCACTGGATGACACAGTCAAGGAGCAGTGATCATTATAGAACCATATCTCAGCAGCAAAGCCTGCATTAGATTTCAATAATGTTCAATGGTCAATCTGTGGCAAAGAAATGGGGAAAACCCAAGCACAGTTACTGGAAAGCAGATTAGACATCTCTAGGCTTAAAATATGGCAGCTACACTGGCCAAACCATTTGGTTCCGAATGCAACAGACCATAATATCTATGTGTAAACTGTGCCTTTATATATACAAGAGTTAATACCCCTGGCAGAAAATAACGAGCTACTGAAATGCTTAAAATGTATCTTTTTATTGCAAAATGCTAGAAAATACTAACCGTAATTCAGGAGTCTAAAATGTCCAGACTGGAAATGACATTGTTAAAAGAAATTAGAAGGGAAATCATTTTGTTTTCAAAAATATTTGTATTTATTTAGAAAACTCTTTTGACTGACTGACATATTCCATTCTTTATGTACCAAAGTACAGGAAATGCATTTTTTTCCTTTTCTTTTTTTTGCAGGGCCTTGAGGTTGTTCTGACTTTGCCAGTTGCAAGAGAAACTTTATCCAACCAAGAGCTAAAGTGCTTTTAAATGTAAAATGTGTTTGCTTTCACATGAGTAAGCAGCCTGGAGCTACAAGCCAAGCAATGGAATGGACAGATAATGGTGGGTTTTCAAGCTCTCTTTTCAGGGGAGTTCTATTCCAAACACAATTTGCCATACAAGAACACAGAAAAATTACCAGCTTTGAAAGAATACATGCTCAAACTAATAATAAGGCATCACTTGGGCCCTTTTTGTTCATCAACCTTTCTGCGTTAAAAACAGTTGTTACCTGCCATAGCAGAATTCTATGCATAGTGAATTAAATGGTTATAGGACAAAATGTGTAAATACAACTTGGCCTTAAATATTTCTGAATTTAAAAAGGAATGAATATGTTTTCATCTCACCCACCCCCGCCCTTGATTACAGCTCAACCTGACTTCAGCAAGGGGAGTTTAACAGGATGCCAGGTGTGAAAACTTATTTCATGGGTGGATGCTAAAGACAGATTACAAAGGATGAGTGTGAAATCTCACGATGACCAGGAGTTTGCCTTCCATTAAATAAGAAACGAAGCATTTCAAGATGTAAAGACTTGCCTGTATGTATACTTGTCATGCGAAGATTTATTTAATTTCAGATAGAAAATGTGAGAAGATAAGAAATACAGAAGTTGGGATTCAAGAGAGGACACTCAGGCACATAATGGGAAGGGGGAAGCAGGAATAGGCAGTAGCAAAGTACTGAAAGAGATGGCAGGTTGTGCTAGAACAGGGATGGGGAACATCCAGATGTTTTATGTTGTAAGGTAAAGGTAAAGGACCCCTGGCTGGTTAAGTCCAGTTGAATTCGACTATGGGGCACAGCACTCATCTGTGCATTCAGGCCAAGGGAGGTGGCGTTTGTCCACAGACAGCTTTTCCAGGCCATGTGGTCAGCATGACTAAACAGCTTCCAGCGCACAGAGTGCATGTACAGTGAGGGGGGAAAGTATTTGATCCCCTGCTAGATTTGCCCGTTTGCCCTCTGACGAAGAAATGACCAGTCCATAATTTTAATGGTAGGCTTATTGTAGCTGTGAGAGACAGAAGAACAACAGGAAAACCCCCAGAAAACCAGAAAGCAAAAGTCAGAGATTGATGTGCATTATAATGAGTGAAATAAGTATTTGATCCCCTATCAACCAGCCAGATGTCAGGCTACCTGGTATCTTCACTGTATGCAATGAGCTGAGATTAGAAGCACCTGCTGTAAGGGAGAGGTCTTACCTGTAATCAGAGTCTCTCTTTTTTCCATGGACGTACAAGGCATTCTGTAACTCCATTCACATGTTATCCTCATGAAAGGGGTTCTACTCAGAGAAGTGGTATGTGGAAAACAGGTGAAGGGGGCTTCAATTAGATGGTAAACATAAAAAAAGGTTGAGCCTCTAACGAGACAGCTAACACAGCATTTTCTTACTGGCAGTTTGCATCACGTTTTAACTAATGTACGTAGACATTTGAAAAAGCCAATTGTACTGAATTAATATGATGCCTGTTTGTACATGTTCTGAAATCTAGTAAATGTCATGTTTTTTTGCTTTGTTAAGCAATCATACATTTTCATTATGTTTAAAAATACCATTTAATAAAATAAATGGATAAATTTGCACATTAAAACATTTCCTGTTAAGGAGCCATTGCTGCTGACAGCAGATGTTACAAACAATGTATCTATGTCTCCAGAAAAGACAATATATATATAAGTTGATTTTTCAATGAATAAATGATTTGCTTCAGTTATTCAGTTCAAAGTTAATCTTCATTAGGCATTCCTGAATTTTTCTGTAGGCCTACTGTATATATTTAAGAAGATACAGTGGATGCTCAGGTTGCGAACGTGATCCATGAGGGATGCACGTTCGCAACCCGCAGTGTTTGCAACCCGCAGCGACGCGTCTGCACATGCGCAGGTTGTGATTTAGTCTTCTGCACATGAGCAAAGCGTGATTTAGCACTTCTGCGCATGCGCAACCACCAAAACCCGGAAGCAAACCGTTCCGTTCCGTTGCCCTTTAGGATGCAACACAACAAGATTGATGTACAGTGGTACCCCAGGCTACAGACGCTTCAGGTTACAGACTCCACTAACCCGGAAGTAGTACCTCAGGTTAAGAACTTTGCTTCAGGATGAGAACAGAAATCGCACGACGGCAGCACGGTGGTAGCGGGAGGCCCCATTAGCTAAAGTGGTACCTCAGGTTAAGAATGAGGTGAGACTTCTGGATCGCTAACTTTAATATCCTACATCAAATTCACACTGGAGCTTTCTACATAACTTCAGGTTGCAATCAAGACAATTTCTCAAAAGGAAGCAAGTTTCTTCCTGTGCAGAACAAAAGTTGCCGCACCGGCTACTAGGCTTGTTACAACCCCCAGAGCAGGAGCATTGTTCTCAACTATAAACAGTAAGACTACCTTGACTGCCATCCCATTAAAATATAATTAACACACATTGGTAATATAATACTTCCTTTAAAAAAAAAAACATGTTTTCATGGAAAATACTATTATAATGCTATTATACAGGATAAACACTCAGAAAAAGTCCAAAATAGCTAGCAGATTCATGAATACACTTTGCAAAGGATTAGTATATGTTATATACTGTCCACCCAACTTCATTTTTATGTGGGATTTTCTGTGTCTTGAAAAAGGCTTTCCTTTCTAAGCAATCAGGTTCAAAATACAAAGCAGCACCCCCCTCAGCGTGGATATTTTTAGACATCTGCAGGAATTTCCCATGCTGTGAGCATTAATGAGACCCTCCATGGATGCTATTAATATGTAAGAGCAATCACCTAAGTCACACAGAGGTTCTCAGCCTAGTTTTTCCTTTGTGTACATGCATTTAGTGACTGGATATTAAAAACTGATTTTAAACCAAGTATCACCCTAGTTTCCTTATAACACTGAACCATGTCTGAATGCCTGTGAGTTTAAGGGTGAAATCCTGAACAACATGGGATTGACTTTTGTAATTTATCTCTGGTAAAGGCAAGATGCTAGGCCAGATGTTAAGCACACAGCTTTATTGTTCTTGTCCTTTCCTGTTGCTCCTTGGCCAATTCCTTCCTCTATCTTTCTTCTTGCCTTTCTACTCTTTCTGCTCCTTAAACATACTAGGCAATCTAAGTTATTTATTTATTTTAAATATATATATTATTAAAGATTTATTAGTTTACAAAAGTACAGTGGTACTTCGGGTTAAGTACTTAATTCGTTCCGGAGGTCCATACTTAACCTGAAACTGTTCTTAACCTGAAGCACCACTTTAGCTAATGGGGCCTCCTGCTGCCGCCGCGCCACCGGAGCCCAATTTCTGTTCTTATCCTGAAGCAAAGTTCTTAACCTGAAGCACTATTTCTGGCTTAGTGGAGTGTGTAACCTGAAGCGTATGTAACCTGAAGCGTATGTAACCCGAGGTACCACTGTATATGCAATGTCTCTTTTTTCAAGTTACATTTTCTACAGATCAGTTTCATTTGTTGAGACACATACTGGGCAATCTAGACCTGAGGATATCCAATATTCTGTGCTGACCCTCATCCATTTATTCACCTCCTTGAAGGTCTATGGCAGGGGTCATCAACATGGTGGCTATAGATTCACATGTGCCCACAGAGGTCTTCCTTGGAACCCTGAAGCCCTTCCCAGTCCCTATATCAAACACACATGTATATATGATATGTGACATCATAGAATTATAGAATTGGAAGGGACCATGAGGGCCATCTAGTCTAACCTCCTGCAATGCAGTAATCTTTTGCCCAATGTGTGGCTTGTACCCATGACCCTGACTGAGATTAAGAGTCTACCAACTCTACCAACTAAGATATATACCCTCCAAAGAATTTTTCTTTTTCACCAGTGTTCCACTCTTTAAAAAAAGGAGTCACAAAACAATAGACGCCCAGGTTACAACCATAAAAAACTGCATTGTACATTAAACAGGAAGCTTTTCTGTTTTTGAATGAAGAAGTATCCTTGCCTACCCAAACCTAAGGATATGTAAATCTGCCCCAAGTATTAAGGCTGTAGAACAGAGTTGTTCTAATCCTTTCATACTCAGCTGAAGAGATACTTAGATTAAGAAAATTCAAGTCCAAGAATAAGCATGAAGAAAAACAGCTGGAGACAAAACTACTGAATTCAATGGAACCCTCCCACCGACTTCAGTGCAATCCATGTGACCCTAAATTCTCCAAGACAACCCCCCCCCCACACACACACACACAATGTCTGAATTATAATTAATGGCCTTTGCTTATATATCTCCTCTTACAAATGTCATGGGATTCATTCATCAAAATAGCATTTATAATGAGTCCGGGATCAAGGCTGTTGGTGAAATCTTTGCAAGTGGAAGAAATCCTGCAGAGTGGCTCTTTTTGAGATTGAATTTGTCCTACTATTTTTGGTTATGCTGCATTATTTGAGGTCTTATGACATGGAGCTGCAAATCAATAGGTGAACATTTGACGTTTATTATATGCTAGAAGCTGACTATATGTAGGCTGGCAACAAAGGCACAAAGAAAGCCTGCCATTTTTAAATAATAAGAGCTAACCTTTATTAAATATAAATTTGTCATCCTCATACTCTTTTGTATTGTACAGGAACCTTCATATTTAAAACCCCCCACTTAGAGAAACAGCCTTAGAAGCACAAACACAGGAATGTTTCTAATTTCCACCAGTGCAACTGTTGAATAACTTTTTATTAAGGTTTAATGTATTTTATTCCATTTTTATTTTATTTTCTGTATTATCTTTTGGAGTGGCTTCGGCTATACTAAACAAGCAAACAAACAAACAAACAAACAAAGTTCTCAATATGCCATAAATATCATTTTGTATTTAGCACTGGGCACAGACACAGGGAGGCACCATGGGCATGGGGTTGACCTGGCAATCCCAGCTTCAAATATCAGTTCAGAAAGGCAAGTACTGTACATAAAGTTGTTTCTAACAATAAGAGAGAGAGAGAGAGAGAGAGAGAGAGAGAGAGAGAGAGAGAGAGAGAGAGAGAGATTTAATCCACCTTCCTTCCTTCCTTTAATATATTGCCCTATACCCACAGACCTTGAGGAAAAGTTGGATGAACAAATAAGCAAACAAATATGCCTCTTATATGCTGGACACACAAAAAGCCCATGGTCTTGATAAGTCTAAGACACAATAAAAAGGTAGCATTAAATTATTTGTCACTTCCATATCAACCCAACTGTAGATGAATTCTTGGGCCCAACACTCCTCCAAAAGCCTGTGCTAGACCCACTGCCCCATAAGCACCATGGCTGCCATTTTTGCACCAATTTCTGGATCGTTTCTGGACCACACAGAGTGCATTGTAGTCATCTAATCTGCAACTTACTGGAACAAGGGTAACTATACACAAGCAATGCTTGTTGAGAAATGTCTGCAGTTGATGTGCCACCTGAAGCTTTGCAAAGAGGCTCCTAGCCACTGCGGTTATTTAGGTCTCTAGTGACAACAGTGTTTCAAGAAGCAACCCGAACTACATATCTGTTCCTTTGCAGGCATGGTCAAACTTGGCCCTCCAGATGTTTTGGGACTACAATTCCCATCATCCCTGACCACTGATCCTGTTAGCTAGGGATGATGGGGTTGTAGTCCCAAAACATCTGGAGGGCCAAGTTTGGCCATGCCTGCTTTAGAGGGAGTGCAGCCACACCCAGGATAGGCAATTCCACCAACTCCTAGACACAGGAACTACCCAACCACAGCACCTCCAACTTATCTGATTCCATCTTCCTATTTACGGTTATCACGCATTACCAAATATGCACATCTCTCCAGATGGAAAGAAAAGGAAAGTACATTTCACAGAGCTCTTGATCCAGAGCTCTGTGAGTACTCCAAAGTTAGCACAGTCTGCATGAGCAAACTTTACCACTCATGTAAAATGAGGCAGCAATTACTTGCAAAGATCTCCTCCTAAATGCAGAGTTGATCCATTCACTAGAGCACATAGAAATGTCTTTGCAGACAGAGCAGTTCCATACGTGCATCACAGCTCAGTGGCCCACAAAGAATCAGGGGTTTTGCCTGCAACGTTCTAAAAACTTAATGCCAAGAGTGAACTAATATGGGATGTTGCCTCAGTGAGTTTTGAGCTGCCCTGAAAGGCACTGGAATAATTATCCGTTGAGATTAAAGGTTGTAGTTTTTCCAATTGCTTGCCCAGAAATTAATTGCTATCATTTATTTGCTTTTGGGTGACAACTGCTATGCATCTGTGATTGGAAATGATTTTTACAACACCATTTCTTGTCAGGCTTTGTTGATATGTCAATGGATAATTCTTAATATCTCACTGTTATGTGAAATTACAGAAAGTGGCCAATTTTCAGTGTCAGAACAAACAATAACACTGTATTTTCCTGTAGATTTTATGTTCTGAAACACAATTTCACACCATTTTCATGCTAAATTAAATATTTGGCCAGTAGCTATGAGCACTGATCTCTAAGCTGCTTGGCACTGGCTGTTATATCCTTGTTGCTTTTTATGAGAATCTTGCTGAGTATTATCTTTCTCTAAATTTTCCAAGTACAGGCTATTTTTCAGGCTCTAGTGATTTAGGGGAAAGGGCTATTTATCTACTTCTACAAAAGATACACAAATTTCAAACATAGGACGCTTTGTTAATTACAGTTTCTAAATATTCTTTTGTTGCAAAGGTAAACACAGTTCTATTTTTATAAGCTTTTCGGGAATGCTACCACCACTGCTATTTTTATGCTTTATATATAGTATTCTTACTACTTTCCTGTGCTTTTACAGAGGTACCTTGGTTCTCAAACTTAATCTGTTCTGGAACTCTGTTCCAAAACCAAGGCATGCTTTCCCATAGAGAGTAATGCGAAACAGATTAACCTGTTCCAGACTTTTAAAAACAACCCCTTAAACAGCAATTTAACATGAATTTTACTATCTAACGAGACCATTGATCCATAAAATGAAAGGAATAAACAATGTACTGCAATGGAACTGGAAAGGGGGGGGGAGTACCAACAGTAAGGGAATGGCAGAATAAGTTGCAAGACTATGCAGAAATAGCTAAATTGAAAAATAGGTTAAGGGGAAATTCAAAACAAGCATTCACGCAAAAATAGGATATGTTTAAGATATATTATACAAAATATAATAATGACATAACTTCTAGGGCAGCGTTTGAATGACCCTTGTGTAAATTAAACATTATTAAATAAGGAAAAATGGTACAATATGTTATAAGAAAGTATTAGGAAGTATATTAAGAGTAAGGTAAGAAGTATAAGTACATTCAATGTTGTAAATGTAACTTATATCGGGAAATGACAAGAAGTCTATTTTGACATAGTTTAGTTTATTGGATTTTACTTTGGTTTATTTTTGTTTAGTTAGAAAGTATAAGAAAAGAGCACTTATATGTAAAAGTTTAAATCAATATTTAATGGTATAATTATTTAAGGTTGTTGTTACTATTATTAGTTTTACCTTTTCTTTGTATGTGTATTTAAGATTGTGTATGATATCCTTGGATGTCAATTAATAATAATAAAATAATAAATAATTTAAATAATTTAAACAACAACAATGTACTGCAGTCACACAATCAATCAATCAGCAACTGAACTGGGTTCCACACAGTAACAAAAACAAAACAAAAAGCCGCAAAAACAGACAGACCTCAGCGTAACACTCAAAACGGGGCACATTCAGCTTCCGAATAAAGCTCACAAACCGGAACACTTACCTCCGGGTTTGCAGTGTTTGGGTTCCAAGATGTTTGAGAAGCAAGGCATTTGAGAACCAAAGTACCACTGTATTCCTGTTGAAGTCCTTGAACCTACCGCTGTGAGGTATGCACAGGGGTAGGAGTGGGCGGAAGTCCCATTGCACTGACGGAATGTGGTACTGCCCATACTTCCACAACAAATTATCACAAAGGTTGTGTACCACCACCCCCACCCCCAATCTCTACCAAGTGGTAGCAAGATTTTAGAGGTATCCAGGCAATCCCCCAGGGTTCTGTTTTTCATATTATGACCACTATGTCTCAGCTTTTGCTTTTTTTGAGGTGGGCTAGAAAAGGGAAAATAGCATCCACCAGAATAAAATTGACTGATGCTGGGAACATGGAAATGTGGCCCAGTTCAAATCATCATCAACATCATCCTAAGTTGTCTCATTTTGGTCCTGAACAAACAGTTCAAAGACAGTGTTTTATTAGCAGACAAGCTGTTGTCTTCTTTCAGATTTTGAACTAACTGGAAAAGCATCACCAGGATACTGCAGTAGGAAATATACATCTTGGCATTTGCTCCTATTTCAGCATTTTTTGGGGGTGGGGGGAATCTAATGTGGAA
This sequence comes from Podarcis erhardii, assembly GCF_964252035.2. Taxonomy (NCBI): domain Eukaryota; kingdom Metazoa; phylum Chordata; class Lepidosauria; order Squamata; family Lacertidae; genus Podarcis; species Podarcis erhardii. The sequence goes on from NC_138500.1 coordinate 53,237,348, forward strand.
TACCGCAAAGTTATTTTGCTGGAAGAAGTGACAGACAGGTCTGAGTCACTAAAGTACTTACGCTATGCGCCTTCTAGCCAAAGGGATAACATTGATTAATAGGAAAGCAAGGATCTGAGGCGCTGCAAGAAATAGTGTGAAAAATAATCAAGGCTCTCTGGAAGGCATTGCATAAGCTTGCTGTCAGAGATGGCCCAAGGAGGGGCAGCGAAGATGAGGTTTAAGGTGGCCTCTTAGTCATATTCTCAACAGCTCTGCAATTTTAAACAAGTTTTCTAAGCCAAAAACTTCAGAGGGGACTTTTGAGGACACCACAAGTTGTAGTGAAGTCATGAGCGAGCTATTCGGATGAGTCAAGACCTTCTTGGATTTAGTAACATGGGAGCACCTTGATGCCAGCACGATTTGAGAGGCCTGCAAACAAGTCATCCCCTACTGGGAGTCCTTTATCTGGAGGAGGAGGAGGAAGAGGAGGAGGAGGAGGAGGAGGAGGAGGAGGAGGAGGAGGAGGAGGAGGAGGAGGAAGAATGAGAAGAAGAAGAAGAAGAAGAAGAAGAAGAAGAAGAAGAAGAAGAAGAAGAGTAGTAGTAGTAGTAGTAGTAGTAGTAGTAGTAGTAGTTTGGATTTCATATCCCACTTTATCACTACCCGGAGGAGTCTCAAAGTGGCTAACATTCTCCTTTCCCTTCCTCCCCCACAAGAAACACTCTGTGAGGTGAGTGGGGCTGAGAGACTTCAAAGAAGTGTGACTGGCCCAAGGTCACCCAGCAGCTGCATGTGGAGGAGCAGGGAATCGAACCTGGTTCACCAAATTACGAGTCCACCACTCTTAACCACTACACCACACTGGGAAAAGGCAAGCCCACCTGCTTTCCTTAGGCACAGAGAGAGAATGATGGAACTCTTGTTGCTTTGTCATACTTTGGATACAAAGGAATTCCTAAAGTCACAACTCTCTAAAAGCAGTTACACGTTAACTTAATGAAACTTTCTCCATAGAATGAGAACTGGATACAGGGCAGGGCAGGGACAAAATAGCACAGTAACTATTTTATTATTTTGTTAAAAAAGACCCCAAAGTAGTTTGAAAAGTAATGAATACAACTATAACATTAAATGTACTCTTATTTTTAAAACAACAACAACATTTTGTTATTTGACATGTCATTCAATTCCAGGGTAGTTTGTGTGTTTGTGTGTGTTGTTTGCTTTTTCAAAACCATCTCAAGAGCTTCTCTGTACTTTGTTGCCACCAATTAGATACTATTTTTAATTTATTTAAAAACACAAAAAAACCCTGCAATAAGATGGTTTATTTTAACACTCCATGCATTTTAAGAAAATAGAAAAAAGACGCCTCGAGCAGTAAATAATTTATGCCTAGTTGCACATTATATTATACATTCTTCAAGAGGTGCCAAACATCTGCAAGGCAGGCTCCTGTGAGCCAGGAAACCTTTGCTTAACAGAAAAAGCAGCTCCTCTGTGCCAAAATTATATTCACTGAATGTGCTGTAAGGATTTCAGAGGCAGTAAGAACAACTAGTATGATGCTATCGACATTTTATTTATTTAAAGAAAATACACACACATCACCCTATACCCACAGGTCTCAGGGCAGTTTACAACAATATTTCATAAAGGTAAAGGGACCTCTGACCATTAGGTCCAGTCGTGACCGACTCTGGGGTTGTGGTGCTCATCTCGCTTTATTGGCCGAGGGAGCCGGCGTACAGCTTCCCGGTCATGTGGCCAGCATGACTAAGCTGCTTCTGGCAAACCAGAGCAGCACACGGAAACGCCGTTTACCTTCTCACCGGAGTGGTACCTATTTATCTACTTGCACTTTGACGTGCTTTCGAACTGCTAGGTTGGCAGGAGCAGAGACCGAGCAACGGGAGCTCACCCCGTCGCGGGGATTTGAACCGCCGACCTTCTGATCGGCAAGCCCTAGGCTCTGTGGTTTAACCCACAGCGCCACCCGCGTCCCATTAATATTTCATAAACCACCAGAAAAAAAGCACTGATTATACAGAGTATGGTGCTAGCAGGCTGCTAGGTTTCACCTAGTGACAAGACTTCACCGTCAGTTCTTATGTTGCATAAAGTGACAGGAGAACAAGCCTGCAAAACTGCATTTCCACCAGACACTGTACTTAAGAATCCTACGAACAATCATTTTCTAGACACAAGGTTCAATCAGATGAGGGATCTGCCTTGATGACAGACAGACCCTTGAAAATATAGCTGCATGTGATGTTCCAGAGAAAGGTGTGAAGTAATGACGAAAAAAAATCAGTAAAAAAAGGAAACATTCTGAGAAGCACTTTTTCTAACCCCCATGTCCCCTCTGTTCCCTAAGTACAGAGTTTTGCTAGGGTTTTTTTCCTGCAACACAAAGACTTTTCAAGCCCCCAGTCATCACTCGAAAATGCTCAATCTTTGAAAAATACTCTGTAAAAAAAGAGAGATCCATTTGGGTCCACTGTAGAATGCATCATCAAAAACGAAAGGAACAACATAATCGAAATACTGAGCAGATAATAAATAAGGGACTAAAAACCATCTCTTTAAATGTATATACAGGGCTGGACTACCCAACAGGCAGACTAAGGCATATGCTTAGGGCATCAGCAAAGCAGGGACACACACAGAAATGAGTATTTTTTTTAAAAAGGTCATTTGATAGTTGTTGGGTTTTTTAAACAAAAAGCACCCAAGTAGTCATGATGGGGGAAATCAGAACTCTGATAGGCTTTCTTACTGTCCCTCATTTTTCTGTTTTCTTTTTATTACTTATCCCCATCTAAACCAGGGATGCCCTACTAACATAGATTGCAATAATGGAAGAAAATCAGATCCTGTCATGTGTTGCAATAAATCTATGCTTTGCTTCATTTCTTATTTTCATTTTTCATTTTATGGTTTAGTTTTTTTTATTATTTTGAACTATGTAAGGAGGGAACCATGATTTTTTCAATGCTTGAAAGATTAATCTAGGTCTTAATCCAGCCCTTTATATACACATTTGGATATGGTACATTCCAAAGCTTCCTACGTATAAAATATTATTCATGAACAAGTTAAAAAGCACTGATCTCAATACATTTTTTTGTATACCTCACTTGTTACACTTTTCCCTATTTTATCAGTTACTGATCCATAAGAGGGCATGTCCCCTTATTTCACGACTGCTGTACTTGCTTTAGGAGTTTTCAGTGAGAGAATCTCCTTCTCTTTCTTGAGTACCCAGCCAGGTTCCTGCTTCTAATGTAAAGTAACATAGATGTGCAGTGTGGGTTTGTTTTTTTAAATCACCTACATACACATGCCATTTATTTGCTATTTGTATGAATGGTGTTAATTCATAAAGAATGCAATAGGTTATTTCAGTTCTATTCCTCACTATCCATTATTTGTTGCACACCCCAACCCCACATCAATCTTTCCTGCATATATTTCACAAATATTTTAAAATTATATGGATTACACTGGTTCTACTGCCTTATTTCCTCTCAGTTTATATCCAGGTCTTGGCCTTCAAGAAAACATTAAGAAGCAGTAGATGATCTTTCGCAGCAACCACTTTTAAACATTCTGGATGAAAGAAAATATGATGTGACTCTGACTGAACTCCTTCGGGGTCTCAGGACCAACAAAGAGGGCTACCAATATAGTTGGCAGAGAGGGACTGACAGAGAATCAGAGGCCTCGGACGTGAGGAATCCGGGCTAAGAACTATTTTTTGTTTGTTTTTTGGACATTTGTTTGGGAAGGGACAGAAACCGGGGCAGGGGGGGGAGAGAGAATAGAACTATAAAATGTTATGATTTGCTTATTTGGTTAATGTGACCTATAATCAAAATAACAAAGGGAAAAATTTGTGGAAGGGAAGTTAGATCGACCTTAAAAAAAAAGAAATTAATGATTATAAGAGAATCGGATAAGTTGAATATAGATAAACAAAAAGAATTAAATTTTAAAAGTAATATTAATATGTTTAAGAGGTTAGGTAAGAACTTGCTGAATTAATTATTGGAACTGGGATGTAAGAAGAGGGGGTGGGGGGAAGTCAATGAAAGAGGGTAAAGAAAAATAGGGCATGAAATTGTATTTGTCTGTTTTTGTCTTTGTGTGTGTGTCTGTTGTTATAAAATGTAAAAACCCAATAAAAATTATTTAAAAAAAAGAAAAAAAAGAAAGAAAATATTAAGAAGCTTGTCCTGGTTCACTGTAGTGTGTTACTGAATTGTGTATTTATTACTGGACAAATGTCTATTGTTTCTGACCGGATATCATTGCATTTAGGGTTTTTATGAGCCTATTTATTCACTTGTACTCTTCATAACTCATTCCCTCCTAAAGTTTATTAATTAACACTGCTATCCAAACATAAAAGTAATGGGTTGTAGCCAATGGTTGAATGAATTGCCTTCTGCTCATGCAAACTGTTGGATATAACCCACAAGGTTTTAGAACATGAAATATCATAATACATTTGATAAGGCAGAATAGATAAACCAGAAACCATCTGAAAGCAATGAGTCCTGCCCAGAGAAAGTTACAAGTATTTTTTAAATAAAGAACTCATCGGTTACAAGGGAATTTACTATTTCATGAACATCCACCATAATTTCATAGACCTCTGCACATGAACAGGATGAGTCTATGATATTTTATTCATTGCCCATCATCATCATTGTCCACTGCCCCAATAGCTGTTGCTGTGTCACATCTAACGTAAGGATATTGGTTCCAGGGTATGGTCTGAAGACACCAACTTGCTATATCTGGTCAGTGCATGGAGGGGTGATCAACCTGAGAAATATTTGTACACTGCTTTGGGGTTCAAAGGAAAGAAGGGTGGGAAATACATTAAATGGAAGGAAATTAAAAGCCTGGTGAGGAAGAACAAAAAAATAAAGTAATGTCAAGTGTTTTTCCCCCGTTTTGAATAATTGCATATACGGTAAATACATGGGAGAGCAGAGCCAATTTCTCGGTTTTAACACTGCATAGAATGTGAATTGCGATAATAATACTAGAAAAAAAGAGTTTATTTGGATCCACTCTCTAGAGGATTTTGGGTATGGCACTAGATAATATTTTGCATGACCCAGGAACCTAAATGATAATGAGAACATTGATGAAACATGGCAACCCTAACTAACACCCAACAAGCAAATCATTTCCTTATGTAATTGAATTTGCAGTTGGGGTTCACTACAGTCTTGGAACCTATTAGTTTTCCTGCCATGGTAAATACCAGCTGTCACCATACAGAGGCATGTTTAAAATAAAAATAAAAATCACCAAGCAAAAGTGACTTGGGAAATATTATTGCAATGAATTTACCACACCATATATAAACACAAAAATGGAGTTCTGAATATTAGCTCTATTCCCCCTTTCCCACACAGCAGCATTTTCCAACCCATATTAACTGGAATTTGCTCATCAGGCAAACGTTTTGCACTATCTGGGTTATTTTGAATTGATTATTGTTCAAAGTTTTGCGATAATGGCATGTATAGAAAACTTGCATAGCAAAGGAACTTGTACTTAGGTCCACTTCAGACAAGTGGTTCCACACAGCGGCGGAGCAAGCCGATCAGGTGCCTGGGATGGCACGCATGCCCTGCACCCAGGAGCGGGGCAAGCCGCTCATGGGGGTGGGCCCAGCCATCCGCGGGGTGAGGCAAGCTGGGGCAAGACGCTCTGCCGGGCCTCTGAGGAATCTGCCTGCCTCCTTCCACTCAGCCACCCTACAGCTGAGAGGGAGGTGGCAGGCGGACTGTTTGGGGCAGCACAGAGCCTGCGGGCACCCAAGCCACTGCGTCACTCCCAGGAGAGACACGTGGCTTGGGCGCGCTGCAGGCCCTGCGGTGAGTGCCGCCCGGCATTTTGTCACCCCCCTCAGTGGTGACACCTGGGGCGGACCACCCCCACCACACCCCCTCTTCCTCCGCCCCTGGTTCCACATGTGAATTCTGAAGGTGATACAGTCCACAAGGTTGTAGCAGCTTTAAATATAGATAGAGTAAATGGAAAATTTCAGAAGCATCACAACTCTCTTTACCTCCTAGTAAAACAAAACCTAGTTTTGATGAGAGGAAGACAGGAAAAGAGTAAGAAGAGAAGAAGAAGAGTTTGGATTTGATATCCTGCTTTATCACTACCCAAAGGAGTCTCAAAGCGGCTAACATTCTCCTTTCCCGTCCTCTCCCACAACAAACACTCTGTGAGGTGAATGAGGCTGAGAGACTTCAGAGAAGTGTGACTAGCCCAAGGTCACCCAGCAGCTGCATGTAGAGTTTCCCCAGATTACGAATCTACCGCTCTTAACCACTACACCACACTGGCTCTCTCACTGGTAAGTACGTGCATCTTGAAGTTAGCTAGTTTCTCTTTGCTGTTCGGGCTTTCCTTTCTACTCAGCTGTAATACAACACGTCACCATCCACACTTCTGCTGTCCTTTGTTGAACTAGAGTGTGCTACTCTTGGAGCCGATTTGATTGATGCCAGGTGTGATTTGATTAGACACCAGATTTCACAGGCTTTGATTTGATGCCGGCATTTATTTCTCTTGACAGTTTTCACTTGCCAAGTATAAAACTAAGAGCAACACAAAGAAATGTGAGGAAAAGCAAATACAAGACCTCTGTAAATTATTGTGGATTAATATATGTATTTACAAAGGACACCCCTCCCCCCCAAAATAACGCCAATTTTAAAAAGTGTATTTCGAAACATAAAAAGGTCAATTTCCCAATAAACTTCATATTTTGCAAATCAGAATGAGTCTATTTAAAAATATAAGAATTTAGACACAACAGCAATAGTCCATATCCAGAGATACTACTCGCCACACTATACTTTTTAAAGAAAATTTACTACTCTCTGCTAACCAAACTCCTCCACAATGTATTTAAAACAACACTACAATATAATCTTTAATTTTAAAAAATACTCTTTTACCATTGACAGATATTAGTCTGGTAGTCACATTTCTCTAGATGAAAGGCCATTCTATTGCTAGAATTTCTTCCTTATCCTATTTCTCGTAAAACTACAATGTTTAGACATTAGATTAGAAAATAAGAGATAAAACTTATTCATTAATTCCTTTCCATTACTTGGGTCTATTAATAACTCAAAAGGGGTCTCTAAGGTGAACATACTTCCTAAATCAACAAAAAAAATAGCAGCTTACCTGACGCTACTAAGACATTTATTGGTCTTATACCTTCTGTAGCATCCAGTACTACTTCATAAGAGAGGAGACAACCATCAAGGTATTTTATCGTAAGTAGAGCCAACAACCTTACATTGTTCTAAGATTGATAAACAAAATCATACTAATTGCCTAAAGGTCAGCAATAAAATTAATGATACACAGGAAGCAAATCAATGAAAAAAGAGAGTCCTAAAAGGATCAAAACTATGCTTCTTCCTTCAAAGATGCTGTGCAATACATTTTATTGTAATTTATTTAATGTATGGAACACAAATTGCATAAAATTTACAACATAACCCTATACAGAAGGCATAGGTAAACTCGGCCCTCCAGATATTTTTGGGACTACAACTCCCACCATCCCTAGCTAACAGGACCAGTGGTCAGGGATGATGGGAGTTGTAGTCCCAAAACATCTGGAGGGCCGAGTTTGCTTATGCCTGCTATACAGGGCTTTTCCCCCAGCTGGAACTTACCTGAACTCAGTTCCAGTACCTCAAAGATGGGCGCTATTGCTATTATAAGAGAACAAAGGAAGTGTGCTTGCTGAGTTCTGCTACCTCTCTTTTTTTAAAGAAAAATAGCACTGACTCTATATAGCATTTCAGTTTCAACTTTCCACCATGAGACAACCTTCTCAATACTGACTTGTACCCCATGACATTTGCCTCAGAATATGATTCCAGGGCACACTGTTTACTAGACTATGAACTGATTTCACGTGGGAACTTGCCCAACTCTCTTAACCCTTCCTGTAAACTGACAGTATGATATAAAATAACACATTAGATAATGTTGTGAGCCTACATGCTATAGCAACAGATTGGTAGTGATTGACAAGCGGTTTTTTTTGGGGGGGGGGAATTGTCAGCAATTTTCTCATAGGCAGGTTTGCACACAATGCTATGGTTTAGCATTGCAATGACAATCTTCCCTCTCTTCTCTCCTCCTCTGGCATAGCCACAGGGAGGAAACTGGAAGCTTCCACTGGAAGCTTCCATTTTAGATTAATCACAGATTATCATTACATCTAAATCCTAAATTATGGTTTATGTTAATTATGGGTAGCTGAAACAAGCCAATTTCTTAAACTATGGTTTAAATTTGATGTTTATTATTTCTTTTATTATATTAATATCCCACCTTTCGTCCAGGGATCTTAAGGTGGTATGCATAGTTCTCCATCATGTTACATTCTCACAACACCACTGTGAAGTAGATTAGGTTGCAAGACGGTGACTGGCCCAGGGTCACTTGGTGAGTTTCATGGCTGGGTGGCAATTTGAACCCCAGCCTTCCAGGTACTATTCTCATCTCCAACCCAGCCTTTGCCAACTTTGGGTCCCCAGATGTTGTTGGACAACAACTCCCGTTAGCTGCAGTCACCATGGATGGTCAGGGTTGATGGGAGTTGTAGTCTAACAATATCTGGGGTCCCAAGGTTGGAAAAGGCTGCTGAAACCACTATATCACACTGACTCTCAGTGAGTGAGTGACTTACACCGACTGTGGTTCGTTTCAGCAAACCATAGTTAATAGTAACTGCATCTTGTCCAGTTCAGATGACATGACAAACTATGGTTAACAAAACCTGGAAGGGAAAGCGCCTTAATGCCTCCATTCAACCACACTGAAGGAAGGAATTGCACAACCATTAGGATCACCTAGGCTCATTCTTGTAACACTAAGTCATGTTTGAACCAGTCCACTGAGAAACATTTGAAAGGCTTCTGAGGAACCCCTAGGTTTTTCCCCAAACCCTGCTTTAAAAACACTATGGTACATCATTCAAGAAATAGAAAATATCCAGTTCTCTACCTTACCAATAGACAATGATTAGGAAGCTAACTGGATAGTTTTAACTCTAGAAGGGTCCTTAAGGAATGATGTTAAAATCACCAGTCTCACTTCTGTGAACCTCACATTAGACATAAGTCACATTACTATACATAAAATGTCACTACCTTCTCCCCTAAGAAATCCCACTCCCTGTCAGGAACTTGGGGTAGTAATTTTAATAAAATGGCACTCATAAGTTTTTATTACATTTATAATGAATGCTCTTCCAGTTTATTGAATCTTGGAAGGAGCAATTTACCTCCTCTATTAAAATGTGACTTTATATCCCTCACAAGCATACAAGTTTCAGTTTTGTGTTTCCAGCATTACAAATACAAATGCAGATATTGAGGTTTTAATAAAGGAATGAAGTTCCTCTCACAGAGATATACAGAATGAGAATTTAGAACATTACAGGGAGAACAGAAGATTAAAATCTGTTCTAGTCCGATTCATTCAACATTATTGTTACTGAGCTCATAATCTCATAATAGTTATCTGTGGTCACATCATGTTATATAATGCATTCAGATGTTAATAAACCTGGATTCCTGCTATTCAGATCTCTCAGGAGAGCACATGCTAGGTTCTTTAAAATTCCCTAACAGTACACTCTAGGATAAGAAATTGTTAAGTTCCAAATTGTTGATTCTGCTCCCAGCCCCAAACATTGTTTAATAGACCTAAATGTTTATGGAACATTTATATTATACACTAAATTACACTACAGCAGGATGTACAATATTAATTTGCATTATTATTGCAATTATCACATGATAGCTCGGTCTTCATTTGAATGTAATGCAACGGCATGCTTTTCTTTGGCCTAGCAAAACCATGTAAACATTCAGACTCCTGGAGAGGAGTTAAAGATTAGCTTATTTATTTATTTAAATATCTATAGACCACATTTTAATTAAAAAAAAACACAGCAATCTGAAAGATTTCTCAATGTAACTGAACTAAACTTAAACAGAATAGATTACCTGCAGCTAAACAGGTATAGCTCCACCTTAAAAAAATGCAGAGCTATCACCCGTATCTTATTGGTAAAGTGCAGGTGAACACATATAGCTGTTGTGTCAAAGTTATCTTACTGATAATGAGTTACCTGGAGTAGCAATTTAATTAAGAAATGTAATTAAGAAATGGTAACAAATTGCAAGATAGTGTCTATACATAAATCTTATTGTCAATACATTTTATGTATTTAATTAAAAAATAGTAAATAAAAACAAAAAATGATGTGCAGAATAATTATTTTTTTGCAATTGGCAGTTCCCCTCTCTCCTTAATTAACAGCTGAAAAGTGTGTATACATCCTGTAAAAAGAGGGGGATGCACTTTCCCCCATCTCACTCAACTGTGCTACTGTGTTCCATTCTTTATACTATATGCCCCTCTTTGCCTGCTTTTTTCTTGCAGTTGGAACTCTGTTTCATATCTTGCAGTTGGAACTCTGTTTCATATCTTGCAGTTGGAACTCTGTTTCTATAACTTCTGCTTGATTAGGTCTTTAAAAAATCTGTCTCTACTCCTGTGCCGCCTTCATCCCACCTATTCCTAGACTGAGCCATTTGGCCAGTGATATATGCCTGATGGCAATGCTTTTTTTCTTTAAAAAAAATGTTTAGGGGTACTCTCATTTTGACTCAAGAAAACCACCATTTTATAGTGCAAATCGGGGAAAATAAATACAGTAAATGGACAAAAGTACAGTGGTACCTCGGGTTAAGAACTTAATTCGTTCTGGAGGTCTGTTCTTAACCTGAAACTGTTCTTAACCTGAAGCACCACTTTAGCTAATAGGGCCTCCTGCTGCCACTGCGCCACCGGAGCACAATTTCTGTTCTCATCCTGAAGCAAAGTTCTTAACCCGTGGTAATATTTCTGGGTTAGCGGAGTCTGTAACCTGAAGCACCTGTAACCTGAAGCGTATGTAACCCAAGGTACCACTGTACAAAGATTCACAAAATGTTTATGGGTTTGTGCACCCCTGCATCCCCCCAGAAAAAAGCACTGCCTGCTGGTATATTCCACCAAGGTGCATCTGTAAGGATGTCTGTGATGCACAGCGTAAATTAATAACAGAGTTTTCTTCAGTAAAAGAATAAAAGCTTTACTAAGTTAAAGTAAACTTGTTTGCAAATAACAGCATAGTGAACAGAAGATTAAACTAGCTTCAGAACATACACAGAGTTACTAAGTCACACAGAGTCTCCTTTGAGCACAGGCTTCACAGAGCACAGGCTCCACCACACACACACACACACACACACACACACACACACACACACAGAGTGACACTGAGTGACACTGAGTCTACCTGCAAGCAGATACAATACTTATACAGTGGTACCTCAGGTTACAGACACTTCAGGTTACAGACTCCGCTAACTCATAAATATTACCACGGGTTAATAACTTTGCTTCAGGATGAGAACAGAAATCGCATGGCGGCGGTGCAGCAGCAGCAGGAGGCCCATTAGCTAAAGTGGTACCTCAGGTTAAGAATGGTTTCAGGTTAAGAACGGACCACCAGAACGAATTAAGTTCTTAACCCGAGGAACCACTGTACAGAGAATGAGTCATCCTCAAGATGAGTCACAGTGATTCGGCATGCTAAATGATTCTGCAGCTTTTCAGCATTTCACAACATTTCTAGACTCCTTTACTGCTTCCTTTACTGCTTCTGATCTCAAATACCTTTGTCACATGACAGTCTGCATATTAGGCACATTGCCAAACACACTAGGACTTCCACCCTATCCTATAACCTTTCAGTCAGTGGACCTGCATAGGATTGCAGTCTTGCTTACTAAATGTGTGTCCTGTCAAATGTTTCAATCAAGTTCATGTTGCTTTACAATATTAGATACATTTTAACCTCAGTTTCTCCCTGTCTTCTTTCAAACAAATCCTTGTTGCACCAGGATCTGTGGGTGTGTATGTAAAATGCTGATCTAAATGCACACTGGAATGCCTGCTTGAGTGTAGATGCCATCTATTGGCACAGTATTGTTTTCAACTGAGGCAGACAGAAAGACAGACACAGAGAGACATAGAGAATTGGCCCTGAACCCAATATATTTCTGGAAACATCCAGAAGAGTTTCAAATAATTTTATTTAAATAACAGATTTCTGCATCATAGTTTAAACCAGGTAGAAACAAAGAATATGCATCAACTTATGTAGAAAACATTTTGAAACAAACAGAAATAATACTACAGGCACAAGGTCGAGTGGTTTAATTTACACTTGTTATATGTTATTGCTTACTGTTCATTTTGTGAATGCGTTTTTATATATACAAAACCTAATAAAAATATAAACGAGGAAAAGATCTCATATATATAAAATGAAATATAGCTACTATTATCCCATAATAACTTGCAAAGCTCAGAATTTTTGTATAAACTTTCTATGTCTTGTTGTTTTTATTAGATTATTTTTACTCCAGGTATATAAACAGACCCTTAATAAAAATTCTGAGCTCTCTTCTCTAAGAAAACAAATATCACAAGCGATGTAGGGGCCTATGTTGGCATGTCTTAATTATATGTCACAAAATGGAGGCTGAGATATGCAGAATAGTTTAATGCACTCATATCTAAATGCCACCACATATTAGATGTATGAATATTCCCTACATAAGCAGTAGAAACCTGTGGCATACACGCTCATGGAGTTTTCATGGCATGGTTTGTCTTAAATACACCATTTAGTTGTCATTGTAACTAACAATATGATATATATTGTGCTCCTTTGCATGTCACAAACCATAGTCAGGTGCTTACCATGAACACATCCATCAGAGCCTCTTTGCTCTTACCAGTCAACATGCAGAGGAAACAAACCACACACTCCAGAATACGGTTAATGTTCAAACCATGGATCATGCTCTGTTTTTCTCAAACAAACCATGGTCAGTAGAGTGAAGAATGGGCACAAGATTCACAGGGTTAAGTCCAGCTGGAGATGACATGGGGACATAGGGAATGTACTTTCCTACTCCAAAGGAAGTGCCTTCAGCTTCAAGGCTAGGCAGGATGCAAAGCAGTAGTAGCAAATGATATTACAGAGCTGTAAGTCCACTAAAGTATTTTTTTAGTTTGTCTCATGGATATTTTCTTCTAAATTATATGTGCATTAAACAGAAGAGGAATGAGGCATGCTCTTGATTGATTTTGTAAATTTTGCTGTCTCTGCTCCATTCCTATTTAGTGGCTCTTAATTAAAAAGGAAAAAGCACATTCTGGTTGATCATTGGTACATTATATTTACCAGGACAAAATCATTAAATATAAGTTTGGCTTTACCCCCAAAATTATTATCCTTCTCCATGAGTGAATAAAAATGTGCCATTTGTTCCCTTCATCAAGTCTTTTCTGAATGATACAGCTATTTATATCAGCAGCTCATGACATGTTGACAACGGCAACCATCACTAATGTTCTCTTGATGGATTCTACTATCATTTGGGGCTCCTTAAAGGGGTCAAGGGCAAGGTGGTGTATAAAAATCTGCTGCATTCAACTCCTGGCCAAAATCCTGAATATCAGAAATGTACATTTCACTTGTCTCGGCAGAAACAAAAGCTATACGTTCCAAGTGAGTAATGCAAAAGAAAATACCCACAAAGGACTAGTGAATCCATTCAATACTTTAAAAGCACCATACAAACATTGCATTTTATCTCCAACAATAGTTTATTGCCTTTAAAGCTGTTTTCAGTTAGCATAGTATATTCTAGAACTATTATAGCTAATCCACTAAACTTGCCTCAGATTTAAGGTTGAAATTTCAAGAACAATGGTAAAAGAAAACATTTCAGATTGCCTGACATTGGACTATAGCATAAATGTCTATTCATTGCATTTCCATCTCTCCTGGAAATGAATCCTCCTCTGTTTGGAGAAATTCAACAGCTGTAGTCCATGGGCAGAGTATCTGTTGTTTGATGATGTCACTGATTTAGGTTTTCTAGCAAAGGCTTGAATATCCTGTTACTAAATGTGGAACAAGCAACAAACCAACTCTCCAATGGCAATTGTATGGATTTCATTGAAAGAGTCAACACAAAGGACTATTTGTTATTGTCAATAGCATTGCCCTGAATGAGGAACACACAATGCTATTCCTGCCACTGGTGAGGATCAATTTGCCCCACACCCTCTTACCTGAAGGAGACTCTGACAGGAATTTCTGAAAGGGCGGATGGGGATGAGGCAATCATGCGGAAAGAAACCTGGCCAATTTAGGACCGCTCTGACCCCTTCTGTTCTGCAGCAAGGTGGAAGGATAAGGTAGATTGGGCATTCTCGCCATGTGGACCTTCCTTCCATTTTCCATCCCCTTGTGCAGTTTGTCCCTAACAGATTACAGGGATCTTTGGTTCTGGTCTCTGCTAGTGCAGAGGCAGATCACTGCTCTTTGCAGCACAGAAGGGAAAGTGGTGCTGATGTTCACTAGTCAGTCCACTCCCAGCCAGACAGCTGTTTTTGCTTCGATGGTGCTGGGAGAATGCCCCATGGCAACTGTGCTATGGTGTCCCACAGGGCTCTATTGCGTAACATACGTTATAGTCAACGTTTATACAAAGCCACCGAGTCAGGTCATCCAGGGTGTTAGCCTGCAGCACCATCAGCATCCTGGTAACAGCAAGCTCTATTTCCTTTCTCTCAAATTTGGGTGAAGCTGTAGAGGTTATGCACTGGTGCTTGGGATCAGTTAGTGACTGGAAAGGGACCACTAAACTGAAGTTCAATCCTGATTATGCAGGTGGTTCATCAGCACTTGGTGGTGAAGCTTGGCTTTTCCTGGATGAGACTGCACTCCTGTATGATTAGGTTCATAGTCATGTGGTTTTGGCACAGAAACAGCCTTGGTTGCCCTGTATCATGACCTCTGCCGAAAGAGAGACAAGGGAAACATGTCCCTGTTAATTCTTCTCGACCTCTCAGTGGCTTCCAATACCATGAACCATGGTATCCTTCTGGAGCGACTCTCTGAACTAGGTGGTTCCAGTCCCACTTAGATGTTTACTTGGCGAGTGTTTTTCAGCTCTGTGGAACCTCCAATATGGGTTCCGCAAGGCTCAATTCTATCCCCCATGTTGTTTAACATTTACATGAAACCTGGGTGGTGTTATCCGGATGTTTGGTGTATGTTGTCAGCAGTATGCTGATGACGCTCAGCTCTATTTCGTCTTTACATCTGCAGGTGAGGCAGTGGAAGTGCTGGACCAGGATCTTGCCTCAGTAATGGACTGGAAGAAAACCAACAAACTGAAGCTCAATCCAGATAAGACTGAGGCACTTTTAGTGGGTGGTTCCTCAGACTGGATGGCTGGGAGGTTGCCTGCTCTGGATGGAGTTACGCTGCCCCTGAAGGAGCAGGTTCATAGCTTGGGGGTACTCCTGAATCCTTTGCTGCCGCTTGGGGGTACTCCCGAATCTTTTGCTGCCGCTTGGGGGTACTCCTGAATCCTTTGCTGCCGCTTGGGGGTACTCCTGAATCCTTTGCTGCCGCTTGAGGCTCAGGTTGCCTCAGAGGCCCAGAGTGCCTTCCATCAGCTTTGGCTGCTGGCCCAGCTACACCCCTATCTGGACAGGGATAGCCTAACTACTGTTGTCTATGCTTTGGTAACCTCAAAGTTAGATTACTGCAATGCATTATACGTAGGGCTGCGTTTGAAAATGGTTCAGAAACTTCAGCTAGTGCAGAATTCAGCGGCCAGGTTGCTCACCAGAACAAGATGGTCTGAGCATATTACACCAATCCTGGTACAACTGCACTGGCTACCGATAAGTTTCCGGGCCCAATTCAAAGTATGGTTTTGACCTATAAAGCCTTAAACAGCTCAGGACCACAATACCTCAAGGACCGCCTCTTCCCATATGAACCTACCTGGACCCTGAGATCATCTTCTGAGGCCCTTCTCCATGTGCCTCCTCCTCGAGAGGTCAGGAGGGTGGCAACACGAGAAAGGGCCTTCTCTGCAGTGGCTCACCGTCTATGGAATGCTCTCCCAAGGTAAGTTCACCTGGTGCCTTCACTATACACCTTTAGGCGCCAGGCAAAAACGTTCCTTTTTAACCAGGCCTATGCCTGACTTGATCTACATCCTATACCCCTTTTTAAAACGCTGGCTTTTGGGGGGGAAGGTCATTGGGTTGTTTTTTATTTGATTTTATATATTTGATATTTTATGTGAACCTCCCTGAGACCTTCGGGTATAGGGATGTATAGAATAAATGAATGAAGGAAAGAATGTGATGGGGAAGATTTCTTTGAATGCCCACATGGCATGTGGTATTACTCTTCGGCAAATAAAGCTGGTACTCCAGCTTCTTCTGCACAGAGACGGTCTGACTATAGTTTTTCATGCCTTGGTATCATCACTCATACACATCATTTTGTACATCCAACTCTGAATACAGTCAAGGTCACTGGATTGGCTCCCTAACCTTTGTTCTCAATAGATCATCATATTTGTTCTAAATCTGGCGGAAAATCTGTTTGGATTGCTGATCCCTGACACTGAATTTTTCAAGATATTATATTTCAGTAAGAAGTGTAATACAGACATTATCCAAGTGGGCTACAAATATCAACATCAGCACAGCAAGAGTTCTTGAGGTCCAGCCCACAAAATTGCTAGAAGGCTACAAAGAAGAGGTCAGAGTGAAAGCACATAACTCAGACAATCCAGATAAGAAAGACTAATAGGGGTTCCTAATGTAGTTAGCGCTGCAGTTCTTAGTACAGCTAAAGAACTATGAATAATACATTTTTTTTCAAAAAACATTAATGATTTATGAATAATTTACAAACAAAAAGAGCTAAATTCACATAATGCATTATTCATAGTGAATTCTTCACCCACCTCTATAATTATCCATGACTGCTAAAAATACGCACATGACTTCTAAAGGCTGGGATGCTATTTTTATAGGTTTACCAAAAAAGAAGTAGGATATTAAATGAATAAGAACCACCACAATGTTTTTGAGAATACACAGTCAAGTTGGAAGGGAGGCGACTATAAAGTACACAGATGCTCACAGATGTGTCTCAGTTGTTAAAGGCATACTGTGTCCCAGAGCAGGCATTTATGTGTCGTATCAGTCAAATTATATATCTTGAACAAATCACTAGCAATACAATATTCCATTCATACCTTGAAGTACACCAATTTGATTGTTTAAAGCAATGTCATTTAAAGGACTATGGAGCACTTCGTTTAACCCATCACCGCACAGCATTTACAATTCAGAAAGGATTTCCTGAGAATCACTACAATGAAATTCTCTATTAAAGAAGTACTAGGAAAAAGAAGATACTGCTCTCTTCCACTGCAATACATGAAAAGAAAAGAATACATGCACACACAAAAAACTTGGCATTATAAAATCTCGTTTCTGCAAGTCTCTGCAAGATGCAGATATTTCTTTAATCTCTATATTTGATCGTGTTTCTTCTTTAATAAGGATTCCATTATGCTTCATTGTTTGCTTATCTCAGCTTAAATAATAAAGTTCAATAAAAAGAAGATTAAAACTGATTTCACTGCTACTGACATTAGCATAAATGGAAATGTATAAAGAGCATTTGGTACAGTAAAAGAAGGTCTTATTTCACTTTAAAACCATGGTTCTTTTATAATTACAGCTCTTGGTTAAAGAGAGTTTTTCTAAAATTATGCCAGGGCATATTGCTAAGGGGTGTGTGGGGTGTGTGGATTAATGCAAACCAAGCATGCAAAGAGTTCTGAAATATTTTTTTCCAACCAACTAAAATATAATATACTGTAGTCAAGTCAAATCTTTCTTAGGGTCATAAGCCAGCATAAGGTAAAAGCGCCTACATACAGAAGTAGAACATGCTAAATAGGAAATAGGGCATATTCATTCTCTTAATAATGATAGACCAGGAGAATTATTATGATTATTTTTAAAAAGGTACATAAATCAAGCAGAATATAAAATTGGTAAATGTAACCTTCAGTTTTAGACCTGTTGTGTGGCAAATACCATCCTCCGACACATGTCAATCATAGCAGCACAATATCTGGCAAGTGAATATGTTATATCAGGAATTATTTCATGGAGCAGTAAATAGATATAGAATTGCCCTGTGTGTCCTGGAAATTCATGTATTACTGGCAGAACAAACCTCACATGTATATTTGTATAATACTGGCAATGAAGGGGGGGAACCATGTTTAATTGTTTTTATATACTGTAATCCAAAACTAAGAGCAGTTTTCTCCACCTAAAACCTAAAATGATACAGCTGGACAGCTCAGTTGGTTAGAACGTGGTGCTGATAATACCAAGGTTGCAGGTTCAATTTCTGTATGGGACAGCTGCATATTCCTGCACCGCAGGAATAGATTATCCTCAAAGTTCCTTCCAGGAGTAGATTATCCTCAATAATCTCAAAGTTCCTTACAGGAGTAGATTATCCTCAAAGTTCCTTCCAACTGTACAATTTGATTATTCTATGGTTCACAGGATCCTGGAAGCAGGGGCTTCCTATGGTTCAGGGGCTTCCTATGGTTCACAGGATCCTGGAAGCAGGGGCTTCCTTCTGCATAAGCAGGGACAGAGTAAACATGTATATCCCTTTGATGCAAAAGGAACTTAAAACACCAACACGAAGCACTATTCTGGAACTATGCTCTCCAATTAAAGGAACTGCAGGACAAGAAACAGTATTGCAACTCCATGTCAGTATGATCTAATTGGAAAAAGCACAGAGAAAGGATTAAGTTCTTCAGAGTTAGTGTAAGTCTTTGCAGGGTTGTTTCTTGCTAGAGTGGCCGTGCATCCAACTTTACAAAGGATGGTCCTCTGTTTGAAGGAGCCTTCTGATCCATGTCTACATTATGCAGATGAAGAACTATAAGATGAGAACAGGAGCCTTGAAGTTGTTCTGAGCTACAGACTGAGGCAGTCCTATGTATAACATGATGCAGTAATCTAACCTAGAGGTTACTGGAGCACAGACAACAGAAATTAGGCTATACCTATCCATGCAGGGTGAGACGCGGATGGCACTGTGGGTTAAACCACAGAGCCTAGGACTTGGCGATCAGAAGGTCGGCGGTTTGAATCCCCGCGACAGGGTGAGCTCCTGTTGCTCGGTCCCTGCTCCTGCCAACCTAGCAGTTCGAAAGCACGTCAAAGTGCAAGTAGATAAATAGGTACCGCTCTGGCGGGAAGGTAAACAGCATTTCCGTGCGCAGCTCTGGTTCGCCAGAAGTGGCTTAGTCATGCTGGCCACATGACCCAGAAGCTGTATGCTGGCTCCCTCGGCCAATAAAGCGAGATGAGCGCTGCAACTCCAGAGTTGGTCATGACTGGACCTAATGGTCAGGGGTCCCTTTACATTTATCCATATAGGGGTACAGGTCCCTGTCCCAGCCAGCTGTCCCCTCCCTGATAGTTTTTATCAGCCAAGAGGGGCGAGGTCACATACGCACAGGGATGGATCTAAACAGTGATGTTCTTCAAGAAAAAGAGGTGCTGGAACTCACATTGAACGCTTCCTTTGTTCTCTTACAATGGCAATGGCACCCACCTGAGAAGTGCCGGAACTGAGTTCCCATGAGTTGCTGAAAAAAAGCCCTGGTTCCAAACCTTTCTTTGTTGCCATAAGCATATATTTGGGTGGGGGAGGAGTGGTGAGATGTGTATATGTGTGTGAATTCTTTTGTAACTGATGTGAGACATCAAACAATCTGAAGCGCCTCATAAAAAGCAGTCCTTCTCTTTTTGTTCTGTAAGTCCAAAACAAGGGCTTGGGGTTGGCTTAGAGTTCCTTTTTCAGGTAAATGTAAAATTTTCAGTGCACCATCTCAAACAGGAATTAAGACAAACTGAGCCTTATGGGAATGACTGAAGTAAGCTTACCAACTTCTGATCCTAGGTTGGACAGAATCCAGATTAGCTCATGGTCCTGTAAATTGAACAGGCCCTTGAAAGAATCACACATGCTGGCCTGGCAGTCCTCATCAGGTTCCACCTGAGCATAAGCACAAAGGAACTGCAAAGGGCCATAGTACGTTCCCAGGCACAGCGGTGTCACAAATGTGTACGGTATTACAAACACACTGGCTAAGGCCAGGGACATATTGCTTCATAATTTTTGGAAAGCTCTTCCTCTGGAGGTTTCCCAGGGCCTGAAACTTCTCCAGAAGCAACATGAGAGCTTTTTGTTTGATCTCTTATGAAAGTTGCCCATCTGTTACAATTTACAGTGATCTGATTAGTGTATTTGCCTTAAAGCTTACTTCTTAAATTCTTAAATCAATAAAAGAATGGGAATGAAAATGAAAATAACTCCACAAAAATATATATAAGCGAAGCGTCTCCTCCAATTGCTCTATAGGGGCCATAGGTAAGGAGATTTCGCTTAAAACAATGCAAGTGGTGTGTCGTTGTTTTCCCCCCAGTTTTTATTCACACTGGTGCCTGCTCTCACTTGAGAAATAAAAGATAAATCTAAATTTTAGAAGAAATTAAGAAGTCTCATTCCTTGCACGTTGTCAGATGCGAAATACATTGCAGTTCCCCATTTTCAGAAATCTGAACATTATTGGATGGTGACTCATTCTAGAATCCAGGCACAAATCCATATTGCATTAAAGAATGCACATCACTGAACACAAGAAAATTATTTACACAACATAAATGTGCCACCGTTGATATAATTTAGCTCTATATCCATAAACAGAAGAATGGTTTTATACCACTAAGTAAATCCAAGAATGGTATTAATGTCAGAACGGGCTCGTTTACTTACAAATATTCAGCATGGGGCTCTAAGAAAAATATTGCTGTCTATCCCTCAGTTTAATAAAAGAAAGTCCTCTCAGAAAATAAAGAAATCTTCCCATCATTCTAACATATTACATTACTAAGACACAAATCTCTCCTCTCTATTTGGAAAATCAAGCTTGCTTGAAAAACACTTGTTCAGAAATCACACCACTTTCATCTATCTAATATGCTGTGTTCATTACACGACTCCATTCCATTAGTGTCTCTAGGCTGCTGGGCATGCAATCCTAGATACTCTGAAGGGTGAAGTGGCGGGGAAGGCTACTGTGGCAACAGAGGTGAACAGGTGCCTCACAGATGATCCATGTGGTCCCCTGAGTGCACAGATCTACACCCCTAAGCAAGGAGTTATCTTCTTTCTACGGCTGACAAGTGCCAGACCGTGTCACAAACTATGCCAGCAGAGGGTGTGGAGATCAAGAGAGCATGCTTAGGTTCTATCTGTTCTCATTTAAATCATGGTGGTTCTCCTTCTGTAACCATTAACTTCCAGGTGAAGTTTCACAGTTCGCTGCGCATTTATTGGTAAAAGTTAGGAATAACAGACCAAGTGTCGCTATTTTTCAGGGACAGTCCCGGATTTACAGAGGCCGTACTGGTTTCTGATTTGATCCCAGATTGTCCTGCTTTTCTTTAGGACATCCCTATTTTCATCAGAAAGGGATGTGGGTGGCACTGTGGGTAAAACCACAGTGCCTAGAACTTGCCGATCGTATGGTCGGCGGTTCAAATCCCCGCGGTGGGGTGAGCTCCCATCTTTCGGTCCCAGATCCTGCCCATCTAGCAGTTCGAAAGCACCCTTAAAGTGCAAGTAGATAAATAGGTACCGCTTTATAGCGGGAAGGTAAACGGTGTTCCGTGTGCTGCTCTGGTGCAGGCTCGCCAGAGCAGCGATGTCACACTGGCCACGTGACCCGGGAAGTGTCTGTGGACGGCGCCGGCTCCCGGCCTCTAGAGTGAGATGAGCGCACAACCCTAGAGTCTGTCAAGACTGGCCCATATGGGCAGGGGTACCTTTATCTTTACATTTATTTTCATCAGAGAAATGTTGGAGGATATGGAATAGGCCATGCCCTGGACTTTTTTTCAGCCTGAACTCACCAGAACTCAGTTCTGGCACCTCTCAGGTGGGTGCCATCGCCTTTATAAGAGAAAAAGGGAGGCATTCATGATGAGTTGCACCTCTTTTTCTAGAAAAATAGCACTGGACATCTCTATTTTCACTAGAGAAATGTTGGAGGGTATGGAATACCATGTCCCCATTTTCATCAGAAAAATATTGCAGGGTATGGAATAACTATTTTAAAAGGCAGAGAGATGGGTCCAAAGTAAATGGAAAGCCATTTAGCACCCCACTAGTAAACACGCCACTAGTGAACTCAAGAGGAGTCTTTAAACAAGCCACTCTTGCCCTCACATTCAGTATGGCAGATGAAACAGGCTTACAATTCAGGGTTGTTGTAAGGATCACAAATAGATAGTGCATGTGAAGCAGTTTGTTTATTTTATCTTTATTTATCAAATTGATATTTCACCTTTCTTCCCAAAGGCGCTCAGGGCAACAAACATACAAGCAATAAAACAAAACAAACTAATACTTTTTTAAACTTTAAACACCTGTAAGTGTTCTAGAAGTGTTAAGTATCATTATTTAAAAAGATAAATTCGTATTTTGGCTACAAGGTGGCAAAAAACATGGACACAAATTACATTTGTCACGTAAGTCTTACATTTATCATGAATTCTATGCATTGTTACACCAATTAAATCCAAAATCTTCACATTAACAAAAAGGCATGGGAAGGAACCACACTGCAGATGCTTCCCCAAACTCAAGCACCAGCAGAATATATCCCAAGTTATAAACACTTGATTGCAATTAACATTACTGAAAGGATTTGGTTTTTCTCTGTTTCCTCAGACACTATTCTTTTCTACATCTAGGGTTGTGGACCTGGAGCAAACTGGAGAGACTGAATTCATAATCATCCTGTCGCACCCAACATCCCTCATCTTGACATGGAGACATATGCTCAGATTGTAATATGGTGTCTTGTTTCCATAGTAACATGAAAATGAAATGCTTTTTAAAGAATGTATATGAAAGAATAGTCATGGGGAAGACAGACGATGAATGACAAAGAAACATACTTAGTGTAAAATCACCACAATACAAGGATACTGATTCATGCTGAAATTTCATTCACTGAATAATAATAGACCTTTGAAAACCAAACTGCAATAAGAAAAACTAGTTGCCTGCTTTTACGCAAATACCTTGCAACTAAGGCAAACCACAGTTTCAGAGAGTTTACATTCTGGTAAACTGACAGTCACAGTGTTATGTAGGGTAGCCAAAACGGTGCTCAGTAGATATTACAGAGTGGTCAGGCAAGAATATTCTGAGTGAGGAATGTATTGTCAAAAGTACGCTTGCAAGTTAGGAAAAGGCAATCCACCAGCCCTACATCTCTCAGCTACTTCTAGGTGTGCACCCAATGAGGCACTTGCCGCAACAGTGAGCCCCACACCCAACCCTGACTTATGTATCTCCCCATATGAGCTGCACACAAGCAGGCACAGGCTCTGCCTGTGCGTAACCTTCTGCTCCTCCTCCTGCTTCAATCCTCTTGTGGTCTAGGAAGATAGTGGAGCAGGAGAGGTGGGGGCAGGAGGAGGAGGAGTTGTAGAAGCCTCTGACTCTACACCAGTCTCCAATCCTGCAGCTTCCCCTGGCTCTGACATTTGTCTCCTGGCTGTTACAGGTTCCCCCGGTTCACTGATCCCTTCATCCAAGTCAGTCTCTTCTGAATCCAGACACTACTTCTCAGTGTCCAGACAGTCCCTGACAGTAGATCTAGTTGGTTATCAGCCTCTAAAGCATGGTCAATGGTTGGAGATAATGAAAGATGCAGTCCAGCAACACCCGTAGGAAGGAAGGACCACACAGTGGCTACCACTGAGTGAGCAAACAGTGAGATGAGCCTTGGAGACTTACAAACCACTTTGCTATTGATGGTCACAGGAATAAACCATTTCTCTTCCCTATAATGTAACAGTGGGGTTGCCTGCAAGCTTATCTTATTAACACAGAGCTATGGCAAGACCCAAGAAGCCTCTTGTGACCTGAAAGCACTCTCCAAAACACTTCTCCGCCCTCAGGATGCTCTGCAATATGCAGTGTGCTTTGGCACATAAATTAATGTGGGAAGGATTCCCTGACGATAGAAAAATTAAAATTGATGGCAAGGCGCAGTCATTCAGTGGGAAAAAAGCACAGCATTAAAGAAATAGAGCTCATTTGCCCTCTCCGGGAGCAGCGTTAAATAGAATATTGTGGCCACAATTATTTATTCATGCCCATTTAGCTGCAAGTTAAAATACCTTCAACATAGTCAAATGCATTCAAACCTCCTTATTCTCAGCATCCACTATTCAGTTTAGCAAGCCCACAATGTGATGCTGAGAGTTGAAGAAATCCCATGTTAATATGGAAGCAGCACACATCGCTTTGCCTTTGTTTTTGTAGTAAGCAAAGGAATCAAAATCATAACCACCGTCACACCCTGCAGCAGGGGCAGAAAATCTGTAGCCCTTCAGTACAACTCCCAACTTCACTGGCCAATGGTCAATGACTAAGGATGCATCTGGGGGGACACTCTTGTGCTGGATGGAAAACATTAAGTTTCCTCCTGTTCATTTCAGTCATTTTCTCAGCAAAAAGTAAAGGTGGTATGGCAAAGTGGTAATAATATTTACGCAAATGTAGCATATGTAGGTTGTTGCTGCAAGTTGGAAAAGGGATATATTTTCTATGCAGAGACTAAAGAAAGTACTTCTGTGTATAAGACACCCCCATGTATAAAATGACCCCTATTTTTTTGAACCGAAAATTAAGAAATCAATATTTTGCCATATCTTTAGAAGTGGAAATCCAGATGATCGGATTGATGAGCTTTGCGGGGGGCAATCACCCTCAAAGTTGTTGAACTTTTTTTTTTCGAACCAAGAAGGCAAACTGCAACCCCCCAATCACCGCAAACATACGCTCAAACCTGGGCATTTGCTTAAAAATGAAGAAATTCCCCCAGCAGTCAGCCAGGAATGGTTGTCAGAAGTGTGCACACTTCTTCATGGCATCAGTGGGAAGGTAAACTCCGTTTATAAGATGACCCCCAATTGTTGACTACATTTTTAACGCAAAAAAAAAAAAATTATACACAGAAAAATATGGTATTTATCTGCTGCTAGAAGAAATGCAATAGTCATCATTAGTGCTACATGCATCTATAATGCTAAAGTTCCACACAAGGCAAAGGCAAGGGTATGCTTGCATCAATATGATGTTGATCTAGAATAGATACAGATTTGGTGGCTGTATCAAACCAAGTTCAGAAAAGTCTGCTGAGAGCTATGCATCCTATTGTATAACTGGTTCCTAGCAGGGCTGGCCCAGGACGTTTTGCCACTTGAAGGAAAACAGGAAATGGCAGCCCCCACTGCCTGCACCTCTGATGCCCCCTACCACCACCTCCTCTTCGTGGAGGTGGGGGCAATTGAGGAGCAGGCTGTGGTGGCAGGAAGCACTGGAGGAGCTGGCGGCGTGGCATCAGAGGAGATGGCAGTGGGCAGTAAGTGCAGGAGGCAGGAAGTGGCGCATGACGCAGGGCCCAGTTCTGCTGCCCTTCACAGCTGACCCCCGACTTGCCACCTGAAATGACTGCCTCAAGGTGCCTCTTAGGTGTGCTGGCTAGGCTTGGATCATGTGCTACTTAAACAAGAAGATTGGAAAAGCAATCAGTTTAATTATTGATAAGTGATTCGAAAAGTGAGTAATTGTTTCCTTGGGATTTTGATTAAATTTCCAATTTTCAGCAAATAAAATCCAAGTGATTGTTAAAATAAACGTTCTCTACAGGGCTTTTTTTTACAGCCAGAACTTAGTTCTGGCACCTCTCAGGTGGGTGCCATTGTAAAACAATGGTGAGTTCTGACACCTCTTCTTCTAGAAAAACAGCACTGGTTCTCAGTGACTCAGCAACAAGATATGAAGATATCTGAATGAAATATCTCATTAGCTTTCCAGGAATTACTTCCTTTCCTACAACTTTGCTACAATGGAAAAAGTCACTTTTGGCTTCTTGACAATTCCAGCATTTGCCCTCTTCTGCATTACATACAGTGGTACCTTGGGTTACAGACGCTTCAGGTTACATACGCTTCAGGTTACCGACTCCACTAACCTAGAAATAGTACCTCGGGTTAAGAACTTTGCTTCAGGGTGAGAACAGAAATCACGCGGCAGTGGCGCAGCAGCAGCGGGAGGCCCCATTAGCTAAAGTGGTACCTCAGGTTAAGAACAGTTTCAGGTTAAGAACAGACCTCCGGAACAAATTAGGTACTTAACCTGAGATACCACTGTATCTTAGATATTCTCCATGATGAAAGGGACTACTGAAATGTCATATTAAAACAATCTTCTCTATAACTTAACGCTACAAGAAAAACAAACAAACCCAGAATACTTCACTGAATAAAAATTCCCAGTGCCTCTTACAATTTGTGTTGAGTACTGCACCTTTAGGAAAATGTCTCAACTGATTGATTTATTTTTTTACATGTCCCTGTGGTATAACTTCCATATGGCAGTTTTTCATCGAGTGTGGTTATATTATATTTTACCTTAAAGAATGACTGTTTATCCTTACTTTTACAACTTAAGTAGAAGTTTCTAAAGTATTTATTATTGTAATGATTTACAAAATATGTTTTATTGTATCCTTTATTGGAATTGTTTTGAATGAAGAGCAGGTAAAATAGTGTTATTCATATAAAATATGAATATACCAGTAACTCTTTGGTGCTATGTTCAATTTTTTATAGTTTTGGACATTTTACAAACTGTCTGCTATGTTGTTATTTTAACTGTAAGCTTTAATGTTTGTTTTTAATAAATCTGTAGGGTTTTTGCTAAATTTAGCCACCTTGGAAAGGATATAGTCTTGAAAGACAACTTAGAAATATCTAAAATAAATTAATAAATCTTCAAATGAGACATCATCAAGAAAAAAACCATTTTGAGTTTATTACTATGTAGGAGCCAGTTTAATACTGACAATGTTGTCAGGGGACTTTCAGTAGATTCAGATATTTTACCCCAAATCATTTGAAGTTGTTTAACCCGTTTGCGTGTGTGTGTGTGTGTGTTTATTGAAATTCTAAATATGAACACTGAAAAGTTGGTGGGGGGGATAGGAACTAGGTGTGAATTAAGTGGCTTGAATTCACTCCAATTGCACAGCTATTTAGATGCAACTTTTAGCCAAGAAACGTATTAGGAAAGGGCCAACTGTCAAAAAGATAATGGTTCTGAGACGACAGTGACGTATAAAAGTTTTGTTCATTTTTATACTCTATTTTGGGAAAATCACAGTGAGTGTAATAGATTCAGCTATCATCTTTGTGATGATGACTTACAAATCTACTTGTCAATTCTTGACAAGCTGAAATCACAGACTCTCTCTGGAAAAAAAATTCAACTCAAATAGCTCTTTGTCCTCTTGAATACAACACTGTCCAAAATAAACATCCCTCTCCAACCCTCTTGCTTTCTCACTATTGCTGTCAATGCCATCTCATCATGAGAGGCCATCAGGGTAATTTCTCATTTATTCTGTAAGTCTAAATTCTGCTGCTTTGTTAGGTTTTCCTTAAAACATGTCTCAGCTGTCTTTACTCCTCCATCTAGCCTTAGAGGAATAAAGAGGCAAGAATAAGAATAGCCTTCTTGAAATCAGAACTCTTAAGACATTATATGATCCATAATACAGTACTTATTTCAATATAATCAAGTGCTTAGCCAGAGTGAGCATTCTCAGAGACAGGGCTAGCTCAGTTGATAGAACATGATACTCTTAATATTAGGGTGGTGTGTTTGAGCCCCACATTGGTCATCCCTGCATTGCAGGGGGTTGGACTAGATGACCCTCATGGTCCCTTTCAACTCTACCATTTTATGATTCTATGATCTGATCAGGATTTCTATGCCCGGGCAAGGGCTATACTGTGTATTATAAGCATCCCAACTTTGTTATACATCAAACATGAGGCAGATAACTCATGGCTTCCCCCCCTTTTTTTTTTTAGATTAAGTAGTCATTTATTTTCTTGGTGCTATATACTTAATTTTTAGAAAACTAGCAAGAATACTACCAGCTGGAATTATATCTCTCTCTTGTATATTCATAAAATCATAGTACTGTAGAGTTGGAAGGGATCCCGTCCAATCTATTCCAATCCCTGCAATGCAGTTTGCCAATCTGTTCAAGTGATCTTGAATCCCGATTCTGGCTTCTGTGGCATTGGCTACTCCTCTCAGTTTGGTGTCAACTGCAAATTTCATGAGCATCCCCTCAATTCCTTCATCCAAATCATTCATAAATATATTGAAAAACAATGAGTCCAAGACAAAATCCTCTGGCACCTGACTTGACGCTTTTTCAAGGGTGATAAGGAACCATTAGTGGTCAGTCAAGCAGCTACAAATCCACCTAACAGTTCACTCATCCAGCCCACATTTTACCATCTTCTCTGCAAGAATAGCATATGGGACTTTGTTAAAAGCCTTGCTGAAATCAAGATACGCTATGTTCAAAGCATTCCCCTAGTCTATCAAAAATAGAAATGAGATTTGTCTTGACTTGATTTTAAGAAACCCATGCTGGACCTTAGTCATCACTGCATCCTTTTCTGAGTTCTCACAGACCAACGGTGTGTTCTGAGGTCTGGAACCACTGTTCATTTTTCAGTTTTGACACTCCAGAGACACAGCATGGCTTCTGGCAGTCCTGCTTTTTTGTGTCACATTCCTCCAGAGGTTCATCTCCAGGAGAGTCCACTCTGGTCTAATGAAAATTTCCTCATCTTGTCCGGAAGCTCCAAGTGTGGCTAGGCAGGCCTCAAGTTGCTGTATTCAGTGTGTGTTAGTCACCATCTGAAATTAAATATGCTGTACACCCTTCGACCTTACTCATTATGAAATTCACTGGCAAAACACTAAACATAATTTCTCTTTCACAAAACCGCATAGATTTAGAAAGGTTCCACTGTGGCCTTTTCAAATTTAACATTTTTAGGGGGGGGGGGGAGGAACCTGCTGAATTTATCTTTAGAGAAACCATGTGGTATTTATATGGTGTATTCTCACCAAGAGTTGCAATGACTTGTGACAGCTGTCATAGTTACACATCTTAGTTGAATTTAGATCCTATTTAAATCAATAGGACTTAAAGTCAACTAACTTAGGAAACAATCTTAGGCAGCTAGAGGAGAGCTAGGGGCTGCAGAGAGGCAAGATCATTGAAGAAGGCCTCCCTGGTATGGCAGGAGAAAGCTCTACCACCATCACTGTACAACCAGCAGTTTTCTGTGGGAAAGAAGGCTGAAAACAGGGTGTTACAGTGGCATACTGGGAGAGGCCTGAGATCCACTGGATCCAAAGCTTTCTTTGATCTTTTTGGAAGCGTGCCAGAACTGGTGGGTTCTTCTGACACACATCCAGAAGGGTCAAAGAAAGTATGCCAGCCTCACATTTGTGTCAACAGGAGAGAGTTTGTAAAAAGGTTAAAGGGAAGTGGGGAGACAAAAATCCTCTCCCCCATTTTCTGGCAGTGTGGCAATGGAATATACAGTATTTTTTGCTTCATAAGACACACTTTTTTCCTCCTAAAAAGTAAGGGGAAATGTCTGTGCATCTTATGGAGCAAATGCGTGGTCCCTAGAGCCGAATTGCCCAGGGGCGAAAAGCAGATCATGCTCTTCTTTTTAGAAAGAGGGAAGTGGGTGTTGAAACAAAGCCGCTAAGCAGCTGGTCGGCAAGAGATCGGAGGGAGTTAAGGGACGCTAGCGATAAAGGAGGCTGCCTGGGAGGGGGGAGGCTCAGGATTTTTGCATTGGGTCACCCCAAATTCACCATCAGATCACATAGCATGTCCATAGCTACACCCTGCACCAAAAAAATCACACACCCACTGTTGTGTGGGGCAAAGCATGGATCCACATGGATCCTCAGGATTTTTGCATTGGGCTACCCCAAACTCACTGTCAAATCACATATCATGTCTGTGGCCACATCATGAACCACAAAAATCATACATCCACTGTTTCGTTCAGAATATTTTTTTTCTTGTTTTCCTCCTTTAAAAACTAGGTGCATCTTGTGGTCAGGTGCGTCTTATGGAGCAAAAAATTCAGTACACTATAACCTTTCTCCATCCAACCCTTTATTGCTAGGTGGTTTATTTATATCATGACTTAAACAAACAAACAGACAGACAGACAGACAGAACACAAGGGCTTGTACTAAGTGAACATCAAGCTTCCTGGCTGGACACTTCATGCTACCGCCATGCATGTGAGTAAGGCTATAGGACTGAAGACTATAAAAGTCTGAAAAAGAGCAAAACTAAAAACAAGCTTTTGTAAAGGAAGACATAGCTGCTTGCAAGACTTATAACACAGATGGAAATATATGCTTCCACATTTCCAGGTGACCTAATACTGTACATGAAATATGGTTATCTGCTGACCTGACCATGAAACTGCTATGAACTAGTCTATGCAATGATACCCCTCCCACCCCAATCCTGAAGAATAATGCTCAGAGAGTCATGCATCATTGAATTTTATATGAAGGAGGGAAATGACTGGAGTCAAGGAAGAAACCTAGAAAAATGGAAGGGTAGTTTCTTTTGCTATAAAGTTCTGCTGAATATGCTTTAGGGAAATAGAGATGGTAACAGCACAGCAAAACAAGGACAGGTGTGAGTTGTTCAGTGATCATTCAAGTGAGCAATGATTCAGTCCCTTCTATGTGCTGTGAGCTTAATGTACAGCTGAAGTACATTGGCAAGGAGAGAAATCCAATCTCCTCTGCGATTATTTATGACAAAGCACACCTAACCGAGGCCCAATTTGTTTGTAGGATTGCAGTCATTCCATTTCAACTAAACAATAAATGAATCTCCCTTTCACAGGACCAGCTCAGAGTATAAAAGAAAACAGAAGGGAGAAGAGACATAACACTTCATTTATCCACCAATCTGGAAACTTGCTTAGAGAAATGATTGGATGAGGCAGTTATTTGGAAGTGGAGCTGTAGTGCTGCTAGAAAGAGCCATTTATCAAATCTTATCTACCATATTGCCTTATTATTAGCAATGCTTCATTAGCCAGCATTTCACGCTGCACTCCATAGTATCACAATACTGTAGCAAGCATGTCTGAACAGAAAGGAGATTTCTGCATTGTTACATGGCTTAGGGGCTATATTCTCACACTATCTCATCCAGGTTTGCAAAGTTTGTGTCGGGGCAGAAGATAGAGCAGCCAACACCCCAGAAGAAGTTTGAAATATTTTGAGATGCTCTGATTGAGTGGGCAAATGTTTTAGAGCCATCACAGCCAATAGAAGACAGGGTAGGTGGGGCTTCTATCTTATACCCACCTAGTATGTTTGTGTTAGCTGCCACATGTTTGTGGGCTGGGAATGATTAAGAAATGAAATAAATGCACATTATGCTGTAATTGGTAAGATGCCATATGGATCTTGTTTTATGAAAAGCCACATAATATGCAATCCCATAAAACTGAAGAACTTTACTATTTAAATCATTTTTATCCTGCTCTTCAGCCAAAAAATAAAATAAAAAATTTGGGGCTCCCAGAGTTGCTCACAATTGTCAGTCATAAGACAGCTAACCTTTTACTGAACTGAGTGTGTGGAGATAAGCCCACCATGCTATTATATGCTTATTGCATAGAAAAGACCCTGCAAGTGGAGGGTTTCATCTTGCTTTTCTTTTCAGCTGTTTACTTGCTTGAGCATTTCTTAGTAATTATGACATACAGTGACTTAATTTGTTCTGGAGGTCCATTCTTAACCTGAGGCGCGCTTTCGCTAATGGGGCCTGCCGATGCGCCACCGACGTGAGATTTCCGTTCTCATCCTGGAGCAAAGTTTTGCAACCCGGAGCAACTACTTCCAGATTAGAGGAGTTTGTAACCCAAAGCGTTTGTAGCCCAAGGCACCACTGTAGTAGTGTATTAGTATCACTGGGGACTGCACATTGAATTCAGAATGAGTTGGGGATATACCATATATTAGCAGATGTCCTAGCTTTTCACTACTGTTAAGTTGTGGGTGACCATATCAGATGACACAGTGATTCTTCAAACAGCTCTTGTTTATTCACAGGCCGGAACAGAACTGAACTGAAGGGTTCAGCCAGCCTGCTTATATAGAGCTCCACTAGAATGCAACAGTAACCATTTTCTGTAACTATCCAATCACTGAACGTCACTTTCAATCCCTTATTCGCATATGTGGACCTGAGTGAAAACTATCTACAGTATCCCCCTGCTGGCCCAGGGTGAGAACGTCAGTACATAACAACTACTGTCTTCCCTAATGGTGACTTTTCCACTACTGCATCATATACACACTAAGCTACAACATCCACTGATGAATCAATGTCTGCTAAAACTTCACCCTGGTGTCCCTCATTAACATTATGTGTACAGGAGAGAATCCATGCAAATACAGATTCTGGCCTTTACTAAAGGGCCAGGCTGAAGGGCATTCAGCTGCAATGAAAGAGTATGTCTCTACCACCAAATGTCCTGTGTTATTATATTTTACATATAGTGGTGTGCTCCAAATTTCAAAACATTATCAGACATAGGAGACTGGGGGGAAAGCAAGGAAGTCTAGGGAAAAGCAAAGCTGGCTGTATTCATTTGCTCAGCTACCAGGATGACACTTCCTTGTTTATGACTTGACCCTGTTAGTCTTCAATATTTGTTTTTATAATACTGTTTTACTGATGGTTATGTTGTATTGAAGTGAAGGCCCAAGACAGGAGTTGATCATCATGTGAGCTGCTGCCAGTCCTGTGGAGCCTCCTTTTATTGAGACAAATATGCAAACCAGGCAGATACATTTTGGGCTGTGACCTTTACACATCTTCCGTCCCGAGATCGTGGGGTGGTACAAAGTTATTTTGGCACCTGTTTCCACAGCGTCATTTTCCCCTTGCACAGTGTATGACGAAGGAGGAAAAAGGTCTCAGGGACAAAGGTTACAGACAGGACACCGCTGACTGCTGAGACCGCAAAAGGTCAGACATAGGGAACGATGTTGCAGACAGCGGTGGCTTGTCGGGGGGGGGGGGGAATTTTTCCTGCACCCCAGGGTCACGCGTGCAGGCAGACTGTGGCTGCCTGCTGGTGGAGAGTGTGCTCCCTCCGGACCTCACCGTCCACTCTGCGATATCCCTACATCGTATCAGCATTTTTATGATGCTGCTTTATTGTGTTTTTGTATACCACTTAGAGATTTTAAAATATTAAGAAGCTTATAAAAGCTTTTTAAAAAAATAGTTGAGTTATCTGAACAACAAAGCATATTGTAGAACAGTAAAGACTAGCATACTTATTATGGCATTGTTATTTTTGCTACAACAAGCTAACATGTCTATCTCCCTGGACTACGGTACCTGAAATGATTCTGTTCCCATGCCACTAGTTACTGAGATATGTGAGTATTTAAACAACAATATTTTTCTATAGCATTTCATAACTTGTTAATGACATGGTCACAAACCCAGCTCTGTTCTGCTATAAATCTAGTTTTACCATTAAAAACAAATCAAAACTTCCATTATGCATCCCAATCTTTACGCTGCATTACAGTCACAGCTGTCTGAGCATACATATTTACTGACCTATCTAAAATGAGCTTGAGATTTGAGCTTAAAGGTGATTTATAGTTCAACGTTGTTACTGGCTATTCTTTTTAACATGCACAAGACCATGCATTCACCACTGTTAAAAGTCTACGTGTTTATCCTAGATTAGTACAATAGGCATGTGGAAATAGTACAAAAGTCTTGTTCAAGGAGGAATGAACTCCTTCCTTCCAAAATGGGCATGACTGTGGCAGAAGATGATGGTGGTTAGAGATGCTATAATGTCATAGCAGAAGTTTCAATCAAGGCATAAAATGATAAATTCCAGGCACGTTAACGTTAAATTATGTCCTGGGATGAGAACAGAGTTATATTTCTGCCATACATTACAAGTTTAAAACATTACTTATCCCTAACCTGTTTGCATTTTGCTGGATATTCATTTCCCTAATATTTAAAAAAATAACCAGGTTGCAAGCAATGTTGAGACCTTTACTTGAAACTCTGGATATCTGCTGCTAGTCAAGGGTAGACAACATTAGGGTAAATAGTGGGAGAAACAGACTTTGTATAAGGTTGCTTCCTAGTGACAGGTGAACTGAATTGATTTAACTGAACCAAGCAGTACCACTCCTACTGACACAGGCTGCTTTCTATCTTTTAAACAACAAAAAATCCATGTGAAGTCCTTTTTCACCATGCCTTCATTACTGTCACAGCGTCCTTTGACTAGAGGTTCCAAAACCTTTGTTTGATATCCTGGTACACTAATTAAAACGTAACTGTCTGGCATAGAAGAGAAGCAGAAAAAACGAGGACATGGCCTGTTTCAGGTATTACCAAGAATGTGGTTTTGTATAACAAACCATGTTTGTGTGAGACAGCATAAAAGAAAAGATAATTATTGTTCACTTGCTGTAACTTAAGAGAAATCCTTGGGCGCCACAGATTTACTATTCAGAACGTAACTACCCTTAGAAATTCTTCTCTTTTTATGTAAAAAATACCTGCATTCCTTCAAAGGATTGCAAGAGCAAATCAGCTTTCAGCTGATTGTGTTTTTATCAAGTTTTGTATTGACACAATCTTTCTAGATTTGTTTTCTTTTCCTGTTCAGCTAAGATTTCCTGCATAGTATTCATCATTATGCTTTACAAGAGGCTCCTCTAGAAAAAATAAAATGTAAATGAAACAGAAATCTATGAATAAACCTACTGCTGGATCTTTGAGATTAACTGCTTTTAATTGCTCTTTGGGTTACATCGTGTGAGATATTTTGACATTCAACAACATGACATGAAATGTATTTTAATATGAAGGTCACAGACTAGCACACGAGATGCCTGTAATAGTTCAATTTTTTTTTCTTGGTGCATCTCTTCTGCCAGAGTTTTATCTGCAGTTTTGAAAAAGTAAGTAGTAGTAAATGAAAAAGCTGTATCAGTGGTAGACAAATCCTTTGAATCAACAGCTAGGAAGACATAATAACTTATTATATTGTATAAACATGTTATCATGAAACTCTCAAGCCACACGACTCACTGGCCCAGCTGCAGACCACAGTATCTTTGCAAGGGAGGAAGAGGGGGAGAAATCAAGAAAAAGTTGACTCCATCTCCAATGACCCCCTGGCTGGCTCTTTCTTCCATTAGTTGCCTTGCCCACTGCCCCACCAGCTCCAATGCTTACCAATCACCACTGTGTAGAACTATACATATTACATTACAGTACAGTACTATACATATTACAGTACAGTACAGTACAGATTCGTTCCGGAGGTCCGTTCTTAACCTGAAACTGTACTTAACCTGAAGCACCACTTTAGCTAATGGGGCTTCCTGCTGCTGCTGCATGATTTTTGTTCTCATCCTGAATTAAAGTTCTTAACCCGAGGTGCTATTTCTGGGTTAGCAGAGTCTGTAACCTGAAGCATATATAACCTGAAGCGTATGTAATCTGAAGCCTATGTAACCTGAGGTACCACTGTATATGTATTATAAAGAGTTCTGCATGTTTTTATTGTTTAATTAGTCACACTTATTGAATAAATAGAGGCTTTATTATTGTTAATTCAGGTTGAAAAGTACAGCAGAAGCATCTTGTCCAAATCCCTAGCCTCTCCTGGTATTTATGATAGGCTTATTTATCCTAAAATAATAAAGATCTCCAAGGAGCATTGACTAATTCCCAAGAAAGACACAAAAGGTTATCTAGTGTCCCTCAGAGGACCATTGAACTGTTACTAACAAGCATTCCAAATTAAAATAGCTGTTATATAGCAATTAACAAACAGAAATAAATCATCAACGCAGTTAATTCACAGAAAGCAAAGGACAGGATGTTCAAACACACTGCCGTGTTTGTTTTTGGAACAATCCAGTTTTGTAAACCTTAATTCAAAGAACAGTTTTCAAGCAAATAGATAAATCTATAAAGACCCACAAAGTAGGAATAGAAAAGCTTTTACAGGGTCCTAATTGAAAGGCTAAAAATACAGGGGTTTGAAGCACTAACAATGCACAGATATAAAAAGGACACCAATGTTTCCCCATCAAGCAGTAAAACATTCTAAGGTCTGCTGCATGCATATGTGACACGAGTCCCTTAATAGCACCAAAGCTGCACAACTCTCTCTTGCAGTGATATTCTAATCTTAAAACATGATGTTTCCCAAGCCTAATTAAATACATTCACATAGGTCCCTCTCCGCTTCCCATACTTAAATAAATAAATAAATCTGCTTCCTGAGAACTTTCTACTCAGTAAAAGCAAGAAAAACAAAGTGTATAACCGATTTGGGTACATTATTTTTAGCAGAGTAGTGAATGGCAAAATTTAGGCGCATGTGAAATCCAAAGGATAATTATGTTCTAATCTGCACATTAGTCTGGGAGGTACAGATCAGTTCACATCAAAATTCACAGAAGCAACTTCTTCAAAGTATCCCTAGGGCCAATACATATGTATGGATTATGGGCATCCAATTTCCTAGTTCTGCTTCCAATTCATATGGGCTGTTTTAAAAGCATTTATCATGGCTATAAAAATATGAGAGATCAAATGAAACTAAGGAACATGCAGAGAAACTTTGCCAATTTGTAAAAAATAGAAATCATAGGAATTTGAAAAACACAGGGCATATAGACTGTTAGTAGATCAATCCCTGAGCCCACGTTAGCTATTGGATAAGCTGTTCTGATACCATAGAGGCCAAGAACTTCAACTTATTTAATCAATGTATATAAATTGTAAGTATGCTCACTGGAAGCAAAACCTGAGTTTGCCAATGGGAATGGAGATGATGAGGAACCAAGAGAGGAACACAAGAATTATGACAAATAGAAGCCAGTGCCAGATTAGTATAAGGAAGAGAGCAAAGAATATGAGAGATAGGGCTCATCCACAATTCTGTTTGCCCCGCTGCCTCCTCCCAGGAAAACCCATGAATTAATTAATTAATTAATCCTTATTTGCGTCAGGCATCGGCCACAGCAATAAAACAACAATACGATATACAAAGAATAGAAATAAAAGTCAATTATATAAAATACATTTTTGGGTTTTGAATCAGTAGTCAAACAGTGGATCTTATTCTAATTGCTGCAGCTAAAGACCTTGCAACCTTTGCTTTCACCTGCTCATCTTGATCTGCCAAGAGAAACGACACTGTGGCAGTGGTTGGGTGACACAGAATGGACAATAAAAGAGGGGTGATAATCTCATTCCACAAGTCTTTATAAAGCGTTCAAGCCAGAATGGCATGCACCACCGATTCGGTGCTGCCATCTCTACAGGGACATACTGTAGGCATTTTTCGTGTGGAATCTGTTGGAATCGTCCCTCAAGTACAGCCAAGGGCAATACATTCAATCTTGCGAGAGTAAAAGCACGTCTATATTTTAGAATTGCTAGATTATGCAGATAGGGTGCCAGAGTGTCAAAATGGGAAGGTGGAAAATTGTCACATCATGGGCAAAATTTCCTTATTGTGGCTAAGTTGTGCTGACGCTCAATATCATTTAGGCGGTGACAAATTAGACTGTTTGCTTTACTAAAACCCAAAGTGAGTACAGTGGTACCTCGGATTACATACGCTTCAGGTTACATACGCTTCAGGTTACATACGCTTCAGGTTACATACGCTTCAGGTTACAGACTCCGCTAACCCAGAAATAGTACCTCGGGTTAAGAACTTTGCTTCAGGATGAGAACAGAAATCATGCTCCGGCGGCGCGGCGGCAGTGGGAGGCCCCATTAGCTAAAGTAGTGCTTCAGGTTAAGAACAGTTTCAGGTTAAGAACGGACCTCCGGAACGAATTAAGTACTTAACCAGAGGTACCACTAGCTGTTGTGGTGATAAGCCACATAAGTGAAGTTTTTGACAGACAATTTTAGTCCAGACGCTCTTGTGACAATCTTGCAGCACTAGGGATATTAGACCAGGGGGATGTGAGTGTAGGCGAAGCCAATAGTTAAGTGTCCTGCACCAGATCCATAATTCTACCGAGGGAAGATTAGCCTCTAGGCCAAATGATGCATTTGGGACACAGGGTGGTAAACCCATGATTTAGTGCTGAATCAGAACAAACAACCATTGGGTTTTTCATGTATTGCTATTTGTTCTGATTTAGCGCTAAAGAGCAGGTTTTCTTGGGGAAAGTAGCAGGGCAAAGGTGAAACTGCTCAGACCCATGCCTGGAAAGCACAGGACAAGCAGAAAATGACTTGGACCCATGCTTCCTTCTCTTTCTGCTTTGCATGGGTGATCCCCCCCCCAAAAAAAACCAGCAACACCATTTCAGTCATCTTTTAATGCTTAACAATTAGATGTTGTTAAAGGCAACTCTACTTTTAACTAGCATTATTCTGATTTGTGTTATTTATTTTTTTACTTATATCTTTTGATTGTATTATTGAGAGAAGGGGTTGTAAGTTGATTTGTAATATAGAAAGCATTTCTGGACACAAATGCTTAAAGGAATACTTTTCTTTGCTTTTAACAGGCTTTTTGGTTCAGGGTTAGGGGAGCTCTGGAACAACACAGTTCCAAAGCTATGCAGACCCTGAACCTTCTCAGGAGCCCTTCCTAAATGCCCTCACTGTTCTCCTTAGTACATGGGGAAAGTACAAAATTTTCTAGAATTAGAAAGTTACAAACACAGTTAACCAGATTTGCTCCATGCACCAGATTCTATTTCACAGAAAGCATACCACCCAGTCTGTAGTACATTTTCTTTCCTTTAAAAACAAGCCTCCAAAAACAATATATTAACAGTAGAAGAACCACACAAATGTACAGGTAATCCTTGCCAATAGCACCTTATCTGAAACAAGTAGTAATTTATTTTATGCCAGTAGCCTACTAGATCTGTGCCCCCATCCAAAGTACCTCTGATGTGTGTGTGTGTGTGTGTGTGTGTGTGTGTGTGTGTGTGGACTAATGACCTCGTGTTTATAGCTTATGGTTTTTGTACCGCTGCAATCCAGATTTAGTTATATCTAAAATACAGGGCTGCCTAGGCAAAGTCATTACTCATGTCACCAGAATGTATTCCTTGTGTAGCTGATTCAAGTGTAACAGGGAAATCTGATGTAAGGTTTCCAGGAACTAAATATATATGTTGTTTGTCACATTCAAAAACTGTAGCTAGTCTCTAGAAATGGAAGAACTATTGCAGGGTATGAAATTACTCGGCAGGATGGAAAAATATAATGAGGTAGTAGGGTGTCACCTTCACCTTTTCAGTTTCACAGAGCAGAATCTGAAGCAGATGTCAACCATGGAACAAGTTTGCTGGTTATCCAATACTCTTGCATATTAACTGGCTTATATTTCTATCTAAGGCATAGATATATCTCATCCCTCATCACCTCTTAGGGCATGACACAATCATGTAAAGCACAATAAGCAATAAAAGCAATAAGCTACATTAAGATACTAGTATATTAGTGTATACTATTAGTAGTAGTAGTATATATTTTCTATACTAAATGGTAATACTATATAACTGAAAAATGAAATGAATGGCATAATGTTCAGTAGTCTACCAGATGGAATAAAACCTGTTCTCCTACGTTTAATATCAAAACAATATTTTTAGATTAATCAGAGCATTATCAAAGTCATTTTACATATTTCAATAATTGTATCTAAACCTCATTGCTTTGTGTGATCTGAATATGCACAGTACAAAACATTTTGCAGCTACATAACAATAAGCAGTCAATAAATAATTGCAATTATTCTTATTATGGGGACTTTTAATATCTCCTGGAAATGTTTCTAGATCAACTTTGTCCAAAGTACCAAAGGATCATTAAGTATCACTCCTCTAATAAGGCCCTGGCAAGTTGAACATGCCGTAATAATTCTTAAATTTGGAACCCCTAGACAACCACTAGTAGCATTAAACTAACATCAGTTGATAACAATTGCTCCAAGTAGCCATCTGTCGTCCAGGGATATCTGGAGCAGAAAACGCTGTTCTTCTAACTCAGAGATAACGGAAAGAAAAAGTAGGGTTATATGGCAGTTTGAAACTTTGAATGTCTTTATTTTTAAGAGGGATAATTTTTCTTTCATTCTATAGCCCACTTGAGGCTAGAGAAAACATCTGTTTCACACTAGATTAGTTAAGGCATTTGTTCATATGAGAAAGAGAAAAAGGGGAAAGGAAGTATCTTTTTAAAAAACATGTTGTTTCCAAAATGTGTTGCCTTCACCTTTGCAGTTCTAAAGAGTAATCCCTACTAATGACTATAATGATCACAAGGGGGGAAACCACAAAATTAAGGTAACAGGAGGCAAAAGCTATAATATATTGTGCATATAGCACAAATTGCTATAATTTTACTTTAACCAGAGTATTTTGATACCAATATTTAAAAAGTTTACATGGAAAAAAGTCTACATGTAAACATCCAATCCAATCCAAATAACTTTATTGTACTAGCCACTGGCCATGAGAAAGCTGAATCAAAAATAAATACAAGCAAAAGAGATGCCGCGCCACAATAGTCTCTATTTAGATCTCTGCATCAAACATGCCAATGAATATTATTCCTACACTGTCACGACTCTAGCCAATACTTAAAAGGAACCTGTAGAACTATCAATTCATATGGTGACAGATAATCCCTGATGGCAAAGTTACCTCAAAAACAATTGGTCATAAGTAAGAAACCCTAGTAATAATAATAAATTTATTATTTATCTCCTGCCCATCTGACTGGGTTGTATGTGCATGCACTATTACGCAACTAAAACTCTCAGATCAGAAATATGTTATGTACATCTGTACTGGATGCTGATTGGCTGGTATACAAAGCCCTATACAGTTTGAAACTTGGACACATAGAAGGTAGTCGCTGCATTCTGCAGGAGACAGCATCTGGCAGAAAATATCTTGCCAAGAGGCCTGATGTTGGAGTTGGCACTTAAATATAAGCATCTACAATTTGAAATTCTTTCCTATTATGTATCAGACAGGCACCTTCTCTGGTGTCCTTCCGGTGCCTGTTCAAGGTGTTCCTCTTTCAACAAGCCTTGTAAGTGAAGACTTCCCCCAGCTGGTATCTGTATTGGATTTGAATTCCTTTGATATGTGTGTTGTGGTTTTAAATTGTTTATATATAAAATGGTTTGTAATTGTCTATAGGCAAATGTTTTAGCTGTTTTTATTTATGCAAATGTTTGAGCTGTTTATATATGCAATTGTTCTGTGTAAATTGCTTTAGGATGCCTCCCGGGAACCAATCAATCAATATGCATGGAACTCAGGCTTCATAATGATATTATGTTCACCCGATTCTCTATGTACATTTCTTCCTGGCACTTACTTATATCTATTTATAAAAAACAAAGCAAAACAACTTTTAGGAGATGCTATTGCTTACCTGCCTGGTACAAACTGACATGGTAAAGTGGGAATATCTGCAGGGGGATCTTGCGTCAAGACTCCACCCTGTTTTGCCACCAGTCATTTCAAAACATGATTAGTATCATCACATGTCACCTGCACAGACTTGCACTGACATGGGTACTCCGTGATAATGAAAAGAGATTATCAAAACTAGATTAGCATTCCTAGTCTTGATCATGTCAAACATAATCTCATTTCATTTCTGCCCTAGAGCACCCTAACAACGTACAGTGGTGCCCCGCAGTACGAATGCCTCGCAAGACGAAAAACTCGCTAGATGAAAGGGTTTTCCATTTTTCGAGGTGCTTCGCAAGACGAATTTCCCTATGGGCTTGCTTCGCAAGACAAAAACGTCTTGCGAGTCTTGCAAGTTTTTTCCCCCTTTTTTTCCTTTTTCTAAGCCGCTTAGCCGCTAAGCCACTAATAGCCGCTAATAGCGCTAAGCCGCTAAGCCGCTAATGGCCGTGCTTCGCAAGACGAAAAAACCGCTAGACGAAGAGACTCGCGGAACGAATTATTTTCGTCTTGCGAGGCACCACTGTATTGTTGTTGTTGAGTCGTTTAGTCATGTCCGACTCTTTGTGACCCCATGGACCAGAGCACGCCAGGCACTCCTGTCTTCCACTGCCTCCCGCAGTTTGGTCAAACTCATGCTGGTAGCTCCGAGAACACTGTCCAACCAAAGTATTAGACCATTCCAAACTTGGCAATACTGATGTTCCTCACTGTGTTGGTGCAGCTACTTTGCTTACTGCACAACAGGATGCAAAATCAGCTTGGTATGGTTCTCAAATAATCTCAGTATGATCACTTGTTTCATTACACTGATGATTGAGCTCTTAAGATATAAAGTTTCTAATAGGGAAATGCTGTTCAATAGTGAATAGACATTGCTTGTATCAACCACGGATAGGCTGGTGGAAACATACACCCATTTACATATACGTACACAGGGCTTTTTTCTTCTGGAACTCACTGGAACTCAGTTCCATCACCTCTCAGCTGGGTGCCATTGCCATTATAAGAGAACAAGGGAGGCATTCATGGTGAGTTCTGGCACCTCTTTTCTAGAAGCATAGCACTGCATGCACATACCTCTATAGCTAGACAGGCAGACAGATGCACAATTAGTATGTTCAATCTATTGCCTAAACTTAACACCCAAAATTCAGAGCTTCATGGATGACTTTCTCCTTCACAAAATAGTTGGTGGAGGCAGTAAAATAGCATGCAAAACATAGGCTATTTCAAGAAAGTGTTGACATCATTTGATGCAACCACCAATATCACACAGGCCATGTATCTGACAAGCGTGAAATTCTGCACTGAAAATAAAGTTTACAGACAGCAATAGCATTTGAGGAGCAATGGCATTAAACTGATGGCTTCCAGTGTACAGAAAGGGGAAAACAGCTCTACTGCACACCAAGACATTGTCACCTAGTTGCCGCCACCTTAGGGCTTTTCATGTATCTTAATGAATCCGACAAACTGCCAGACATTTGAATTCCATCTACTATCTAAAATTCCCAAGCAATTTTTCATTTTACCCTGCTTTTTATGATCTAGTGTAATACACAGTTTTGTTAATCAAGCAGAGTAGT
Organism: Podarcis erhardii; assembly: GCF_964252035.2. Lineage (NCBI taxonomy): Eukaryota > Metazoa > Chordata > Lepidosauria > Squamata > Lacertidae > Podarcis > Podarcis erhardii. The sequence continues at coordinate 53,280,548 of NC_138500.1, forward strand.
CCCATCCTACCTCAGAAACAGATTGACTCTTGCAGCCTAGCTGCTGGACCAGTATTCCATCGTTATCTGGCCAAATCCAGTTAGTAACTGGTTGAAAACTGGCTAGTTTTCAGGATAAAGTTGAGAAAGCAGCAGCACTACCTCCCAACTTGGGGCTCCAGTGGTGGAGCTAAAAACTGCAGATGGGTTTATGACAATTGGGCCAAGGTAAAGAGCAACTACACAAGTGTTCCTATTGCTTTCGGACAACAACGAAGCATTAGGAGTGGCTTGTGTGTATTCCATGATAACACAACCACACAAGAATGATCCTTTCCTCTCTTCCCCTTGTAATCAAGAAACAAGAAAGCTGCTGCAATCTACAGCTAGGATTGATGTTTTGCGGCGGGGGGGGGGGAGCAGAGCATTGTGATGTCTCTCGATTTGTATGTTTTGTTAAAAGGACAAATTCATGGAGGATATGACTCTCAGTACCTATCTGGCTACAGGCTACATCAAAGATGGCATGCGTCTCAATATGGGAACTGATGGACAACAGCAGGAGAGAACAGTTGTCCATAGGCATCAGACACTGTGGGAAAACAGATGCTGGATTAGAGAAGCCTTTGATTTTATCCAAAGATGTTCTTAAAGATGTAGTGGGGAAATTATTTTTAAAGTCAACCCAAATGCTGTATTTTGATCTGTATATTCCCTTTTCTATAGAATCATAGAATCAATGCCTGAGTTTCCTCTTCAATCCTTGTGTGTCTTAGAGTTAGACTATCTTGTTTTGACTTTATGTAAGCCGCTCTGAGAGCGCTTTTAGCTGAATGTACAATGTACAAATGCTCTAAATGAATATAAATAAATAAGAGGAGCTCCTTCAATTATTTGGTGCCCAGGTGGGTAGAAAGACTTCTAAAGGTAATTTCCCAGGTAAATCCAGCGTATATTGGAAGTAGACTGCTAAGACGATTGGTTTTAGGGATTCTCTGTAGAACTAAGGAAGATAAACTTGTCTCTTGTGAAAGGAGTGGGGGGGGGATGTGTTATCTATGTGCTTTGTTATCCTGTTTTGAAGTAAATTACTACCTGCAATTATGTTCTTTTCGAGGAAACTGTCAAATAATGGTTCCAGAAGCCTAACTCCTGTTTAAAGTTTGTGGGAGCGCATGTCAAAGTGACAGAATGGATGAAGATAATTCTACAATATGAAAGCATTTGTATATTGAACGGTTAGCAATAACATTTTAACAAAAACATATAAAAATGTAAACAGATTTTTAAAGAAACAAAAGAAGGCTACTTCAGTTTCTTCAGCATAAGAATGCTTTTTAATACCTGGAGGCAATGACTAAGCTACCACCAGCTTCCCTCCCACACCAAGTATTTTACTCTCTTTCATTAGATACCAAATAGTAATTAAAAACTGAGGTAAACAGTAATTGGCATTGAAACGTAAATTTTTTTCTTCAATCAGCAAGGAACATAATATTTTTGCTTTAGAGATTATTATGCAAATTAAGCCGCTTTCCACTGTGGAGGTATGAGTTCAAACAGCTGTTGGAAACATTTATTTTCCGTTTGCAAACTCATTTCCAAGACCTACATGCAATTTCTTTATTATGTGTCATATTTATATAGCAGTATTTTTTGTCCTAGAATAAGACCTTCAAACTGCAATTCATATTTTAGGTACTGCTGTGATGCTCAGCTTCCCATCTGTTCAGACCACTCTCAAGGAAAAAGGGTACAACAAACTGTTCAATAAACTGACAATAATACAGTAAACTTAAAACAGAAGTGTCTGTGTCCAGTTTATTTTTTTAAAAAATGAATTATCATAATTCAAGGTGAATCAGGAATCCACAGAAGTATTTTACAGGATAGTTCTGAATATGTTTAGTGCTTTATAAATCTAATGGCTTTTTAAAAAACAATGTTTTGTTTTTACAATGAAAACAAGTTGATTCCTCCTTGAAAATGCATTCCCATATTGAATGTTTACAAGAGGCTAGAGGCATCATATAGGAGAATGAGTCTAGTGAACCTCACACAGAAGCATATTATGCAGACTAAATAGATTTTTACTGTCAAATTCATGATTACATAACAACATTTTTGGATTCAAATGTTGATCTTATACTTAATTTCAGCTGTTTTTTATACTTCATTAGCAAAATATTAGTTACTGTAGCATACATTTAGATTATGTTTTCCTATACTATTGCACTTTTGATGATAGTACCTTTTTCTGCTTTGTATTCTGTTTATGAAAAAGTTTGTATTATTCAGGGTCTAAACTGCACTGCATTCATTTGAAATACTATGGTCATCTGTCCATAAAACATAGGTAAATTTTCTGTTTGTTTGCTTTTACCCAGATAAGCATGGCAAGAGTCAGAACCGCTTGAATAGGGAAAAACTGTATTGTGTGAAACAAATCCTATGTATCTGGCTTTTGCTGCACATTTTATATTCCATTTTACTTTCCGTTGTCTTCACTAGAATAAAATATGATGTTTCCTTTCCAAATACTCTTCTACCTTTATTCAATTAGGCCTGAAATATGATCCTTCGTTCCAAGTGAACCAATTTGCCTCTTCTTAGCTCATGTGTGCTACCTCTTCTATTATAATGCCTGCTTGATTATGCCTGCTTGCCATTTCACCCTTTAAAAATCCCTTACTTATGTGATTTTGGAAAGATAGTGCTTAAAAAGATTACCAGACATCTCAAGGCCAGACAATTAAGGAGCTCTAAAATGAGGGCTATGGGAGAGTCGGTAGAAGGCGAATAGCCCAAGAAAAAAACATTTCATATTTGTGTGTGTGTGTGTGTGTGTGTGCGCGCGCGCGCACTTGAAAAGCCAGTTCTGCTGCCATAAGATTTAGTGCTGTTTCAGATTTCAGTGTTAAGAAGAAGGATAGTTCTTTCCCAGCAAAGATTTCACCAAGCTATCGCAGGCAGCTAGATTATTGAAATCCAGACAACAACTGTCAATTGTGCACTTTGTGGGATTTACAGGTTTAGGAACTTCCTTATACATGTTATATAATGGAAACAGCTATCCAGGATATCAGTACTATCTGATAGGAAACTTTCCTACAGGAAAGCCCTACCCGAAGATGTAAAGGATAGCATTGCACAACTTTTGCACAAGACCTTATGCTCTCTTACTAAACTATGGCCCTTCCCCTAACCTGAACATCAGAAGAAAAAAGCCTTGACTACATTGGCACCACACACTGGTAAGAACCCTACTTTACTGATGCATTCACAACTCTCAGATTCTCATAATTTGATAGTACCGTAAAACAACAACAGCCACAGATTCACGCTGCGCCTTACCATTTCTCGTCTCAATTTGCCTAGTTGCCCTTTCCTCAAGATTGATTCCCCTGGATCACTGACCAAGCAAAATTCCTGGCAACGACCTTCACTGATACCTTGCTTTTGACACCGTGGTAAATCACCTTCCCTCCCCCCACCCTACTTGTCTGTTAGCAATCGAACCAGCAGATTACCTGGGAGAAAACAGATTGAGGGCATGCGTTCTGTGGTCATGTTCCTGACAACTTTCCTGTGCAATTTCATTATTTATTACATACAGCTCAGTCAAAACATGGACAAACAAGGAAAGGTCATCTTTCTCTCTTAAGGCAAAAACAAACAAGACACTACCTTGAAGTCACAAATGCCGTTTCTGAACATTTACTTTTGCCTTGCTTAACTCAAAAGGAGTTGGGAGTCCATAAAACAGGCATAACTAAATCCCAAAAACGGATACATAAATGAATGTGTGTGCAACATGTACCTTTTTCAGAATGCAAGAAAAATCACAGAGGTAAAAATTGAGACTTGGATTGTCGTTGCTTGGAAGGAAATGCTGGAAAATGGAGTAGCCAGTTATTTTTGGACTTTGTGGGATATTTTGAAAGCTAAGGTTGACATCTTGCAGTAGGAAGGAAGCCACCAGTGAGTCACGTAAAATTCTTTCCATGTGTGGAGTGCTTGTGCTTGTACCAGGAGGGTTGATGCCCTGAGTTAGCTTTTAATATATACTCTTATCTAGATATTAGCATTCTGTATTATTAGCAAAGGTTCATATTTCCTTACTACTACAGACCAGATTCCCAAAGCCCCCAGTTGGTAGGGCATCTTTGACAATACCAAGAGCAGACAAATAGGGAGTTGAGATTCTGTCTCCACCACTCAACAGTGTCTGCCATGACATTTGTTTACTAGGTGCTGGGGCTAATTCCTCACCAATTCATAAGCCCTAGGTGCTCAATCAATTTTCTTTAGCCTATGTCACACATTTACTTACGTGTATACAGGATGATGCCAGTTATGCTTATTGACAGATAAGATTGCTTTTTTAAAATAAATAAAAAAAGAGAGAGAATTCCCAACTTATGCTTTTTGGTCATGCTGAACTTCTGGTCTGACAAGATTATAGAGACTGACACCTTCCTCTTCTTCCTGACCCCTATATCTGGCTGGAATTTGGGCTACCTGAACAACAGCAGGTGATATGGGTGCAGGCTTACCATACCTCATAATAACCTAAGACTCCTGCAGAATCAGACCATCTAGTCTAGCATCCTCTTTCTCATATGGGCCAATCAGATGCCTCCACGAAGACCATGAACACAACAGCAATTTCTCATTCATGATCCCCAACAACTGGTATTCAGTAACAAGTAGCACACATAGAATCATAGAATCATAGAGTTGGAAGAGACGACAAGGGCCATCGAGTCCAACCCCCTGCCAAGCAGGAAACACCATCAGAGCACTCCTTATATATGGTTGTCAAGCCTCTGCTTAAAGACCTCCAAAGAAGGAGACTCCACCACACTCCTTGGCAGCATATTCCACTGTTGAACAGCTCTTACTGTCAGCTCTTACTGTTTAGGTGGAATCTTCTTTCTTGTAGTTTGGATCCATTGCTCCGTGTCCGCTTCTCTGGAGCAGCAGAAAACAACCTTTCTCCCTCCTCTATGTGACACGCAGAATCCTAACTAGTATTTATTGGCAGGCTCAGCAACTTCCCTACTTGGCAGTCTTTCCTCCTCCTGCTACTTCTACTGATCATGACACCAGGTGCTGTTTCCACCAGTCTGCCTCTTCTCTTGGCGGGAGGACTAATGTCCTGTCTGGCCGCATAGCCCTTCTTCTTGCCCTCTCTTTCATGCTCGAAGCAAAAGCAGGCTTGAAGTATTCCCGTAACTATATATATTCCCCCAAAATGATAAGAGATCAGATTTATTGTTTCAAAACAAGATGTAAAACATGTTGATTTACTGTTCTTTCTGAGGAACACGACAAACATTCACCTCTAGCTGCTGGCTAGGTCAGCAATGACTTGAGGCTGTACAATGGCAAAACAAAACTTCAATAGTATAAAGCAATATGTTTTTCCCCCATACTGAGAACTTTTTTTATTACATGCATTAGTTGTTTCTATTTAAGCCTACCAGGTTTTCCATATCATAAAGCCTGAGATTTATAGGGCATGGCCTTCCGGTGTCGTAGGGCAGAGATTCATGATGTGAAATACCAGAAAAACAGGATGTGGTTGGGCTTTGGGTTTTTAGTTTAGTTTTCATTAAGCTCTTTTATTTGCAGTGCGGGCACATTTACCCCTGAGACTGTGGGGCCAGGTTAATGTGAGAAAAATTAATGCACTACCCAGAGTCATCTTTGTCCTGAGGGGTGACCCACACCATAGATGCCAAGTTGGGGTGGGGTCACAGCCCCTCAATATTTATGATGAAAGGCCCCCCCCCAAAAAAAGTTCCATGATGGCTGCTCACGTGCGCAAGCTGCAGGGTATCTGCACGACACACCAACTAATTCCAACAAATTAATTCCTTATTCTACAAATTCCTTTGGGGCACTTCCCCTCCACATTCCTTCCTCAAAATAAAAATGCAAAGTGCCTACTGGCAAAGGTGACTTTGCAGTGTCAAATCTGGAGGCTTATCACAAAGCTTACCTCTTGGCAAGCATCTCACACTGGCAAAACCATGTGCCTGCAACACCTATGCCATGGGCCTCTTCTAGGGTCTTTTTATGTTTCTCTGCTATCAGTTACGGTCACCAAGGATGTTTGGGAAAGTCTAGCTGTTAAATATCATCTTCCCTTCTACTCCCATGAGAAACTTTGTTGTGGGACCCCTGTAAAAAAATGAGGAGGGGAGCAAAAAATTATGCTATGGAAGAGTCGAGTGACCTGGGACTGACTATAGCAAGCCTGGATGGGGACTTTTTGCTCTTTTCCCTGTTGCAAGGATTAGTTCAGCCTTCCCCCTTCAGAAGAATGGCAGTACAGGGGAGCCTCAACTCATGCAGGGCTTACCTTCCAGGGATAGTGCAAAAAGCCAAAATCACATGCAGTCAAAACACACTGGGTGCAATGGCATCTGGGGTTGCCAGATGTTTGGTTTTTTCCCTCTGGATGTCTACCCCTTTTTAATTAAAAGAAAAAAGTGAAAGTGAAGCACATAAAGCTTGTTGGTCAAAGAGCTGGTGTTACAACAGTAATAATAATAATAATAATAATAATAATAATAATAATAATAATAATAAATTTATTTATACCCCGCCCTTACCAGCCAAGACAAGGCTCAGGGCGGCTAACACCAAGTATAAAAACAATTAATTAAAATACAACTTAAAAACAAGATTAAAGTACAACATTAAAATGCAGCCTCATTTCAGTAGAAACTCAAGTCAATAGATTTATCTACCTTTGAAACATATGAACAAGCTACATTCATTCATTTATTTGATTCATATACCACCCTTCGCCCGAAGATCGTAGGGTAGTTTGTAACATAAAAATAGAAAATGAAAATACAAAATGCGTAACAACACAAAGCATGTCACAAAAAGAACAAACGTTCATACGTTTGGAAGCTGTATTTGGAATAGTTTGTGTGAACATTGTCAGAATCTATTCTACCCGTTTTTCTCCCTCCTTAACCCAATTTAGTTTGTGTTCCGATTGCAGTTACTTTAACTGCATGATCCTGCACAACAAATTGTTATGATCCAGTGCAGCTATGTATTTTATTATTTTTACTAATTGATTTTATTAAGGAAAAACAAAAGCCAATAAAATATTAGAAAGTCTATTAGGAGCACTCTTTTTAATTTTGTAGAATTTATATACCGCTTGTAGGGAAAAAAAGCCTCAACGTGGTAGGGAAAAAAATACTTCTTTTAATTAATTAATTATAATCTTAACAGATTTTTCAGAATTCCAAAGTAGTCAGATCCTGTATCATATGTCAAATTCTGTCTGCTATTCTATACATGCTGTCAAATAAATCAAGCAAAATAAAATAATTTGGAGTAGAAAGCAATTCATTAAAATACAATTATACAGGGATAAAACATGATTGCCATATAATACTTTCTGGCTCCTTAAACTTTATGTGCATAGTCTGTGACATTATGGCTAAGGTGAAATCAATGACAATTTCTGCAGGGTACTTTAACAGAGACAGAATTATGCATATGTAGGGCAGAAAAGGATGCTGTCCAGATTCTGTTTTGGTATATATTATGTAGGTGCTTTTTGGCAAAATGATCTTGAATGGCTTAGACAGTTTGTGAAATCATTAAGACTAACGAGCAGCAACTAACAACAGCATTTTGGGATGCTGCAGATATTAAAATAAGAATGTCAAAGCTTGGTCAGAACAACAGTATGTCAAGACCAGTTTTCTGTCTCCAGCATTGACCAGACCTTGAAGTTCAGGCCACACAAAGAATAACCGGCTACTCCATTATCCTGCATTTCCTTCCAAGCAATGACAATCAAAGCCTTTTTTTTTTTAAACCTCTGTGAGTGTTGTCATTTGTCCTACACTTAGTATTTTTTCTGTTTTCTTTTTTGCCAAAAGTGTACATTTAAAGCTATGAAAAACTTAGAGTTGTTGCAGCCAAGACTATTGCAGGGAGGTGGGACTTTAAACTTCATAAATACTTGGATGTAGCTTTTTAAAATGACCTTTGGTTGGGTTCTGCTAAATGAGCAGTTACTGCCTTCCTCCTGTCTCTGCTCACTCTTGTAACACTGTCCACATGTTCTCAGCTGTGCTGAGAGACAAGGTCTGTTTGGCTCTCCCTCTCCCTCTACTGCTTCCATTCCAGATGGTCATAATATGCACTATGATTTAACTTTGAGAATTGGTGCCTAAGGGTAAGCGAAGCAAAGTGCAAAAAGGTGCACCATGACACCCACCTCAAGGCATGTTTGTGAGATGGCTAGGCAGTTCTCAAAACAGACAATTAATGGAAAAGGGTTGGTAGGCAAAGTCATAAATAATGACCGTTCCACTAGGAAGTGCAAACCAAGCACTAGAAAGTCATTTTCTCAAGTTAGCTGGTATAGCTAAGCTAAACTTTAAAAGAGATCAACGGATAAGTATTCTTGTCTTGTTTAAGAGTAAGTGGTGTTTTTGGATAGTGAAAAGAACAACAGAATGTCTGACTAACCATTTTGACTGTGAAATCCCTCTCTCATTTCTTACACTTGAATGCTAGCCACTTGCTTATTAATGCATCATTTTATGCAAATTAATCTCATCTGAATTATTAATCTCAGTTCAATTATTAATCAAATTACTTTGCACATTATTCTATACCATTTCCATCAGCTCAGGCATCTCCCCAAGTCATGTCATTAACTTTAGGAAATCACATAACAGTTTAATTACATGTGCATTTATAGAAACAACATAATGCACATATTATATTTGCTTGCTTCTACACTGTTCCTAAAAAAAAACTAGTTTTCAATGAGCTCATTGAAATTTTATGTTATCCAAATATGCACATCATTTTTGTACCCAGATCTGTTTTGAAGCTACCACTGGTTGTTTCTTCTTTGATTAGCCTGGTGTCGTTTTGTCAACATTTCCGAGACCATATGCATTTTTTTTGTCTGCAGCATTAAAAAAAAAAAGAATATTAAATGTTGGGGTTACAGAATATGAAAATGTGCAAATAAAGGGGGGTGGGTTGCTTTATGCATGACAAGGATGCCCAAGACAGTCATAAAACTGTCAAGTATGTCTGTACACAGACCACAAAGGTATAAAGGGTATTTTAGAAAATCAAATGCAGGGCAGGACATCCTACTCATGCCAGTTAAGGAAAACTAGGTGACCTTTCTCTAAATCCTCTCTGACGGCTTGAACTTTCACTGGCCTTAGAAACAAGCTTGAAAATCAGTTCTCAGTGTGTGCCACTATTTTCTTGGGTTAAGGGCAAAAGGAAATAGCAACTGGTTTAAAATGTTAGAAGAGTCTCTCCCCCTCCAATCTGAGATTTTTTATACATTAAAAAAAACTGTTTTCAAAGCTTATGATTTCATACCATGCTCTGTCACATAATTCTGTTCAAAAGCCCCTTTCCTTCTAATTCCTTAAGCCTCAAGTGGAGTGTTCCTTGTGATATGAGATAATGTCTAGCAGGCTGCTACCTTTCCTACTGCTCATAATTATGAACTAATCAAGAATCATGTTGCTTAGTACTATTCACGTCCGTGCAAGTGCATGCTTTTATTTCAGCATTTGTTCTTCTCTCTCTGCATTTTTTCATGGATCATTATTTTATCCATTTATCAGCACTCCCTATACCCCTAGTTATCTTAATATTTTCCATGTTACTTGCGCTATCATCATACTACCCCATCCAACTGTCATGCTGGTATGTCAAACCACCCTCAAAAATGTAAAGTGGCATCACATGTGAATAGACAGATATTTAAGCCCAAAGAGAAGTGGGCAACAGAGTATGAACTGCAGAACAGCCACACTTTTAGCAGTTCTGGGGAGGTGTCATTCTCCAACATTGTGCACCACGAGCCTTTATCAATACCCCACTACTAGGAAAAGGCCAAAGTTGTAGATTGTTCCAGCTGCCTGAGTGAGGTCAATATGCCCCAGGGACTAGTTGCTAGGTAATACACTTTGGGAAGCTGTTCTTCCCACCTTCCAAAGTGCTCACAGTGAAACATCTGAAAATCAGCAGGTTCGCATCATCATCATCATCATCAGCAGCAGCAGCAGAAGGGGCATCTAACACCAGGAGAGTGAGCATCTCAAAGCATTCTTTCCCAGAGTTTTAGAACTTATTAACTGTATTAATTTTCCCTTATTGTCAGCCACCTTGGGGTCTGCCCAGGCAGAAAGGCAGGATAGTTTTAAATAAATATATGGTATTGTACATGATGTGCAGTGCTACGCATCCCATAAGACAGCCCACCAATATTTATTGGAAAGAACTTCCATGTATTTTATAACAAGAATTGGCCTAACAAATATGATTAACACAAGTATGTGACTTGCATTAAAAACATTATTGGAAATGAATATGTAGCGTACAAAGGTACTGGGTTAGGAGGCTATATGAATTAATCAGCATACATGTTTGAAACTAATGCACAAGAATGACTTAAACACTATTCCAGAAACAAAACATTAGAAACAAAACATGCATCAAATGTTGGAAATGGAATATGAGGTGTTATCCAATTAAGTCATGCTCAGAGTAGACACACTGAAGTGAATGGACTAAAATTAGTCCATTGCTTTCAAAAGGTCTACTCAGAACATGACTTAGTCACATATCTCTCATAATGCTTACAACATGGGAAGATAAACGACTCATCACTTACCACAGAAGCTAAAAGAAAGCATACCAGTTCAGAATTCCCTGTAGCAATAACCACGTTATTCAATGATTGTCACAGCTTTTAGCTCCACTCTTCTCCTATTATTGTTTGTATCCATCCGTAAACAATTCTTACATGGCGTAAGATAGTCTTTCATTCCTGTCAACCCATCAACATCAGTCAACTCAAAAATCAGATAGCTGCATATCTGATAGGCAATCACAATAGTTATTTAAATTAATAATCATTTTGGGATTTAATTATTTCCTTTCCATGGCTGATAGGATTTTACGGATAACATAATTAATTTTATGTGTACAAAGGAAGTGCTTACAGGCCTATAGTTACAACAAAATCTTTTGGCTTCACTTCATTTAGGGAGACATAAAGACTGGAACACATTTTAAACATGTAAAAAGTTCGTTTTATAGCTGGGCACCAGAGGCATATTCCGTGGTCTGCTGCTCTGCAATAAACGGCTGTCTGATTAGGCTCTGTGTTACAGATAATATTAGGTAGCCTTCTGGGGTTTCCAGGACATTATTTCTTAATGACCAAAAGTAGTAGACTACATCAGCATAATATACAGTATAATGCTGGTCTGTGACCGAAATAAAGTTTGATACTGATATAGTAGCCTCTGTCAACCTGGTATGCTCCAAATATTTTTGACTTAAACCCCCATCTGCATTTCGCACCTGGCTATTGGCCACTTGTAACCAAGCGAAGATGTCTGGGTGCTAGGATGACACCTGATGTCTTCACCATCTGGAGGTGCATGTGTGGGGATCTTTGGATCTCGGCTGTTTTCACACACTTGCAACAAATCCTGTAGAATCCTATCTATGAGAGGATTTTATCTGCACAATCAGAGCAAATTTCAGGGACCAAAAAGTTGTATTGAAACATATGACTTTCAAGTTGCCCGGCCCCAAAATGGCAACTAGAGATTCCGTTTTGGTGATTGTAGCCCTGGCTTAAGGAACCATTTGGTGCCTAGCATATATATCTGAGTTTCTAACACTATCCATATGTATTCTACTAGAGTTGGCAAAGGCTGATATTTTAACATAGCACAACTTCAGTTTTGCCAAACGTTTTTCAAGGCATCACATAATCTAGCAAATTCTGATTTGTTGTATTGGGATTTATTACATTGTTAAAATTATGTGAATTTTGAATCTATCAGAGAAACAGGATCAATTTCCATGGAAATGAAAATTTATAGCACACAACTGAAATAACAGTTTTAATATGTCCATAACTTTTTGTGTTGAAGAGTTATATCAATTTTCCATCACAACTTCATCATCTAAAGTCCAATCTACATATTATACAGAATAAAGGAGAATAATATTATCCCTCATAGAAAAGGGGGTGGGGAAAACCTCCCTTTGTGTATTAAATTCTCTTTGTGTGTATTTTCTTCAAGGAGAAAGTGTACCCAGTTTATTCGAGGAGCATTTTAGCACCGGAAAGCAGTCAAAAACCCATGTGAGTGAGTATTGGGAAGTGGACAAATGTCACCAATACACATTTCTACCCGAAATAAACCCCATCTTCACATAGACCCACAAGGATTGCATGTAGGCTTTGACAGTATGATTCTCCATATTATACTGTAATTTGTATGTAGTTGTACGCAGTATGAGTTTCAAGCCCCCAAACCAAACATGCTAGTTGCTTCCTCCCTATATATCTTTGTTACATGTAGGAATGAAAATCACGACAGACGAGTAGTGGGTGTCACGAGAGGCGTCTGCCGGGAAAGTCCCGGGAACTCTCTTTTATTGAATATTACAAACATTGCCACAGGTGTGCTTGTGGCTGATTGGTTGATACAAACACAAAGAAACTCGTTGCTTATTGGTTAATGCAAATGCAAGGCGGGAATTACATGTGAGGGGTGGGAATTACATGTGAACATTAATCACTGGTAGATTAAAGGCTGGGAAACGAGGTTGGGACTAGACAAGCATGAAACCTCCTAATTAATAATAACTAAAGATTAATATGGCATAAAACAATTACTAATGATTGATCATAACATGAAAGAATACAATAATCAAGTTCTATAGATGTGATCAGCTATGCATGGAGAACAAGTCACCATGAACTTAAGGTGAACTGAGCGATGAGAGAATGTCTTGGTGTTTGGAACAGGTTCGTACAGTGTGTGCAGAAACAGAGAAAAGATTATAAGCAAGACTTCCCAGAATGCAAGAGAAAAGAAGCAATGCTTCCCATAAGGCCACAGTTATATGTAGAAAGAGAACGATGCAATGCTTCCCTATAATGCAACAGTTATGTGCAGAGGGAAAACTTCCCTTTAGTTACATTATTCACTGGCTTCTTGTTGCCACTGTGTAAGCTTTGTTTGGTTATACAGTGGAACCTCAGGTTACAAACACCCCGGGGTTACAAACACTTTCGGTTGCAAACTACGCTAACCCAGAAGTAGTACCTTGGCTTGAGAACTTTCCCTCAGGATGAGAACGGAAATCACGCAGTGGCAGCAGTGTGACAGTGAGAGGCCCCATTAGCAAAAGCGTACCTCAAGTTAAGAACGGTTTCAGGTTAAGAACGGACCTCCAGAACAAATTAAGTTCTTAACCTGAGGTACTACTGCACTGGCTGAGGCTTCAACACACAGCTCTTCTAATTAGAGGTGATCAGACAAGACCTTAATGGCGCCTTCCTTAATTACTGTTTTAGAAGACCATGGAGAAGCCACAAGTTGGAATGAATGAGGCAAGGGCAGACCTTTGAATTTAGTTAACGTCCCAGACTTTATCCCCATAATTCAAGCAGCACTTCAGCTTCGGAAATATAGTTGATTTAATTTAAAATTAAGTTAATAAGTTGTTTATTTACATTACTGGCTATATTACTTGATATGTGTCCATAAACATATCACGTCACTGAATTTACAAAACACTTCGGAATTTTCCAACTTGCACCCTGTCAGACATGATTGAAGTAATGTTCTTTTCTTCCACAATCCTTCCAAATAAATCTTAATCTTTCCTGGCACTTGTAAATTCAGATAGGCTCCGCAAGACTATATAAGTGAGTGACTGCTAGTCATACAGGATTAAGGTGTACAAGACTGTAGTGAATAAGTGCATCAGCAAGGCCCTGCCATTCTTTCATTCCTTCAGTATTGTGTTAGAGGTTCAGCTTCTCATTTTTAGAGCTCAAAGAGTGACAGATGCTTCTAAATTTTGTCAGCGCTGCATCTAATATCCATTGCATGCTGCTTTAAATTTCAGAGACCCATCACATTTCAAGGAAGGAATGACTTTACCCATCAGGATATACTATTTGATTTATTAACAAACTAGAGTATGATTAGCCTGTCAAATCCAAATAAAATGATGTTACAACTACTTCAACACAAGTTTCATTCCAACAAATGGATATTAACATGACAGTTTTCCTATACTTAATATAGAACATATTTCACACTGGAGTTTTCTATTGCTTTATTTCAATATAAGGATTATCTTTTCTTGGCAAGGTGGGGGTAGTGCCCTGTTGATTCTCTTGGAACTTCAGTTTTTGATAAATCAACCATAATGTCCTCCTGGAAGAGGGGGAACTGTGATATAGTGTGGTTTTGCTCTTTTCTACGTGGCTAGATTCAGAGAGGAGTTTTGGGAGAACAACTGTTCAGACCAATGGTCCTTGTGTTATGAAGTCCCATAGTCCGCATAAATTCAGTCCTGGTTAAACAGAGGCACTGCAGACAGATAATTCAATCTGTTTTGTACCCCCTCTGAAAGATGAGGTTCAAAGTTTGGGAGAAGTCTTTGATCAAGGTTTATTGCTTTAGGATAGGGATGGAGGGTTTGTTCAGTTCACATTTTAAAATGCCTCAACCTAATTTGCACTTTCAGAACTGAAACACAACTATCCTTCCATATGTGCACAGCTCCAAATTTTGCAATGCGGCTATATATATATATATATATATATATTAGGGGAAGGTGTCTATTAGGAGAACTGTGCATGAAAAGGCATATAAACGTCCATGCAGGCTTTCTAAATATATTTGTAAACTAATGGGCTGAAATGACAACAAGAAACTGGTGAAAACCAAAGATAATTACCGGTAATTTGCCATCCCTACTTGAATGTCCACAGTGGCACTGGACTGCTTTCAGCTAGCTTAGGCTGTTGTGCCAGTTGTGACCTCTCCAGGACAGGGATAGTAAGACAACAGTGATCCACACGCAAGTAGCATCCTGTTTAGACTTAAAGTTTAGAATTAAAATTCTTCTCCCTTTCACTTAATTTGTGTAGCTTTAACCATGGTTAATTAAGACATTTACAATCCTAAATGTGTTCAGCTCAGATGTTAGCTGATTCTTTAAGGATTTGGAAGAGCATCAACTGAATTAACCTGTTTTTCTCTATATGTTGTATTGCTGCTACATAGTAATCCACAGTTACTGCTTAAATCTTTCTGTCGCTGGACTTCTTGTTTGTGTAATTTTATAACTGCTTCCATCAATACAGTAATTAAATCTCTAAGAGTACTTTCCACCCACATGAACAATACAATTTCGTTTCCCCTTAAGGCTACAAGTTCCACTCTGATTAATCTTCAATGAACAGATCTCTGTAGAAATCGTAAAAAAAAAAAAAAGTAAGCATACTATTTATGTCATTGTCATGGTTAATGTTCTGCTTGTCACTCTACTGCTGCTTAAGAGTCGTTTAAAGAAAACTCTTCTATCAAATTTTATACCATTCATCAGAAGCAGCAAAGGCTGCCAAAAAAAGAATAATTCACTTTTAATGCAGGGGGACACCAAGTCAAGAGACTTGACACTTAGGGATTGTCACTAACTTTAGTTCTACTCAGAATCGGTGTAAATTAATGGGTGTAAATAATTTTAATGGGTCCACTCGCAGGATAAAATTTGGATACAACCCTTAGACTTTTCTTTAAATCTACAGCCACTTCTCATTTTACATACGTAGGTCAATCTTTTGTGCATTTACTTTTCAAAATGTATATACCACTTGCTACACCAAAAGACCCCTTGTGCTTCTCAATTCCTCATGGGAGTCCCACCCCCTCCACCCCGTTACCAACTAAAGAAGATCTTTGAAATAGGACCTTATCCAGAATCCTGTCATTGTTGGCTACTTTGAGCACTCTTCAGGAAATTTAGGTGCAGCAAATTCCTAGGGGCCAAGGTCCCTTCAGTCCCCCCAATAAAAATATTACAGGGGGCCACCACCCCCCAAAAAAGATTGATAGGCATTGCCATTCAAATGGCATGTCTTGTGATTGATTGATTGATTGATTGATTGATTGATTGATTATTCAGGGCAGGACTTACCTGCTATCCCCAATATTTTACTCAAGTTGGCACCCCAGTCTGAGAGCAAATCCCAACGAGGTTAAAGGGTTGTACTGCTAAACAGACATGTGTATAAGATTGCAGTGTTAAAGGGGAAAACATTCCATAGGATCACATCTCTAGAAGTGCTGTTAAGAACAAATTTCCTGTTTTCTTACTTCTAAACCTAAGGCGGGGGAGGGCAAATCTGTGGCCTACCTTGTTATTTCAGGCAGTTCACAGGTTGTTCACTGTTGTTGCATTTAAAATGGAGATTCATGTGTAGCGTTATGCTCATTATGAAGCTTAATGGCAAGGCTGGCTTTTATGCATGAGTGCCCCTACACACAAGGAGTAGAAACATTTGCTACTAAAGGTTAGTCTCATTTCTACCCCAAGAGAAATCGTATTTCTAACACAGTGCAACAAAAAAATACAAGACAGGGCATCAAATACACACAACTGTGAAATGCATTTGATTTGACAGTGAAATGTTCCAAGAGGAAATATGGGCAACCATGACCAGCTGCAACTAAAAGCAGATAATTATAAACTATGTTCCTGGCCAGTGTCAGGCAACCTCTTTATGAGCATGGCAATTTCCTCCTTTTTAGGTATCAAGCCAAAGAGCACCAGCATTTGGGGGGGAAATCTTTTATTTCCTGGGAGACATGCATTGTCTTAATAGGAAATTATGGCTGCTGCTGAGCAATGTCAAATTGTAAATCTGCAATATCAGGAATTAAGGTAGTCAGGAAACTAAAGTGTTAGCCAGGAGTGGGGGGTGGGGTGGGGAGAGCACAGGTACTTTGTCAAAGAAAAAGAAGAGTCATCAACAGATGAGGTCATACCTTTTTTAAAAAACTGAATCAGTTTAAAAGGGAAACTTTACTGTAAATAAAGAGAAAGATCTCTGTGGAGACGAAGAATGATATCATGCTCGGAGCAGACCGACTGATTAGCTTTGAAATTAAGTATTATAATCCACTACATAAATGAAAATTTTAGGCAGTGAATGACTGTCTAAAACAGAGCTTTCAAAGTGTGTGTCGTGACATGTTAGTGTCTCAGCTGCAGTGTGTGGGTATGTCACGTGAACATTCCCCTTGCTGCTCCCTGGGTAGAAAGGGGTTAGTTTTACCTCCGGTTTGCTTGTAAAACTGAATTACTGTGTCGCGAAATGATGCATGTCTAAAAAGTGTCACCAACATGAAAAGTTTGGAAAGCTCTGGCCCAAAACAAAATGTTTTCTTGAAGATGCATCTGTAACCCCATTTATTTTACCCAAATACTTCCAAAATTACAATGTCTCTTAATAATTTTGCAAAACACACCACAATCGTTTCTCTTATCAGTAGTCCTATGTGTGGCAAGTCACCATTCTGCAAGCAGTGAAATAAGTCTGAACTGAACAGACTTGTTAAGAATCTCCACCTGGATTTAACATTCTAGTTGCTAGAATCCACTCCTTGCAAATGGAACAGTAAGTCTCATGCAAGCCGCTAATTGTAATTTTTACTCAGTATAAATTTAGCCAATAAAACAGGCTTCACATAATTCTAAACAGCTGTAGCCTGGCTTTACCTTCAAGAGTAATGAACAGGGAAACACAGTCATTTGAAACTGACCATGCTTCCAACCTGGAACAGTCAGCATGAATATTTCATCTACTGAATAGATTTTTATGCTTATTTTCAACAACCCTGCTCATAATGCTTTATTCCACCTGCGTGTGACAGATACCATTACTACCCCTATAAAACTACTCGTTTTCCATCATACTAAAGCTGCTATTGAATTTTCTGCCACTTAACAGCCAAATCTGCTACACAAACAACAAATACTAACCAGAAATGTACACGATTACAGAAGTGGGAAATACATCATTAAAACACCCAATTTTTAAATATATATATATTGTCTTTCTATATATAAATAGGCAATTACAAATCATTCTTTCAAATCTAAATTTAATAAGATAAGAAATCCTTAACTTGTATACAATCCAAATATCACATTCACATAAATATGTTTTGGTGATTTACATTAAATAAGTATGAAAACTATTCATTCCAAACAGATAGTGAAATTATGGCAGCAACTGTAGAACACAGAGATAAAAATTTCTAAGTCATTGTCCCCAATCTCTGTTTTCCATAATAATGGCCCCGCTCACAGTGAGGACACTTAAGATGTGAATAATTTTTATACAAAAATCAATAAATAATCTATGGAGACACTAGATGGGTCTGGGTCCACACACAGGCTAACCAACTTTTAAATGTTGACAGTGGGGAGCGCGAATACAGTTGGGGGCTATAATGTTTCTATAAACAAAATTCTGCAGTATTTCTCATACTTCCTGCCATTCCATTCCATGGAATTACAAGGTCAACCAGGAGCAATCTGTTGCTCCCCAAGCTTTTTACTGAAGAAATATGAAGAGGCATTCTTGGAGACTACATCCGAATTCTGGATTTTCCTCCTTCTGCAATTGGCTGAGATTTACAGTAAGAGCAACCATTATTTTATGTAAAATGTTCCAATCTGAATTGCTTTGCTGAAGCCAGGACTGATTTGCCCAGTGTCAAATTTCTGCAGTTTGTTGGTTGCATTCCAACGATTTCGTTTTGTGGAATTATTTTTAAACATTTTGGCTTTGAAATGTTATAAACCATATGTTGTTGTTTAGTCGTTTAGTCGTGTCCGACTCTTCGTGACCCCATGGACCAGAGCACGCCAGGCACTCCTGTCTTCCACTGCCTCCCGCAGTTTGGTCAAACTCATGCTGGTAGCTTCGAGAACACCATCCAACCATCTTGTCCTCTGTCGTCCCGTTCTCCTTGTGCCCTCCATCTTTCTCAACATCAGGGTCTTTTCCAGGGAGTCTTCTCTTCTCATGACGTGGCGAAAGTATTGGAGCCTCAGCTTCAGGATCTGTCCTTCCAGTGAGCACTCAGGGCTGATTTCCTTAAGAATGGAGAGGTTTGATCTTCTTGCAGTCCATAGGACTCTCAAGAGTCTCCCTCCAGCACCATAATTCAAAAGCATCAATTCTTTGCAGATAAATGCATCATTACCTGTCATCTCCAATATATTAACTTTTTCAAGAAACAGGCACGTTACTAATATCCTAGCTACAATGTTATCTGTTAACTGGCATCTGATTGTACATTGCTTGGTCATTAAATAGAATAATCTAGCATTCCATGATTCAAGCACACAAAAATGTATTTGCACTTCTTGTTTATAACCTCAAAATCTTAAACAGAGCATGTTTAAAACTATTGCAGTACAAATATATGCAACATACATGGGGAGAACGTACAATAAAACTTCACTGAGGCCTCGACATATATTTTGCATGGTTTTCTTATTGTGCATCATTATGATTGGTGCACTTTACTGTGTAATATATTCATAACAGTTCTATTTCCCCCAGTGAGAGTGTAAAATAGCTAGTGTCAGAGACAGCCAGAACTCATCTTTTAGTGGTAATAAGCATGGCTGTTTGAGTACTTGACAAGCTGAACATTTTCAGCTATGGTCAGAAATGCATTTCTGTAGATGGCATGATAAATTGGATCCCAACAACGAACAGTTGTAGGAATTCTGGAAAATTAAAAACAAAGTCATAATACTAGCAGCATCATAGCAAAGTGATAGGAAATAGCAATTGCTGTGCTAACACCGCACACCGTGTGTAAAAATATGCATATTAGAGGGGGCAGTTGCAGAAAGACCCTCCAAACGCAAAAGATCAGAACTGACCAGCTCATCAATACTGCAACTTATTCCAAAGAAACTCTTTTTTCCAGGAGCTTTTTCCTTATTTTTGTATCTCTTTCTTAAATTTGTATACTACCCTTAGGAACCCCTGCCCTTTATCTTCGCAACTGTCCTGTGAGGTTAAGCCGATAAGACTGGGGGTATCTAATGCCCTACTGGCACTAGTATTATTGCATGAATATCTCACATACTTGATAGGAAATCAAGCTCTTTGCCACCATTTGACAGCCACTGCGAAACAGAGACCAAAAAAGTGCCAGCAATCGCAGTTCTCACAAATAAAATGGTGAAATAGTTGTCTCAAAATTAAGTGTTATCAAAGCTGTGTGTCAGGTTCACAGCATGATATATCAGGGTGTGAAAAACATTCTAAGGGGATGAACGTGCGCTGCATGCTCAATGGAAAAATGTTTTAAGCTAATTAAAAGACTTGTCTACAAAAAAAAATTTTGCCAGAGATTGTCCAGCCACACATCTAATAGCCTCTCATATGCTACACATTTTGATTTGTTTGTAATTTCTTTCTGCTGCTTTGAGCAAACAAGCTTTTGGAAGTGACAACTTTTTAAGGAGTATACATTCAGCCGTTTTCTAAATTCAAGGAGAAGCAGGCAACGGAAGATGCCATCTGTCAAATATTACCCAAGTGTCAAATACAAACGGGGAGAGGGAAAACAACCCCCCCTCAATGAACCATCCAGTTATTTCACAATATATTAATTGGCGTGCAAGTTTGTATATTCAAAATGATTACGCTGAAGTGAGACCCATGAACATCAACTTTATTTACGTGCTCATTGACTAGTTCTTCATCTAATGGGGGGGATTATATACAGTGGTACCTCGGATTATATACGCTTCAGGTTACACACTCCGCTAACCCAGAAATAGTGCTTCAGGTTAAGAACTTTGCTTCAGGATAAGAACAGAAATCGGGCTCCAGCGGTGCGGCGGCAGCAGGAGGCCCCATTAGCTAAAGTGGTGCTTCAGGTTAAGAACAGTTTCACGTTAAGTACGGACCTCCAGAATGAATTAAGTACTTAACCCAAGGTACCACTGTACTGAAAAGTAAAGTTCCACAATTGTTTCATTCACATTTTAAGGGAAATTATTAACCTGTGTGCAAACTGTGCTGGTGCAGGCAGCTGAAGCAAGCCCTGTTTTGCTCCTCCCTTAGCATAGCGGCAAAACAAAAATTGGCCAACTCACTTAGCGTTATATGTGAAGCAACATTCGTGGTTTGCTTCTTGCCAGATAAATCACAATGAGAAAACCAAGGTTCTGAGAGAAACTGACCACAAAAGCTTGTTGATGTGTAACCCTGAGCCTGCCACTCTGTCCTTTGTTTCTCAAAAGGGAGAAGCTTACTTCGCTGATTATGATTTATGGCCAGCATTACATCCAAACTGAGTCACTGTGAGCCACTGTTCCAACCAGACTGTTGTTGTCCTCAAGCCCCACATTTCCATGAAGCACAGACCCTGTTCTTATGAAATACAAAGCATAACTTTTCTTGATCAAACTGCTTCAGAGTTTCTCTTTTTTTATTATTAAATTTTGACATAAATATATTTCACAAGCGTACAAAAGACAAAATGAAAAAGAAAAAACAGAAAAAGAGAAGAAGAAAAAAAGCAAAGAGAAAGAAAAAGAGAAAAAAAAGAAAAACACGAAATACATACAACTTTAAATGACATTGATCGACTTCCCTTTATCTCAATTTCGGAAAATATTGCTTTGCTTATCTATCTGCTGTGTCTATTCCTTAATAAAACTTTTTACGTAGTAAGCGTTATCTCATGCCTACTGTGATTTCTGTAAGTACATATATGTTTCTGATCAACATTTTGATTTTCCCCTTGTCTCTATTTCCATATATATCCTAAATTTATCCCATTCATTGTTAAATTTTGCACTTCTTTGATTTCTTATTTTCTGTGCCAATTTAGCCAACTCCAAATAATCGGATAATTTAAGTTGCCACTCCTTTAGTGTTGGGATTTTTGGTGTTTCCAGTACTGTGCTATGAGGGTTCTGGCGGCCACCGTTGCATATTGAAAAAAGGTTCTATCTTCTTCTTTGATATCTGTCAGGGAACTGCCATCGGAGAGACAGGTGGTGGACAGGCTCCAGGAGAATAGGAGAGAATCTGCAGCAGAAGAGGGAACCAGCAGGGGGAGTGCAGGAGTCACAGCGGAGGGGAGGCTCTGGGATGCTTCCAGTGAGAGTAGTGGAGAGGTAACGGGACCCCCGTTGGGAACTCCCACCCTTAGCCGGAAACTCACGCAGAGAGTCACGAAGGCGCATGTCCGTCAAACAGCTTTTATGTTGGCGTAAATTCCGTAGACGCCCACTGTCAGATTCTACCAGCGACTGACGGAGTCATGCTTTGGGGGCTCCGTTAGTGCATCGGTTTGGATGACCAGCCAAACCCCAGAGGGATCAAGCTTTTACGCACAAGCAACTCATTATCCCATCACAGCAATCTGACAGTCTTTGAAAGCAGCTTGTGCAAGCAGAAGGCATCATGAGCGAACCAGCCGGAACCGGAGGAGCAGGAGCTGGAGCTGGAGCAGGTCCAAGCCTGGAACAAAGGTACAGGGCGTTGGAGGTCCAGCTGGCGCTGCAAACGGCGAGGCTCGAGGAGAGGAGGGCTCAAGATGCAGATAAGGGGAAGACCACCCCACTTGCCAGACGGGTGCCTGGACTGGTGCAGAAATTTGGGGGGGATCCCCGGAACTATCAAGCCTTTAGGACAGAGATGCAATATGCTCTCAATCTACTGTTTGATGACTTCCCCGACGAGAACTCTAGAGTGGCGTACGTGATTGGCCATCTAGAGGGAGGGGCGAAGGACTGGGTTCGGCCCCTGATGGCAGCCAATAATGAAATCTTAAAGGACACAATGAAGTTTTTTCGCGCCATGGACTTGATGTTTTCCAGCGAGATCGAGCAGGGAGTGGTGCGCAGGCAGTTAATGGCGTGTAAACAGGGGAGCCGATCTGTACGTGAGTACTGGACTGAGTTCACCATGCTGATTCATAGACTTGGGTGGGACCTTGCTAGTGAACCTATTCAAATGCTGTTTGAAGAAGGTCTCTCTCCGGCAGTGAAAGATGAACTTTCCCGGGCGCCTAGGGCGGAGTCCATGGATCAGCTGACTAAATCAGCGCTGTCCATTGGGGCACGCCAGGAAGCTAGAGCTATGGAAAAGCGGGAAGGAAAGGGGGAACGTTGGAAGGACTTCCGCATTCCAGAGATTCCGGAGCAGTCTTTCCCGCCAGCAGAGCCGATGGAACTTGGAACAGCGCGCGCGCGCGCAGTTTCAAACACCAGTGAAGGGCGGAAGAAGGAGGGAAAGAGCGGCAAGAGATGCTATCTCTGCCAACAGCCAGGTCACTTTGCCAGAGTCTGTCCGCAAAGGAAGGAATGGCAAGGGATGGCGGGAACTGTTGGGGGGAAGGAGGAAGAAGAAATCACGGAGCAAGTAAAAGCCAACGCCTGGTTGCCAACATCAGGGCACAGCAGCCAGGCCAGGGAGTAATGAATGTGCCCACGCCGGAACCTCCAAGACCAGCGCTTGTGATAGAGGTGTTGCTGGAACTGGCAAACGGACACCCACTGAAGATAAAAGCGCTATTGGATTCAGGTAGCTCATGTAATTTCATGAGCAAAGAGTTTGCAGCTGCACACCAGATACAGACTATCCCATTGAGTAAGCCTTTGCAGGTTACCACGATTGATGGGAGGGAGCTGTTGGGAGGAGAAGTGAGCCAACAGACTGTACCAATGAGGAGGAGCTCCTATTATCTTGGGTATGAGCTGGCTGGCGCTACACGATCCGCTAGTAGGCTGGCATCAGAGAGTGGTTTCCTTTGGATCAGCACATTGCCTAGAACACTGCAAGGAGGGAGAGGCTCAGGCAGGCGCCAGGGCCACTCTAGCAGGGATGGAAGTGATGGACAAGGGGAGGGTGCCACCACAATACGCTGACTTGATTGACGTGTTCAGCGAAAAAGAAGCAGATAAACTGCCCCCGCACAGACCCTTTGATTGTCAAATTACCTTACTCCCAGGAGCACAATTGCCAGTGGGCAAGCTGTATGCAATGTCAGACAGTGAGATGCAGGAGTTAAGGGAGTTCATTGACAAGAATCTCAAGCGAGGTTTCATCAGAGAGTCACGAGCGGTGGGGGGCAGCCCAGTGTTCTTTGTGGACAAAAAAAACACGGGCAAGCCCAGGCTTGTATGTGATTTCAGGGCCCTAAATGCAGTGTCAGAACCAGTGACTTTCCCTATGCCCAGAATTGATGACATTCTAACACGGGTGAGAAAAGGGAAAATTTTTACCAAGCTGGACCTTAGGGGGGCATATAACTTGATACGTGTGAGAAAGGGGGATGAGTGGAAGACCACTATGTTCACCCCCTTGGGGGCCTTTGAGTACACCGTTATGCCTTTCGGATTACAAGCGGGCTCCGCCTGTTTTCAATCATTCATGAATCACGTCCTGGGGCCACTGCTCTACAAGAACTGCGTAGCGTTCTTAGATGACGTCCTGGTGTACTCAGACAATGAGGAGCAGCATGTGCGAGATGTAAGAGAGGTACTGAGCAAGCTGCGAGAAAACCGGCTGTGGGTGAAACTGGAGAAGTGTCAGTTTCATACCAAGGAGGTGGAATTCCTGGGGTACCGGTTGTCTGACAAGGGATTGGCCATGGATCCCAGCAAGGTTCAAGCGGTACTGGAATGGAAAACACCAAAGACCAAGAAGGACGTGCAAAGGTTCCTGGGCTTCGGAAACTTCTATAGGAAGTTCATCAAAAACTTTGCCCATTTAACAGCGCCCATCACGGATTGTCTTAGTAGCAAAAAGAAATTTGTTTGGACGGGAGAAGCGCAGAGGGCGTTCGAACGCTTAAAGCAGGCGTTTGCGTCGGAAGAGCAACTTTTGCACGTGGATCTACAACAACCAATGAGAGTGGAGACTGACGCGTCAGACCGAGCGGTGGGGGCCGTTCTTCTCCAGCCGGGAAAAGATACGTCTGAATGGAGACCGTGTGCATTCTTCTCGCGGAAGTTGAACAAATCCGAGAGGAACTACACAGTGTACGACCGAGAACTGCTCGCCATTCATGAAGCATTCCGGAAATGGCGGCACTTGCTGATTGGGGCGCAGCACAAGGTACAAGTCCGAACTGACCACAAAAATCTGGAATACTGGAGAACAGCCCGAGTGCTGAACCAGAGACAAGTGAGGTGGGCCCAGGAGTTCTCCAAATTCCACTTTGAGATTCGTTACGTGCCCGGCTCCGAGAACGTGAGGGCGGACGCTCTTTCCAGGAAACCTGAGTACTTAGAGGGGGAGGGAGCGCCTGAGGCAAGGCATGTAATCCCTGAAGACCGCTGGGTGTGTGGGGCGGCATTGGTGGGGCAGAGGGAACTGATAGAGGGTACGGAGAACGATGAATACGCCCAAGAGAAACTCAGAGAGCTCCGGAGGACAGAGGAGAACACAGGGGGGTTCGAAGAAAAGAACGGGGTGTTGTATTACAAAGGGGCACTGTACATACCCGACGGGGAACTGAGGGGCAGAGTACTCAAGCAGTTGCATGACAGCCCCACAGCGGGACATTTTGGACAGCACAAAACCATGTGGTTGGTTACCAGGGAGTTTTGGTGGCCCAAGGTGAGGGAGGACGTACGGGAATATGTCAGGGGTTGCGACAGGTGCCAGCGAGCGAAAGGAGAGAGGGTGGCGCCAGCGGGGCTATTACAACCCTTACCCACGCCCGAAAGGCCATGGGAGGCAGTATCCATAGATTTTATGACGGACCTGCCAAAATCCAAAGGCAAAACAGCTGTCATGGTGGTGGTAGATCAATTAACCAAGATGTGTCATTTTATAGCTTGTTCACATGCAGTCACAGCGGAGGAAACCGCCAAGTTGTTTGTAGAACATATTTTTAAGTTGCATGGCGCCCCCTTGAGGGTTTTGAGCGACAGAGGGAAACAATTTACTTCCAGGTTCTGGAGGAAACTTATGAGCTTACTGCACGTAGAACTCAATTTCTCAACTGCCCGGCACCCAGAAACCAATGGGCAAGCGGAAAGGGCAAATGGGGTTTTACAACAATACCTGAGGTGTTATGTAAAGGACAGAGAAAATGATTGGGTGGATAAGTTACCTCTAGCAGAATTTGCCTACAACAACGCAGAGAACGTGTCCACAGGGATGAGTCCCTTCCTGGCAAATTATGGGTGTCACCCCCGGGCATTCCCAGGAGAGGGAGGGGAGAGGTGGAGCGTGCCGGCGGCAGAATATTTTTTTGAAGAGATGGAGGCGATCCACCGTCAGCTTCAACTTAACTTAGAGAAAGCCAAGGAAGAATATAAGAAGCAAGCAGACAGAAATAGGAGGGAAGGTGAAACTATAAGGGTGGGGGACCGGGTGTGGTTGTCCACCCAAGGGCTACCGTTCAAGGGCGGGAGTAAGAAATTGAGGCCCAAAAGATTGGGACCCTTTGAGGTCATACAGCAGGTCAACCCAGTGGCATTCAAACTCAGGCTGCCCAGTCACATGAAATTACACCCAGTATTTCACAGGTCATTACTGTCGCCGTACCGAGAGGGACGTGAGTGGGGGGAGCGTGAGAGAGAGGCCACCCAAACGCCCGTGATAGAAGAGAGAGAGCGCGACATGAACGTGGCAGGAATCATTGATTCCAGGTGGAAGGGGAATCAGGTGGAATATCTGGTAGAATGGGAGGGGGAAGCAGAGTCAGAAAACACTTGGGTACCAGCAGAGGTAGTCAATGACGAGGTTTTAATAGAAACATTTCATCAGCGTTTCCCAAGAAAACCGCAACCCGTGGCTCGATTTAGAAGGGAACACTTTGGGACCACCGATGAGGAAGGAGAGTTTGAAGGGTTCCCAGAGTCAGGGGTGGGTGAAGAAGCCGACTCCGACGAAGAAGAGGAAGACAGGGAGAGAGACGGTACGCCGTGGCTAGAAGTGTTAGAATCCTCGGACGACGAGGAGAGTTCCTTCAGGGGCTTTCCGCCCTCACCGCCAGTGGGAGAGGAGGCGGGAGGGGGTGAAGGGGGCCCTGGGGGGGAGGTGGATGTCAGGGAACTGCCATCGGAGAGACAGGTGGTGGACAGGCTCCAGGAGAATAGGAGAGAATCTGCAGCAGAAGAGGGAACCAGCAGGGGGAGTGCAGGAGTCACAGCGGAGGGGAGGCTCTGGGATGCTTCCAGTGAGAGTAGTGGAGAGGTAACGGGACCCCCGTTGGGAACTCCCACCCTTAGCCGGAAACTGTCACGCAGAGAGTCACGAAGGCGCATGTCCGTCAAACAGCTTTTATGTTGGCGTAAATTCCGTAGACGCCCACTGTCAGATTCTACCAGCGACTGACGGAGTCATGCTTTGGGGGCTCCGTTAGTGCATCGGTTTGGATGACCAGCCAAACCCCAGAGGGATCAAGCTTTTACGCACAAGCAACTCATTATCCCATCACAATATCCTTACCAATTATCCCCAGCAGGAAGGCTTCGGGTTTTTTAACAAACGTATATTTAAGAAATTTTTTTTAATTCATTATAGATGGATTCCCAAAATTTTTTGAGAATCTCGCATGTCCACCACGTATGGATGAAATCGCCCTCCTTGCTCTTACATTTCCAACACAGTTTATCGCCCGTTCTATACATTTTATGTAGTTTTACCGGCGTTATGTACCATCTGTACATCATCTTATACATGTTTTCCTTTAGTGTCGTGCATGCTGAGAAATTCATATCTTTACACCACAAAGCCTTCCATTTGTCAAACTCTATGTTGTACCCTAGGTCTACCGCCCACTTCACCATCACATCCTTTACTTCCTCGTCCTTGGTGTCCCACTCAAGCAACTGGTTGTACATTTTTGATAATAATTTTGTTTTACTTTCTATTATTTCAATCTGAAATCTAGATTTCTTGTCATTTATTCCGATCTTATTATCTTCCCTCCACATTGAATTAATTTGATGGTATTGAATCCAGCCAGTCAGCTTGCTTTTTATTTCTTCGTAAGGTCTAATCCTCCACCCGGATTCTGTTTTGGTTAGTAAATCTTCATATGTCCATCTTTCCCCCTCAATGTTTAATTTTTTAATTGTTAAAATGTCTATTGGTGATAACCACCAGGGCGTTTTCTGCTCCAACAATTTTTTATTCCTTTCCCACACTTCCAGCAGTGGCCCTCTGAGAATGTGATTAGAAAAACTTTTATGAACCCTTCCTTTGTCTCGCCATAAATAGGCATGCCAACCGAATCTTAGATTAAACCCCCCTAGATCTAACAAATTTTTGTTTTTGATGACAATCCAGTCTTTTACCCAACAAAGACATGCAGCTTCGTAATATAACCTCAAATTTGGAACCACAAGACCACCCCTATCTCTTTGGTCTGTGAGCAATTTAAATCTAATTCTTGGTCTCTTTCCCTGCCAAATGAATTTAGAAAGTAATCTCTGCCATTCTTTGAATATTGAGGTTCCTCTAATTATCAGTATATTCTGGAATAGGAAGAGTAATTTAGGTACTAAGCTCATTTTAATCGCCGCCATTCTCCCCAACCACGAGAGATGTATTCTATTCCATGTATCCAAGTCCTTCATTATTTCTTTCCATGTTTTCTTGTAGTTATTTTCAATCAGATTTATATTTTTCATAGTTAACCAGATTCCAAGGTATTTAACTTTTTTAGTTATTTTAATTCCAGTTTGACTTTCAAGATCGTTTTTGGTTTCTTCTTCCATATTTTTGGTCATTATTTTGGTTTTTGCTCTGTTCAATTTAAATCCGGATAATTTTCCAAATTCCTCTAGTAGCTTTAACAGTTTGCCGACGCTCTCTTTTGGTTCTTCCAATGACAGCATAAGATCGTCTGCATATGTTTTCAGTTTATATTCTTTCGCTCCTATTTTTATGCCACGGATCTCTGGGGTTTTTCTTATCTTGTTTGTGATTATCTCTAAATCCATGATAAACAACAGCGGTGACAGAGGGCACCCCTGTCGAGTGCCTTTTGCTATTTCAAACTGTTCTGTCAGGGTATTGTTAATAATTAATCTAGCTCTTTGTTGTGTGTAGATTGCTCTAACTCCTTCCAGGAATGTGCCATCTATCCCTGATCTTTCCAGGCACTTTATCAGAAAACCCCAAGAGACATTGTCGAAAGCCTTCTCGGCATCGACGAACATTAAAGCAGCGGGAATTTCATTATGACATTCTAAATATTCAATAATGTCTATTGTATGTCTAATGTTATCTTTTATTTGTCTGTTGGGAAGGAAACCGGCCTGGTCAATATGAATGAGATTAGTTAAACACTTTTTAAGTCTGTGTGCCATTATATCTGCGAAGATCTTGTAGTCGTTATTCAATAATGAAATCGGTCTGTAATTCTTGATGTTAAGTTTGTCTGAATCTGGTTTTGGAATCAACGTGATATAGGCTTCTTTCCAGGATGCTGGCATTTTTCCTCCTCTTAGTATCTCGTTGATTACGTCACATAGTACTGGTGTTATGTATTCCTCTAGGACCTTGTAATACTTGGCAGATAACCCATCTGGGCCTGGGGCTTTCCCCAGTTTCATCCTTTTGATTGCCTCTCGGATCTCCTCTATTTTTATGGGTTTGTTTAAGGCGGTTCTTTCCTCTTCTGATATATTTTTGGGACTATTTTCTTCTAGGTATTTTGCGATGCCCGTTAAATCTTCTTCTTCTCTTCTGTATAGGTTCTCATAGAATTTAAGGAAGTTCTTTTTTATTTCATTGGGGTCTTCCAGGACTTGTTCTTCAACTTTTATTTTATTGATGGTACTAAGTTTTCTTCTTTTTCTCAGTTGCCACGCCAGAAACTTTCCAATTTTATTTGCCGATTCGAAGGACCTTTGTTTCATTAACTTTATTCCCCATTCCACCTCTTGGCTTATTAATATCGAATATTCTGTTTGGAGCATTTTATATTGTTGCTTATGGCCATCGCCGTTTGGATTTTTTATAATATTTTTTCGCATTCTTTCAATTGATGGATTAATTCTTCTTCTTTTTTTCTTTAGCCTTTTTTCTTTGGGTATTTTGTTGTATCAGGAGGCCTCTTAACACAGCCTTGTTAGCATCCCATACTGTGTCTATACCTGTTCCTTTGTTGATGTTTAAGTCAAAATAGTCTTTTTTGGTAGTTTTAGCTTTTTCAATCACCACTTCTTTTTCAAGTAGGTAGTCATTCATTCTCCATCTGTACAACCCTTGGATCTTCCACTTTAATTTTAATGTTATTGGGCTATGATCCGATAAGGTTCTGGGTAGTATTTCGCATTTCTCCGTTCTTATTATTAATTCTCTTGAGATCCATATCTGATCCAGCCTGCTCCAGCTCTGATGTGGTTCAGAGAAATGGGTAAATTGTTTCGTTGTAGGGTTTTTGTATCTCCATATATCTATTAGGTCCAGATTTTCTTCCAGATCATTAAACGATTTCGGTAATTTCCCTTGATTTATGTTCTTTTTTCTTATACTTCTATCTAGTTCTGGCGTCGGAACCGCATTTAAATCTCTGAGTAAGACCAGTTTATTGTTGTCTAGCTCTAATAAAGATTGTTCCAGTTTTTTAAAGAACTCCATTCTATTTGAGTTTGGGGCATAGACTGTTACCACATTTATTTTCTCTCCCTGGTAGTTAATTTGAATTCCTAAAACTCTTCCATCCTCATCCTTACAAATTTGTTTGGGTTCTAGTTTCTCCTTCGCATAGATTACTACCCCTCTTTTTTTCTTTGAGTTTGAATTGATGAATTCTATTCCCAACTTCTTATTTATTAGAATATGCTTATGTTTTTTGGCAACATGAGTTTCTTGGCAACAAATGACATCAATATTTTTTTCTTTATAATCTTTTCAAATTTATTTCTCTTGGGCTTATCATTAAAACCATTCACATTCCACGAAAGAAACTTGAGAGACATTTTGGGTTATTATTGCGTGCGCTTTATCCTTGTTTCTAGTTTAGAATCTGGTGTTATTCTTTCTGTTAGATTCTCTGTCTTCTCCTTCCTCTTCTTCCTCCGATTTTGTGTCTTCCGTCTCCTCCTCCGTTCCCCACCCCCACCCCCAACTCCCCCCCGCCTCCCTGCTTCAGAGTTTCTCATTGGCCAGTTGAAGTGAGTTTCTTTGAGTCAGTTGGCAAGTTTGCTTGTGAGTAAAGAATGAGGGCACCATTTAATGTTTCAGGTTCAGACAATGGATCACCCCTGGGGCCCCCCGCACATACACACACATTGATAACCAGTAGCAGGGGGAGAACACATAATGGGATGGACCCACAAGAAGTTTATCCAGTCTTGTAAACAAGCCCACAAAAGTTAACAGCAGGTGGGGGAACAGATCCACTGTATTTCTATACTGACCATGGAGGAAGGGACATTCCTCTTCTGACAGCCCACCTAGTTTCTCTGCTGGGCTTAGAAGAGGGGCAAGCAGCTCAACCCTGCCTCTGCCAGCCCACTAACTCACCTGCTTAACTTGTCACATGTCAGTTCTACTGAAATGAATGAAAGAGTTGTGACTAACCTTTCATACAATCCACCCTCCCCTCTTTTCTCCAGTGTGGTCATACAGAGAATGGAGGTCTCTACTTCTGCTTTTAAACTAACAAAGAGTCTCCTGTCATGTCTGAATGGGCAGAACGCCAATAATTCTAATCCAGGTGTGAGAAACCTGCAGTTCTTGGCATAATTTATTATAAGTGGCAAAAAGGGAGTGACAGAGAGAAAAAGAGAGAGAAAATGGAGTGTGCCACCTCCCCATCTCTGCCCACCACTAGCTCTGCCCCTATAGACTTCACCTGGCAGGGGGAGGTGACTTTTGCCAAAAAACCATTATCATAAACCATGCTCTGAACCAGTCTTGTTTGAACTAATCCTAGTTTGTGTGTACTTTATGCACTAACCAACACGAGAGCTGTCTTGCTGTATTAGACCAGGGTTTCCCAAATTGGGACTCCAGCTGTTTCTAGGACTACAACTCCCATCATCCCTAGCTAGCAGGACCAGTGGCCAGGGATGATGGGAACTATAGTCCAAAAACAGCTGGAGACCATAGCTGTCAACGTTTCCCTTTTTTTAAAAGGGAAATTCCTTTCTTCTGAATAGGATTCCTCACAAGAAAAAGGGAAAAGTTGACAGCTATGCTGGAGACCCATTTGAGAAACTGTTTAGACCAAAGTTCCAGAGGAGCCAGCCAAACACCCCAGGGAAGTTTATAAAAACAAGGCGTGATGTAGACAGCCATCCTTTCTTGGTTCTTCCCCTGCAACTCCTAAGAGCACTGGCACAGAAGAGCACTGGCACACCATTCCTAGCTATTACAGCAAATCACAATTGATAGCCTATATTCCAATTAAAATCTGGCTAAATCTGTTCAAAGGTAGAAACCATCCCATCATATTGGAATATGACTGCTGCTTTTTATTTCTACAGCACCTGACAGTATTATTTTCAAGCGACTGACAAAGAAAAGCCAACACACTTTTAGGTGCATATTTTGCACTGCATAACCTCCCCCTTAAAACATCAAATGCCACCTAGTGAGCTCAGTGAACAGGGATCGTGTTATAAATCATGACATATACATCAACCTCAAAACCTCCAGTCTTCCTTCTTGAGCCCTTACGGCCAGCACTTGGGGCATTTTGTATTACTGATTATCTGCATTGCAGGCCATTTTTCTGCCTGACTCGAAAGCCAATTTTCCTAGTGAAAATGACATGGTAAATGGAAATCATTTATTCTTCAATATACTATGAGGTGCACAGACATAACAAACTCAACTAATATAACCCTGCCATCTTAAAACGATATGATAAAAACTCAATGGATGTGCTTAACTCAGGATACCAGGTTGTTCTGCTCATTTCCCTGCAAGTTGTGATTCATCAGTGATTCAGTTTCTCAATTAATCTTTCTCTTTTTTAAACACACACAGCAAGGTTTTCATATGGTGCTTATTTAGTCCACACTATTATTTCTCACATAATACTTTGCTCTTATTCACTGCAAATTCTTAGGATATGCCTGCATAAATAGGCATTTATGTGCAATATGTTATGAAAAACTGGAATACTCTTCACATTTCCCTCCAATGTTCCTGCCCCAGTTAGTGCTGTACTTTCAGCTAGCTTTGGGTATCTGAACCAACTATTATTTAAATAATAATCTGTATTCTGACAATTACGTTGCAGCTTCTTGCACTGATGCACATAGAGACCTATAAGCTCACCTAACTAGCCAGGCTAGAGGTCATGTGTCTATTGTTTCTTTGTAAGTGCCTTATCTTGTGCTAGGAACAGCTTTACACCCAAGGTTGTAAGCACATTCCTAAGCATCTGCCTATGAAAGGAGACCTGCCTACATGCAGGGAGGGGGGGCTGGTTAGAGAGAGAGTTCTTTGTTCCCTTGCTCAATAATGAATAGGTAATCTGTTAAACCACAGAGCCTAGGACTTGCAGATCAGAAGGTCAGCAGCGAGCTCCCGTTGCTCAGTCCCTGTTCCTGCCAACCTAGCAGTTCAAAAGCACGTCAAAGTGCAAGTCGATAAATAGGTACCGCTCCGACGGGAAGGTAAACAGCGTTTCCATGCGCTGCTCTGGCTCGCCAGAAGTGGCTTGGTCATGCTGGCCACATGACCCAGAAGCTGTACGCCGGCTCCCTTGGCCAATAACGCAAGATGAGCGCCACAACCCCAGAGTCGGCCGCGACTGGACCTAATGGTCGGGGTCCATTTACTTTTTAATGAAGGAAAGACCATACATGGTATAATTAGTATTGTGTTGTAACTTTAGATTGGAGGAAGTTTATGCATATGTATTGCTTTAACAGATAACAGCTATGTATATTAGCAGGCCCCACCCTTTTGGGCTTGCTCAGCTTTTGGAGAGTGATCCCACTGAGCCTTTATTACTAGCAATAAACATCCTTTTGTTATTCCTCAATGCTGCTGGAGTTTTTCCTTTCAGCCCAGGGGTTTATTTTGCTACAGCGCTATCAGATTTTTTAAGATAAATAAACAATTTGCATATGTCCAGAATATCAGCAATCCCAAGCATTAGCAACCCCATTTTGGTTTTGATTTCTTCCCCACCTCAAATGACATTGACTGTGATAATCTTCACATCACCTCCATCTGTTATTTCTGATCATGGACATCCCAATAACTGCTGCTGTGAGTGGATATAGACATCCAGCTCAACTGCTTGTGCAAATGCCCAACATTACTGGGAAAACAAAAACCTACAATCCTGAGAGGTAAGAAATATGTGAACAGAAGATACACACAACCAGATCAAAATCTGAAATAACACATAAAGCTATGCTGACATGTTTTTTTAAAAAAAATCGTAAAAGTCAACAGGATTCCAGCTTTCGATAAGCAATATTCAACCACTGCTCTGGCTTAATTTTGACAAAGCAGACTATATTTTTAAAATTTGAGGAAAAAAGAAGTTTGCTAATGGATTCTACATGACCTTCTTCCATACGCACACTTCAAGTCTTGCTCTAAAAGCTGTAGACCCGTGCACATACAGGAAGTCTGCAGCTCACTCATTACAATGTCAGGGACAGGTTAACACGATTATTCTCAGAGTGTTTCATAGGACATTCCACTACACTTAATGCATCTAAAATTCTATTCCTGTAATACTGAGATCCACTGTGTTCATTTTACAAAATCAAATCAAATCCGTTTATTGTGAGGACCATGCCTGTGCACAAAGATCAACACTAAAATCAATACAAAATAAAAAAATTCCTTCCAGTAGCACCTTAAAGACCAACTGAGTTAGTTCTAGGTATGAGCTTTCGTGTGCATGCACACTTCTTCAGAAGAAGTGTGCATGCACACGAAAGCTCATACCTAGAACTAACTCAGTTGGTCTTTAAGGTGCTACTGGAAGGAATTTTTTTATTTTGTTTTGACCATGGCAGACCAACACGGCTACCTATCTGTAACTGGAACTAAAATCAATAGTTAAAAATATTAAAATTCATTACATACTATGCCAACGAAACCTTCTTCCCACAAAGTAGTAAAGGAGGGAAAACGAGCAGCGAGTTAAACAGACAATGAAGGGGTCTTTACATTGTCGTTCATAAATCTTTCCCTGGCTTTCATGGCCTTCACCACAAAGACCGCTACCACATGGGTAATGCGTGGGTTTGCATCAACTAACAAAAATTTTACTCTATCTTCAGGACTGGTTATAGAGATGGGTATAATTTGCAGCAATGCGTCTCTAAAGCCCGAGTAAATGGGGCAATAGAGGAAATAATGTGTAAGATCCTCTTTAATTTTCATAAGGCAAGGACATAAACAATGTTCAGCTGGGGTTTTTGTGTATCTACCGGTCAGATAAGCAGTTGGCAATGTCTGAAACCGTGCCATGGTGAAAGCTCTCCGAAGGGTGGGATCAGTGATCTCCACCAAGTAGTTGGCACAGATTTTGACTGCTTTTACTCGTGGGAACCAGTAGGAAAACCCAGAGTTTTACAATTATTACAACTTTTGTCCAACTACAAACCCTTTCTGCCCTTACATGACTAGGACTTAAAAAAAAATCACTACATTTCACTTGATCACCAGATATTTAATACAGATATTTAGCTTCAACCCACTGTTTTTCATAGATACAAACATGCATAAATATTAGACAAATTGATTCTTCCTGAGACAGCCAATGGAGTCCTGAATCCATGCAAGGCCATTTTACCCATAGGTGCTAGGGGTGCGGGGCACCCAGGCACCGGGCTCTCAGGGGCACCAGGCCGAGAGTCCAGGGCCCAAGAGTTGAGCCTGGAGAATAGCCCGCCCGTTGGTCAGAGTGCCGCAGCAGGCTCTTCTGTGGGCGGCTCTGCACCACGAGTTTGGGGGCGACCAAGCCAGCAAGACACTGAGGTGGCCGGCCAGTTCTGCCCTCCTGTGCGCTTGGGGCTGAGCAACCTGGGGGGGTGGATCTTTGCACCCCTGTGCCATATATGTCTCCATGTGTGATGTTACAATACTGCTTCTATACACACACACCCCTGTAGAAGAAGTGCATTCAACTGTATATGGACTACAGTATTCATAAACTTAATGCAGTTTTTTGGTATGAAAGCTGAACCCAAACTGCTAAACCCCAGAAATGACACAGAGCACATGAATACTGGAGTGCATACAACTGCTGTTCATATTTTCATATTTGCTTATACTGACAGAAGGTATGCATTATAGACCATGCATTGTGTCATCTATGCAAAACCAAACACATAGGTTTGTATTTTAATAATGAAACCGTGCCATCCCAATACTTCAAATTAGATCATCTGTTTTTATGCAAAATTTATGTTTATGCATGAGCACTGCAGTGTTTGCTTTAAGAAAGTATTCATTTTCCATGAAGCTACCACTAGTAGCATTTCAGCTATGTATAGATTCACACACTACACACCCTTAAAAATATTTATTTTCTTATAGGGGTTGCTTTCTATAGTGGGATCACAGGCTCTATGGCACAATCTATTACTTTCTTGATATACTGCAATGAGATCTTTGAGACTAAGCATTCACAAAAGTCAAGAGGCAAAAACACACTTATTTTAGCACTCAGCAAACTAAATGGGGGGGGGGTGTAAGTCAGATACATTATAAAAACTCCCCCCCCTTTTAATACCAAAACTGAGGGACCAAGCATCAAATATATCTGGATAGTTTTGTTTGTAAAATTGAATATTTTTAGTTATATTATTGTGGATACATTATTTTAGACAGAAACTATGATACAAATCACTGTAGGTATTTCATACAGAGTAAATCCCTAGACATTTCATGTGCAGTCTTCATTTAAATTAGCAACACACAAAAGATCATGACCCTTGGTTTCTGTCAGCTCTTTAGAAAAAAAACAATTGTATACACAGAGAGAATACACCATAGCAAGTCTCTTAGAAATGTGTGAAAATAACAACATTTTCACCCCTTTAAATTTTGGTTTAGCTTCTATGAAGTGCTAGCTTCCTACTCAACCAACTATTAACAGCAGAGTAGTAATCAATATCTTTACTAACAGCTACTCCCAGGACTCTCTTAAAAATAAGTACTAATGCTATGTGGAATGGAAAATACCCAATTAGGTTTTCCTGGACTTACTTAGCTTGTCAAACTATTGACTGCTTTGACAATAAATATATTCACACTTGTAAGTTTGAGGGGGGAAAGAATTAGCCTTTTTAAATTAGCCATCAACCAGTCCAGAATTCAGGCATCTGGTGTGTCCCTGGCAAACCATTTGAAACTATACACTTTGTCATCAATAAATTTAGAATGATGGAAAGAAAGCACTGACCTCCACGAGAAAAACCAACTTGCCAAAACTATCTTCTCCCAGATAATTGTGGGTCAGAGCTTCCTAATAAATCCTCCTTACAAGTCAGTTTTGTACTCCTAAATTCTCATTCTCTTATGTAGTGGAATGAGGAGATGAATTATGTATGGCTAAAACCTGTTTCTGATATGATAGCGAGAACTGGAGAAACCAAACTGTTTACTTATGTAATTGCATTTCAGCCATAACTATGCATACAAATGTCTTATAGGGGCTGCTTCTTGGGACATAATCCATCCTTGCCATTTGCTTATAATTTTCCCAAAGAATATGCCTACTGAGCTGGAATATACCAAGCATGATCTCAGTCAGATCATTATTTTCATAAAGGTTAACAGGGGCCCATCCATTTTGAGTTCCATATTAAAGGGAAGGGAAGGGTTTGAAATAAATAAACAAGGAGGTGATCTGCAGGGATATGAAATGCAAAATTTGTCTTCATCTGACTAGGGCTACTCAACAGCTCTCACATCTCTTGCATGAGAATATTCATTTAGTAGTTTTGTAGTTGCAAATGTTTTTAAGACAACAAGGCAACATCTGAAAATATTATGTGTTTGTTTGTGTGTGTGTGTGTTTATAAATATGCACACAGAAGACAATTATGCCATAACACAAACTAGTTTTAAAAGTCTCCTGGGTTTCAAAAGCGTCTTTGCACAAGGCTTGGGAAACTGCTGTTTGAGAAACACAAACTCAAAACCTCCTGAAATGTGGAACTAGCTAGATCCCAAACAACATATTATACTATTCTAGGGATCCATTTCACTGGCATCTGAAACAAGTACACATTTTTAAAGAAAATATATCAAAATGTGAAAGAGGACTTTTTATTCTCAAAAAAATTGCTGTGAGTTTTTTGTTGAGCTTTGTCCCTGGCATACTATCTGAGTAGATGGTTTGTAGTCTTCAGTGCCATAGGTGAAAGCATAAGAGTTGATCATAGGCTCAGTACAGATATAACACTGGGTCTCTACGAAACCATGGGCTGCAAATCAGGAACCAGCCTACCAGTTCCAATTCCTCTCAGAGGTAGCCAATACTGTATATGCTGTTGTAGTACAACACAGTCAGCCCTGACCATTGTTCATGTTGGCCAGGGATGATGAGATTTGGTCCAACTACCTCTGGA
This sequence comes from Podarcis erhardii, assembly GCF_964252035.2. NCBI lineage: Eukaryota > Metazoa > Chordata > Lepidosauria > Squamata > Lacertidae > Podarcis > Podarcis erhardii. Next base: position 53,318,969 of record NC_138500.1, read on the forward strand.
AAGCTACTGGCATTACATCTTGACAGATGCTCACATGATAAGCAGGGTTCAAAGTGGCTTTTAAAGCCCAGGTTAACATTCTAATCTACTAGCTACTATTAACAGCTACAAGTGCTGGCTCCCTTTAGCTATTGAAATAAGTGTTCTCTTGAATATTCAGCAAAGTAGAAGTATGGTACCAATGGACATTAAAATATGTTTAAATGCCACATGGTCAAAGCTGGCATTCAGTAAGCCTTAGGATGGTTAAGCTGAATCCATTCCAAGGAAGAACATTATAACATATGGAAAAGCCTTGAAGCAGCTTAATACTCCAGAAGATAAATGTGATCTTCTCATAGCATGAAAAGGAAGGGTAAATAAAATAAGATACTGTATCAGATATGATCATTTGTTTTCCAAAGAATTCTCCAGTTATTTGTAATAAGTATGTGGGTTAAATCCAGAATTGGGCAGTGGGGGAGGGTTCACATTCATCTCGATCAACTGGAATATTAAGCTCCTTGGACGTCATACAAAAAGAGAATTAGGTGATAGTCATAATATGCAGGGCTTTCTAACATTAGTCCTGTTCATTAACATTTATCCAGATACACTATCCTGTCATTTCATTCAGTGGCAAATGAAATATACAGCCTCTATCTCACATCATATTTTCTAATTTAGAGAAGAGGGCAGAGGGTAAGAATTATTTGAAATGGTTGAGTGCCAGACTTACAAATGAAGCTTTTGACAAGGCTGAAAAGTGGATTCTGAAGTTTTGAGACTTCAGGGTTTGTTGGTTTGTTTTTTAAGTGGCTATTTTAAATCTCTGGAATAAGCAGTTGCCAGATTTTTAACTTGAGCAGCAGTATAACTGGGCTCCCCTGTAATGAAGTGAAAAGCAAATCGTATTGCTTAATGATGGTAAGAATGCACTGTACTTGACTACCTGACAGATATTAAAATGTACGCAACATGTCAGGAGGATATAATGAGTAACAAGTTGGCTAGGGCTTCCCAATCAGAAATCACTCTTTTCCACAAATAGCTCTAGATAGCTTGTCTTTGGTCATTTCTCTTCATGCATTTAGTATTCCTATTTTCATTTTCAACTAAGCAGCTGTGGCCATTATTGGTGCTATAGTATCAATTTCTGCTAAAGCAGGAGCTAAGTATCAGCCGGAGTCATCAAGTTCCGTGCCAAGGCTAGGAGAAATTGTGCCAATTTCCCAAAGCATGTTAAAACAAGACAGCCACAGTGGAAATCTCTAGTAAACCAGCTATGTCCATTTAGGTAAATTGAAATGCTGGAAAGGTGCCACCTGAACTTCTTCTACACACTCAAGTGAGATCCTTTCCAAAACAAAAACAAAAAAACCCCCTAACTTTCCACATTTCTGCTGCAACTAACAATTCCCCAAAGGAATGATGTCAATTGGCATTTTAAAAATGAATTCAGTGACCTACAATAATAAGAGTTTCTTATGCACAGTGCTTGCAAGCAGGCAGCCCAGGAACTTCAGGATTCATTTGGAGCTCTATGCTTTCTAAAAGCTAACAAAAGAATAGCTTAAGCTGCTTCCTCTGGCTTGATAAGTATCTTTTGCTGAGGGGCTGCCTACAACACATGAAGAAGGATGGTGGCGAATGATATCAAGACACAGAGCAGCTCTTGGCATAGTTAAAATTCAAGAACCAGGAGGAAGAAAGCCCTCTAGATAATATATGCTCAAACAGCTGCCTTCCTGACCCGATGAGGAATTTAAAGCTTGTAGCAATTTTACACTTTTTTTTGCAAGCCAGGTTTACTGGGTCTTACTTCTGCTTACGCAGCTTATATTTAGTCACCAAGTAGAAAATTGGCAACTGCACCTACTCTTTTATTCACTTTAAGCAGGTCTTTGGGGATCGAAATGCCCATTTTGAAAGGGCTTAACATTCAATTATCCCATACTCCCTCCCTCTGGTTTAAACGTTCCACCAAGTCTAATGACATTCGGGAAATGTCAGGTACAGAACTCAGGGAAAGCTACTGTACAAGGACTAATGTCCCAACAAGGATAACAAATATTGCCACTTTGGTGCTAAAAAAAAGGCAGTGAAATGGCAAGTACCCCAGGTGAAAATTTCACATGGTTATGTGCCACATGTGCATATTCCACATATGGCTATAGTGGCATTTGAATTGTTTGAAATAAGAAATTAAATCATAATATAGAGGGAATAAACATTCAGCACTGCGCCTTCCAACAGCAGGAACTGAATGCCTACAATTCAGTGCTGGTATCTCCAACCTGTCTGTGAACTTCATGACCCCAAGCCTATGAAAAACATCACTTGCATTGTTCTACGCACACTGGATATTTGTAGGGCAAGATGGAGAAACACGTTCATAGATGAGCATTAGGGGCCTATGGAAAACCCAATTTGTAATTCCAGAACAGCTGTTAAGCAACTATTATTATCTGTGGTGCTTGACAAGTAGAAACTACTGCATTTTCAACAAAGATGATCACACCAACATTATAACACTTGTGAACAAAACACTGCACTAGCTTGCACGCTATGGAGACTGTGGCTGGTCCATCTGCTGCCACATAACCATGGACTAAGCCATGGTTTGGCATAACATACCATCAGGACCTGGGCTCATGGATTGTCACCTCAAGACAAACCACAAACTGTAAACTCAATAACAAACCTTTGCAGGAGTGACACGCCATGGTCACAGCAATGCAGCAGCTTTGCTCAGCAAACCCGCACATTCAGACCAAGTTATAGCTTTCCTTACTGCTATGTGTGAAGCCAGTTCTTTGGGTAAAATTACGGCCCAAACCTCTGTTTTATCCTAAGATCAGCTCTTATTTCAATTATAAGAAGTGTCAAGGCAATGCCAACATCAAGAACATTAAAATGCTCAATTTCACTTACATTAAAATTTATTGTCGAGCATGTGAGATGTAATGAAATGGGGACTAGTGAATTAGAACAAAACCTGAAGAAAATTATAGAATCACAGCCAATAGTGCATCAAGCACTATATTGTATTTGCTGCTTTCCATAAAAAACCCTTAGTATTAACTAAGTGTATTGAAGTGTATTACTTTACAAACTAAGTGCATTAAACTAAACATTTTAAACTAAGGGACTAAACCTTCCCTTAGGAAAACATCTGGACTGACTCAAGCTATTTTGCTGCTTGAGGCAAGGAAGCACATTGTCATTCTTGCCCCACTTTTTCTCCGGACAGGATCAAAGGCTGGTCAAGTTATTTTGGCCCCTGAAGGAAAAAATACCAGAAGCTCCTCCCCAGAAATAAAAATACAATATGACACCCAATATCAGCCACCTTACTCTAAATGGTGGGGCTGCCCCTGGGAAACACGCCAGTTTGCAGAGTCTCAAACTGAAGATAATCATGGTCATCACTACATTTATTATTTAATCAGTACATGAGTTCTGAAATGCAGAACAAAGTTACAGAACAATGTGGCACACTGTTAAAAATACTGTTTAAATTCACTCTGGATTTTTTCTGCGTTCACTCTGATGCACATCATCCCATTATGAATACAGATTGTTGCCCTTTCAATTGCCTGAAAGGGTAATAAAGTAATACCTTTGTAAATGCTTTTTCTCCTTAGCAAAAATTAAATAAAATCAATATAGAACTAAGTGAGCGACTTTCCTATAATTCAGTCAGTCTAAATTGTACTTTGTTCGTCTACATAACATAATGTACTGGACATGTAACCATATCTCTCATTGAAAACTATTTTATTTTCCTATCCTCTAATTTGAGTTTAGTTACCAAACAGGAAATGGTCTTCAGCTTCCTGCGAGAGGGGGAGGGGAATTCCATATCAATAATAGTACTGCCTGATGGGTGGGTGGGTGGGTGTGTTTGTCGCTTCTCGGGCTTTTGGCTAAGATCAAGTGTAGTGTAGTGTGTGTTTAAATGCATCCAAATAAAATTGTATTTCACTAGGTGTCAGTAGATCCTGAACAGAAGTTACACAAAGTAGGGTGGTAACATTTATAAAGCAAAGCTGTGCATGTTTACTTGGAAGCATATCAACAGTGCAATCCTATACTGTAAATGTCTAATCATCAGTAAGCCCCATTGAGCTCAATGACTCTTATTCCCATGTAACTGTGTATAAATTACATCCTTCATTGATAGAGGTGCTCATAGTCAATGAAATAGCCATTCTAGAAATGGTTCAGTCTGGGCCGAAAGGGGCAGCATTTCCCCTGAAAACACAGGATAGTTGTTTGGGAGTTTGGATGAGATGCTGTTTAGTAAAAAGCCAATGAGTAATGTAATTATGGCTGCTATGCTGAAACTTTTAACAGCTGCATCCCTCCCCTCCATATCTACCTATTAATCATTATTCAAGCAGCACTGCAGACGGCCTATGCACCTTTGAAGATGAAGTGTAAATAGGAATTATTATTATTTTCCAAATCCCAGGTTTATAATTTATTTATCGTTTTGTACACACTGTATCTCACATCAGTGCACCTTGATTCTAAGTTTAGAAATCAATTCCTGCCCTTAATTCGATCAGTCTAAGATGTCCGCCTAGAAAGCAATTTGTCAACAGTAGATTTATTGCTCAATACTGATATCAGCCCACAGCTAAGAGTTTGCAGATCTATATAACTGAGCACATCAAACAGTTCTTTATAACATAACCAGGTGACTCTCATAAGTGAGCATGCAGTATTACAATGGTGTCTGCTTATTCTTTTTAAAAATTAAAAAAAATCCAGTCTAATTTTTAAAGAAAAGCTTTGCATATCATGAACATGAAGAATTCTATCACAAACTCAGTTGTAAACTGTCAGTGGCCTAAAACAGCCATGGCCAAACTTGGCCCTCCAGATGTTTTGGGACTACAATTCCCATCATCCCTGACCACTGGTCCTGTAAGCTATGGATGATGGGAGTTGTAGTCCATGCCCCATCTATATTTTCGAAAAATTAAAACCTGAGTTTGAAGTGCCTTTTCTATTTACTATATAATCATTCTGTACAACCAGTGGAAAGTACAAGCATCCTATAGCATTATACCCTCTAAAAAAAGGGGGGGGATCACTTATTTTCCTTTCCTCTTTTTTGAAAGAAACAACAGGGTTCAATTTACTTCACAGATCCATCACTGTAATGTTACCTGAAAGGAACAATCCCCTGGGCATTTGACCAGATCTTACCATATTTTTGGTCACTGTTTTCTTCATGCTACATGAAATATTAAACCTAAGAAAAGAAACAAGTGCCAGACACATTTAAGAGAACTATAGGCTTTCAAAGTTAGTCTGAGTAAAAATAGCTACTAATATGTTTTAGGGGGGGGTACACAAAATCGGGCTCCAATTGGCCAGAAATCTGTGCCTTAAAATTTCTGTCTCCTAACCCAAGATTTATGGGGGATTTGTTAACTATTATGAAGGCAAATTTTAATTACAAGTAGCATTGTTCTGTTATACACCTGAACGTTCACAATTACCGTACTTTTCCATGTATAAGACAATATTTTTTTACTTTAAAATAAGGTTTAAAATCTGAGGGCGTCTTATACACGGATAGTGCATATGCCCGTTTTCTAAATTTGGGATCCCCAATAGTAGGGGGCGTCTTATACATGGGGGCGTCTTATACACGAAAAAATACGGTAAGTTCTGAATAAATTCTGAGGTGGTGGCTATCCAATGCCAGTGTCTTTTTGCTATTTAGTTTGTCAACAGGTTACAAGAGGAGCAAAAAGGGTTTTCTCCTGTGTGTGTTTCTTGTGGCTGATTAGCTGCTCTCCCTGTGCAAAGGTCAGAGGGGGCAGGGTTTCTGTTGAGGTAGGTGATTAGCTGTGGGAGGAGCTTATCAGAGCTTGTAGGGCAGCGGCGCGCGCCTAGCGGCGTGCACAATTTGATCTATCTTTAGATTTAGGGGAGCTAGTCTCAAACGTTTGTTGGGGGAGACCTAGGGTTTTTGGGGGGGGAGTTACTTGTCCTGTCTGCACGCTTCTTATGATGGAGGACCACTGTAGCCAGCCCCAACGACATGTTCTCAAGATGGAGAGTGAGGGAACAGCTGCAGTCGCTTGCGGTTCCTGCACAATGTTTGCCATCTTGCCAAAGGTTGCAGGCAGCTTTACCTGCAGCAATTGCATGCTGATTGCCCTCTTAAAAGACAAAGTCCAGCAACTGGAGGAACGTGTGTCTACGCTCCAAAGAATTAGAGAGCTGGAGCTCTTCTTGGAAGCAACAGAGCACACCGTCTCCACCAAGGAGGAGACAGGGGACTCCCCTGAGAAGGAGGCTAGTTCACCAACACAGGAGCCAAATATATGGAGAAACGTGACTCAAAGAAGTAGGAGGCCCAGGGTTCGCTCTGATTGTTTAGAAATACACAATCGCTTTGAGGTCCTCTCCCCTAGAATGGAAGACGAAGAGCAGACTCCATTTGAGGATCTCTCCCTCGTTACAGTCGATCAGGTATATGAAGACGAGCAGCAAAGTCAGTCCTCAGGGAATGTGCAGGCGACCTTGGAACGGACAGATCACGGAAGAACCCCGACCAAACCTAAGAGGAGGCGTGTAGTGGTGATAGGGGATTCCCTACTGAGGGGAACAGAAGCAGTGATCTGTGGGCCTGACAAGATGTCTCGGGAAGTGTGCTGTCTCCCCGAGGCTAAGATCCAAGATGTAACTGAACGACTGCAAGGAATCATAAAACCCACTGACAAATACCCCTTCCTCTTGGTTCATGTGGGAACCAATGACACTGCAAGCAATAGCCTCCAGAAGATCAAAAGAGACTATGAGGCTCTGGGCAGGAAATTGAAGCAATTAAATGCACAAATTGTCATCTCATCTGTCCTCCCAGTTGAACGACGTGGCCCAGGGAGAGAGAGAAAAATAGTGGAAGTGAACAGCTAGCTTCGCAAATGGTGTAAACAGGAACGGTTTGGATTCTTAGATCACGGACTGCAGTTTCTTGAAGATGGACTTCTGGCAAGAGATGGGCTGCACCTCACAACAGTTGGGAGGAATGTTTTTGCCAAAAATCTCAGAAACCTCATCAGGAGGGCTTTAAACTGACTAATGTGGGGGAGGAAGACAGTGCTCCTGAAGGTAGGAGTCTATCAATTGATGAAGATGATCATCCAAATGTCATAGACCAAATGGAGCAAACAGCACGCAGACCCAGTGGTGGGAGGAAAAAATCCTTAAATAAGAGACACGGGGGAATGATTAATGGACTTCAATGTCTGTACACTAATGCGCAAAGCATGGGTAATAAACAAGATGAGCTTGAGCTCTTGGTACAGCAAACTAAATATGACATAATAGGCATCACTGAAACCTGGTGGGATAAGTCCCACGACTGGAATGTAATAATGGAGGGATACAATCTATTTCAGAGAAACAGACCAGACAAGAAAGGAGGAGGAGTGGCGTTATATGTCAGGGATGTGTATACCTGTGAAGAGATCCAAGATTTAGAACCTCAAAGCCAAAGTGAGAGCATTTGGGTCAAAATTAAGGGAGAGAAGAATAACAGGGACCTCATTGTGGGAGTTTACTATAGATCCCCAAGCCAAACGGAGGACACAGATGATGCCTTCCTGGAACAGATGGCCAAGCATGCAAAAGGAAGGGAGATAGTAGTAATGGGGGACTTCAATTACCCGGATATTTGCTAGATGTCAAACTCAGCCAAGAGCATAAGGTCAAACAGATTCCTCACTGGCCTTGCAGACAACTTCATTGTCCAGAAAGTGGGAGAAGCAACAAGAGGAGCAGCCACTTTAGATCTGGTCCTAACCAATGTTGATGACCTGGTTAGTGGGGTAGAAGTGGAAGGATCATTAGGCGCGAGTGATCATGCTCTTCTGAAGTTTACTATACAGCGGAAAGGAGCAGCCAAGCATACTAGGACTCAATTTCTTGACTTTAGGAAAGCCGACTTTATAAAACTTAGGGAAGTGCTGGGTGAGATCCCATGGACAGTAATATTAAAAGGAAAGGGAGTTCATGATGGCTGGGAGTTTGTTAAGAGGGAGATAGTAAAAGCACAACTTCAGGCAATACCAATGAGACGGAAACATGGAAGGTGCCTAAAGAAGCCAGGGTGGCTATCTAAAGAACTTTTAACTGAGTTAAGATTAAAAAAAGGATGTGTACAAAAAATGGAAAAGGGGGGAAACCACCAAAGAGGAATTTAAACAAATAGCCAGCACGTGTAGACACAAAGTCAGAAAAGCTAAAGCACAGAATGAACTCAGGCTTGCTAGAGAGGTTAAAAGCAGCAAAAAAGGCTTTTATGGCTATGTTCGTAGCAAAAGGAAGAACAAAGAAACAGTGGGGTCACTCAGAGGAGAAGATGGTGAAATGCAAACAGGGGACACAGAAAGGGCTGAACTCCTCAATGCCTTCTTTGCCTCAGTCTTCTCCAATAAAGAAAACAATGCCCGACCTGAAGAATTTGGAGCAAATGATTCAGCAGAGGAAACACAGCCCAGAATAACTAAGGAGATAGTACAAGAATACTTGGCTAGTTTAGATGTATTCAAGTCTCCAGGGCCAGATGAACTGCACCCAAGAGTATTAAAAGAACTGGCAGATGTGATCTCAGAACCAAATGGCAGTCATCTTTGAGAATTCCTGGAGAACAGGCGAAGTCCCGGCAGACTGGAGGAGGGCAAATGTTGTCCCTATTTTCAAAAAGGGGAAAAGAGAGGACCCAAATAATTACCGCCCAGTCAGTCTGACATCAATACCAGGGAAGATTCTGGAGCAGATCATTAAGCAAACAGTCTGTGAGCACCTAGAAAGGAATGCTGTGATCACCAATAGTCAGCATGGATTTCTGAAAAATAAGTCATGTCAGACTAACCTGATCTCGTTTTTTGACAGAATTACAAGCCTGGTAGATGAAGGGAATGCAGTGGATGTAGCCTACCTTGATTTCAGCAAGGCATTTGACAAGGTGCCCCATGATATTCTTGTAAAGAAGCTGGTAAAATGCGGTCTTGACTATGCTACCACTCAGTGGATTTGTAACTGGCTGACTGACCGAACCCAAAGGGTGCTCATCAATGGTTCCTCTTCATCCTGGAGAAGAGTGACTAGTGGGGTCCCACAGGGTTCTGTCTTGGGCCCGGTCTTATTCAACCTCTTTATCAACAACTTGGATGATGGACTCAAGGGCATCCTGATCAAATTTGCAGATGACACCAAACTGGGAGGGGTGGCTAACACCCCAGAGGACAGGATCACACTTCAAAACGACCTTGATAGATTAGAGAACTGGGCCAAAACAAACAAGATGAATTTTAATAGGGAGAAATGTAAAGTATTGCACTTGGGCAAAAAAAATGAGAGGCACAAATACAAGATGGGTGACACCTGGCTTGAGAGCAGTGCATGCGAAAAGGATCTCAGAGTCTTGACATGAGCCAACAGTGTGACGCGGCAGCTAAAAAAGCCAATGCAATTCTGGGCTGCATCAATAGGAGTATTGCATCTAGATCAAGGGAAGTAATAGTGCCACTGTATTCTGCTCTGGTCAGACCTCACCTGGAGTACTGTGTCCAGTTCTGGGCACCACAGTTCAAGAAGGACACTGACAAACTGGAACGTGTCCAGAGGAGGGCAACCAAAATGGTCAAAGGCCTGGAAACGATGCCTTATGAAGAACGGCTAAGGGAGCTGGGCATGTTTAGCCTGGAGAAGAGGAGGTTAAGGGGTGATATGATAGCCATGTTCAAATATATAAAAGGATGTCACATAGAGGAGGGAGAAAGGTTGTTTTCTGCTGCTCCAGAGAAGCGGACACGGAGCAATGGTTCCAAACTACAAGAAAAAAGATTCCACCTAAACATTAGGAAGAACTTCCTGACAGTAAGAGCTGTTCAACAGTGGAATTTGCTGCCAAGGAGTGTGGTGGAGTCTCCTTCTTTGGAGGTCTTTAAGCAGAGGCTTGACAACCATATGTCAGGAGTGCTCTGATGGTGTTTCCTGCTTGGCAGGGGGTTGGACTCGATGGCCCTTGTGGTCTCTTCCAACTCTATGATTCTATGATTCTATCTCTTCCTGTGTGTTGTATTCAGTTATATTATCCAAAAATAAAAGTGTGGTTTCATTGGTATTTCAAGCAGTTTCTGAAGAGACCAGGAATACAAAATATACTTACTGTAAAAGGTAGTGTTAAATGAAGGTTTGTCTTTGCAACTATGCCATGGTATTATTACCATAGTAAACAGTGTTAAGGCATTTTATTGTGTAGCATTTATTTTTACCCAATGGTCGGATTCCCAAAAACAAATGATTCTACAGAAATTAACTTCCAGAGCTTCTGACAACTTTCAGGCATCTTTCGACACTGTTATTAAGGACAACTTGATGCCATCTGTAGTCTAACCAATATGCCAAAAAGTCACACTCAAAAGATGAATGGTTCACTTTCTGATAGCAACATCCTATATTGGGACATATGGTTGAGAACAGCACAGAAGGCAATTTCAACAGATATTGAAAACAACTGTTCAAACTTCAACCCAACATTTCCCACAATTCGCTATAGAATATAATTTGAATAAAATAATGCTATCAGTAGGAGGGGGGAATCATATCTAAGCAGCACCATAGATTGGATGGTGCTGTTCTTCCCCTGTTTTATGAGGAAGAAACCATGTCAGGAAATTCATAACAGAGAAATAATGTCTGTGCTAGGGTTCTGATTGATGTTTTGGCTTCATTTGTATTTTATTTAGAAGACATACTTCAGGTCACACTCTCAAGGGCTTGTAACAGGTTACATACACACTGATTTACAAATGTATTGAAAATCAAAAAGAAGAGGCTGATTCACAATGCAAATGTTCCACAGTACCTTGGGAGGGGAGGGGGAGGTTATATTAACAGCAATGAAAAAGCCTTCCCAAGGAGACACATCCTTGTCAAAACATTGCTTAGCCCAAATTCTTCCTTGATTAATGGATTCCGTCCTTTACTTTCCAAATTCTAATAGTCTCTTCATCTCAGTCCTCAGAAGAATGTCCTCTGGCCACACCATTAAATCACAACAGATACATATCCTATGTACATACTAAATTGCTTGCCGATCTATAAGGAACACCAATGTCTATTTTAAAAGTTTTAGTTACTGAGTTTGAACTTTCCACTTAGCCAGTATTTTACAACTATTCATTTCAACAGTGAGCTACTTGTTCAGACATTTAACATATTGCAAACCTGACTTTCAATTTGTCGTCTCACCATAACGTAAGAAGGTAAAGTGTGTGCTTTTCTGTAAAGTAATGGCCTCTTTTTGCTGATCGGACTGCAATGCCAAGGAAAATATCTGTCAAGGAGTTTTAAGTTCCACGCATAGCACTGTCATTAAAAGCAATTACCAGGCTTAATGGAACACTGGCCTTGCATAACTTTGACACCTCCCTAAAGTTATACCATCAGTCACTGCATAAAACCATTAAACTTTCTCTCATCACTTGTCCTTTCTGGTTTCAAATTTTCCATTCTTATATGACCACTCCACAGGACCATATTTCATTATCAACCACCTCACTATGCTCAACGTGTTTAAACTCAAGTGTTTTTTGCTGCTTGACTTCTATCTTCCTTCAGGTATTATATAGAAAAATAGTGGTACTTCACCGTGCAAAAACATGTGGTAATAACAATTTCAATATTATGCCACAAATGTAAGCAAGGTCAAATTCTTTTCCTAAGCAGATCCAGCCCAACAATCAGTCTGTTCCCTAAATGGTTTGAGAAGACTCTTCTAGTCAGTTCCTGACACTGAAGAGCTCATAACTCAGCCCACACACCGAGGCCACTAAAAAAAAGCAGCTTCATAGTAACTTCACACAGCGCATATTTCAGAGCTCCCTGCTATACTTTCCTTAATGCACACTCAAGAGAAATGCTGGCAATGCTACTGCCAAGGAAATAACACTTACTCAATAACTAATCCTCTGGGCTCCTTTTAAGTAAAACTACTTTTGCTATCTCTTAAGCAGAATGTACAACACTACTTCAAAACATAAGTGCACCCTATAGTTTCCTTTAAATTGTCTCTTTTGACAAGCAGCTAATTAAATTAAGTGCAATTCTATCCATACTTACCAGGGAGTAAGTACCATTGAACTCATTGGGGATTACTTCAGATAAGACAAAGAATCATAGAATTGTAAGTTGGAAGGGACCACAAGGGCCATCTCTAGACCAACCCCCTGCAATGCAGGAATCTTTCGCCCAATGTGGGGCTTGATCCCACGTGTATAGGGTTGCTCAAAATCAGCCTTCGCAATCCGGTACTCTCCATAAATACCCATAAACACCAGCTATACATTTTGTCATGTTTACAGTGAAGCCATGAAGAAGTCTCCGTTTTGCTACATAATAAGATGTGTTCTCTTTTGTGTGTTCAATGCTCTCACTTTGCATCGTAATATCTGTCTACTAATTTTACATTTTGAAGTTTCTGTCAGCACCCTGTCTTTTTCTTCTTCTTTTTTTCTTTTTAAAATTTTTATTTCCTTGCGTAATACATACAAAAAAGGGAACAATACTGAAAAGGGGGTACAACTTAAGAGGGGAGGGGAAAGGAAAGAAAATGAAATTTAGACAATCTGTTATTAAAATAAAAATTATGACAAAAATTTATGATTACAATTTCATGTTACAATAAAAGTAAAAAATCTCATTATCTTTGTCAGCACCCTGTCTTTAGGGGCTACTCACTGTTATGACTCCTGCCTCTAAGATGGTTGATTAATGTCACTACTAAGGCACACAAAATCCCTTAATCTGAATCCAAGAACTATATGCAAGACAGGCAAAAATCACTCATGTAGAGTACAAGCGTTTCTCATTAAATTGGTCATTTACAATGACAGTTGAAAGACATATGGCAACGCTAAACCACTGATGCCCTGCCTGTCATTGATGCTGGTTCCTGCTCCCCCATTATCACTGAGTGGAAAAACCTGAAAATCACCGTTGAAGCTCTAAAATGTATAACTATTAGTAGGGGATAAGAAGAAACAAACTATTAGCTGCCAGGTATCATGAACACCAAACAAAAAGTTCCCTTAGCAAGAACCTCATATGATTTTTTTAAAAACTATCACACATTTTTTCTGGGTGCAATCTGGATTTCAAGAGCATAAAGGTGAGAAGTCACTTATCTACTTACTTGGAAGTGTCAGAAAATTACAGCCAAAAATAATTTTCAGGATGTCTTTAAATATCTAAAATTCTGCAGGATTTAAAAAGAAAAATGGAAATATAGTACTAGTGCGTAGGCACAGTGGAATATCAGTTTTAAGTTGCCTCATCCCTAGAGTTGGCATGGCACAAAGGAGAAAAATCCCATCGAACCAATTAGTACACAGCTTCATTCAAATGGGTCCCAGTATCAATAGTACCAAGAGGAAACAAAGTGGCTGGGAGCCACAAGTCTCTAAAATAGAAACCAGGGCTTACTGCTGTTACTAATTTCATGTGGCAGTTGGCAGGACTGGGAATCCGATACTAGCCTCCAATATTTGTTCCTACATTTTTTTTCTTTCAATCAAATCTAGTTATTTCCCATCTTGGAAAGATCAGTCCCAAGTGTCAGTCCTGAAACCACACTGCTGTTTTATATTTCCTGGTGGCTCTTGTCTTGACTATAATGCTAGTATCCTTCCCACAGTTGACTTCACTATTCCGTAAGCACATGTCAAACAATTTTGCCACACTGGGGAGGCCACAATTCTCACAAGTCATGTTTACTTATTCTAAACATAGGCTTGGGTCCATAGGTACCCTTCTGCTAGCAAAGAGCCACCATCTACTCATGAAGGATAAGGCTATTGACTGCTACCAACCATGATGGCTATGTTCTACCTGCCCCAGATGCTGGCAATCACAAGTGGGAAAAGTACTGTTGCATTTGAGAGAACAGGATGTTGGACTAGATGGGCATTAGGCTTGATCCAGCAAGACTCCTTTTTTTGCTCTTGTGGAAAGTCTGTTTCTGATCTATCGGAAGAGTGAGGCATGAGAACAGTGACCCCAAACACACTGTACATGCTCTTTTGCAAAACTTTTTATAGACCCTTTCAGTTTATATCTATGGTCTGGCTCTCCCTTTGTTTAGCGTTCCTCAAAAGGTAATGAAAACCCCAATACTTTGGCACGCCAGCTGAAAAGGTGTTCAACCAGCTTGTGCTACTATTCACAGAACACAGCCAATACATTCCCATCCACCCACTTCCACTCACAGTTCTTTGAATCCGTACCAATATGAAATTACCTATATTAAAAATTAGAAAACATCTGCAATGAATAAATGAAAGCAGAGTTTGGAAAGATGTGGCTTGTTAAACAAGATGTTGCACAGATTGCAGCAAAAATCTCAACTTTGATGGAATTAATAAGCTCTCTCACACACATCCGTCCTCCAACTCTCAACTGGTATGTTATATTGGCACAAGAAAAAGCATGCCAGAAGATGTACGGTAAGTCTATGCTAGGATATTTTCAAGAAGCACAAAACAGACTTAATTCCTTTTGCAGCAAACACATGAAAGATGTTGTGCAATTAAGCCCTCTTCAGTCATTCAGTCTGAATGAATAAAGGGGAAGTGGGGAAGTGAAGGCCCCTCAATGATGCTGTATGAACCAGATAAATTCCCCAGTCAACATGCAACTAGCATTATTCTGAAAGGACTGCCTTACTTGCACATAACACTTCCAACACAGGGGTGGAATTAACCCTGATCACACATTAGTCGAGGACTGCTCCCAGCACGCACAGCATCTTCAAAGGGTCAGGGCTTGCCCCATACATTCCCACTTGCCCCTTTGCATGCTCAGACTGAATATAAGTGATCAATGCATATCAACTCTGTAGTTAGTGAGTAGCAGTCTGTGTTACAGCCTGAATTGCTGCAGCAACAGAAATACTTTCTACCTGGATATATCTGTATCTGTATCTGCAAAGCCTACAAACTGTATTACTGAAGCCTGATCTTCTGCAG
Organism: Podarcis erhardii; assembly: GCF_964252035.2. NCBI lineage: Eukaryota > Metazoa > Chordata > Lepidosauria > Squamata > Lacertidae > Podarcis > Podarcis erhardii. The sequence goes on from NC_138500.1 coordinate 53,334,007, forward strand.
CAGTAAATTATTTTGGACCTTCAGTTGCCTCTGTGTGGTGACTGAATCTGGGGGCAACTTCTGCTGCGTGGGTATCTCACCTCAGAATCCCAACATAGCTTTCACCCAAAATCCATTTGGATGACCAGTGCTGCTATAATATATGCCAGGTACACCTCTCCACACTTTGTAGGGTCCATGTTATTTTTTATATATTTGCATTAGGCCAATCAGCAGATCAGAAGGCAGGGAATTATAACCACAGAAATAGCCACTTAATGCACCATCCTTGCCAACTATGAAGTGGCACCTCCTCCCATTGGTTTCCCCCATGCAGCCGTGTTAACCGGGACACTGCTGCAATCAGTGTGAGAACACCGCAGTCAGTTGTGCTTCCACGTTAGGTAAGAGAGTGAAGGAAAAACCCTAGCTTCCTTTACTTTTCCATACAGAGGAATCGGCAGTGGTATCCATCAAGGGCACTGTAAACTACAGTGTTAACGTGGACGTGACACATCTCGCCTAAAGCATCGCTGCTAGTACTACCACTGTGGACTCTGTTTGTGGTGTATAAGTGGGGTAGAGGCCCCTTCTCCTTGTCCATGTGGCACCAGCAGCTTCACCAAAGTTTCCAGAAAAGCAAGCCTAGAATTGCTTCTATGTCTTGGTCAGTGGAATTCATCTAGTTATGACCCCCTTTTATGCAATCATCATGCTACAATGTCTCTGGACATTAGTGCAGACATTTGTGTCAGGGCATGGATGTCCAACGATATGTGTGCGGTCGCCAGCAGTGTGACCTCCTAGTCATCACAAGAATGAAGGTGCATTATGCTGAACTGAACCAGGTGTGGATACGGAAATGATGAGTGTGATTCAGTAAGGCACGAGTGGGGAATCTCAGAACCAGAGGCCAAATGTGGTGCTCTGTGTCTCTCTATCTGGCCTTTGTGATTCTCTTCAGGCGACACCCCTCACCACACCTACTTCATACCCTCCTTGTGTATGGTTTACTTGACTTGAATTGTGCTAATTCCTCTCAGATGCTTCTGTGGGGCATAGAAAGTGCATGTGTGAGTGCAGAAACTAGTCTACTGCCCCTCCTTTTTCCACTTTTTGCCTCTGGTTTTGCTCATTACTGGCTTGTGGCCCCAGAAAGCTGCCCAGAGAGGAATGAAGCCCTCTATCTGGAAAATGTTTCTCACCCCACTCAAGGGGTAATATATATTCATACTCATATATTCATAATCAGGACATAATTGTCCTGAACAGTAGCAGGAGGTAAAGATGAAGAACTGCTGTTTTGAAAATGACAACAGAAGCCATGTATGCAGATCTCCCCTTCCATTTTTTCTGGATCAGAGCTCCTCTGAGTTTAATGCTGAATGTTCTGCAAGACAGTCACCAATGACTATATTTTCATTCCCTGAAAAGACAGGTGTGTGACATTTTCCATTTCAGTAAACTGTTACATGAAATGTAACATGCTCTGCAAAAAGCAAGGCTACACAGCAGAATGAATTGAGAACTTTGAGGGGAAGGTCATCAGCTAGAGTAATTTAGCATAGCCTCGGTGATTTCAGGGAAACTTCAAATTTATGCCAGTTCAGATTTGGCTCATAAACTGAAGAGAAGTTCCCATAGGAGCTTTTTTTCAAGGATCATAAACATCCACTATACTGTCAAATACGTTCAAGCCACACCAAGGTAAAGCCAAGCTTGAGGAACCAAATGTTGTTCTGGGCACTCACCTGATCATATTTTTTGATATCTACACAAAATAAGGCCTCTCGCGAGCTTGCTCTGTGGCATGAAGAACTCATTTGATGGAGTTTATGGAAGAGTCTGGGATAGATACAAAGGTATTCACTAATGGAAAGCACATTGTGCTCACATAAAGGCTGTATACGACCAAGCAGAAGAGTGTTATGTAAGAAAAATGAGCCTAAATTCCAAAAAAGTTCTTCCATTTTTGCAAACTCTCACATAAGATTTTGCAGGTGTTCATTCTCAAGGCCTTTTTATGGCCCTTTAAACTTTATATTGTAATTTTCTTTTCCATCATTTTTGTCATATGATAGCAAAAGTCCTAATACATTTGTGCGCTACAATGCAAAGCATGAGTTCACTTGAGCAAGAGTTCAACAGAACTCTTACTGTCTGTAATATGCTCATAAGCTGATTGACGTCCCGTCCCCCCCCCAAAAAAATGTGGTTTTATTATTGCCAGTGGTCCCTTTGGGGAGAAAAGGCAGGTTATAAATTTGAAGGAACAAATCAATAAATCTCATAAAAACTCCCCTGCATACTCCCTTTACAGTAAAAGTAATTATGATAGTTTCCAATTAAGAGCATTTATTTGTTGCTAAAGTAAAAAATTAATGAGGTATGGCTAACCGGATTTCAAAACTTCCTGAAAGAACAGAGAGAAAGGCTCAGGACCGCAATACGTCAAGAACTACCTCTTTCCAGATGAACCTGTGCTGACTCTCAGATTATCCTCTGGAGGCCCTTATTTGTGTGCCTCCTCCACGAGAGGTCCAGAGGGTGGCAAGATGAGAACAGGCCTTTTCTGCAGTGGCTCCTTGTTTGTAGAATGTTCTCCACAAGGAGGATTGACTGGCGCCTTCATTATACATCTTTGTTCTTATTTTTATTGTGCATCTTGTGTTTTTTATATTAAAATTTTATGTTTTGGACCACCCTAAGATCTATGGATATAGGAAGGTACAAAAATTTAATAAATAATAATAATTCTCAGCCTGCAGCTTTATTGTATATTAGCTATACTACATTAGCTATATATGGTTCATATAGTGTAGCATATGGGTAGGCAAACTAAGGCCCGGGGGCCGGATCCAGCCCAATCACCTTTTAAGTCCGGTCCGCAGACGGTCCGGGAATCAGCGTGTTTTTACATGAGTAGAATGTGTCCTTTTATTTTAAATGCATCTCTAGGTTATTTGTGGAGCATAGGAATTTGTTCATTATTTTTTTCAAAATCTAGTCCGGCCCCCAAGAGGTCTGAGGGGCAGTGGACTGGCCCCCTGCTGAAAAAATTTGCTGTCCCCTGGTAGCAGCTACTCTTTTTTTATTGCACACAACCCAATGCATGCAGCATTTGACTTAATAATGTGGCTTTAATGATAAATCTCTAAATAATTATTTATTATTTTAAAAATGAAATAATACCTATTTAAAAAAATATTGATACTTCTACAGAAGCATTAACTGTTGCTAATATAAAGCACTAGGGGTAGGGCAAGACTCCAAAGTAGGGGAACTCAAAAATAGGAGCACCCTTGCTCTAATAATTAAAACAATTTCATGCAAGCGAGCCCCTTCAAACTTAGCTGAATTCAAACTGTGGACTGTGTGCAACTCCACCATTTATAGCTGGAGTTTATGGAAAGTGCAAATGCTCCACAAAGTAGCAAGCTGTGCCAGGACTCCTAGACCAGGTCTGCTATTTGCAGCCTGACAGCATGGATGCTGACAATCAATGTTGGATTCCACAGTAATCGAATGTATTCCAGGTATATCCCAACTAGGACTCTCTTTCGCTGTCAGTGCCCACAATCTTGGGACTGCAAATCAGCCTGGTACAACCCCAGGGGTTGAAGGATGTCTCCCAGACTGCACAGGATTGGCTGTGCTTCTCAGGCTCTTTCTTTATGGATCAATATGATGGGCACTTAAAAGTGACCCAAAGATCTCAGGCTGCAAACAGTAGCCAGCAACACAAAGCCAAAGACTTGCAACGTCACTTGCAGCGCAAGAAACTATCTGCTTGGGGAAGGGAGCAGGAAACTGGGCTGTTTAAATGTCACATGAGGCAGCTGAAAAGTCCGTTTTCCAACTGTTCCATTGATTTATCAACTGCAGAAGTCAGTACTAGCCTCTTTCTAGAAAACTGAAAGCTCTGCCGAGCTTGGAGCTCAGCCATGGAACTCACCTGTACAAGTATATGAGCACATCACTTAGCAGTGATACAGTAGTAGATTTCAGTAAAGTAACAGATACACTAAAAAGAAGGTGCCACTTAAAGTAGAATTAATAGATTTGGCACATCTGGAAGTGACACTTTGAGCAACTAAGTCTACTAAATGCATCATGCCTACTACTAGCTTTCATATTTTGAGTGCAACTATCTTCAGGATAAGACGTAGCACCCCAAGGGTTGCAGCCAAGTGCTGCACTGCTGAACCTGGTACCCAGTACACAAGGGAAGTACTGCACTACAATATAAATGGTCGTCGAAAAGAAATTTCTAGAACAGTGCCCCAGGAGGCCTTTTATAAATGGTGAAATGAAGAGCCCTTTCAACTTCAAATTTCCCTTGGTGGTTTATCTGTTGCTGCATTTGCAAAACCTGTGAACTGAAAACGCTGCTGAGTTGCTGTGCATATAATTACCGACTCTCTTTCCATTCTACTAAAATACATTTCGCACAAACAGAATTATCACTGCTTTAAAAAAAAAAAAATCTGTTGAGATACATCTGGGAAGTGATCTGAACATCCCTTCCACTAAATGATTTATCGGACAGGGCAGAAGAAGTGTCAGGTGTTGACTTCATCAGATACCTCCCAAGGCCCAGATTGAAGTAGGGGGAAAATATCAAAGAGCTTTTAAGGCCAACAATTCATTATCGCAGAACTCTATGTGGAGTCCACTTCAGCTGATGTCCACAGAAGCTTACAACATAATCAATGTTACTTTTTCCAACGTTATAGTCCAACAATAGCTGTTGACGAAACTCTCATCATCCCTATGCAGGAGATGATGGGAATTTATTAAAGTTCTATAACACCCTTCATCCGAAGATCACTAGGGGCTTTACAATATAAAAACACGAACATACACGCCATAACAACAAACAAAAACAAACCCAGACACAGTTTAAAAGGTCATAGATGGTTTAATTAGCCAAAGCTAACAAAGGTGCCAGGCTTGCCTCCCTGGGGAGAGCATGCCACAAGGAGGGAGCCACCACAGAAAGAGGCCATTCTCATGTTGCCACCCTCTGGAGCTCCTGTGGAGGAGGCACATGAAGAAAGGCCTCAGATGATGATAACAGGTTGCAAGTCAGCTCATATGGTGAGAGCCCGTCCTTGCGGTATTGCGGTCCTGAGCTGTTTAAGGCTTTATAGGTCAGAAACAATTTGGCTGCCAATGCCATCAGGCCAGGATTGGCAGTGTGTACTCAAACCGTCTTGCCCCAGTGAGCAATCTGGCCACTGAATTCTGCACTAGCTTACGTTTCCAATCTATCTTCAGAGGCAGCCCCACATATAATGCATTGCAGTGATCTAACGTAGAGCATAGAAACAGAGGATAGACTATCTCTGTCCAAATGAGGTGCAGCTGGGCCACCAGATGAAGTGGAAGGATGGAATTCCATGCCACCAAGGCCAGACTCAAGTGACAGCAATGGATACAGAAACTACATGCCTGCTCCTTCAGAGACACAACCTCCCACCCATGCCGCCTAGAAATCCACCCACTAACAGTGTCTGAGTCTTTTCTGGACTGAACTTCAGTTTGTTGGCTCTCATCCTGCCCATTACCGAGGCAAGACAACGGTCCAACGTACCCACTGCCACACTTGCTGGTGTAAAGGAGAAGCAGACCTTTGTGTCATCAACATATTGCTCACAATGTACTCCAAATCTCCAGATGACCCCACTCAGTGGTTTCATGTAGCTCTTAAACAGCATGGGAGATAAAACTGAACCCTGACAAACCCCACACTGAAGGTTTCATGGGGCTGAAAAGCATTCCCTAAGCATCACCCTCTGGAAGTGACCAGCCAGGTAGGACTGAAACCACTGCAAAGCTGGTGGGGACCCCAGGCTGAAGAAGACTATGCTACAAGGACTGCTGTTTTTTCTGCAACAGGCTAACATGGTTATCCCTATGGAAATTGCTATCCAAATTTGGGGTGCAGGGGACACACGGTCAATCACTGGATCCTCCTGCTGCTGCTCCTTGCTTTTTGACTGTTTTTCTGTTCTCTGCTAATTGTTTGCAAGTTCCCCAAGTTGGTTAGGCTTGTTTGTCAACAACAAAAAACCAAATCTTTATAGAAACCGGCCCTGTCCTATGGAGCAGCCTGCCAACAGAGTTTCAGAGGGCACCTTCTGCACCAACTTTTAAATGCCTTTTCTATTCTGCCAGGCCTATGTGGGCAATTTAAGACACACATACACCCCACGATCTACTGATGTTTGTTTTAACTCTTTTGCTTAAGCTTTTTTAATTTTTTATGATTTTACTATACAGTATTTATATTTTTTTTATAAATGAAATAAATCAGGATTAGCAATCTCTGTGTGCCTAGTCCTTTCATTCCCCGCACTATGTGTTTATCTGGTGATGGTGTCATAGAACAACAGTTGAGAACCTCAGTCTACAGAAACTCTTTATCTTTATTGGTCCTTAATTCCTCCCAAAAGCTTTGATGAAGCTAAAGTACATTTGGATATGAACAAAAAGTCCCACCTATAGATTAAAATAGAAACAAAAAGCAATAGTTTTATCATTTTGTTCAACGAATTTGGAAAAATAAGCAGAGTAATCTGCTTCAAGCAGTGAATGATTAACTTCAGGTGGCCTTCATTAGAAAACAATGGATTCTCTGAATATCGTTTATGTACAGCTGAAATTTTGTGTTGTCGGTTTTCTAGTTTAAACAATATATTAATAATTCCAAGTCATATGTATATAATTAATGTAATATTTTAATCACAGGATTATTCTCTTTGCCATGAGAGAAACAATGAATGGGTAGTTTGTTGTACGGGATATTTGTTTGCAGAATTCATTCTTCCACAAATGGCTTAATCGTTTAAATACTGTTACAGTCAGTTGCAGCTGACCTCACATCTTTTAGCTTGGTAACAAGACTCCCTTAGGCCAGCTTAGCAATATTATGAGAATCATAAATATTAAATTGCAGGATGTACCATTTAGGAACCCTTCAATGAGTTATACTTAAGCCAAGCATATGAATTCTGCTTACACACCAAATGCATTTAAATCTAAATGGTGTCATTGAAAGAAAATGAGAGCTGATAAGTAGTACAGAATGTTTTTTGACATGTGCATCTTTGCATATAATTGAGCTTTTCATGTAGAAAAAAAGGACAGACCACTTCCATAGAAGAATTAACACAAAACCCATGCAAACGTCAACATTGTATATTGTAACTGGACTTCCCCCCCTTTTGGGGGGGGGACTGCAGAAGCCCTTCCCTACTCTCAAATACATGAAGAAGAATGTGTGTATCTGTCATCAAATGCTCTAATCTGTACGTGAATTTCACATTGATTCCTATAGTGAATATTACAGGGAACCAAACAGAGGTCCTTCTCGGTAGTTGCACCCACCCTGTGGAACGCCCTCCCATCAGATGTCAAGGAAACAAACAACTATTTGACTTTCAGAAGACATCTGAAGGCAGCCCTGTATAGAAAGGTTCTTTAATGTTTGAAGTTTAACTGTGCTTAATTGTTTAATTTGTTGGAAGCCACCCAGAGTGGCTGGGGCAATCCAGTCAGATGGGTGGCATATAAATACATTATTATTATTATTATTATTATTATTATTATTATTATTATTGATGCCATTGCAAGCAATCTACACTGTATGAAATGGTCATCATCTAGGATTCCTAAGTATTAGAACTGAGTGCTGTGGGTGCTGGAAACTATTTAATGAATACTATTTAATGAAAAGTTTGACCCAGTGGTTAGAAGCCCATATCCCCACTCAGCCATGAAGCTCACTGGGTGAGCTTGTGCCAATCAACATATCTCAATCTAACCTACTTCACAGGGTTGTTGTGAGGAAAGATTGTGAAATGGGAAAACTACATGCTGAGCACCTGGGAGCAAGGGTGAGATATAAATATAATAATAAAAACACCCATGAAATTCACAACTCGGTGAACAGAGGCCTCACTTTGAAAGCAAAGCAAATCTTGCCCTTCTTAAGCTTTCACATATATTTCTGCATAGAGAGTCTGACTCCACATATCTATGTTGTCACCAAACCAGAAGGAACAGGTACAATTTCCATCAATTTATAAAGTTTTACTTATTGATTTTATCTCCATTTTCGAAACATATTTTTCCCTGAGTGGCAAACGCCCTTGGTTACCTCTAAATAATAGTATAATAGTACATTATGCATTGTGCCTACATTAAAGGTAAATTCAAGGTGAAGAGCTTAGGTACCAATTAAATTGGCAACATTTCCCCAACACAATACAAGCTGTTTCAATCAAGATGTCAAGAAACACCTGATGGAGAATAGTTGAAAGGGTTAAAGAGAAAGTGATCATTAATTAAGCCCATTATTATGTGATACAAACATACAATATGCGCTGCTGGTTAAAACACCCCAGTTCCAATCTTATAAATTTATGCATCTAAGCAGCTTGCTGGCATGCAAAGTCTTTCTAAAGGGAGATATTCACTACTGTAAACTTAACATTGCTTTATCCCAAAAAAGAAGTCTAAGCAGAAAATGAAAGGGAGATGGAAAGCAGACAGTTTCACTAGACCTTTGAAATAAGGTAGTCCTCTATATCAAAACTGCCTGATCTTCAAGATATGTATTCTTACACTGTCCTTCAACATCCATCACGGGCGGAACACGGGAAATAAAGCAAAAAAGCAATGTAATAACATTAAAAGTTGTATTATATCTAAGAAGACCATCTAGCCCAATATTGTCAACAATGACTGGCTAAGAAGGGATTTTGGTTGTTGAATAAATATTTGGCCAAACGGTGCATAACTCCCAGACTTCAGTTGTGTGGTTCAGTACTCTTTGTAAACTTGCAGTGATACACTGGGCACATTTATCAAAGGCATGCCTTTCGAAAACAATACACTGTAAACATATTACTTGTGTCGTGTCGCATGTGTTGCTTAGAGAAAACTAATAAAATTAGAAACAGTGTCTATGCTGTAACAAGCTCTATAACAGCTGTAGCAAGGGAAATGTGGCCTCTACTGCAAAGAGAGAAAATATAATACTAGCAAGCAAAGGATAATGGCATCCTGTATACCCAGAAGGCCTGCGGCATTGTTTGTGTCTGCTTAACTTCCCCTTTACACTCAACACAGTCTATTTTTAACTTGCTGTTGGATATGACCTTACAGCCGAGATGCTGTGGAAACGTATTTAAATGCATGATCATGCACTCCTACAGTGTTCTTCCCTCCTAGAGGATATTGACAACTAAAAGGCTGGATTTTAAGAACAAAAACAGGGGGGGGGGACACATTTGCATTAATCCACATAACCTCAAAGTTCAAAAGGCTTGGCATTGCTACTAAACTCTTTAATGTGAAATTAGGACCCCAATTCTGTATCCTTACAAGAGTGTGTGTGTGTGTGTGTGTGTGTGAGAGAGAGAGAGAGAGAGAGAGAGAGAGAGAGAGAGAGAGAGAGAGAGAGAGATTTTAAATGCTTGCTATACAGGACAAAATTAAGACAAAAACAAAAAAAAATTCTTAATATGTTTTAAAAAAACAAAAACATCACCCTAATGGATTCTATGTGTGTCTACCTTAAAAAATGGTTTGGAAGCTTCTGTTCTTGCAAAATGTGGCAGCAAGAACATTTGTAGAAGCTAGGCATTCTGATCACATTTAGGGCTGGGCAAAGCATAGTGATATACCAATATATCACAATGCCTGAAATAAGGATGGAACTATGTAGAGGTGAGCAGTAGGGCTGGGCAATATCTGGTTTTCAACATCATGATATATCACCAGATAAATAAACATTGTGATATTCTTCTTCTTTGGCGATCACTCATAGCCAAGTGATATACTGATATATTACAATGTCTGAAATAAGGATGGAGCTATGTAGAGGCAATGGCTGGCTTCATGGTTGTTTTTTTCCTGATTGTGATTTTTGCATAACATACATCCTTATTCGTGATATATTTCCAGGTCAAAAATTATGACACCAATATCACAATATGGACTTCAAAACGGCTTAGGACAATATTATCACCCAGCCCTAATCATATTACACCATTTTCTCTGGCTGCCTATTTGTTTCCAAGCCCAATTTGATGTGCTGGCATTAACCTGTAAAACTCTAAATGTTCTAAGACCAGGCTACCTGAAAAACTACTTGAACTTGTATGAACCACCAAGGTCTCGATTTCAACATTTGAGATTTCAACATCTGCTTCCTGGTCCACCTGGAGGGGCTGCTAGGCTAGCAACTACCTTTTCTGTGATGGCCCTGCATCTCTAGAATATCCTCACAGGGAAATTCATTCACTCTTCCTGCCTCCCCTCTCAGACTGGCATTTGTGAAGGCCCTAAAGACTTTTTCATTCATGTTGGATTTTGTATGATTTACGGTTCTATATATTCATACCTGTTATATCTGCCATTGCCACTGCAATTTTAAAGTTGTTTTATTTGCTGGTGAATTGCTTTATTCATTTGTTTGCTCTTCTCATTGTTTTTGTGCAAATTATTACATTTATTCTGGACCATCATAAACTGCCTTCAAAGGACAATTTATCCTGAAAGACGGTTTTGAAATCCATCATGTAAATAAGTACAGTCATACCTCGTGTTACGTTTGCTTCACGATGCGTCTTTTCAGGTTACGAATGCTGCAAATCCCAGAAGTGTTTACTTCCGGGTTCGACCTGCGATCTGCGCGCTTCACACATGCGCAGAAATGCTCTAACGCGTTTCACGCATGCGCAGTAGTGGCACTCTACTTACAGACTTTTTGGGGTGCGAACGGCACCCCGAAACGGATCGCGTTCGTAAGTAGAGGTACTACTGTAATATGTGAACATCTGGGGATGATGTTAAAGGTAAAGGTAAAGGTAAAGGTACCCCTGCCCGTTTGGGCCAGTCTTGCTAGACTCTAGGGTTGTGCGCTCATGTCACTCTATAGGCCGGGGGCCAGCGCTGTCCGCAGACACTTCCAAGTCACATGGCCAGCATGACAAGCTGCATCTGGCGAGCCAGCGCAGCGCATGGAACACCGTTTACCTTCCCGCTGGTAAGCGGTCCCTATTTATCTACTTGCACCCGAAGGTGCTTTCGAACTGCTAGGTTGGCAGGCGCTGGGACCGAACGACGGGAGCGCACCCCGCCGCAGGGATTCGAACCGCCGACCATGCGATCGGCAAGTCCTAGGCACTGAGGTTTTACGCACAGCGCCACCCGCGTCCCTGGGAATGATGTTGGATCAGACAAAATCCTGTTCCCCACAGTGGTGAAAGATGCTTCTAGAAGGCCACAAGGAGGCAAGAGGGCAAGATTTGGGGAGTTGTTCCTCCCATCAACTGGTACTTAAGGACATACTAACTCTGAGCCTGGAGGTTGCATATAACTAACAGTATTGATACAGATGTTTCATCTATGGATTTGCTAAACCCCATTCTAAAGCTATCTGTGTTAGTAGCCATCACATCATCTTGCGGCAGCAAATTGATTATATGATGGTGTGAGGTACTCCATTTTGTCTGTCCTGAATATTCTGTCAATCAGTTTAATTGGATGACCTGAGTGCTAGTATTATGAGAGAAAGAGAAAAGAATGGATGCAGCAGGGGAGTGACAGTTGCTTTCTGTATCGTAACTGTTTTGCCATCTGCTCACTGGTTTCAGGAAAAGGCGATTCAGAAGAACTGCATGGGTGCAAATCCTTACATGTTATTCGGCTGGCGAAGCCATTGTAACCATGCCAATGCATGTATCTGTAAAGGGGAATCTGTGTCTCGCTTGGTAGTCAGGCAGCACCAAGGCTTCCAATTAAAATATAGTAACAGCTGTGCTTTTCTATACTAAATGGGATATTTATGCTGGTGATTTCCCATCTTGATGCAACTTTAAGAATTCCTAAAGAGCCATATGCATCATTTTAACACAGAAGAAAGCAATTGCAGAGAAAATACTGGCAAACCCTTGAGAGAAAGATTAGGGTGGGTGTTCAGATTTGCTTAATTTATGTTTTTAAATTTTTAAATTGGTCTCTTTCAAGCTACAAATATCTTAACTTATTTCTTTCTTTTCTTTTTTGGTCTCCTATTCCTTTCTATTCCTTAGTTTGGGAAAGCTGCTTATCATAGATCAGAAGAGCACTCCAAAGGTTTACTGATGTATTTAATGCTCTTAGGATTCACTTACTCTAATCACAAACCTTAGATGATGTGGACAGTGCTGCATAGTTACAACAGACAATACTTGAGACTATCAGAATGAATAAGATTATCAATGGATATTAACTATAATGGTTTCAGAGAACATTTGGTTTGAGCACCAGTTGAGTTACAAAAGAGGCTCAAACTATGAGACACTAGAAAATATCAAGGGAGACTAAATTTATTTGTAATTTTGTGTTGCAAATATAGCCTTTAAAGCATTCAGAAAACATTTAGAACCAAGAATCTATTTCTATTTGGTCTGAGCCATTAAAAGTTCTTTATTACCCAAGCTTGCTTAATGGCACCTAGGTTGCATGAGATTATTGCATTAGTTTTACTGGTTATAATGCTAGTGCTTCTTTCTCAATTTCAAACATTCCTTTTACACTACAGTACCTGTTGCATTTCGCCGAAGAATTGATGCTTTTGAATTATGGTGCTGGAGGAGACTCTTGAGAGTCCCATGGACTGCAAGAAGAACAAACCGATCCATTCTTAAGGAAATCAGCCCTGAGTGCTCACTGGAAGGACAGATCGTGAAGCTGAGGCTCCAATACTTTGGCCACCTCATGAGAAGAGAAGACTCCCTGGAAAAGACCCTGATGTTGGGAAAGATGGAGGGCACAAGGAGAAGGGGATGACAGAGGACAAGATGGTTGGATAGTGTCTTCGAAGCTACAAACATGAGTCTGACCAAACTGCGGGAGGCAGTGGAAGACAGAAGTGCCTGGCGTGCTCTGGTCCATGGGGTCACGAAGAGTCGGACACGACTAAACGACTAAACAACAACACCTGTTGCATTACAGAACTGTGGTTTATTTTTGTTAGTAAACCACCATTTCACACTAAATTTTAAATAGCGGAAAGAACTGTATGCTGGGATACCTCCTCAAATTTCTCTTGCAGTTTTGACAATGTTCTTAAATTATTCTCCCCCCCCCTCAGTTTAACCAATTCTACTATGTCTTCATTTTGTCTACAGTATACTGAAACCCAAAGATTAATGTCTGCCATCTCTGAGGTACAAACAAACCTAAACTAAAATAAGGTGTGCCTAGGTAGTGTGGTGGAATGAAATCAGGCGAGGGGTGGGGAGGCTTAATTCAGAATAATTCCACCACAACAATTCCAATCAGTAAGCGCTGTATGTCTTTGGAAAGAGCAGCTGCTGATTACAGTCAGTTGTATTTCAAAAACAATAATGATCAGATGCAGCAGATTTAACACCAACATTTTCAGCTAATAATTTACTAAAGAGGCTATTATTTATGGATGTACTGACACTGCATGCTTTATTTCAAACCATCAATAACTTACACTACATTTCACTGCCTAGTATTTATGACTACCAAAAAGCTGCATCCATTTGGTTTCCTCTGCATAGAATTTTAATCTGACTGTGCTAGTTATTAATTTACTTTGTTTCTGGGTTTTTGCTTCAATTATGTTCTATTATTATTTTATTGTGCTTGTACAGCACTTCAGATGCCACTTTTAATGGTAGAAAATGGGGCATAACAGTTAGGAAATAAGATACCCAAAGAATTCACAACACATTGTTGAACTTCTCAGCAGATCATAATCTTTTGGGGAGAAGTTTATTGAAATATAACATAAAGTAATGACATTCCATAAAAACGAAGCATTATCAGATTCAGGTTTCCAAAATTCCATTTATTCAGAAGGGTTCGTACAATGTTATAGTCTTTATTGTAACCTTTGATTGATGTACACCACTAGGGCATCACTTCCGCCATAACCACAACTATCCTTTGAAACCAAGTGTTTGGGAAACACAGTAGTGTATAGAATCTTACCATGCACCTTAACATAAGAAAGAGATATTTATTCAGGCAAGTAACAACAAAGGCTCAGCAGTACACCAAGGGTCCATTAGTCATTATTCCAAAGCCAAGGCATGAGATTCAGAACTGGACAGAAGCAATGAAGATGTCTCATCCATTGGCATGGCTCTCCCGCCCAGCTTTTAACAACAGGCTATGACAAGTTCACTTGCAAGACTCCCTTGCCTTATGGAAATTCCATGTGTGCAGATGCACACTTTGTCTGATCCCACCTAAAAAGACAGCACCTGGATCTTGGCAACAAGACCCTCTGCCCCTCTGACTCCAGTTCAGCCACCTCTGTCTCCTGCTCAGCTACCCGCACCAGCTGGCTGCAGTCTTCTCCCTCCAAAATGAGGCTCTGAGCTATGTGGGCAGTGCATCAGGGAGAACCAGCAGGTCAGTTTCCCCCTCTGGGCACCCTGGAGTCAGAAGGGGAGGAACCGCAGTTCTCCATCCCTGGGTACCAGCCTTCAACCACCACTCCATGTTCCTCCTACTTCTCCTCAACTGTCTGAGGATTACACATCAAGCCAGACCCTTACAGAGCCAAGGGGCCTGGGAACCTTTCAAGAAAGGTTACCCCTTTCCCATACACATGACTGGTGAGGTTTCTCTTGAGATTAGGAGGAGAAAGAACCAAGAAAAATTAGGACAACTGTGGCTGTGCAATCCTGAATGTTATTTTTTTTGGGGGGGGGGGAGAGAAAGCTTTATCCTGTAGCACGTGGAAGTCCAAAGTAGCCCATGAAGGACATGGAAGGTCAAAAGAGGCAACAAAGGGCAAAGATAGCAAATTTCCCCTCGACAGTGCTTGTGCCTGAGTGCTTTGTTTTCTTGCTCCTCCACAAAGTAATTACAGTTCCTCCAACACAAGGTCGTTGAAAATGGGTATCTGTGCATTAATCTTACTTATGAGTGGGTTTGTTGCATCCTGTTTTTGGAGCCTTATCAGACATAAGCAGCAACTATGCATATAATAAGCACATAAATAAGAATGAGCTTCACAACATTACCGCTGAAAGATCATCACCAAAAAAAAGTCATAATAGCGTTATTGCAAAATGCAACAGCAAGCTGCTAATACAGAAACAACCAATAAACGCTACTTGTGTACTCTGAGAATTTCTAACAGTATACATAAAAAATATACCTTTCCCAACAACCAGTTCCAATGTGGACAACTTTCAGTAGGGGAAAACCAAAGACAACTCTCATAGCTGTCTGTTCAGTGCATGCATTGATTATAAAGCTAAAAAATAAATTTTGTCATTAGAGCATGTACCATCAATTCGCTTAATGTCATTGTGTCTGTTCTGCACAATTCGACATTCCATTTCTACATTGCATTAAGAGCAGGACAGTTTACATTATCTAAATGGAGGGAAGCATTGAACAGAGAAACAGTGCCACCTAATGGCTACTCACTCCATGAATAAGTCAACAACTGATTCAGGAATGTTTCAGGAATGACCAATTTTGGTCCAACTTCCACATCATACTTCTTCCTGAAATGGAGCAATGCCAACATCTACATCAAAGCAGATCAAGTATTGTGTTCCACACGAAGAGGAATCTGCTTAGGAGGCAACATATCTAAATCTTTAATCCAACCAATTCAACATATTTTTCTACCAGCTTTCACTGTGGTCTTATTATTCATATAATTATCATTATTAATGCTGCATCACTGCAGGCTGCTTACATTTGCATTTCTTATTCACAAGTATGTATTGCCACATATACTGGCATTGTGCTTTCAAATGCATGATGATAAACGCTTTGAAGATCTGGAATTCAACAGTAATAATTGAATATGTTACCCATGCAACGAATCTGTCGTGTTCTTGTCTGCAGCCATAACTGCGTAACAGCATTTCACATGAAAACCTTTGAAGAACATTAATGGACCAAAGGAGAATGCAGATATATTGAAGTTTAGTTTAGTTACTTACACCAGTGAAACTATGTCTCCACGTTGCACTTCATAATTTCTAATACTCCAGTGGTTTAAAAGAACTACATCAGATTCCTGTCTTCCTCCAGGATTCAAAGAAGGCTGAGAAGAAGATAAAAAGAGACAGAGAGAGATGAGAGTTCTGTTGTATGAAAAGCAAAATTCAATCAACTAAGATTAATACGTATAGTCCATGGAATATATTATCTATAAGGAGGACCACCACCCCTGATCATCTCAGACTGCATTTTAAGATAATGTTCATTTATTTTAAAGAACACCTGGGCTACTGATGCAACCCAGTTAATAAACTTACACGTGCATCTGCCTGTCATTCCTTTAAAACAGATTTTCCCAACATACCACTCTATTTCAACCCCATCAAGCTGCTCTATAATCTCAGGCTACAAAAGAGAGTTTTGTTGCTTCACAGGGAAAACTGACAGGAAGGAAGCTGAGAAGTAACTTCTGTGCCACAGATACATCTCTCAATATCACAAAATTCACCCTTAAGGTCACGGGGAATGTTACTGCTCACCAAAGTGAAATCAAGTATAGAGAATGGAATATGCAATGAGATGTATATTGATAACATTATGCAAAGGTTGTTGAAACACCCATTATACGAAAGGGTTTCAGATGTTCTATACGATAGGTTTTGTTGATCTACGACTAACACAAAACCAATTGCAAGAAGGTGCGCTTCCATAGCAAAATGTAGGGGAGGGGGGAGACTATGTGCTTACATAAACAACTCATCAGTATGAAAATAGCGAATACCCCCATAGTAAAAATGATTTATGACTTGTTAAGAAATGAAAGAGCAGTTTCATTTTGCCCTGACAATGACAAAAATAAGACACAATAAATGAATACAGGAAACCATGAGATTAAAAATACTGTTCCTAATCTGAAGGAAGTGTTCCCAGTCCAACAAATAACATTTCTATACTGAAAGTGTATTCCACTTTGCTGCTCATTAATGAGTTTCAAAAACAGAAACAAAAACATCTTCCTACAAAGCAAACTGGGATATTTTTCTCCATAGCATTAGTCTAATGCAGGAAATAAATAGCAGTAGAGGTTATTGTCGGGTATTTGTTAGGAGTCCAATATGGACTCAACAGAAACAGCTATCTCAAAAAATTTCAGAGGCAGAGTTTTCAAAAATGCTTGGTTTGTGTGTGCACCCATAAAGACATGAAGTGCATAAGACCCAATGAGGACGCATTACCATAAGGGTCCACAAGGTCTGACACCGAACAACAGAAAAGGGGCACATTTGTTTCAACCAAGGCCCCTACAAGATAGAATTCCCTGCTGTCAATTAGACCTATTAGGAGTTATTCCAGAAGATTTAAAAGTAGCACAAGCTAGCACATAAGTGGGCAATCTGTGGGCTACCTGTGGCTCTCAGGGTTTCTTCCCCAGCAGGGGTAAACTTTGGTCTTTCAAATTTCAGCAGTGCTGTGCAAGTCCAAAATTCAGCTCTCCCCCCCCCCACCTTGTTCTGTTCAATTTACAATGCCACCATTGTGATGCCCTGCAATGTCTTCCCAATGCAGCGGAAACAGTTGTGCTACCCTAAATCCATCTCTGCTCCCCAGTGGCCCTCTGCCCACTTTTCCAGACTGAGGTCAGCAATGTAGAGATGAGAAAGTGGGAAAGAAAGTACAGAGAGTTGAAGATGCTGCAAGAGTCACACTCTCCCCCCCCCTTCCTCCTTCATGTACTTTTCCAGGCTGGAATTGATGACTAAGATGAGATCAGGTGTCCTGGACAGAGGCAGAGTTTAAAAAATGCTTGGTTCCTATACGTATAAGTTCTTATAAGTACACAGTTTCATAATTCTGTCTACACAGATTCTAGCTGTCTAGGAGAGCAACCTTTCCATGTGAATTCTTTCCCCTCTATTAGTTCTGGGAGCAGAGCAGGTGAGAATGTCCACAGCAAGAGGCCTGGGTTGTTCCTGCCATACAGCTCTTTCCTAAGACAGGTGATAATTTGCATTAGTGGAGATCCGAATAGCTATCATGTGGCCCTGTCACCATCCTCCTTCAAAAAGAAACACATCTGGTCATGCACCAGCTCCATATCTCAAATCTTGATCCAGAACTGATCAGATTGTGGGCAGGAAGAAGATGTGCAAATGGTGTTGTCCGGGAAAATACACAGACCTAAATCAGTTGTACAGATTATTAAAAAAAGGAATGTAGCCAAATTAAAATGCAGCATCCGTCATTGGAACAAGTGAATGATACAGGGAGAGATGATCTACCCAGTGAACCAAACATTTCAATATTCAGTAGATTACTTACTGATTTAATAAGACACTACCAGTATACCACAATGGTGTGGTTTTTTTATTTGGCTCCCATGTAACGATACACACTGAGAGTAATTAAGTAATCAGGCGTAACATGCAATTTTGTCAATAGTGATGTTTATTCATATTCTCCTTCATTTCAGCAGCTATAGGCCATAAAATCTAAACAACGTTTAATTATGCTCTTCACTTGCAGTAGTAGTTTCTTCTGCTGATGCTACTGATTTTGTGTATGATTAACAGGTTTTTTAAAAATTAAAAAACAGAGAAAGCAAAGGGTTGTATCAATGGAGTAATTGTACCCCTTGAATTACCTCTGTTCATGCAATGGAACTCCCCATCTCTCCTCTTGCCACACTCCATCCAAACCTGCTCTGGAGGGTTGTGGGGAAACCCAGGTCAGATTAGGAGGAGGAGGAGCAGGAATGAGTAAGGGGAGGGAGGGAAAGCTTTGTTGCCCAAGTCGAAGTCATTCTACAAGCACAATTCCTTTGTTCAATACAACACAAAGGACTGACTTTCTCATGTTTCCTACCTACATAGCTCAAATGATAAGCTCCAGCTTCCCAATTAGGATTTCTAACCAAGTATAATAAATGTGTTTTTAACAAGCCAACAGACACTTATTTGTGTCTTTCATTCAAAAGGAGTCTCTGTCAAATATGTACCAAAGTTATCGTGATCTCCTTATAGCTTGATAAAAAACTGAGTTGAATCAATTCCTGCGGCTGTAATCAACTGAGATCAAACTGTGTACAGTGGTACCTCGGATTAAGAACTTAATTCGTTCCGGAGGTCCGTTCTTAACCTGAAACTGTTCTTAACCTGCGGTACCACTTTAGCTAATGCGGCCTCCCGCTGCCGCTGCACAATTTCTGTTCTCATCCTGAAGCCAAATTCTTAACCCGGGGTTCTATTTCTGGGTTAGCGGAGTCTGTAACCTGAAGCGCCTGTAACCTGAGGTACCACTGTATTTTACTTCCAGTTTCCCCAGATGTTAAAGCTGGTGGCTGCCATCTCCTGCCCCCCCCCTTCTTCTGGAACAAGACTGCATTGTGACATAGCATCATTCCAAGGGCTTTTTTTATTGTAAATGGAAGAAGGAGAGAGAAGTGCTACTGCCATAGCCCCCCACCCCCCATTCACCTCCCCACTAAAATGCTTATCCTTATATTTCATCAACTGTTAAAAGGGAACATTTCAGTTCAGTCCTACTAACTAACTAATGTACTGCTATTTTGTGCATTTTCAGAGTTCCCATCTGATATGGATCTGCCTGCCTGATTGGAAGTGGTAAGCTGGGACTAGAAATCAATAAAAATGATGATCCGCTGTCCCTTTTCTGATCCCCTTTCTTTTCACACTCAACATATGATGGAATAAAACAGCCACACAATCTTCAAGCCAGATGCATGAAAATAATAATAAATAATAAATTTTTTATATATATATATATATATATATATATATATATATATATATATATCCCCGCCACCACCCCCCCGCCAAAGCCAGGCTCAGAGCAGCTAACAACAAGTAAAAATAGCACAGTGTACATAAAACCACACAGTCAATTAATTAAAATACATTTTTAAATCAATTCAGAATCAAATTAATGGCAACCATTGGGCTACAGTTCTATGAGGATTACAGAAGGAGAGAGGGGGTCAGAATGTGCCTTGGCCAAAGGCCTGGTAGAACAGCTCCATCTTGCAGGCCCTGCGGAAAGATGTCAAGTCCCACCAGATCGGGGCCACAGCCGAAAAAGCCCTGGCTCTGGTCGAGGCCAGCCTAACCTCCTTGTGGCCCGGGATCTCCAAGATGTTTTTATTTGACCATAAGGTCCTCCATGGGACATACCAGGAGAGGCGGTCCTGTAGGTACGAGGATCCTAGGCCATATAGGGTTTTAAAGGTTAAAACCAGCACCTTAAACCTGATCCTCTACTCCAATGGGAGTCAGTGCAGCTGGTATAGCACCAGGTGAATGTGATCCCGCGGCAGACCCCGAAAGGAGCCTTGTCACGGCATTCTGCACCTGCTGGAGTTTCTGGGTGAGTCTCAAGGGCAGCCCCACGTAGAGTGAGTTACAATAATCAAGCCTGGAGGTGACCGTCGTGTGGATCACAGTGGCTAGGTCAGGGCGAGAGAGCTAAGGAGCCAACTGCTTAGCTTGGCATAGATGAAAAAATGCCACCTTTGTTATGGCTACATAGAAAGGGAGGCGTCGAAGATTACACCCAAACTCTTAACGGACGGCACTGGCACTAATTGCGCCCCCACAAGACATGGGAGTTGGCCCCCCGATCCCATATTGTCCCAACCCAGCCAAAGGACCTCTGTCTTCAAAGGATTTAACTTCAACCGGCTCCCACGTAACCATTCAGCCACAGCTTCCAAACATCTGATCAGTGTATCTGGGGCCAAGTCAGGATAGCCGTCCATCAACAGATAGAGTTGGGTGTCATCAGCATACTAATGGCAGCCCAAACCAGACAAGCTGGGCGAGGGGGCACATAAAGATGTTGAAAAGCATCAGGGAGAGTATCGCACCCTGCAGCACTCCACACACCAAGGAGCGGCGCAACAACAGTTCCCCCCCCCCCCAAGCGCCACCCTCTATCCCCAACCAGAGAGAAACGAGTGCAGCCATTGAAGGACTGTGCACTGGATCCCCACAACAGTGAGGCAGTGGTCCAGAAGTTCGTGATCAACCATGTTGAAGGCTGCTGACAGGTCTAAAAGAATCAGCAGCCTGCGGAGATCATCTGTTAGGGCAACCAGGGCCATCTCGGTCCTATGATAGGAGGGGCTCCTAATGGACGGATCGTAATCTGGGTTGCTATTGAAAAGTTAAGCTTGCCATTTAATTATCATATGAGGCTATGCAGCAGGCAGGCACAGCACGCAAAGGATATGCACAGCATGGACCGACAGCCTGCTCCTCAGCAACTGGCAAGCACAGGGCAACATACTTTATTTTTCCCTTCCTTCTAGACTGTTGGCATCTGTATGTCTCAAGAGAGAACGGGGTATGCCCCCCAGGGGGGTGAAGTCCTCTTTTTTCCTTTTTTTTTTTTTTTTTTTTTTTTTTGGTTTATGATACACCAAAAAAGAAAAAGAAAAAACAAGACAAGAAATACCAACCCAACCATGATATGGACAATATTAATTACAAATCAATAAAACAAAAAATGGTCCTTGGACTATAGACCCGACCTCCCGTCCATTCCTTATTTAAATTACAGTGGTACCTCAGGTTAAGTACTTAATTTGTTCCGAAGGTGCGTTCTTAACCTGAAACTGTTCTTAACCTGAAGCACCACTTTAGCTAATGGGGTCTCCTGCTGCTGCCAAGCCACCGGAGCACGATTTCTGTTCTCATCCTGAAGCAAAGTTCTTAACCTGAAGCACTATTTCTGGGTTAGCGGAGTCTGTAACCTGAAGCGTATGTAACCTGAGGTACCACTGTATCTATTATTTGCTGCCAGTACACTTTTTTCTTTAATTAACTAATTAAGTAATTATTGATTTATCTAAGGTTTCAGATCTTTCTTAAATCTATTACTAAAGTTATTCAAACGCTGCAACAGAGTTTAAACTACTGTAATTGTTTTTCAAATAAACTTTAAAGACTTCCCATTTTGAGATGAATTCCTGTTTTGGTTTGTTCTTTATTTTTTTCTGATAAACTATCTAACTCTGAAAATCTGTTAACTTTTGGATCCAATCATGAATAGAAGGGATTTCATCACTCTTCCACTTTGTAGTGATAAGAATTCTTGCTGCCACTGTGGCATATAAAAATATACTCTTCATTTTTTGTGGGATATCCAAATCTGTGATCCCCAGGAGGTAAGCTTCTGTGGCATGGTTATTGAATACCCAAAGTCCTGGGACCACTTAGCGATGGCCTCAGTGACCTCTTCCTCCTTGACTTCCCAGTCAAGGAGGAGTTGGTGTGCTTTGGAGAGGGTTTTTCTTTTAGAGTTTACTATCTCGGATTTGAATCGAGAGATTTCTGTTACGAAACTCTTTTGTTTGTCAGATTTAAATTTTTCATATACCTGATGGTATTGGAACCAATCTGAGACGTATTCTCTCGATTCCTCAAAACTTTTAAATTTTAATTGGTTATCTTCTTCCAATTTTATATGTTGGCCAGATTTACTGAGTATTTTTCCTTTTCACCACGGAAGCTTCAATTGGGGAGGTCCACCACAGAACTTTGGGCTCCAACAGTTCTTTGTATTTCTTCCAGACTGCGAAAAGTGACTTTCTAATTATGTGGTTTGTGAAGTTTTTATGGATTTGGGCTTTTCCGTATATAAGGTAAGCATGCCATCCCCATCGATTGTCGAAGCCCTCCAAATCCAGGAGGTCCAGGTCCTGCAGTTTACACCAGTCCTTCAACCATGTGAGGCAGACTGCCTCATAGTATAATTTCAGATCTGGTAGGGAGAGGCCTCCTCTGTCCTTTATATCTATTAAGATCAAATGTTTAATTCTGGGTCTCCTCCCTTCCCATATAAATTCTGAAATCTCTCTTTGCCATACCTTGAGGCAGCCTGCACAGGGGGTGAAGTCCTTTAAATGCAGAATATAATACTCACTGTATCCCACAGAAAAGTCAAGTCATGTCCAAACTTCAAGGAACATGTAACAGGGTTCTCTTTATACAGCAGTCTGAGTTGGGGGTTTGAATAAGACATAGCTTTCTATCAACCTCTAGAGAACTCTAGAAGCATATCAGCATAAGCAGCTGTCAATCAGAGGGAAGAATTCTCACTACTCCTTCTAACAATTCTCATTGCTACAGAAGTTGGTTTTATATCAGACTACAAACTGTTAAAAGTCTCTGAAGTGATCCAAGACAGGCTGATATGTCTGATGACTGATAACAATACATTTCAAGGCCGAAATTCAAGATTTGGAGGAATTCTGGCCAGGTGCAACATTCCTAGCATTCTACCTCAGACTTTTTATATTCTGATTCAGTATTCATATATTATGTTGTTATGCAAAAGAAAACCATCCATAACTGATGGATAGTTACGCAGTTCTCACTCAGTTAATTGCAACGTTTCACTATTATTCTACACCTACCTACCTATTAGGTTTTCCCCACAAAACTGCTTTATTAATCAAGCAGTAATTTGTATCATTCCTCATTCTTAGAGCAAAACAGAGACTGAATAAGGCTTGTACTGGCCTTTGAAAATAAAAGCTATTTTGAAAAGGGGATATACTGAGAGCAAAATCATTCAAATTACTCAGAATGGAAGCCATGCATTTGAATTGTTCCGCTGTCAGAGAAACCACCACACACATTCATTTCACGTGCCTTGTTTTGTTTCACAATAGGCATCATACTTATAAATAGAAAGCTGAATTTTCATTTTTGATAAGTAGGTAAAGCTTATTGTGTTTTACTGTAAAACTGCGGTTGGCAATGGGCATTTACAGGATAAATGAACTTAAGTATATTTATAAGATACATTAGGTAGGACTAGGTCATCCTATCTTCCTTTGTTCTTAACTGACCAGTTGAAAAATCCTGTCAAATGACAGGCCCACTTTTCAGTTTTGTGACCTCAAGCGAACAGAACTAAACCTCTCAAGTATTAAAAGGGTCTCTGATGGGGAAGACATATAATCTTTGGCTTCTGAAACTCATGAACATAGGAGCCAACTTCTAGGGGCTGAGGTCCCTTTGTCACCACCCCGATAAAATATTTGAGAGGACTCCCCCAAAGTTGATGGGCACTGCTGTTCAAACGGTGTGTGTGTGCCGTGTTATGTGGAGTGGGGCTTACTTGCCCCCCAATATTTTATTCAAGTATGCACCCCTGCTCATGAATCATGCTCTGTCACTACTAGTACTTCCTGTATGTCTCAGCATGTGCAATGACCTCAGACTTTCCACTCCCAGTTTATATTAAGAGTGCAGTCATACCTCGGGATAAATGTGCTTCAAGTTAAGCATTTTCGGGTTGCACTCCGCGGCGACCCGGAAGTAATGGAGCGCGTTACTTCTGGGTTTTGCCGTGCGCGCATGCACAGACGGTCAAAATGACGTCTCGCGCATGCGTGGAAGCGGCAAAACACGTGGTTTGCATTCACTTCAGGATGCAAACGGGGCTCCGGAACGGATCCCGTCCGCATCCCAAGGTACCACTGCACTGTGATGTTTGCGCTTACACATAAAAATTAATAGAACAAACAAAGAAGTTTCATTTGCATGAAACCCTGATCCAGCCCGCAAACTTTACAAAAAGAAGATACAAAATCCATAGCAACAAACAACTAAATTATCCCACCAGCTGCATTCTGTCTCACATATGCTCAAGTCATTAAGTAAATATGCTAATATTGAAATATGTTAATAACTTTTTGGGTGAGCGCATTAAGGCTTAGCTCCAAGAGAACAGTAATAATCTGAGAAATTAATCTGGTTAGAAAATTATGATCCAACCGTGATACAATAAGGTGTGCATTAATCAGATACTAGTTCATGTAAAACTGAGATCACGATAAGGTAAATTGCACTCAGGTTTAAAAGTTTTAACTATTTGGCTTCTGGCACTGAACAATTGCAAAATCAGCACAAAATGAACAATGATATGTATTTTAATTGATTTGGAATAAATTGTTTGTTATTTTAACACGGCAGCATTATCCCATAATTGCAGGGCTGCACTACATTTTCCCGACTTCAGAATACAAAAACAAAAAAGGAAATTTGAAAAGAGAAGAGTAAGCCATATTTCCTTCCTTTTTTGAAAGAACTTTTAATTTCAATCACAGCATGAGATAGGATAATGAGTGCACAAAACCAGCTAGGAGTCTAAAAGGTCTATTACAAATCCAATCGTTGTGGATTGCACGGTGAAAGCTTAGAGTCAAGACAATCATATATCTGATGCAAGTGTGTTATTGATGAGTGAAAGGCGTCATGCTGACTAAACTTCACTTTCCATCACATCCTATAGCTTTCAAACACATTCAACATAATTCACTCTCTGGAGTGTGAGATAAAGAAAAAGAAGATGATTTGTCATGTTTTCCTTCCTCAGGCAAAACAAGAGAAAGAAAACATGTACCTACACAAGCGCTGTCAGTTGGATGTTGAATATATCCTTATCAATTCAATCCCATAACGTCTTTTAAATAAAATAACAACAACAACAACAACAACAACAACAATAATTTTGGATGGGTTCAAACACCAAGCGCTAGTTCCTCATTTTACCCCATAGGTAACACTGCAGGTTCAAAGTTCACATATTGTACAGTTCACACTAACTTCAGTTTCTATCAGTACACCTGTACTGGGAGAAGGGTTCTAGTTTAGGTTTCTCCCTAACCTGTCATCTTCATGGATATATACAAATTTTGGAGGAGCATTTGAACATGAGATCAATCACATTCAGTCTGAAAAGATGCAGACCACCAAGAGCTGTGTCATGCATTCCTAGTGACTATGCAGTTCCACTCACCCAGAAAACTCAAGAACAAACCTTGATTACAATGCATGGAGTGGTGCTAACCCTAACTCAGGTTCAGATGTAACATTAAGTCAAACCATAGCTTAGTTCTGAAGAGCACAGCAGCTGCAGGACCTGGGAATGAGCACACCAGCCATAATCTCCAGTTCAGAAACCCGCTCATTCATTCGAAATCATGGTTTGGTTTTGTGTTACATATGAGCTGGATAATTGTCAAAACAGTCTCCAATTGTGCTGATCCTGAAACAAGGCACGTTTCCCACCGTAGCACCACATAAAACTGGTGTATAGTGACATTTGAGACAGGCAGAAACATGCCTCTCATAAAGGCCATCTGTGTCAAAACCTTCAAGATCTGCACCCAGCTGGACTAAAAGCATGGGCACTCCAGTCCTGGTCCTTACCATCATCACACCCTCCATCACCATAAGATTACCTTAACTAGAGAAATCTATTAATCAGGAAATGAGCAT
Organism: Podarcis erhardii; assembly: GCF_964252035.2. Lineage (NCBI taxonomy): Eukaryota > Metazoa > Chordata > Lepidosauria > Squamata > Lacertidae > Podarcis > Podarcis erhardii. The sequence goes on from NC_138500.1 coordinate 53,360,298, forward strand.
TCTCCCCTGGGGTTCTGACGCTATAAACATTCCAGATAAGGAAGCCTCAAGTAAAATCAGACACAATTAAATTCAGGTTAGTTAAAATAATAGAAACTTACAGCATTTTAATATTGAAATTAATATATACACCTGAACAGTCCGATCACAACAATAAAATTCTATGCTTTTAATCTGATTATGTTTGATTATGAATGATTATGTTAAGTGGATAAAAAGAAGGTAAAGGACCCCTGACAGTTAAGTCCAGTTGCGAACGACTCTGGGGTTGCGGCGCTCATCTCACTTTACTGGCTGAGGGAACCGATATTTGTCTGCAGACAGTTTTTCCAGGTCATGTGGCAAGCATGACTAAGCTACTTCTGGCAAAACCAGAGTAGCGCACGGAAACGCCATTTACCTTCCCACCAGAGTGGTACCTATTTATCTGCTTGCACTTTGACGTTCTTTCGAATTGCTAGGTTGCCAGGAGCTAGGACCGAACAACAAGAGCTCACCCCATTGTGGGGATTCAAACCACCGACCTTCTGATCGGCAAGCCCTAGGCTCAGTGGTTTAGACTACAGCACCGCCCGCGTCCCTGTGTTAAGTGGATACAAGTGCATAAATCCTTTTTTGCACATCTTACTCAATGAGTATGGTTACACAACTTGTAGTTTAAGAAGTACAAGGAGAGAGGATTATTATACCTGTGAAAAAGCAAGAGGGTTGTTCCAAATCATGAGGTAAAACAAATAAAGCAAGCCATGTGTGTAACTGAAATAAAGGACTTCAAGAAATTAAAGAAGATCAGGAGGAATCAAGTTTCTAGAATAAACTCTCCCTCCTTCCCCCAAAAAAGGAAAGAAAGTGGTCATGGAAACATCTCTCTTTGAAAAGTTGGTTTTGAAAGGGAAATTATTTTTTAAAATCCAAGATCCATCTTAGGTTATTAGAAAAATACAATTCAATTCAAACATAGCATCTTTCCCAATGCAACTTCTGCTGCAGCGCACGGCTATGCCATCTTTTTATCAACTCTCCTGCCAACACCACATTCTACCCAGGCATGATTGACAGAACAAGTAATACTTCTCTTAATTCTAAATTAGCCAGATAGAATACTTTATATTTCTTAAGCCTCTCAAGTATAGGTCTCAAAAAGGAGGGGGGAAACCCCTGCTAAGTTCTGCACTCCCCAAACACAAGAAACTCCTGCCTGACCAAACACAGTGGAAACTGCCCTCTCTGTAATGAAAAGGCCTTTTACATAAAATGCTGAAAATTGCATTTTTCTCCTGCTTTTGAAACTGGATTGTCAATTTATAATTGAGGCCTCCACGCAGGTGAAAATGAACTGGGCAAAAAGCAGCTGCATTGTTACCTGCATTGAAGCTCCTTCCACTCTTGCTATGCAAGCCACTCTGTCAAGGAAAGTCACCGTCACAGGAACAGCAACAAAGAAGCCTTTCAAAAAGGCTTTGATGTACTTTCGCCCAAGGCTTAGGGTCTGTGCCATAATCTAAAAGATGGAAGAAAAGTAGAGCCACTGTAAAAGCAAGAATTTGGAACCAAGTCATTTCAATAGCATTTAAGCAAAACATTAGTTGTAATGAAATACAATTTGTCAACGAAAAGCAAACAGGTATGTGATAAAGGGGAGCCATACCGGTGTGAAGACGTCTTCTTCTGTTTGTCCCTGTGTCAGTTTCAGTTTATTAGTTAATTTTTCTAGTAGGGCTGTTTCCCATACTATTTGGTACCATTGGTCCATGCTTACTCCTGACAGGTCTCTCCAGTGTCTGGTTATGATGTTTCTGGCTGCTGAGAGCAGGTGGGTTATGAGTTCTTTGTGGTGTAAATGGGCATTGTTGTCTTGGAAGATGTTTAGTAGGGCCAATTCTGGGGTGATGTCTATTACTTGCTTAGTTATTTTACATATTTCTTGTATGGCTGTTGTCCAGAATAGTTGAATTTTGGGACACTCCCACCACATGTGGAGGTATGTGCCTGTGGAGGTGCACCCTCTCCAGCATTTTGGTGAGGTTCCTGGGTGTATTAGCGCTAGTTTCCTTGGTGTTCTTTTTTCTTTCTGTTTTCTTCTCCCCCTAATGCCTCAACAAATGAAACGGATTTGTAAAAATGTTACATGGAAGAAGAAGGAAAAAAAAAAAATACGAGGCACTACACTTCTGTAAAACAAGAAAATCCTTAATAAAAAATATTTAAAAAAAGAAAAAAGAAAAGCAAACAGGTATTGCCATTGTTGTTGTTTCGTCCCAGAATCCTAGGCATAGCCCAGTCAGACTGTAATCTCCAATATTTTGGGCCACAAGAGATCATATGGCTTCAACATTCACCGTAAACTTTGTATGGGAGGGGTGTTCCCTCATCCTCTCACTTCCTGCTTTGCGTAACATTTAACCCGATGAAGGTTTCTGGAGAGCTTAATTACCTATTCCCAATTATTCTCTGTCCAGGCAGATGTTTACCATCTTCGTGTGGTACGCTGGCTGAGACCCTACCTGCCCGTGCACTATCTCACCAGAGTTGTACATGCCCTGATAATCACCTGCTTGGAATACTGTGTGGAGCTACTTTGAAGGGGACTCAAAAACTACAACTAATCCAAAATGCGGCAGCTAAACAGGGAGCAGCCACTGAGACCATGTAACACCAGTCCTGAAAGACTTACACTGGCTCCCAGTACATTTCCGAGCACAATTCAAAGTGCTGGTGCTGACCTTTAAAGCCCTAAACGGCCTCAGCTCTGTATACCTGAAGGAGCATCTCCACCCCCATCGTTCAGCCCAGACACTGAGGTCCAACGCTGAGGGCCTTCTGGTGGTTTCCTCGCTGCAAGAAGCCAAGTCACAGGGAACCAGGCAGAGGGCCTTCTTGGCAGTGGCGCCCTCCCTCTGGAATGCCCTCCCATCAGATGTCAAGGAGATAAAGAACTACACAACTTTTAGTAGACATCTGAAGGCGCCCCTGTATCTGGAAGCTTTTAATGTTTGGCGTTTTATGATGTTTTTATATGTGGTGTTGTTGTTGTTGTTGTTAGCTAGATCCAAGATGGGAGTTGTAGTCCAGCAACATCTGGGGATCCAAGGTTGAGAAAAGCTTGACTATGGGCAACCAGTTTTTAAACTATTATTTATATTAGTTTATTAATGTTATCTTGGTTATTTTCATTTGGGAACTTAGAGTAATGGAATGTAAATCTGCCAATCTAGAGTTAGAGACAAACTTGCAGGAGAGGGGCTGTTGGTAGTTCCACCACAGGAAGAGGCCTAGTTAGCAGTCACCAATGGAAGGGCCTTCTCAGTAGTGGTCTCCCATCTGCATCCCTAGAAAGGTGTGTCAGTCTCCTTCACTATTAAATTTTAGGAGAATTCTAAGGATGCTATTTTTACCCAGGCATTTGATGGCTGAAAATTCTGTCCCTGGCAAAACTGAAAGTATTACCGTATTTTTTGCCCTATAGGATGCACTTTTTCCCTTCCAAAAATGAAGGGGAAATGTGTGTGCGTCCTATGGGGCGAATGCAGGCTCCTTGGCTTCAGCGATAGCAACGCGAAGCCTAGGAAGCCTGCGCTAGGAAGCCAGAAGAGTCTTCTCTTTGAGGCTGGCGGTGGGGGAAAGCAGCTTTTCCCCAAGGAGGGAGAAGGGACTGACTGGCCGAGTCAGTCCCTTCTCCCTCCTGTGGGCTTTTGCGGGAGATGGGGAATTCCCCCCACCTCGTAGAAAAGCCCACAGGAGCTGCACAGCCTTTAAAGATTGCGCTGCTCTTGGGGGCTTTTCCCCAAGGAGGGAGAAGGGACTGAATGGCTGTTTCAGTCCCTTCTCCCTCCTGGTCGAAAAGCCCGCAGGAGTCGTACGTGGCTCCTGTGGGCTTTTGCGGGAGGTGGGGTAATTCCGCCACCTCCCGCAAAAGCAGGAAGACAGTCTTGGAATAGCGTAAAGGCTGCATGCAGCCTGTCCGCTGCTCCCAGAACTGCGGTGGGGGGGGGGTAGAGAATCATATTTTTTCCTTGATTTCCCCCCCTTAAAACTAGGTGCGTCCTATGGGCCGGTGCACCCTATAGGGTGAAAAATACGGTAATTTGAAAGTATGTGATAGGTTTTAGGAGTTTTTAAGATGTTTTTTAGAACGTTGTTTTTCACCTTTTACAAAATTATATTGTTTTAGTATTGACATGTTTGCTGCCCATGGCTCCTTTGGAGAAAGATGTGAGATATAAATGTAAATATCTAATAATAGGTAAACAAACTACTGCCCAATGAAAACCCAACAGCTTAGTCTTATCTTTGGCAATCAGCACTTGATTACATGGAATCATCAAAGTGTAGAGTGGGAAGGGACCCTGAGGATCATATAGTATAACCCTCTGCAATGAAAGAATATGCAGCTGCCCCATACGTGGATCGAACCTGCAGCCTTGGTGTTATCAGCACCACACTCTAACCAACCGAGCTATCCAGGCTGGATGTGTGAAACTGCCCAGGAAGACTCAGAAATGTGGTCTGCAGAAGTTGGGGATACAGCATTTGCAATGCAAGTAAAACAATACTATTCTGCAACGTGAGATCGAAGTAAGAAGGTAAGAAGTAAGCATATCAATCATGGTTGTACATCTTTAAACCAAGATTCAATCCCATCCAACCAAGAAAAGGAAAATACACACTGAGCATGCACTATGATAATGTGCATCTGCTTCTGCCAATCTACCCCACCTACTGCAAATACTACACCATCATCAGGTCTCTGCCACTGGTCCCCCTATACTGTGGAAATAAAAAATATACCACAACTGTGAATGGAAGAAGCAGCCATTTACCCAGATAAAATTACTACACAATTGTCTAATAGCAGATACTTTCAGATGAATTATTAGCTGTATGTTTTGTAATCTCTGTTGTTCTGCAATGGAAAAGAATATTTGCTGTGCAAACAGACAAATATGCTGCTTAATATGCAAAATTGAACAGAAGAAAATGCTTCCAAAGCACTAGATCATTGAGTAGAGCCAGGGTTTTTTAAAAAAGCAAAAACACTGAACCTAACAAGATGGAAACAAGGAAATGCTGTGTTTAACATCACCACTCAAATACAGGTAACAAAACTGAATCCAGGTATGAAAAACTGAATTATTAGCATACTGAAATACTTGGAAGCATTCAAATATCAAGCGCCTTCTTTGATCTTTTTTTATTTCAAACCTTCACTTCTCAAAGTTATTGAAAGAGAAATTATGCAACTCCAGAGCCCCGCAAGTCATTTTAGGCTTTATGTCAACAGGGATCCAACCTAAATGATGTGTCAATGACCAAAGCCAGGTGTTCATTCCTTAGAATAGTCATTCTTGGGGGGAGGGGGAGTTGCGATTGGGAACAATTTTCTGCAGCAACCTATACTCTTAGATTGATATCCACCCATGCTGCCTTTTAAAAAGTCATACTATGCGAAGATCCTATAGCAAGAAAAGCTAGAAACAGAAAACAACAAAAGGTCTATGCCCTTTTACTTGTATGTAGCATTAGGGCTCACACATTTGTATTTGCAACAACAAAAGGTCTATGCCCTTTTACTTGTATGTAGCATTAGGGCTCACACATTTGTATTTGCCTTAGATATAAACAATAAAATTGCACTGCCCTGTAGTTTACAGCAACAACAAAAAGAGTGGGGAATGAGAATGGCAAATTGCCTGCCTAGCAAAGATCAAAAGAACCAGCAAATAACAGGTCAAAATCCAAGGAAGCCCATACTGTGCAGCTTAGAGATTACAGCAGATGGAGCACAGCGCTATCTGGACTGAAGTGTTAGTGTACAAAAAGTCCAGGGACTATAATGGGTCTCCAGCAGGTACTACAACATATGGAGCAGAGATGCTATTTAGATTGCTCTCTACATTTAAATGTTTATTTTTATTTCCTACACTCGTTTGCACATTAGAAGACACAGTTTGTCAAGCCGCCTGCCAAAACTCATCAAGTAATACACCGAAAGCCTCAACTCACAAATTTGCAAGTCTAAGCACTTAAAAATTACCCACTGATGTATTACAAGATAAACAGCAGTAAAATCACAGTAACCTTCCTCAAAGCAAATTGGGGTGGGGTGGGGAGATGACCCATGATAGGCTTTTCATAGGGAGAGGCAAAAGGCACGGAATGGCAATGGCACGCAGCAGCTTATTTCAAACAACTTGATTTGTTCCTTTTGCCATTTAAGAAGTGCATTCAGTTCAGCAGTTTGCAACCATGTTCCTATTATCTTATCACTGGAAATGGGTTAAGTGTCCCAATTGCTTTGTAAAACTGTCAGAAAAAGCACGTTCTACTGAGTCACCAGCTGGACATGTTTCCTAGTTTAAGATCATCCAAGTTTGGCCCGTCAATTCAGCTTCAGGGAGAATTTGCAAAAATAGCATAAAGTGTACAGTTCAAGAAATTATGTCAAATTGCTAATAAACTCTAAGGGAAAGCTTTAGGCAATGTCAGTGTGTTGGGCAGGGGGGAATTCTACCAATACCATTCATTGTGCATTAACACAACTAATTATTGAATTATGTTTATCAGCTGGATGTTGTAGCTTTTCCCAGCATTGTGGCATACATGCAAGGTTCTTTAATAAACAGAAGCAAACACATGATTCTATTATTTATTGGATACTCATATACTGAACATGACAGTGAAGGCATTTGTTTCTAAGGAAACCCTTTTACAAATCCAGATGTAGAAAGCCATGTCTCCAAATTAAGGCTCAGTGGCCACAATCCACCGTCAAGTTCCTTAAACTATTGTCCTGGTCCACACATGTTCCAAACGATAGTTAAGTTTGAACTTGCTAAGTGTGCAGCTACTCAAATGTTAAACTTGTTTGGAATATGGGTAAAGTCCATTTTATTCCTGCTATCATAATGGTGCTGATTTAAGTGAAATTAAAATGAGTAAATGCACATACTCAATATTATTCTGGGTTGGCAGACTGTTTTTTGTTTGCGCCAACATTATCAGATATGCAGAAGCTGTTGTTAAGCATGGAATGCCAGTGGGGCTGGAAAAAATGTCGCTTGTGTGCTTCACAGCTGAAGTAGTACATATAGCTGTCTAAAGCCCTTGCCACTGTAAGGCTATTAAGTCCAGGGTCTTAAATTACCCAGCTACACCACTGGGTCCCTGGCCTATATAAGGTTCTTTGTCAAGCAGGACTTCACATTTATGGGTTTCCCCTCCTTTCAGTCTTGTTAGAAATCTCAGCTCTAACTATCAGCATTACAAAGTGACATCCAATGGCTCACTACAAAGTCCTAGTAGATGGACTGTTCTGTCACTCAGTTTAATTTTATTGTGTGAGCCTTTTTTTTGTAACAGCATGAGGAAAATTGGTTTTTTCTGTGTTTCTGATTTTATTACTATTCCTTTTCTTCGAGGCACATGTGTTTGAGTCTTTGGTACAGTGCTTTGAAGTGCACAAAATGCCCTCAGTGTTCTCAGCGTAACCTCAAAGCATCCTAGCCTGATCCTTTGGCACATTATTACAACTTGAATTAAATCCGCAGGACAGTGAAAACCTATTTGAGGTATCCTTTGGTGTTGCACTGATATGGCACATATTAATTCTAGAACTATAGTGTAGAGAACTTCTATAAAGAACCATCCCATTAAAACCAGCAATAAAATAATTCAGTGAGTCATCCTTAATAGGATTGAATTATGTTTACATTTCCCAAATCTCCGGATCTTAGTAATTTTTCTCTCCAAAAACTTAGGCTTACACTCTGGAGTGTAAAAGTATACCGAGTTACTGACCTCCACATTCTGTAAAATCAAGTTCATCTTGCTTGAATAAGTATTATTCTGCAGTATGATTAAATATTTTGCAGAGATAATTTAAAGCATGAAGTCTGTCTCAATTGTAAGAAGTAAATATATGTAGATTTTTGTTTGATCAAATGGTGGCATCGCTTCCAAGAGCTTGCAAGCAATAATATGGTACCCTTCATTTAGCTTCACAGTATCCCAAATTTAAAATGATCTCTCCTAATAATGTATTAAATAAATACAATGATACCTCGGGTTAAGAATTTAATTCGTTCTGGAGGTCTGTTCGTAACCTGAAACTGTTCTTAACCTGAAGCACCACTTTAGCTAATGGGGCCTCTTGCTGCCGCCGCGCCGCCAGAGCACGATTTCTGCTCTCCTCCTGAAGCAAAGTTCTTAACCCGAGGTACTATTTCTGTGTTAGCGGAGTCTGTAACCTGAAGCATCTGTAACCTGAAACTTCTGTAACCTGAGGTATCACTGTATTGTGCTCAACTATTCCTTATGCAGCCTGCTGAAATTAGTGTTTCCTAATAAATTCCTGCTGAACTGGATACTTTTGTGAGATATGCTACATTTTGCTTTAAAACACACAGACACACAATGTAAACATCATAAATAAAACAAACACATCTATAGCCCAAAGTAAAGGAAATGTAAACAATGCAATATATGCTGTGTTTGGAGAATTTACCTTTTCACTATAAAATATAAATATTTTTACAAATAGGGCTCCAAATCTAAACACCATCACTAGAATAACAGTTGCAGAAAATAAGTTGATCTTGAAGAAATGCCACAACTCTTTGAACATGATGGAATTTAAGACTATCTAGCTGCTGAAATTGTGGCAATTGGGTAAATTTACATATAGAAGACGAACTCGAAGTGTTGCTTAGATCTGTTATCTGCTACCTTTTCAATACTACAATTAATGAAGGGTTGTCAAAGAGTAGGGGATAAAGCGGGTTTACTGTCCTTTTAATGCATGCTTATGGTATGTGGTGATTTCAATCAAAGGTAATGACTATGAGCCAAGAAGTGGCAAATATTTTAGATTAAGTAACATTGAATGCAAGTGTGTAATCTTGCCTACTTAAATAGTAACAGTGTTTCCTCTTGTTGTTTTGCTTTACCTGGCCTTGCTCTGGTGGCTTTTACAACAGCCTCCATAGGAAAGTTTAACTGGCAAAGCTTTTTCTTATATGGGAAAGGATTCACAAGCAGGGACGCGGGTTCAAGCCCCACGTTGGACAAAAAGATCCCGTCATTGCAGGGGGTTGGACTAGATGATCCTTGTTGTCCCTTCCAACTCTACAATTCTATGATTTTATTATCCCCATTTCTTGCACCAGTCAGGTGGGTTAACCTAAGTAACAGCACAAGTGGGATGTTGTGATGCAGGTTATTTGGTTCTATGCCAACACCAATTTTCAATATTAAACAATTACACTTGGGTTAGCTTCAGAAAGTCATACATGTGAACCTCAAAAGTTCCTGAAGAATATGGTTTTATTCATAAAAGCTCTCCACTTCACACATCTTCAGTTTATGTCTCTATATCATGGGTAGGCAAACTAAGGCCAGGGGCCGAATTCAGTCCAATCGCCTTCTAAATCCGGCCCAGGAATCAACGTGTTTTTACATGAGTAGAATGTGTGCTTTTATTTAACATGCATATCTGGGTTATTTGTGGTGAATAGGAATTCGTTCACTCCCTCCCCCAAAAAATTATAGTCCAGACCCCCACAGGGTCTAAGGGATAGTGGACCAGACCCCTGCTCTATATAACTCCTCTTTAAGTGGAAATGATTCCTCCCTGGTCCTTACTGTCATTTGAGCAGCAAAGACAAATGAACTCATACAGGCGACCAAGAAGAAGCGTTGCTGGACTTGGAAGTAAGCGATATAAATCCACATATAGGTGGAATACCTGATTGGGGGGGGGGGTGTGCACCGACTAAGGAATTTCATCCCACTAAGCCAGCTGCAGAACGAGAAGCCCCTTCGCAACACGTGTGGTGGATTTTTAAACCGATGATCTGGAGGCAACGCAGTCAAACCTGTGCATGTTCACTTCCAAGTGCACACAGGCTTATTATGGCCATAGTGGTGAAGACCTTTTACCTCCAAAACTTGACCAGGAATATCCACCGCAGCTCCCTTCACTCCCTGATTTACCTCAGGGCAAGGGAAGGTGCTGCACCCCCCATGGCAGCAGACACCGCCGCCTTTCGGGGGGGGGGGGAGGCTGTTCTTTGCAGCAGCTGCGTTCCCCCCAACCGCCGTTGGCAAGATGAGGACTAGCGCCTTTTTCCCCTCCTGTCAGAATGAAGGCAAGCAAGCACCACAAGCAGGTCATATTCTCCCTTCCTCGGCAACTTGGACTTTCCTCCTCACTGCGCTGACCGGAGGAAGAGCCTTTTTGACCGGTTTCTCCCCTCTGACCGGGGAAATCTCCCCTCAGAGGCACAGCCCCACGGTCGACCTGCCCTAGAGCGGGGGCTCCAGCACGTCTTAAGCCTGCCTCGCAGAGCTGCATTTCGCCACAACAAGGGGCTAACTGGAGCACCCTCGCAAAACGAATAATTATAAATAATCCCACCCACAATTGGCTCTCTCTATTTCCCTTCGCGGCGAAAACGCGAAACTGTTTCGTGCCCTTCCCCCCCCCCAACCACATTTCCAAACGCCTTCGGCTGCTTGAGCCCCGCCGGCCCCCGTAGAGCTCCCCGCAACTCCAGCGCCTTCTTCCCGTTTTCCCTTCAGACACAGAAACGCCGCTCGCGACTGCGCCGCCCCGACTCACCGCTTTTCGGCGCTGACGCCACCACGCCAAGGGGGCGGAGAGAAAGGAAAAGGAGGCGAGCCGCGCGTGCGCTCTTTCGGCAGGGAAGAGAGAGTTGCGAAGGAGGGGCGGGTAGGTAAAGTGGGTGTTTGAGCGCGCGCGCGCGCGCGCGGTCCCTCCTCCTCGCCGAACGGAGGGGAGGAGCCTCGCGAGTTGGTTTAAGAGGAGCGCGCGCTCCCTCCCTCCTTCCACTTTACCTCAGCAGCCACCTGGCAGAGCTTGGCCTGGGCTGAGGGCAACCAATCGGGTTGCTTCGCGAGCCCTCCTGGGCGGTGAATGAGAGCGAAGCGTTGGAACGGGGGCGCTAGTGCAGGTGGCCGAATGGGCGCGAGGTCGTGTGGATGGCCCGCGCCAGCGCCGCGTCAAAATAGGCGGGAGCTCCTCTCTCTCTCGTCAGCTAGAGAAGCGCTTCGTAGTTTGGGAAACGGGCGCCTGCTGTGCATCGTTAGGAAAGCCCCTAAAGGCACAGCAGGTGTTTCGTCTGGTTGCTATAATTCAAAGTGCGACAATACTTTCAAGCACTCACACAAACACAACTGATGATTTACTTGGTGTAATTATTTACTTGCGTTTTATCTTGCGTTTTATTCTGCAAACCACCCTGAGGTCTTCTGATGAAGGGCGCTGTACAAATTAAATTTGCTAACATTTAATAAGGCTGCGATCCCATACTCACTTTTAGAGCTATTGTGTACATGCTGAGCCACTCCAGACAAGCGCAGGCATGGAACTCAGCCATTGTTATTTATCATTACTGTAACTTCATCTATTTGCTACCTCTACTTCACCATAAGGTCCCAGGATGGGCCACAGCATTAAATAAAACCAAAATTTAAAACAGCTTCGGCCTCGCCTAGGATTTTAGGCAACAAGAAAAGGATCTAGAGCCAAGGAGTTTGGCTGGGAACATGTTGTAAAATGGTGGCAGACCTTGGCACTCCTGACAACACTCCAGCACAGCCCTGTTAGGTAGACTGATAAAATTGCGCCCACCTTACAGATGGAGAAGACCAAGGCTTCTTACAGATGAAAAAGACCAAGGCTCAGGGGACAAGAGCTTGGCTAGGGGCCACCCAGTCCTAGTGTATTCATTATGGATTCCTGACATCCTTGCACGGAATTGTTTTTTGTTTCTAGGTATGGGCCCAAACCATTCCATTGTCATGAGAACCTATTTTACAAAAGCACACAAAGGGTTACATGCTTAGAAGGAATGTATTTATCCGGCATCCCATTAAAAGAGTTCTGAATCATTTCCCCTTATACATGTATTTTAAGGGTGTATAATTAACTGGCTACAAGTTGTTAGGCAGCTGATGAAGTGTGAACCAACCAGTGATTTATTTTCCTTTATTGACATTTTTTTGTCCCTACAACTCACCGAAATGACAGCAGGATGTTTTTCACCCTCTGCTTACTTCACCAGATTAAGAAGTGATTTGTGAGGCCATTTTTAATTCTTCCGATCTCATTCAAACGAAGTATCCAGGGGATCATAATCAAAAGATAATAGGTGCTAAAATGCAGGACACCACTTTTGACAAATATTGCCTAAATTGAATAGCCTCTGACCATGCTGTCAGCTGAACATTTGGTACCACTTCTCAGCTTACGTTAGAAGGGGGGGAAAGAAAAATTATGTGCAGCTTGCTTTTCTGTGGAACACATCTGTCATGGTGTCAATGCTGCCAGAGCCATGTTATTGTGATGCAAAATGTCACCTCGTAATCTCTAAATTCTGCAGTTGACAATGGTCATGGGTGGAATGGGAAGCAAAGGTATTCTGAAAATGGAAGCTTCCCCTATGCATGTTCTCAAAGTTCTCAATCATATAGGGAGCCTGAGGAGGGCAGACTGCTCTTCAGACCTTTACCCCAAGAAGTATTCAAGAATAAAAGGTAAAAGGACCCCTGACCATTAGGTTCAGTCGTGACCGACTCTGGGATTGCAGCACTCATCTCGCTTTATTGGCCGAGGGAGCCGGCATACAGCTTCCAGGTCATGTGGCCAGCATGACTAAGCCGCTTCTGGCAAACCAGAGCAGCGCACGGAAACGCCGTTTACCTTCCCGCTGGAGCGGTACCTATTTATCTACTTGCACTTTGACGTGCTTTCGAACTGCTAGGTTGGCAGGAGCTGGGACTGAGCAATGGGAGCTCACCCTGTTGCAGGGATTCGAACTGCTGACCTTCTGATCAGCAAGTCCTAGGCTCTGTGGTTTAACCCACAGCACCACCCGCGTCCCTTATTCAAGAATAGTGGGCACATAATGTCATTCGCTTGTGCTACAATATATGCAAGCCATATATTGAAACACAATCCTAGGAGCAGTAGTTTGTTAAGGGTGGTGGAAACTGTCGCTCTGTGAAGGGTAAACTATGGTTCCCAAGATTATTGCAGGGAGGTCAGCGCTTCAACTTCATGGTTTCTAAACAGCTAGGGTTTTGCACTCTCAAGTGGGTCTCACTGCCCATTTAGATCCCCTCTCAAGGCCAGTTAAAAAATAAGAAATAAGCTGCTATTGTTGTGTAAAACCATGTAGACTCTTTTATTTCCAGTCTTCCGTAGTTAAAGTTGTTTTTTTATACTGCAAATACAGTGATCTGCTTTTAAAAAATGGCCCGAAACATTTCATTGTGCTTCAATATGTTTAGCTGCAGAGTAGAATTCAGTTTTTATACTGGTTATTCCAGCATTTTAACTTAATGGAACGTGGCCTGGGAAAATTGGGTATTACAAAAAGTTAAGCTTTCCCCCCCCTCTCCCACCTGGAAATGAAGAGCACCTGTATGCCCACTGCATTAAGTCAGAGGAGCATGGGTATGATTTCAGAGATTACTGGAGGTAAAACGGGGATACAGAAGCAGGGCTAGAATTGCCAGCAGGAAAACAGAACAGGGGAGGTGCAACGGTTTTATGAAAGCAAATGTAAAAGGTTGCTTTGTTTGGAAAGAGGCAAACAGGGAAAAATTTGTAAGAGGTACATTGGGATGTATAAGCACAGTAATAAGCGTCTGGGTGAGATTCTGAAAGGACAAATGGCACCAAAGCATTTCTCAAACCATCCAGAAACAATTAAGCTGTGTAATTATAGAGCGCCAGTGTGATTAGACTCCTGCAAAATTTCCTGGATGGACATTTGTCCTAAAAGCAGGCACACCATGGGAGAGGACGATAGCAACCGTTTCTCTTCTTCTGCCTCCGCCACCATCTCTCTAAGCAGCAGAAGCATATGCAGGACCATTATTATCTGCATTCATAAATAAAACAATTCCTTTTCAGCACAATAACACAATGCTGGTTAATCAAAACATTTCTCCGAGCAAACAGCATTGAGGGAACAAATATAATTATTTCAAAGTCAACAACCAGGAACGCAGCAGAGCTACTTGCATGACTAAAATGGGCTAAGGAAGGGATTGTCTTGCTTCGCTTACTCTGGGCTATAGGGCTTCCTTTGGGAATGCAGAGGGCTGGCTTAATTAAGGGCTTTTGGAGAGTTCAGATCTATTTACGGCCAGGTAAATGGCAGTGTTTGGCGTTTGCTCCCACACGAGACAGTGAAAGCCACAAACTTGGACAAATTCCCAGCACGGTGACTACTCACCCTGATGACTATGTTCAGTGCTTTTCCCCCAGAAGTACTCAAGGGTCCACAGTACCAGCACCTATTTTTGTTGTAATTTAAAAATGTGACACTTACTGTAGCCACTTTGTGGTGAGTAGCGCAGTTCACCTCTCTCATTTTGGTTAAAAAGTGTGACACTTAATGTAACAGTACCGGCTCCTATTTTTCTAGGGGGAAAAGCACTGTCTACAGTTGGAGACAGCATGCTTCTGAATACTAGTCTCTAGATACCTCAAGAGGGGAGAGTAGTGTTGCAGTCAGGCGTTGTGGTTTACAGAATCAATGGCCTCAACAACAAAGCCAAGGAAGTTTGACTGTAAATGTTTCCGAGAGATATTGGCTCTCTCTGCAAAGGAAGTTATGCAGTTCTCAGAAGGATCTTCAGAATCTGCTACTAACAGCTTTCTTTGTCCTCCTTATCCTGCGACCTATTGGAAAATCGCATAGGAGATTTGAAGTTAAAAACTGACAGCCCCCATGCCTGCTACCTGTTAACCTTTGGATAGAAGTGCTGGCAGCGTTGGCTGGAATTTGTGAATAAAAAAGGTTGATCAAAATGGAGAGCAGAATGTTGCGGCCTCGACATGGTTTCTCTTACTAGTGAGAAACCTTAATTAGGGGGTCTGAGCCAGTTTGAAGGTTCCCTTCACTTGCATATAAACAACTCCGAAGCAAGTTACATGAAAGACCAACTTAGTAATGACAGTGCCATTAACATATCAGCAGAGTGCAGCAAAATATTGTCATTCCTCACCCCACCCCGCCAAATCATTTTCGGATAAACAGAACACATGAAATGCACACTAATGGTACCAATCCTAACAGTAAATCCCATGAAGCAAAACATGTACTTAAGTTGACAACAGATACTTCCATAGTTCACGAACTGTATCACAGAAGTCATTAACAGTTACAGTTATTTATCTTCTAATTTGTTTTTCTTTTTAAAAAAACAACAACTCATTATTTGACTATTCCAGATGTTACAGCAGTTAGCATACTGAAAGACAAACCGGCTGGTATTTAATTATTGTTGCTGACATTTAACAATATGAAATGAAATGAAAGCCTAAATATTCTAATACATTCCATGGATAGTCTCTAAAAATGCTTGAAAGTCACCAGATAGTTTGCAAAGCTGCATGTGCAAGGAATACACAGCACACCATTCAAATACAAGCCTTTCAATCTGAGGGTGGTGTTGCATACACAATACATTTAAAAACACACTTAAAAAAACCCCCAAAAGTCTGAATAATAGCTTGCTTCATAGTCTTTCACTGCATGTCTGTTGTCGCAGCTATACAAACAAGAATCCAAGTGATGTCAGTTATACCTAATGAGGTGAAAACTTAGGATATCTTCAATGTCACAGCAGCCAAACTTTTCATTTTAGAGCAAGGTCAAAACAGCAGCGACAGCGTTTTCCTCCATTCAAGCTGTATCCCCTTTTAGGGGAAGGGCTTGTTCCACATACCTTTTCTGGAAATAATACTCTAGAGCGGTCCATGGCTCAAATCTGCCTTATTGGCCATGCCCAACCAAGCAGCTGGTGCAACTTTTAATGAGTGAAATGGTTGCTAAAGAGTTTGTTGCAACACTTCCATTACCTCTCCTCCCAATTTCCCATTTCTTTCTCTTTTTTTAAGCAAAATGACGAAGTTTAAAAAATAGGAATTTATTACAGAAAGAGGATTGCTCTTGCTTGCTTGTTTTCTCTTTCTCTGTCTAGCAAGGTCGCCAAACTAAACCAAACACATGAAAAAGCTCCTCAGAGTAGGAAACACTTCCTGTTGCTGCTCTGAACATGCTCAGAACCAATGCATTGATTCTGATAGGTCTGTGTTACCCCACAGGGCTGTTTTTGATGCCCCCAGCATCTGTTGTAGCAGCTCCTTCATAACAACAGAAGGAGGAAAGACTTTACCTACCAGCTGCCCAATCAGTCACTGGCTCTTTTGGCTTGGGGGCTTTGCACTGCTCAGTTGGTCCTAACACAGTAGTAAAGCTACGTCCAAGAGCTGATGGCCAGAGGACAGGAGATTGACACACATGCCTCTGTAAATTCAAGGCAGTATAAAAAGGGGTGTGGCTTTGACATTTTGAGGATTATTTTTTAATTGCCTGATGTTCTCAGTGGGGGCCTGTGCTTCCATCTGAAGTAACAGCATGCCTGGATAGCTCAGTTGGTTAGAGCGTGGGGCTGATAATGCCAAGGTTTTAAGTTTGATCCCCATATGGAGCAACTGCATCGTTAGGGGGTTGGACTAGATGATCCTCAGGTCCCTTTCCAACACTACAGTTCTATGATTCTGTGACCATCTAGAGCCCCCATCAAGACCATTAAGTCCAGAGTTCAAAATTACCTAGCTGCACCACTGCTGGTGGCCGTATATGAGCAGCGCTTCTGTAGTTGGTTTGTTCATTTCTTTGGTTAATGAAAGGTGCTCTCCTTTCTGCCGTGTGTGTGTGTGTGTGTGTTTGTGTGTGTGTGTCCCACAGGTGAAGAGGAAAACAGTCTGTGAGGAACTAAATAAGGGAAAACCAGAGGAGGTGGTAAAACTAAGCAAAATTTACAAAATGACAAGATGCTCACAAGGGAGCAGGGATTTTAAAGTCCTCCCGCACACATAATTCTGCAAGAGACTGCAGTGTTTCCCAGAAACAAATAAAAGCTTTATTTTGTTCTTTAAAAAAACAACTAAACTCAGTATGTACAAACACTTCTTTGCCACCTAAAAAGCTGTTAACCATAAAATGCTTGGTCTGAAGTGAATTGAACAAGTTAGGGAAATTAGGAGCAGGCTGCCCTTAATATTTCTAGTTGTTGGTTGTTGTTTTTAAAAAAGGATCACCTTCAGCCCCTTTATACGTGAAACTGTAAACTTACGTTTGATGCGCAACACTCATTAGGGTTGGATCTACACAGATTTAAAGAACACTAAGAAAAAAATTATATTGCTATTAATGCATATTTCCATGGACAGCGTCCCCTGGTGTAAATTTTATAACACACTTTAATGTTATACTGTACTGTAATTGACCTGTGTAGCTGAGTCCTATGTGTTGTGACAGCATTTGCCAGATTTTAGACACTTGGTTAAACATAGGTGTTGTTTACTGTATAGTCATTTCTTGAAAATCTAACAAAAATGTCAAAAAAGGTACAAAAATGATACGAGGAGAATTCTGTCACTTCTCACTAGCATTAGCAAGAGCACTATCTATATAACGGTACTTTTTATCAGTGGTGTTGTGCAAGAAGAACAGAGTACATGAATCACAGAGCAGGAGTGCTACTATCTGCTGAAAGAGAACGATAATTGATAGATCTTCCCCTTGCTCTGGCAAGTGAATTTGACAATAACAAGTCTTTCAAGTATTACTGTTGTTCGTGACATATTGGCACAGAGGAAGTCAGAGATTTGGAAAAAAATAATTAGTGGAAGCTGAATCATTGTTTTCTTGATGGGGACTATACTTCGTGTTAGGAGTTTAAATGAAAATGCTTCTTTTGCAAGAGTGATCACATTAAAAAAAAGAGAAAAAGTAAATAAAGCTAAAGGCTGCATTGCAGATGGCTGCAAACACAGATGGAAATTAATACTTAAGGCTCCATGTGTTTTGCAAAATTAACCTATGTAGTAAAAGCACTACTGAGTTCAATGGAGCTTATCCATTTAACTATGCAGAGGATTCTTGCAGTCATGCCATGCGACTAATCAGAGACACAACTGGTCTGTCTCCCCAGTGAAATCCGAAAAGCTGCCGGTGCTTTAGGGTTGACCTTGAGAACCTGGCTGCGAGAGCTGTCATGATCAGTTCCTGCACCTTGCTACTGGAAACCCACCACAACAGCCCTGCTTTTCATACTGACATTTTTGCCACATGCCTCCCTGTTATTAAAAAAGACATGCTATGGCAGGATATGATGGGGCCTGCATTCTAGCGATGAAATATGATGATGAGATGGATAGAAAAGTATGATCTGCCCACAATAGACACACCTGCTAGGACAAAGATCTTTTGTTCCCTAGAGCAACTATGCATTTAATGGCCAATCAAATTATATTCTTTAAAAGCTCCCGGCAAATGTGTGAAAGCTATTATAGAGTTGAGTTGGCAGGGGCAGGGCAGACAAAGGAGACATGATCAGCAAAGAGATTGGTTCATTTTTCTTTCTCCTTTAAAACCAAAAATGAAGTTAGATCAAATACAGGATCTGAAACTTTAATTCCATGGTAAACTGATTTACAAACTCAGCACTCAGCAGAAAACAAATTGTACAATAAAGATCAATCAATTTTATTGTGTATTTACGGTTCTTCAGCAACCAGTATAACCATCTGTAAACAGAAACTACATTAAAAGTTTTGCTGTCAAGCAGACGTCAGTAATACGTGCACATGAGTAAAAATTTTGCTTACTGCCAAATATGTTTTAAAAACGGACTTGAGGAGCAAATAACACTGATTCAGACTATGCTGAAGGACCAGGCAACACACTGATTCAGCTCTATGTATAAGATGGGAGAGGGATAAAAGTAGGTCTGTTATCCAGTTTGTGACACTTTATTTAAATTACAATACCTTTTCCTTTTTTAAAAAAAAAAAAACCAGCATAAATATGTAAGCTAACAGCTTCAAAATTCTGGTTATGCAGACATGAAAATGTTATGATAAGCGAGAGCTAGTTCAAGAAATCTCAGGACCTCAAAATCAGCAACGTACAAAGCTAAAATTCATATGCTCCTTTTCCAGTTATAAACACTTTTGCTAAACATAGATATTTCAACATATATTAATATATTTTTTCTGACATTCAAAGTTGTAGAGTCAATATGGCAGAATTATTGTTAAAAGCACGTATGTACAAATATTTTCCCCGTGCCCCACCCTTACATAAAGTATTTGGCATAATTATAACAATCTTACTGCATACACAACTGTCTGGTTTTTCTTTTTCACATAGTTGTACTCCTTATTAAAATTAACCAGTTATGTACAAAAATACTCGAACATTTATTATAGAAAACCTCTATAGCTACCATTAACAGCATATACCTGCTGAAGGTTTCGTTGAGGGAATATAAAAAGTGGTCACCATGTTGCAGAGTTAAGCTATCAACAAAGCAAACTGTTAAATCAACACATACACACACACTTCCCAACAAAACAGGGAGATAACTTTTGAACGGTATGATTGAAAAATACAGATCATACGTATCGGTTGTCAAACAGATGTTGCAAACAGTACATAAAATGGGATGGGGAGTGGAGAAGAGATAGAAAAATTGCTTATACAAGGTGATTTAATCTGTGGTCCTAGAACTGAGTACGAAATTTCGAACGGATCTACAGGAGCTTTCGAGTGAAATGCCACCTAGAACGTCATCCGGCAAGAGTAAGGGCACTTCAACACAGAATGTTCTGCAGGGACTTGGGCTGCGATCCGGAATGTCTATTTGCAGACAAGTGTTTCTGTTTTACTCACTGAGGGGTCCGTTTTCCTTTTTTCAGACCACAGTTCCTCACCCTCCTGAGGCTCCCTCATGTTTTGGGAGTGGAATGTACAGCAACAGAACGGAAAGGCGGCCCAGCTTTGGGGAGACTGGAATGTGCCGTGCTTTTTGGGGAATGCAGACCTTGCGCAAAGTGTCTCCACTCTGAGCAGCGTCCTTTGCTTGTCAGGACAGATTTCCAAAGGCAATTTCGCAAGTTGCACTTGGGTAGAGATACCGCGATGATTTTAAATGGCACACGTTTGCAATCGCTTGCGGCTGCTTCCTTTTTCATATATAAAATACACAGAAGCAGAAGCAGGGAAATGTCGAGTCTCCCGCCTCTGTGCATTTTGAATGCCTTTTCAAACAACGTGGCATGTCACCAATTTTGTCCTCTCTCTACAAGAGGACAGATTGTGGCATGAGAAGCTGCCCTGTCTGGAATGAACATGAGCTATGGAGGAGTCTACACAGCTGGTTGTCAGGAACTGAGCAAGGGGTTGGGGACTTGTAGGGAAAGGTACCCGCCTTTACCCAGATATTTCCTAAGCTTTCTGTTGTACAGTGAAGTGCAGTCTGGAGGCTTAAAGGCTGCCAAATGGGCAAGATGGCTGATTGGGAGAAAGAAAGAAAAAAAGAAAAAAATTCACTATTAAAGCCTGATTTATATTTTTGATGTTTCACCCACAGTTAATTCCCCCTGCTATTATTTTTCAGGAACACTTATTTGTACCCAGTTGTTTTCCATTCTTTGCATTTACTAATCTTACAGAGCTGGCCATTTCAGATCACAATGAAAAGGACACAGTCATCTAAGATACTAGAACACCTCAAAGGTTAGTTCCCTCCTCTGAAAACACACAATTTTTAATGTGCAGGTGATAATTCTACAACCAGCTGTCCATGGGAATTTTTTTTATCAGCAGCTATATGGAATTATGAAGTAAACAGGAAACTGTAGGCCATGTTGACAGATCATTGCCAAAGTGCTGAAAATGTCATTTTTTTAAAAGTATGAAAATGTATATACATATGCTTTACAAAATGTGCCAAAAGAAAGTAAGTAACCCCAAACAAGGTGTTTTGTTTCATGAACTCAGCAACAACAATATCCTCATGATTTTCCAATGCAGTTATAAGCACTTGACCCATAATCACTTTTGTTCATGTACATGTATTAATAAACAGGTTCAAAAGTGGTAAGGGAACAGTCTCCAAAATGTTCACAAGAAGTAGAAATGAAACTATCTTGTTACAGGAACATGCCTTGGTTTTATATATTAAGTTTAAATCATATTATTCCGCATGCTCTAAGAAGTACAGGGAATTACGCTAAAGGAAGTTGTGGAGGGGAATTATAGTTTCACTTAAAGTATTTTGGGGGGGAAATGAGCTTCATATTCAAACTGGTATGAATCCATATCTGCTGTACCTAATATTAACGAAATCATTTCAATCCTGTTTCTTGCAATTATCTGGCATTCTAGGTTAGTACTTTTCATCTGCCAAAAATACGCAACATAATATTAAGCCGTTAAAAAAAGAAAACAACTGGAAAGGATATTTGTGAAAAATATTAAAGTGCCTATGTTAGATGTGTGTGTGGGGTTTTTTTCCACTTAAGTCATTACAAAAAAAATGACCCTCTCTTTAAAAAGTTATAACTGAGACACTTTCCGCGGAAGAGGCCTGGGCCGAGGGACCTGTTCAGTTCTCTTGCTACTGTTTTCCAGATTGTTTGGTCGGACCAGCAGGGGTTTGGGTGGCAGAGCTGGCGGATCTGTAGGGATGGGGATGGAAAGACTGTGAGGTAGCGGGACAGGGCGCCTCAGTGTCCGCTCATAAACGCTGTAAGGTGGCGGAGTCTTGCTCTCTTTTCTCACGGGCTCTTCGGACATGTTGCAGTTAGAAATAGGTACTGGGTGCTCCATGACTTGAGTTTCAAAGCCGGACGTCTCAGACGTGCTACACCGACTGAGGGAGGAGATGCCACTGCTGTAACTTCCAGACAAGACTGGGGAGTTGGAAATGAGTCCCGAGGAATGGTAGTCCACAGGAGATGGAGTAAACGATTGTATTGAACCCTGGGTAAAAAGAAAAGGAATTAGTCCCCAACCACCGCCACCAAAAAAAAAGAGGTAGAGGAGGAAAGTATTTCTCTGAAGAAAACATGCCAAATTATGGATAAACGTTCCTTCGCAACAAGTTCTGGGTTCCGTGTGATATGGCACACTGAAATTCTGCAGCTACCAGAAACACAGGGCAGTTTTCTCATTTTGCACCTTCAAAACCAGAAGCTGAGCAGAGCTCTTGTTTATCACTACGTGCCCATTCACCAGCAATGCTATAGAAGTCTCTAGGATTAATGGTAGCACTGTGCCCTCTAATGCCAGAAATGAGTACTTTCACAACAAATCTGTAGACTGTAATGCTGAATCTGCTTCCCAGAATTAAACCTTTTGACTTTTCAGATCTCAGAAACAGGCAGTGGCAATACAAGATAGGAGAAGCAATTCTGTATAACAACTGCCACTGCATAAATCTTTCAAGAGAAGTAACAGTTTTTGTAGGCATTGGGTATAAAATAAAAACACATGAGTTGTTCTGTGTTCACTCCAGCTTAAGGCCGCTGTCGTCTGAAAGCATAGGACCAACTTGCTGCTACAGACACAGGCGCTGTCATATCAAAAAATAAACTATATGCTTATTTTATTTATTTATTGCCTCATAACCTAACCTCTCTAAGCTGTTTTAATAAAAAGGAAACATGAATATGCTGGTTTCAAGGGCTAAGCTTTTATGATATGAGTTACCCTCAAAACATTAAGATTCTGAAGGCAATATGCATGTCAGAATACGTGTCAATATTACAAGGAGAAAAGAAAAGCATCGTATTGTAAACAGGAAGAAACACAAAACAGTTCAAATTCCATTTAGCCACTACCTTCATTGGTGATCTTCCAGCAGGAGAAGGGGAAACTGAGGTTAGGTGTCGAGGTGATGCTGCTAAAAAAAAGGGGAGAATTTAACAGATTTGAGAATTCAATTGTAATGAGAATAATAATGAAGCTTAAAATGGACATTATATCAAAGCTTACACATGCACATGGACACTATGATAAAAATTTGGTGAATTACGACAGTCTTTGTGGGGGTGGTGTTTTTTACTCCCCTATTTTCCTCATTTTGTGCTATTTTTTCCCTTTTTATAGCAGCCTTTATCTTACTGAAATAATGATATACTATGTATTTATTTATGTATGTATGTATGTTTTGCTTGATAATAACATTAAGATGACCAGTCATTATAGTCCATATTCATCATTTACTTTCCTTTAAAAACAAACCTAGGCTTTGTCCTCAGACCCCCATGGAAGCAACTCCACAATGAAAGGATCTTGCCCCCCCGCCTCCATTACCATAAAAGTCAGCAACCCACAGTTCTTGCTTTTCACCTTTGCAGCTGCAGACAGAGAGCACTGATAGAACTTTTCAACCCAGCGGCTTCTCTTATCTGCAAAAGCCCTCTAAGACCAGAGGAAAACACTTCCTCTTATTTCTCCCTCTCCAGTTGCACTGAGGACTCATAAAATATCTCTCCAGACTGGAGGCACCAGGCTATCTCCAATAGCAACACAACATTAGCAACACAATTGTGTGTGCCTGTGTGGACAAACAGGTAGTTGAAAAAGAGCAGGCAGCGGCAAGAAATATGGGACCCATTGCAAAAACAAAAAACTAGCGTGCAGGCCCTCTGGCAACATCCCTGTGTCCCGCCGCCTGTTTCCCACCTTCCTAGTCCCTTCCAGGTCCTTGAAAAATAACCTCTTCCCAATCTGCTTGCCTTGTCCCTCTTCAAGCCATCTATTGCTCCACTGGGCTGGGAATATTTGGCAGCTGGCTACCATGATCTCTTCTCATGGCGCGTCTCCTAGCCATGCAGCTGCTGGACCTACCCATCCTGGTTTCTCAGATGAAACCTGAGCTGAATTCAGCCTGTGGCAAACCATTCCCTTGCCTGGGGCTAGATAATGTTAACAGAGAAATCTGAGGGCTCCCCTGGACAAAAACCAAGGACACCAGCCAGGAATACCAGAGCAAAACAGCAGCCAGTAGGCTTGGTCTTTATTGAAGACTGTCGCGACAGCACTCCCACCTGCCACAAGGTGGAACAAGATGGAAGCCCCAAACAAAAGAGCCCCCAAACTTTTATTAGATGCTAATCCCCATGTTACACCCCCCCCCAAAAATACATCACTCATACATCATGGTTACATCATGAAAGGGGAGGTCTGGTGGTAGTAATCTGAGCATCCTGGACCCTGCCCCATGGTTCTCCTTGCCCTCCACCAAACACCCATCATGTGTAACAAAAAAGATATTTACATTTTCCTGTTTCCCAGCCAAGTTAATCACACCCATTTGTCTTCATCTGGGTTTTTTATTTCTGAAATGGCTACCTGTCTGACACTCAGGTATCAGGATGCCAGGGATTATCACTCAGGCAGAGGGGCTGCTGAGTAGCTGAGCTCACATGTCTATATGAATTTCTGAAGTTTTCCCAGTGAGCCAGTACATAGATACATTTATCTGTGAATTGTTACATTTGGTATTGTGCAAGCAAAGGCCCTTTGAATAGATAGGAAGAAACTGTAATGAAGTGTTTTGTGGGGACAAATCACAAAGGTGATTGTGCTGATTTTGGTACTGGGCTGCATGTGCATGATATCTGCTGGAGGGGCAACCCCCCCCCCGCAACCTATACATAAATTCCTGCAACAATAAGAACAGTTGTGATGTATCCACATACCAGTTTGCGTGGGGCGTGGAGGCACAGGAGGAGACATAAGCTTTGCACTCTCTGACATGTTCCTGGCTTCCTTCCCGCTGTCCAGGCTCCAGCTGCTGGGAGTGCTGTTTACAGCTGGATAAAGATGACAAAAATCAGCATTGGTCTTCTAAGCTGTCAAAAGTTAAACTACATACAGTATAAGCCAGTTTTTCAAAGTTGGCTACAAATTCTCGATTCAGGCCCCTTGAGTGAATTTACTTAACTAGTTTCTGTAGCCTCCAGGTTAAGGGTTATCTTTAAAGGACAGGGGTTTAGGCCTCTCTTCTGCCTGAATCTACTGAGGAAGCCATTGTTTTACATTTTATTTAGACTCACTATTTCGTCTTACTGAACACCACTGTGGTATTTAACTGCAATATGTATAGTACTGAATGCAAAATTGATTACAACTGTGTATATATCTATTAGGTAGTATCTGAATAAATCATGCTTACTAAATCAATAAAAATCAATCCATTAGCTTATAATCATGACTAAGTTACAGTAAGTCCTTTATTTCAATGGGTCTCCTATGAAGATGACTAAATGGGGTGTCACCCTTTATATATATTATATTACACTGTAACGCTACATTGTATATTATTTCTGCTGGACAACTTTTTATTATTGTGCATTACTTTACTTTTTTCTTATGAGAGCCACCACAGTTATTTTACAGAAAGGTGAGATATGAACGTCAAAATAATTAAAATGCTTACCTTTCTCCGGACCAGACAAATTAGGATCGCTTCGGGGCAAAGCACCATCTCCAATGTGATTGAACAAAATTCTCTAAAAAATCACAACATTTTTATGACAGCATTTTTATTAAACCTTTACATGTTTTTTATTAAACCTTTATATGTTTGCAAATATAAAATTAAATTTGGGAATAAATTATCTTTTTAAAAAACCCAGACTAAAGGATGATTGATATGGATTTTTCTTTAATTATGAGTCCTAAGAGGACAGCTATAGAAGACAAAAAACAGAGTAATTTAATTTAAATACCATGTACAAAAACAAAGGTCAGCTCTTTCTGTATTGAAAAACAAGGGATAATTAATCTGCAGAAGAGCTATGAATTGAACAGTGAAAAAATAAGGCATTCCCGAGGCTTGCTTTTTTTATACCAGTGGAAGCTAAAATGCTTCAGATAACGTTCAAATTCAACTGCAGAAACTCTTGAGATCTTAAAAAATATGAAAAGAGCTTCCTGATTTTGGGGGGGAGGGTCCTGTCTCTACTTAATAAAATATATATCTGATATAATCTGGGCAAATCCTATTCATACAACCACACTTGTCTCACGTGTAATACACCATTTTTCTAACCACCCAATGATACTGGGATTTTACAGTTAGTAAAGAATATATTATATAATAATTACTATATGTCATTAAGAACTAGTTAGCAAAAGTCAACTGGATGAATTTTACAACCTCCTTTGAAAATGATAGTTTGATAATAATTCGGATACAGTCATCAGATAAACCATTTAGACCAAGTTTGTGAAGGCAACAAAACAGAGTTTATTCTAGAATATAAAGTAACATCATTTAGTCAATGGAACCTATACAAAAAATCCCAAGGCAGTTCCCACATCTCCCTCCAGGGGCAATTACTGATTACCGTATTTTTCGTCCTATAGGGCGCACCGGCCCATAGGCTTGCAGACACTCGCCCGAAGCACAGGGAGCCCTCCGGAGGGCTCCCTGTGCTTCGGGCAACAGGCTGCCGCCCAAGCCTTGCGCGCTCAGTGGGAGCTTCTGCCGGGCGCGCAAGGCTTGCAGACACTCGCCCGAAGCACGGGGAGCCCTCCGGAGGGTTCCCTGTGCTTCGGGCAACAGGCTGCCGCCCCAAGCCTTGCGCGCTCAGCGGGAGCTCCTGCCGGGCACGCAAGGCTTGCAGACACTCGCCGGGGCTGCAGGCTGCTGCCAGCAAGCCTTGTGAGCCCGCAGGAACTCCCGCCGGGCTTGCAAGGCTTGCGGATAGCTTCCTGAAGCCTGGAGAGCGAGAGGGGTCGGTGCGCACCGATGCCTCTCGCTCTCCAGGCTTCAGCGAAAGCCTGCATTCACCCCATAGGACGCACACCCTTTTCCCCTTCATTTTTGGAGGGGAAAAAGTGCGTCCTATGGGGCGAAAAATACGGTATATACAAGAAGTGAGGCAAAGATGTACAAATGAAGTCTGAGTGAAGGTATGCACTTAAATTGAAGACTATAAAGTAGATTTAGATGTTTATATAGAAATAACATTAGCAGGTCCTGAAAGAGCTAGTGAAAAGGAAGAAAGCACCCATAAGGTCATTGGATGTGAATGCTAAACTACCAGTAATTTCCAATTTACAATGCAAGAGCCTAAATACTGGTTAAGCAAATGGGTCAAAATCAAGGTTAGCAAATGCAACATTTGCAAGAGCTTCGGATCTTTTCTGTGGGAGAGTATACAGGGACCAGTCAAGGAACCAAAGTCACTGATAGATTAGCGGAAGCAAACTCATAAGACAAGAACTGCCAGATATCCAAGGCAAACAATACATTAACGAGAACAGGGAATTGTGGGGTACTTGCGAAGAAAGAAAAGGGGAAAAAGTGTGGCAACTACAATGAAGCTGGAGCAGACAGTAAGAGTATGCAAAGCTTTATCACTAGAAACATCGACATGCAGACACGTCAATTAGAAGATGGAGAATAAGCATGACAGGTCATGACAGCGCAGCCAACAGCCATATTCTCAGAACAGGAAACGATCAGACCGCCTTTCTGACCAGCCAAATGTGTCAGCAACTTGGTCTAACAGGCCAATTTGTTAAAAATGGGCAAATCTGAGTGGCGGCGGTAAAATATGGAAATAGTTTGACTACAGCCCATGTTGTACCACCATCGCGTCCCATGTTTACTAAATTCACCCCTTACAAAAACGAGGCACGTCGTCACCAAATAATGATTTTGTCCTGGTGTCGTGACATAGGGAAGTACAGCAAAAGGCAAGCAGTATGGAAAGGAACCATACAAATGGGCAGATTCCTGGTCAGCCACCCTGAGCATGAAGAAAGCTAGAATGATAGACTTGTCGCCCAAGTCTGGTCACCGCTGTCAAGTGAGGCTTCTATAGTCTGAAATGAATTACTGAAACTTCCAGGTCTGTTTTTTTCCCCCCCTGAGGCAAATGACCACCTGATCTCAATATCCAGTGCTTTCTCTTATGTGGGTAAAAAAGGTAAAGGGACCCCTGACCATTAGGTCCAGTCATGGCCGACTCTGGGGTTGCAGCGCTCATCTCACTTTATTGGCCGAGGGAGCCGGCATACAGCTTCCGGGACATGTGGCCAGCATGACTAAGCCGCTTCTGGCGAACCAGAGCAGCGCACGGAAACACCGTTTACCTTCCCGCCGGAGCGGTACCTATTTATCTACTTGCACTTTGACGTGCTTTCGAACTGCTAGGTGGGCAGGAGCAGGGACCGAGCAATGGGAGCTCACCCCGTCGTGGGGATTCGAACCGCCGACCTTCTGACTGGCAAGTCCTAGGCTCTGTGGTTTAACCCACAGCGCCACCCGCGTCCCTTCTTATGTGGGTAGGTGGACCTAATTCTGAATGTGAGGCTACAGGGGAACTGCTATTGCCTCCAACAATGACTTGGTGAACTGTGATAAGGCAGTAGGCCATTTCTCCCACCCCAAATCCATCTCTCTAGTGATAGCCCAGAAGTCCCTTCTATGGTGATGTTCTATAGCACAGGGCCACCACAAGAAAATGTCCTTCTCTTTGATTTAGTTTAAAGAGGTGACAGAGAAAAGGAACTGCTTGAGTCGTTATCTGCATAATGTTTGCATGAGAAATAGGTGGGGGGTTTTTCTACTTACCCTGTCGGGGGCTACACAGGTTGTTGACAGATTGTGAGACTTCCCTGTCAGGTAAGCCTCTGGGTGAGCAGATACTGGGCATATGTGCTCCTCAGGCTCCTTTGGTGAATCTCGGATGCATCGCGGAATAGAGGCCTCATTCCACTTGGCAAAGCAAGGGTTTGCAGGCTGGGAGCAAAAATGGTACAGTTCTTTCTTTGTGGCATGCACCAAAAGCCACTTTAACCCAAGAACATTCCTCCAGGGGCCCATTTCCTGCCCTGGCTGCTCCAGCGGATGATAGAAAAGTTTAGGCTGATTCAAAAATAATGTTTGCTGTCGCTAAGTAAATGTCAGCTACAATGGCAACCAGCAAGTCATAACAAGACTAGAGGAGATCACATTATAGAACGACAGAGGAACTATTAAGCAAGAGCTTCCTATCGGAGAAAATGCATTACAAAGACCCAAGGGACGTTCGTTTCTGAAGATCCTTTGAAACTGCAATAATGTTCTACCAACAGAGCCAAAACTCCACAAATCATAGGAAACCTGCTCCAAGGTTTCCCCAAGTCTTAGCATGAGAACTACATTGTTAATAGCATGGTGTGGTGATGGAATGGTCTACAGAGGTTTTCAAGAAATATGCCAAGGGTAAATGTGATCGTTAAAAAGAATGGCTGTCAATTATAAATCGCATTATGTAAATGGAAAACGGTAGGTACTTTGACCTCATGTTACAAGAACTTCCTATGTAAAGGAGTCTGCCCTGTTTTAAATGATAAAACAGTGACACTAAAGGAGAAAACGAAAACAAAAATCCTGGGCTTTCTTCATTCGCAACACTTCTCTGCTATTCTTCAAGAAACTGCCATAATGAATCAAGCTAAGAAATTTAGGAGCTGAATTATTACTTACCCTAAAAGTAAACATCTAAGCATTATCATCTGATGAGGAAGACCAACAATGCTCAAAAGATCTACTGTATCTTTTACATGCACAAAAAGTAACCTGTTTGAATTCGGTAGGTAGGTCAATATCATTTCTGCCCTGCAGAAGCTCACATGAGGGGTGACTGCCCTGTCAAAGTCACCCTTAGCAATGCCTACCTGTGAAGACTCAGCAGGATTTGGGTAAATGGCACTACAAGGCCTCTCCCTTGGAGACAAACAAGAATTTTCTCTGGAATGTTTAAGCTTGTCAGACAACAGAGGCGAGCCTGGAACAAAAGAGAAACCTGCAGAATCAGTACAGTTCTCCTGACCTTCAGTTTGGTGTATTATTCTGGTGAGGCCACAATGGACAGAGACTCTACAGTGTCTTGCCTCACACTGCAGAAGTGCAAATGGTGTGATCGAGAAATGGGTTGCATTAAAATCATTTAGTAGTGCCCAGAAAGCTTCCGGAAGGAACTTTAGGTAATGAAGCACTAACCTCTGGCACTGGATGGAGCAGAGCTGGTCACATTAGGTGAAGCTGAATGAGTGGAACTCAGGCTTGAGGTAGATGGACTTGGCTGGAAATACAAGAGTCACAATATCTCAATGTCCTCATCATGTGACATGATGATAAACAGGTGAACAACAACATGATCTGATTCATGGTATGGTAGATTATGGAGAGGCTCAACATACAGGATCCAATGCTTGATTTATTTAACAAATGATAAATTGCAGCAAATATATGATTGGGTGTTAAGCTGGTGACTGATGGTGCAATCCTGTGCATGTTTACTGAGAAGGTTTCAAAGGGATGTACCCAAATGTACTTGGTTGCAGCTGAAATTCACTTCTCACCCCAAAACCATAACCTGATCTTTTTGCACCGTTTATTGCCTTTACAAACCATAGAGTAAACCTAGTAACTTTGTGTGTCAGGATTAACAGTGAGCCTTTTTTGTGTGATAGGAAGGAACATGGAAAGCCAGCAAACGATCAGAAACATTAACAAATGTACTCAACCTTTAAAGAATATTTTATTTACAGAAAAAATATTCTCATCTTGGACTTGCCACCCTAAATAAAACTAGCAATTTGGTCCATAATAAAATTCTAAAAATGAAAAAAATGTGTTTTTGAATGTTATCCATAGGAAATTATTTCTGGTTGCTAAACTGATGACCCTTGGGATCCTTTCCAACTCTATGATCCCTTTGTTTTCTTATGCCCATTCCACTTCTCCAAGGGGTACAGCCCTTACCCGGCTTTAGTTTCCTTTGGAAGTTCACTGGAGACTCGTGGCCTAGTTAAATATTTGAATTTATTTACCAAATACTGTACACAGGTTGAGTACAAGTGATGCACAGCTTCAACACTCAAACACCCGAAAGTTCACTACTTCCACATCAGATATCCAGAAAAAGCAGCTGGCACACCAAAACATTGCTAGGTTACAGGATCCATAAACTAGGGGTGTGCAAAAGTTGTGGATGGACTCTGAATCATGAACTGAAGTGGGGTTACTTCAGAAAGATTTGAGGATTGCCCAAGTGAGAGAGAGAGATCCCTGAACCAAAGTGGGGATCTTTGAAGTACTTTGGAGAGTCAGATTTATTTATTAATTTTTTAAAAAAGATGAACAACGTTCCTCTAAAAACTGAAATGTCTCTCCCCATATTTACCGTACAAGAAAAATGCCAGGGTGGAGAGAGGGATACGACCTGTTTTGTGACTGATCTATTTTGAAGGAATTGTTAACCAAGGTTCTCCAGTCTCCGTGTTTTGGGAAGGGGTGTTGATGTAATGGATTGTGTCTGTGCCAGCTTTGCATTTATCTTAATACATTTATCTGTATCAAGAACTAATGACTAAAAAAATAGATCCTGCTGAAATACATCACTAGAATATCCTGAGCTATCAACACTCCTTTGTCAGCTCCAAGACTCTGTCCAGGTATTGCCTCAGAATAATCACAGAAATCTGATAGGAAACCTATAAGAATATCTTCTCTTAAAAGTGGAATATGAGGGCAAATAATCTCCAAAGAGACCCGGAACTATGTGTGACAATATTTTAAATGGCTCTGCAGTTTGTTGTCATGGATTAACATGGCTTATCACCCCACTCCCAATGAAGAGAGTAAAGGTAAAGGTACCCCTGACCATTAGGTCCAGTCGTGACCGACTCTGGGGTTGCGGCGCTCATCTCGCTTTATTGGACAAGGGAGCCAGCGTACAGCTTCCGGGTCATGTGGCCAGCATGACTAAGCCGCTTCTTAAGCCGTTTACCTTCCCGCTGGAGTAGTACCGATTTATCTACTTGCACTTTGACGTGCTTTCGAACTGTTAGGTTGGCAGGATCAGGGACTGAGCAATGGGAGCTCACCCTGTTGCAGGGATTCGAACCGCAACCTTCTGATTGGCAAGCCCTAGGCTCTGTGGTTTAACCTACAGCGCCACCCACATCCCACAATGAAGCGAGTACAGTAAGACCAAACCTTGATGCTAATATATTTAAGATCCTCTTCTTGAATATGGAGTCTGCATGACAAAGGGCAGTTGGAGACTGAACCTTGTGGGCTTCACCATTAAGTGAAGAACAGCTTTTCTCTGGAGATTTGCCAAAGGCAGAGCTAGAGCTTTCCCCCCCAGCACTTACTGAATGATTAGTCTTTGTTTGTCAGGATTATAAAATAAACAGGGTATTTTAAATCAATAAATCAATATTTATATTGCAACGGGGATTGATAGTCTCAAGCTTTATTTCTAATCCTGAGCTGATTAAATTGGATGTGCTAGAAGTGCAAATAAAAATAATGAAATAAATCTTGTAGCATCCTCAGCATCTGTTGTTTCCCTTCGTACCCCTTCAAAATAGTACCCCCAACCTCCCAAAACTAGAAAAGTCCTCAGAAAGATATAAACTGATCCAGTTGTAGACAAAGGGAACATTTTGTACCTGCATGTTGAAAACTTCATCGGAGCTTTCAGACTGTCCAGTTATATTGCTGACCTCTGCAGAGGCTTGAGAGGACAATGATGAGGAAGAGTATCTGTTGACAGCTGGGTAACTTAAGGGGCTGTTACAAAGAAGAAAACAAGTTTTCATCCACTCTGATCCTTTATCAGTTTGTCATATAGCGCGCGCACACACACACACACACACACACATATCATACAACTAAGCCACACGACCCCCCCCCCAAAAAAAAAATATATCCTGGAAACTGTAGTTTGTTAAAGGTGCTAGGAATTGCAGCTCTGTGAGGGGTGAACTGCAACTCGCATGATACTTTGAGGGAAGCCATGTGCTTTAAACGTACGGTGTGTACTCAGCCAATGTGTCAGCACTCAAGACTGCTTTTCCGCATGTTGGTATTGGACTTTAATGCGGATCCACGTATTTTTTAGGATGGTTTTTTAAAAACACAAAAAACCACAACTGACCATGAGAATGTTGTGGGTCAATAACAGCAGCTCATCCTACAGTAGAGAAAGGAGGGAACCTACAGGCCTCCAGGTGTTGTTGGACTACAGTTCCCATAATCCCTAGCCACTGGCAATCCTGCCTGGGCCTGGTGGACTCCAAGAGGACATGGGAGGCCTTCAGGTTCCCCATTCGTATTGTAGAGCAGGGTTTCCCAAACTTGGGTCTCCAGCTGTTTTTAGACTACAGCTGCCATCACCCCTGACCACTGGTCCTGCCAGCTAGGGATAATGAGTGTTGCCCTAGAGTGTTGCAAAACTGTAAGACTAATGGGATTATCCAATTTGTGCCCTAAAACAGTTTCTCCGTTACTTCAAGCTTTCTGCCCTCCATTACAAATGCCTGCCCAACTTTATTTTTATGAATACCTTTAAATGAAGGAATCACTATAACCTCCCTTGGCAGCTGGTGTTATTATTATTTTTTTCTATTTCAAGATTCTCCAACTTTGGTGAGCATTTGTCCACTTGTATGAACATGTACAAATATTGGAAACACGGAACTCCACTTTTTCCACTTACCTGCGTCTGGGAATCACTCTGACACCATCTGGACTCATAGAAACTGGGATTGAATTTCTAGATATGCGGGGGCTTCCGTTCGGAAAGTGAATTGGACTGGCCTGGATGCATGCAGCAAATTCCTAAGTATACATTTAAATTTAAAATATTAGGGACCAGGATAAATTTTTTAAGGGCATACTTTGCTGTTTTGAAGACAACTTTTATATATGGCAAGTATCTTGTAAAAAAAAGAATATCTAAACTATAAACTAAGGAAATTAGATTTTTCTTTTTTAATGCCCCCCCCCCTACAGTATGCATTTTTCTTTGAAACAGGAAGGTATAAATTACAGTGATGCAATATAGGCCTACAGCCAGAAGATGTCACTGTCTGTTGCTTAATAAATATACTATGTACAACCTAAGGGCCTTTCATCATGAATTGCACATACCTGTATTCCCAAACTTGATTTCATCACAAAGAACTGATCCACTAGTTTTTTATGTAAAGGTCTCATATCTTGAGGGACAAACTTCTCATGCACAGCTAAGCCAAATTCCAGAATCTGGGCCTTCACACAACAAAGGGAGAATGATTATTAGTATTTGTCTTCATATGTATCTTTGCTATGACAGCAATTTCTAATCATGTACAGTATCGTCAAATCTTGGGTGAGCACCTCCTTCCCTCAGCCAGGGCATTGAAAATGGGTCGAGGATGGGTATTCCAGCATGACAATGACCCAAAACACACGGCCAAGGCAACAAAGGAGTGGCTCAAGAAGAAGCATATTAAGGTCCTGGAGTGGCCTAGCCAGTCTCCAGACCTTAATCCCATCAAAAATCTGTGGAGGGAGCTGAAGGTTCGAGTAGCTACACATCAGTCTCAAACTCTTACTGACTTGGAGAGGATCTGCAAAGAGGAGTGGGACAAAATACCTCCTGAGATGTGTGCAAACCTGGTGGCCACCTACAAGAAACGTCTGACCTCTGTAATTGCCAACAAGGGTTTTGCCACCAAGTACTAAGTCATCTTTTGCAAAGGGATCAAATACTTATTTCACTCGTTATAATGTACATCAATCTCTGACTTTTGTCTTCTGGGTTTCTGGGGGTTTTCCTGTTGTTATTCTGTCTCTCGCAGCTACAATAAACCTACCATTAAAATTATGGACTGGTCATTTCTTCGTCAGAGGGCAAACGGGCAAATTTAGCAAGGGGATCAAATATTTCCCCCCCCAAAAAAACTCCATAATTGGTACTGTCAACTATTCAGGCAACTATGAAGCTGAGGAAGTTCAGATGTCATGATATTATGTAAGGTGACCATTACTTATGGTGACTTGGGTAAACCACAATGAGCTCTTCCTCCTCATTCCTCCATCCTTATAGCTATGAAGAAATTGGAATATTTCGCTTCCATTTTTTAATGAAGCACAGTTTTATTAACCACCATAAACTATGACTAATTTTAACTATGGTTTGTTGAAACAAGCCAGCTTCATAACTCACTGCTGGATTCAGATAAAATCCCAAACTGTAGTTAATCAAAAAGAGAAGCAAAAACTCCTGTTTCCTTCTCATGACTATGCTGGAGGAAGTCACTGTGACTTGCTCCCATCACAAGAAACTATGGCTTATGCCCAAACCAGTTCACTGTTGGATATGGAAGAACACAGTTCTGCATTCATAGATCTTTGCCACTACGCCAAGAGCAATCCTTGTGGGCTGCTGGAGCCAGCTGTAAGCATACGGCATACATTTCAAAAGCTATTCCAAGAAATTAAATCCCGCTGGAAATATGGACATTTAAAGGGCAGTGAACTGCAAAAGACATAGCTGCTAGACTGCATAATTCATCTCCAGTTTTAAGGAGACTCAGAATTAATACCGCAAAGTAATCTTTAAGATTTTTTAAAAAACCAGCCTTGTTTCTGATCCCCTTCATTCCCTGTTTTAAGCCAGATGGAATCCTTCCTACAGTACATTTCAAGCAGCATATTATTAAAATATATGCAGACAGTCACGTGGCAAAGTTCTGCCTGTCACCCACTCTTCAGTTTAGGCTGCTCTGCCGAAAACAAGAGAAATAGCAGTTTTAAAAGATCAGAGGGATGATGTTAACAACACTTAGCTTGCTCACTCGCCCTTAGCATTGCCATCTGAACATCAGTTCTACAAATCCCAGAGCCCTCTGAAAAGCAGAATGTTGCCTTGTTGTGCTTTTTCCTGGGTTCATGTCAATTTCAACAGGCAGCACATGGCTTGCTTGGGTTCCCCTTTACCTGCTCAAGCATAAGTTCCCTCAAGCATGC
The DNA here is from genome assembly GCF_964252035.2 of Podarcis erhardii. NCBI lineage: Eukaryota > Metazoa > Chordata > Lepidosauria > Squamata > Lacertidae > Podarcis > Podarcis erhardii. Next base: position 53,396,007 of record NC_138500.1, read on the forward strand.
GATCTTCTCTCCATCCTCTGGGTGGTTCAAGATATATTCCTTCACAAAGAATGCCTGAGCAGAATATAATTGGAGCACAGGGTCTACATGTTAGTTCAAAGTACATCGTGTTTACAAGAGTTTCCATCCAAACCCAGTCCTCCTGACAGCAGCCTGCCATCTCCTTAAACTGCATTTCAGCTCAAAAGAGGAAGGCAGGTTCACGGTCAGTTCATTTCAACGGTAATACATGTTTGCAAGGTATTATTGTTTCCGTGCTGTGACTCACTCACTTCTACATCTAACGGTGCATAAGCAGCTGCCTGTCACCTTAAACCAAGGTTCTCTGATGAACATTGCCTTAATAAAATGTGTCAATTTCCATTCCGTGTTAATCAGCATGTCTGCAAAACCAAGGAAGGGTCCTGCAGCACTTTAAAGTTGAACACATTTATTATGGCACAAGGTTTTGTGGTTTTAATAAATTGCTGGTAACTGTCATATGGGTTGCATCCAACTGAGTTTTTCTTAGAGCAGGCACATTGAATTTAATGATCTTGATGTATCTATTTATTTCAATAGGACTTCTCTGAGTATGACTGTTTATCTAGATCAGGGGTAGGCAACCTAAGGCCCGTGGGCCGGATACGGCCCAATCACCTTCTCAATCCGGCCCACGGACGGTCTGGAAATCAGTGTGTTTTTACATGAGTAGAATGTGTCCTTTTATTTAAAATGCATCTCTGGGTTATTTGTGGGGGCTGCCTGGTGTTTTTACATGAGTAGAATGTATGCTTTTATTTAAAATGCATCTCTGGGTTATTTGTGTGGCATAGGAATTCATTCAATTCCCCCCCCCAAAAAAAAAATATAAAATGCATCTCTGGCTTATTTGTGGGGCATAGGAATTCATTCAATTCCCCCCCCCCCAAAAAAAAATATATAGTCTGGCTCACCACATGGTCTGAGGGATGATGGACCAGCACACAGGTGAAAAAGATTGCTGACCCCTGATCTAGATACAGTCCCCAAGTACTGGGATTGTATCTGGGAAGAAGGGCTGGATAAAATGGTATCTCAGCCTACATAGTCAATCAGATTTCTAAACAGTCCCAATTAGTGTGACAGATAGGATTAAGTTCAATATTATTATATAGCTAAGTAAGGTGGAGCAGAGGGGTTTTAAATAAGAATACACCTTAACCCCCAGCACTTTAGGTAAGAAGGACGTACCTCTTGGTACCTGGTGACTCCACCATTCACTGCTGCATCAATGACCCCATTCAAACACATTGTGAGGGGGTTGATGTTCTGCATCTGTCGAGTCTGACACTGACTGATCAGTGTCCTCAGCTGTTGGTTTTTATTTTCCAGCACTTCAATAGCATTCTCCAAGGGGCTCATTTCCACCTGAAAACCATCAACAGCAATGCATCTGCTTATTTGACACAGACTTAGCAGCTCCTTTGCAACTGCCGACAGCTTTGACAACCTCATCTCTGATGTGCTATTCTGACTGAAGAGAAATTAAGCACCACCCCACTTCCAAGTGATGTTCTGGGAAGCTTGAGGATATGTAGAGTGTCGGGTGAAATCTGTGACCAAACTTACAAGAGGTGTTAAAGCTACTATCTAGTGCTATTTATTTAGCCCTGCACCTCAGCTAAAAGTAGCATGGAAGAGATATCATAACTATACATGCCATGTATTTGTTGTAGTGGTTTAGAAGTAAATCTTTATGCGCAATGACTATAGCTATAAGATTTCTATATTTACATTTCTGTTAAATGCACTTGGTTAATGTTTATTCACATTCAGAAATAATTATATAACAATCTCTTTATTTCTCCCTCTCTCTGTCTCTTTCATGGGATGAGCTTCTATCCAGTTTTAGCAGTTCCCAGGATACGGTCCCAGAGCATTGTGTACCCAAAGCAGATATGACCACCATTTTGCTTAAATTAAGCAGATCTGATCAGTGCCTACATGGGAGACCTTCTGGGGACCACATTTATGTCATTTTGGGTTTGATGGGTGAAGAGGAGTGGAATATAAATGGAAGAAAAGAAATAATTTCTGCACTGAGTTCGTTCACTCCCCACCCCCAAATACCACACCATACCATACCATTTCATTTGCTATTTGTTATTATCTAACTAATTTAATTTACAACAGTGCCAGAGGAGGATGGTCAACTAGATAGGAGGGATAATTTTATTTGGCCAGTAAATAAACCAATCTAATTTGCACTGAGTGGACTAATACACAGACTGGAAAGTACTTTTCTGTTTCTAAGACTTGGTTTTTTTCTTTTAAAATTATGCTAAAAAGTGGGGGTTGTCTTATACATGGATAGCGCATAGGGTAGACATTTAATTGGTTGCTACCATGGCAGTCAGTGACTATTGGGTGTGGTATTGGATCCTGCATCAAAGGCTGGTGTTGATTGGCTGATGTTGTGGCAATTGGGTGGGCAATTTGCAGCTTCTGGTGGCAAGGGGTCAGAGAAGCAAATTTAGCACCGCATGCAGGAGAGCAATTTTTTTGGGGGGGAACCCAAAAAAGCTCAACAACCCTGTGCAATCCCCCCCAAAATCTCAACAACTCTGAGGCCTCCCTCCCCCCCCCCATTTTCTTAAATTTGAGTTCCCAAATATAGGGGGTGTCATATACATGGGGGCGTCTTATACACGGAAAAATACGGTAATTGTTCTTCAGATTTTCCTCTTTGAATTGTTGTCACATAGTTCTTTGCTCACAAATGTGCCTAAAGCATATTTTCTTTGAGATAAAACGCATTTGCACTGATATAAAATATGCATCTAAACACTTATCCTGTGAGGAATAATAATAATAATAATAATAATAATAATAATAATAAACCTTTATTGTCACTACACCACCTGTGTGCAGTGAAATTAAACAAGCCCCGCCCCCAAAACATTCAGTCTTGTTCCTGCTCTGTGTGCTTGTCAGAAGTCAATTACACCACTATTTTTTCCCATTCAGCAGCCTAACAGCCACGGATAAAAACTGTTCTTTAACCTGTTGGTGCGGCTGACTATACTTCTGTATCTCCTGCCTGAAGGTAGGAGATTAAAGAAGTGCTGGCCAGGGTGTGAGTCATCCCTAAGAATTTTCCTTGCTCTCCTGAGGGAGCGGTCTCCTGCGATGCCATCTAGCAAACTCAGAGGACAGCCCATGATGTCATGTGCTGTATTCACCACCCTCTGTAAGGACTTCCTGTCTGTGGCTGTCAAACCAGCATACCACACTGTTATACAGTATGAAAGGACACTTTCTATTGTGGCCCGGTAGAAGGAGATCATCAATACCGATGAAAGTAACTTGTTTTTTAAATAATAAATAAATCACAGATGAATATAGAAACCGGACAGAATTAACACGTACAAAATTCGCATGGAGGGGCTATAGACTGATACATCTAGCACTATGGTCAGGACCCAAAATGACGAGGGTAAATTCAATCCATACTCACTACTTCGCGTTTCTCCACTTCAAACCAACGTGAAATCCCAGGCAAGCTCTGCACCAAGATCAGTGTGGTTCTCTCCACCCACAAACTCTGAAACAAAGGAACGTTAATTACACAGCAGCCCAAATTCCTTACCCGCTATTCTGTGGGTGGGTGGAGGACAGGTGCTACGCTACCCAGCCTGGACCTAAATCTGCTGGTCTCTGCTGCCAGCAGAGGAGCCCCGCCAACAAGGGGCACTCCAAAGCATTAGCCCAAGTGGTGGGCAGAAGAGACCATGGGTGGTTCCCCTGCCAGAAACAGCCAGCAGAACCCTCCACCCCACCCCAAAAAATGGGTTGGGGAAGTACATGGCTGGGCCAGCACAGGATATGCTGGATCCTGAAGTAGATCTGCTACCACAGCACATGATGGCAGTGGGCCTGATTCAGACCTCTCTATTGCACCCAGTCTGGAAGGTGACATAGCATTTCCCGCTTGGCCCTTCCTTTCCACCTGTGCAGCATGAATAGAAAAGGACGCGGGTGGTGCTGTGGGTTAAACCACAGAGCCTAGGACTTGCCGATCAGAAGAAGAAGAAGAAGAAGAAGAAGAGTTTGGATTTGATATCCCGCCTTTCACTCCCCTTCAGGAGTCTCAAAGCGGCTAACAATCTCCTTTCCCTTCCTCCCCCACAACAAACACTCTGTGAGGTGAGTGGGGCTGAGAGACTTCAGAGAAGTGTGACTGGCCCAAGGTCACCCAGCAGCTGCATGTGGAGGAGCGGAGACTCGAACTCGGTTCCCCAGATTACAAGACTACCGCTCTTAACCACTACACCACACTGGCACCACACTGGTTGGCGGTTCGAATCCCCATGATGGGGTCAGCTCCCATTGCTCAGTCCCTGCTCCTGCCAACCTAGCAGTTCGAAAACACGTCAAAGTGCAAGTAGATAAATAGGTACCGCTCCGGCGGGAAGGTAAACGGCATTTCCATGCGCTGCTCTGGTTCGCCAGAAGCAGCTTGGTCATGCTGGCCACATGACCTGGAAGATGTACGCCGGCTCCCTCGGGCGAGATGAGCGCTGCAACCCGAGTCAGTCACAACTGGACCTAATGGTCAGGGGTCCCTTTACCTTTACTTTACATCAGTGACTCCATTAAACTCTGTCACCGCTAGCCAGGGGATTGGGTTTTTCTCTTCTTAATCAGACTGCTTCCATTAGCAGCACTAATCCCATTCGGGGGGGGTCTCCTTTTACTGAATTTGTTGCCACTTCACGGCATATTAGTTTCCCATCCACAGGTCAACCGACATATGTAGAGAAACTAACACCCTAAAGTCCTCTACAATTTAGGTCCAACCATCAGACAATCGGAAGAATGCGCATGGCTCTTTTCAAGTTTATCTAGGCAAATATTGCAACAGGAGCTTTGCTGAGACATGGTATAGGAAAGGGGGTATAAAACAAGGCTCTTGCTTCTTATACTAAGAGGAGGAGGACGTGAAGCGTGTTGAACTAGAGCCTGGGAAAACAGGGGTTAAATCCCCACTCAGCCCTGGAAATTGGTCAGGAGTCAAAATCCTCATATGGCCATGAAGCTGACTGGGTGATCTTAGGCCAGTCACCAACCTTCCTCACAGGATTGAAATGGAGCTGAAGTGGGTAGCCATATGCACCACCTCAAGCTCCTTGGATAAAAGTTAGAATATAAATGCAAAAACAAATTGATAATAGGTTTTTTTCCCCAGAATAAATTGATAATAGGTAATTTTAATAATAATAGCTCATTGATAATAGGTCATTGATAATAGGCATTGGAAGGACAGAGGTAATTGATAATAGGTAATTGATAATTGATAAATAAATTGATAATAGGTTCCCCCCCCCAGAAGTATGTAGGAAGAGAAAATATTCAGCCAATGTTATCTGGTCTGCATTTATTTCATAAAATTTTATATATTGTTTGACTGTAAACAGTAAACAAAAAAGAACCCTCAAAGCAGTTTATAGAAAGTTATCCTTGGATTCTCATCAGTAATTGATGCAAACCAAAAAATATAATGGGAAGTTTATATTTATGAGTGAAAAATCTCACACCGGATACAATGCAGGGGGGAAAAAGTTCTGTATACCAAGGAGGCTTTGAATTTGAAAACATACACACACACATAGGGGGCATTTCAAAAGGCAACTGTTTGGGTTTTTAAAAGCCACATGCAAGATGTCCATAAACATTAATTTCAGAAAAGCCCACAACTATAAATTTTTCTTTCATCCACAATCAACCTACGAGTCATCCTCGTCCCTCCACCACTGCTTTTCTCCTAATAGCCAACCCATCCCCGCCAAATGGAACATCAAATTTCAGGGAAAATTGGATAATAATAACAACCAGAAATCCACAGACCAAAATGAAAAGAAAGAAAAAGAGGAAAGAGCAGAAGGAGGAAATAAAACAAATTGAACCCCAGCCATACAAAGATGAAATCAATTGCTGTACATTTTCCAATAAACTAACGGTTTTGATAAACTTGAAATAGCTCAAGGAATCCCTGCCAAATATTTTGAAACTTTTCCAGAGTTTCTAAATAGGTTATTCTCTCTTTTGCAGCTATGTCAATTAGACATAAATCTCCAGGCCTCACTGCCTTCCAGAACAGCAGGATTAATTATCTGGTGACAATTGCTGCACAGTACAAACCAATCTTTCTGATATTTGTTTAGCCTCATATCTGTGGTATGTACTCTGGAAGTACGTGGGCAGAGTATGAAATGGCCTATGTAGCGCCATGAGAATTGGGGCCAACACTTCATTCCAGAAAGGCGGTAGGAATTAAAAACAACCTGAGCATGCCCAACCAATTAAAATCAACCAGAACTGAAGAAACATCATACCTTGAATTCATTGTCCTTGTCTTTGGTCCCTTTGTGGAATGGCCTATCATATCGGAATCGCCAGATGTGATTCACTTTATAAAAACTTTTGATGTTATCTGGAATGCCTTCTCTTTGCAGCACTTCCTGGCTTTCTGGAATTGGTGTCACCGCATAAATTTGCAGGTCTATGTGTAACGTATTAAGGTCAAAGCCAACTTTCCAACCAGCAAAGCTAAACAGATGACCCTTTTCACTAGAAGGAAGGACTCTATAGTACAAACGAAGGTTCGTACAAACGATACGTATTTGCCATTTGAAAACAAAATATAAACGTTGAGCCCTTATTATGATATCAGAAGCTTCCACCACAAGCCCTCACCCACTTTCCATTCCAAAATTTACCTAATGACAGTGGAGAATGCTCACAATGGAAACGTTTGCAATGAGTCCTAGTGTTTTGTGGTCACTAGGTAGCACAGGAAATATAGTTCCCATGGTTTTTGTTTAAAGCCCCACCCAGATTCATGAAATGGGTAATGATATCAGTGGAATCAAGTGTGACTTCCTGTTAATAAAGAATTATAGGAATCCCACGATTCTTCGCGGTCTAGTGCACAAGCAACATAATGAAATAACAGATATTCATAGCTGTGAGTATTCTAGTTTGCAAAAGCTTAGATAGGGTCCACAAACAGCGGCACCATGGATTTTTAAATATAACACCACAACTGGGACAACAAAATGGTGCCATATGGAGTGCTTCTCTCCAGCGTCTCAGTCAACCAGACACAACTTCTTTCAGGATATGCTATTCCATTCCCCTCCCCCAAAATATAATTATGCAGCCACTGAGCATGTTTGGTCCCATCAGGCTATGGGAGGGCTGCCCCTTTAGTTTTGCGCTCCTAAATACCTCTCTCTTGTTTCTCTGTCTTGCTCTATCTTGGCAACATGGTCATCATAACTAATAGAAAAAATGTTCATTTCATCTTCACCAATGCTAACAGTGGTTTTCCTTTGATTACACCAAGGGGTAGGGGGAGCATGCATGCTAATAATGAACAGGTGTTCTAACTGCTAGTATATGTGATTTCATTATTTCCATACTTTTGTCAGAAAAAGCCATCCTTTGCACCGGCACTGCTGAAGTGGGCTTTTGGAGGAATTTCATTCATTTCAACCATGCTACAGGTGAAACTGTGTGCATTAAGGCAGGCAAACTGTACTGTCAACCGAGTGGATACACTGTGCTTCTGCTTGAAAGATGGTTTCATCGGGTTGATTGGCATGTTGCATAGCAATGGCATGTGGAAACTCGTTCAGCATCCGCTGTTGAAAAGCCTCCAAACGCTCGTAGTCATGCCCTCGGCAAACAAATTCTTTGTTCTGGGAGGAATAAAAGCAAAGTGAGTTACGTGAAAACAGCAACAACAAAAAAGAGGCTACCATTAGCCAGTAAGATAATTCACAAAGGTGTTTCCTCCCCACCCCCACTCCAAATTAGAAATAAAAAACACTGAAAGCATTTTCACTGTCATAGTCAAGAAGCTTTGTAATTCCCCTTATTCCATTCCCTTTTTGTCAGACTGTGTGTAGTTTTAGTTATTACATGTAATCACACCTTTTGCACCATGTGATATTCTTCGTGATCGTTGCATAAGAGAACAGTTCTTAAAAATAAAGATGGTTTTAAGAAGAGAGTGATCTTATTTCCAAACACATAATTTGCAAAAGAAAGCATAAAAACCCGCAACAAACTATAAAGATGAAAATATCCAGCGGTGCTGTAGAACTGGGGAAGGGATATAGCTCACTGGCAAAGCATCTGTTCTGCATTGTCCCAGGGTTCAACCCCCACAACTCCAGGTAGGGCAGGGAATGTTCCATGTCTGAAATCCTGGACAGCTGCTGCAGCTCAGTATAGTCAATTCTGACCAATGGGCTGATTCGGTATACAGCAGCTCCATATATTCCTCAGAGGACTCTTGTTCTTGGAATGATCTCAGTGCATTTGCAGCTTATTTCTCAAGAGTGCCTTGATTTTCGAACTCCTCCCAAGCCTAACTTGCTTTCCCTCTTTTCAATTGTTTCCCATCTCTTTACCATCGAAATGAAGCAAAACAAAGAAACTCTGTTTTGTAGGTACTGCAAACCCCTTGAGAAAGAGCCGTAAGAAGATAGGAATGCATCTGGGTTAGTTTTCAAGACTAAAAATAACCTCTTAGAGCACTGTGGATATTTTATCTCGTTTTCATTGTAGACTGCTGTTCATGTTTCTAAACTATAAAGGCAAGCCAGACCAGTCGTATATCCCTTATGGGAAATGTATCTTATTTTTCTTTATCAGGGCCTTTACTCAAAGTGCAAAAGAAGCCCCTCACAAACTGCACAAAGTAAACAACAGCAGCAACAGCAACAATACTCCACCCATCTGACTGGGTTGCACCAGCCACTCTGGGCAGCTTCCGACATATATAAAAACAAAATAAGACACGAAACATTAAAAAGCTTCCCTATAGCGGGCTGCCGTCAGATGTCTTCTAAAGGTTATATAGTTACTCATCTCCTTGACAGTAAGACAGTGCATTGGGTTTTAAGGATAGGAAGAGGTCACCACTACTGAGCAGTGATCTGAAGTTATGGGGGGAAGCTCCCCATGTCTTTGAAGGCAAAACATATGGGGCAGCAGTGGAGGCACCAAAGGCAGGAGATGGACATATCTACACGGTGCTAAGTCCACAATGGGTTTTCCTAGGTAGTCAGTGGCTGTGCATCTGCAGTGCTAAATTCAGCAGTCCCCTTGCTTCTACCATGGACCCATGACTCTGCTCTTAAGAGTCTTTTCCTTCAGTTGCCACTCGCTGGCAACAGCCTTTTCTAATGCCTTTCTAGCCATTGTGCCAGATCAGCAGCCACTGCTGGCGCTAGGATCATGAATGGCTCAATAGTTGTGCTACTGATACTAAAAGATCTCTTTCCACTCCAGTTCCCTGTATCTCAGATCAGTAATGCTCCACTTGCACAAGAACCTCACTAATTCTATATATGACATAATTTCCCTACGTTCAGTGTGTTGTAAATAATATATGCCTTTGGCACTTCCTTTTATATATTTTTTTTTTCTCGTAGCAAAGCAATCCACTGGGTTTCTCCCCATACATCTTTATGGTGGTTCTCTAGGATTTGATGATACAATTATCTTGAAAACCACCAGACACAAACAATTACCAACTTGACAACTATAGGAGCATGAACCGCGTAGAATTCTTATTATTTACAATCGAAACACTTCACGTTGCTATGGGAGCCGAAAAGATTCCTTGAAGGAGATAAAAATACCACACCTCGAGTAAACCTTGTATTCCTGGAATGGTTTACAAAAGGATTCAGAAATTGGCATTGATCTAAACGTTTGTGTTTGAGGGGCCCTGTAAATTGCTGCAGATGTAATCACTCTGCAAGATTATTACTATTGTTCTCTTTATCACTATTCTTTCATTACTCCCCTGCCTCATATACCTCAAGGGTCTCGAGGCAACTTACATCAGTAAAACAGAACATAGGAAAACATGTACAATAAGACACAAAATTATTAATTGTGCACGAATATCCAAACATTAAAATCTCCAGTTTCTAGCCTACTTACACTATGCTCCACCATTAAGACAACCAGCTAAAGAATAACTATGAAATTTCAGCAGCAGAAAAAGCATCAACCATCAAACACCTGGGAGTAAAGCAAAGTCTTGGCATGGGACCAAAAAGATGACCATGTTTGCACCAGACAGGCTATCCTGGAGAGAGAAGTTCACAGCTGGTGGACCACTCCTGACAAGTTCCTTTGTCCAGTCGCCACCCTCTGTACTTTTGCTGCAGGGGCCACTGAGAGGAGGGCCTCTGATGATGACCCGAGGGTAAAGGCAGGTTCATCTGGAGAGAGACATTCTGGAAAGTAATGAGGCCTTGAGCCGTGGAAGGCTTCGTAGGACAAACCCAGCACTTCCAACTGTGCCCAGAAATGTACTGAAAGACAGTGAAGTCACGCTAGAACCGGTGTTATGATTTCTAACCATCTGAGCCCCATTAGCAATCTGGATGCAGGATTATGCTTCTTTAGTCACATTTGAGCTTCTAACTGGCTTACCGTCCCAAGTAACTTATTTAATACCTCTGTTGTTGTTTATGGACTGACTAATGGAACTACAGAAGGCAAACACTGCAACAAAATCAAATGGCTTCTAAGACAATGCCTAAGAGAATATGATGTGTCATGTTACTTTTAGTAAGTGTGTGGGTGGGTGTCTGTATCTGTCTGTCTGTCTGTCTGTCTGCATATTCCATTGCACTCACCCAGCAATGTGGGGACCCCCAACTTTCACATGTGATATGGTGAGAGAACTGAGAGAGCAGCCTACATAAAGTAGGTAGGTGGGATGACGACTGCATGCTCACTTTCCCCTCATAAAAGCTGTACATCAGAATCAAAGAGGGAAAAAATGGAGGGAAGGCATAGCCTCAGTGACACAAAAGGTTGTTGGAACTTCTTGAAGTTCATGCCAATGACCTGAATGACCACAGGGGAGTGTTCCTCTCCTATTCATTTAAAATGGGGAGGCTTCATGATCGCAGTTGACCCTGTCACACACCTTTAAGCTCCTAGAAGGCTGAGCTGCTGTAAGCCTGATTCCTATATGTTTGGGGGAAAGGCTGTAGCTCAGTGCTAGAGCATCTGTTTGCATGCAAAAGGTCCCAGATTCAGTCCCCAGCATCTCCAGGTACCGTTCGGAGAGCAACTGCCAAGTCACCGCTGGCAATACTGAGGTAGGTGGACCAATGGTCTCTCTATAAGGTAGTTTCCCAAGCTGCTAAGCAGTGGGAATTGATGAAATCAGGAATTTATGTCTGCATGGTGAAACACGATGGCCTTCTCTCTCTCTCTCTCTCTCTCTCTCTCTCTGTGTGTGTGTGTGTGTGAGAGAGAGACCTTATAGCTGGGGGGAAAGAGCATTATTTAGTGCTCTGCTTCAGGCGGCAAAAGGTTTTGGGCTAGCTCAGTCATGAATGAAGGCCTTAGTGCAACATAAGTAGATACATTATATACTCACTCGTAAGAAAAAGGGAAACTTTTTCCCATAGAATCCAACTCGGAAAAACTCTGGCTCCAAACGTTGTTGATCCATAATTTTATCATACAAAGAAGCTTCCATCACCTGAGTAAGATCAGATTGAAAATAAACAACTCAGATAAGCAATATCAATAGCTAAAATGCAAGCAAGGTAAACGAGAGTTCCCCAGCCCACATAAAGATACTTGAATGTATCTTTCAGCTTGTGCTTATCCGCATTTGCTCAATATACAACTGGATTTGTATAGACAGGAGGACAAATTGAACATGAGGGGTAGCACAGTGTTTGTAGAATTAACGAAAGTGTTACTTAACGATTGTGGTTTAGTGTTCAGAGATTAATCAGTCTAAATATAATCAATGTGGAAGGCAGCATTGTACTGCGATTTTAAAAAATAAATTAGAGTAGAAATAGAGACCAGTATTGAAGTCGATGGTGCTTGGCAAATGCAAAGTACAATCCTGTCTCAACCTGGCACAATGTTTCTTGGCTTGAATTGGCCTGATTCGTGTCTTCTCTTGCCAGGATTTTAAGTACATTACTTAAGAGTTTGGGCATGGCCAGTAGGTGAAATAAGTCCCATTGAGTTCAGAAGACCTCAGGTAAGTATATATAGGATTTCAATCTCAATATAGTACAGGAACTACTAAACTGTATGCAATTGCATACAATTTGAACCATTTGTAAATGGCTTTAAAACAACATAGAAGTGTGAGGGTCTCTGCTTTCCTTTTTTGCAGCAATCTGACCCAGGCAAACATGTATGTTAGAATAACAAATGTAGCTAGAACAGGGATTGCTGGGTTGTAAGAACCTGTTGTAAAAAAAGATTAAGTCAAAACAAAACAAAACAAAACATGAGCATCACAGTTTCAGCATGAAAGTTTCAATGGGAAAAATTAAATTGCTGCCTTGCTGACTAAACAAAAGCCAGTTTTATACTGATTCTTAATGGCCAAATACATCTATCTCCATTACCCGCATCTTGCTGAGGTTTCTGTAGTCGTAATAGCTTTCATACTGCTCAGCGATCTTCCTGCATAAGATAATGCCATTCTCCCAGCACTGTAGACAAGCAAGAAAAAAGGAATGTTCGGCAAAGAGAAGGCTCTTAAACACTTTTTAGTTGTTTCAAACAGAGTTTCAAGTGTCCCAGTTGGCAGTACAATTTAGCATTAACCAGCGCTTTCAGAGAACATTAACCAACAGGCAGAAAACAGCTGCTTATGAGAACTGACAATATGGTATTATAAAGCTTCTTCCTTTTTGGGATAGGTGAACTGCATTCATAGGTACTGAGAGAACTTGTCATACAAAATAAGCCTGAATCATCCCTGTACGTCTACCATGTATAGTGGTGCCCCGCAAGACAAATGCCTCGCAAGACGAAAAACTCGCTAGACGAAAGAGTTTTCCATCTTTTGAGGTGCTTCGCAAGACGAATTTCCCTATGGGCTTGCTTCGCAAGACGAAACGTCTTGCGAGTTCTTGCCCTTCCCCCCCCCTTTTTCTAAGCCGCTAAGCCTCTAATAGCCGCTAAGCCGCTAATAGCACTAATCCGCTAAGCCGCTAATAGCCGTGCTTCGCAAGACGAAAAAACCGCAAGACGAAGAGACTCGCGGAATGAATTAATTTTGTCTTGCGAGGCACCACTGTATCAAAATGCATGGCAAAAGAAGTGTCTGGTCACATGACAGCCGCAGTCAAGAATCAATTCCACAGCACCGTTCCTAGAATAGGAACTTTTTGGGGGGCTTAGGTTCTTTTTCGGTTTCAATTCCACAGCACTATTATTCAAATAGGAACTTTTAGGGTTCTTAAAATCTAGGTCTGTTAAACTTTAGTTCCGCAATTACTGCCAGTGCTAGTTGTGGGAGAGAACTGTGAGTATGTACATTACTATTCAGCCAATGGCTTGGTTCACGCACTACATTAAACCATAGTTTAAAATAGACTATGGTTTAACTCACAATACTGCTTTTCTCCTATCCTACTCCTGGCTGCTGTGCTGGGAAGGAAACAAGCCAGAGCAATGTGTGAACCGAGGCTTCTCTCCAAACAAACCATGTCACAGTGGCCAGTCAGATGCCTATGGGAAAGCACAATAATATATAATATAATAATATTTTTTTATTTATACCCCGCCCTCCCCGGCCAAGACCAGGCTCAGGGTGGCTAACACCAAATATAAATATAGTAAAAACTTTTAAAAAACCAAGAAACCCCCCAACAAACAGTTGATTAAAATATAAGTTAGAATACAGTTTAAAATGCAGCTTAAAATGCAGCCTCGTTTTAGTGGTAGCCTATAGCTCAAAGCCAGAAGGGGAGAAAACATCAAATATTCACTGGGGCCAACTATCCATGCTGCTCCTACATGGGCCAGCAAAAAGAGCCAAGGGAAAATTCATATATAAAATCCCATATAAGGGGTTCTATCAAAAAAATAAATGGGGGGTGGGTTTAGAATGAGTCCAGCCCAAAGGCCAGGCAGAACAGCTCCATCTTGCAGGCCCTGTAGAAAGATGTCAAATCCCACAGGGCCCTAGTCTCTTGAGACAGAGCATTCCACCAGGCTAGGGCCAGAGCTAAAAAGGCTCTGGCCCTGGTTGCGGCCAATCTAACCTCCTTGGGGCTCGGGACTTCCAAAGTGTTGTTATTTGTGGACCTTAAGGTCCTCCACAGGGCATACCAGGAGAGGCAGTCCCGTAGATATGAGGGTCCTAAGTCACATAGGGCTTTAAAGGTCAAAACCAGCACCTTAAACCTGACCCTGTACTCCACCGGGAGCCAGTGCAGCTGGTAAAGCACTGGATGAATGTGGTCCCGCGGCAAGGAGCCTTGCCAAGGTATTCTGCACTTGCTGCAGTTTCTGAGTCAGCTTCAAGGGCATCCCTGCATAGAGCGAATTACAATAATCAAGCCTGGAGGTGACCATCGCATGGATCACTGTGGCCAGATTGGACAGAGAAAGGTAAGGGACCAACTGCAAGAGCCCTCGCTCTTCCTGTGGATTCCAGCAACTGGTATTCAGAAGTATTACTGCCTTCAACAGTTGAGGCAGAGCACAGCCATCATGGCTAGTAGCCATCTTGATAGCACATGGGATGTGCTCATCAAGAAACAGACTCCCCAAGGCTTCGTGGCCATTTGAAACCTGCAGCATTGCTCTCCTTTGAAAACAACACAACAAAAACTAAATATCCAATCGAAATATGGTCATTAAATCAAATATATTCAAAAATCTATCCATGCCATGGGGAATACACAAACTTTAAACCTGTACCAGTTTTCAGCTAGGCAAACTGGCCAAGATGCTTGCTAATGTGCAAACAGTCAGTTTAAGCAAGCTATGAATGGACTGCTTACAGGCGCAGACTCCGCTTGGATAAATAGGATAATATATACAGTGGTACCTCGGTTTATGAACTTAATCTGTTCCGGAAGTCCGTTCTTAAACCGAAACCGTTCTTAAACTGAGGCGCACTTTCCCTAATGAGGCCTCCTGCCGCCGGAGCCTTCCACCATTTGGATTCCATTCTTAGACCGAGGTAAAGTTCACAAACCGGGACACAACTTCCAGTTTTGCGGAGTTCATTAACCGAATAGCTCGTAAACAGGGCTGTTCTTAAACTGAGATACCACTGTATGGACTTTATACAAAATGTAGTAGACTATTAACATTTGCATGAGTATAACACTGTACCAATTTATATAAAAATGTATGGGAACATCATATATTGCATTTTTGCATACACACACACACAAAAAATAATAATAATAATAATAAAATATGTATCTTTGTTGTTTTCTCCCCCTCACCTTTCCTTCTTTTTTCTATATCAATTTATTTCTTTTAATTGAAATCACTTCAATAAAATATAAATATTTAAAAAAACACTTGGTTTAAACATATGGTTGCATCACTTAAATGAGATTAAAAACAGGTGTGTGCTGAAATGTTCTATAGAATTGATTAATAACACTGGAAAGGATGGTGGATGTCAACTAGCCCAACTCCTTGTTCAATGCAGTCTCCTTAATGCAGGGTGAAACCACTGGCCCCTGCTTAAATAACTCCAGAAAAGGCATTTAAGAGGCATAGCAATGTCCAACCTCAGATTTCATATGAGAATTTTTTTTTAAAGGACAACTCACGTTGTATAGAAAAGTGTTATTTAATCAATCAGCAGTGCAAAATATATTGACTGCAAACCATGATTAAGAATCAGTTTGGTTTAATAAGAAAACAAACAGAAAACACCACCACCCAAAAACCCACTTACTTTCCCCCTGTCAAAGTTCTGGATGATAGTGAGATGAAGGTATTCTTTGCGCTGCCACTCGGTCTGCATGGGATAGTTCAGAAACTCTCTCAGCGGCCGTTCTGACCATTCCAACAGCTCGTCATACAGCAAGAGTGTGTATGCAGCCTCTGTTGGGTGTTAGAAGTAAACAGGAATAAAATTTAGTGGGCACATATTTTCATGACAAATGGCACAGGCAAGCAGAACTGATCATTTCAGCTCTTGCCCGGAAAACAGACATACTGGAGGAAATATATATAACAGTTTCATGGGTCAGCCTGCTTAGGGCATCCATGCCAAAGGCTGGTGGACAACAGAAGTATAAATAGAACCAAGGTGCCTGATTCACCTTTGAGGCACACAGATCAACTGGCGGGGTGTGGGTGGGTGTCCTCAAATCTGCTGCAGATTCATTAGAATAGATCTGGGTAAAGCTTTCCCTCCATCTTGCTCACTGATTGCTGGACTGAACAAGCCACAGATGCATTTTCTATGCGCCACTTTCAAAGATACCAGGTGCTGTTCTGTCCACATGAAGATCTTGTGGGCTACCCTTTGCAGAGACGTTGATCTTGCAAGCTTTTAACACATTGTCCGTGTTAATCAGTAGGTTCTTCTTGATGAGAGGCCCAAACACCTGGAATGTCTGGGCAGGTAGCCAGGAGCTACCAACAGTTTGCATTTCTCAGAGAGCCCTCCAACAGCTAGGTACCCTTATCTGTGGTTGCATGTAGACTTCCCACATGGTGTTGTTTTCTTGACAACCGTGCTGCCTTGTTATCAGAGGAGATACTTGATCATTCAAGACTGCCCTATCTTGGAACCTCTGGAGAATAATATTGATAAATTAAATGCTATCAATTAATTAACTGTTTTGTATTTAGGGCTATCTGTCTATCTATCTATCTATCTATCTATCTATCTATCTATCTATCTATCTATCCAGAGACATACACATGCATGGGCAATGAAGAGATGCCGCAGCAATCTCCCATACAGTCTCTGGCATGCATACTAAAAATGAAAAAAGAAATCTGCAAGCCTCTCGTGTGCTATGATGTAACAAGCAAGTTATGCAAGAACCTTTCAGAGAACCATTTCTCTTCCATGGCAATATTCAAAAATTCAGATTGATAACAATAGTAAATAAACTCATTCAATTTGGAAAAAAAAATTACACCTTAAAAATTAGTAGTACCAATTAATCCATAGCAGATTTACCTATAAAACACAGGTTGAAATAAAAATGTCATGGGAGTTTGTTTTTAAACAAATCAGTAATTCTGTAGCTACATGGGTTTCCAGGGAGATAGAGTTCCACAGATAAGAAGCCACCATAGGAAAAAAAGTAAAAAACACAACTGCCCCTGATACCCAACAGTCTGGAGTATATACTTGTATATACTCAACCTGACTCTTCAGGGGGACTGCAGGCCATACACTGATATGCAGATCAGCAGATTTCTCAACCCACCAGATTTCTGTTTTGAATATTACTCATACTAAAGAAACAACTGACAGTTATACAAATCCCCATACAGGAAAATAAATCCCAAGAAAACCTAACCGGAGGAAATCATGCTGTGAAAAGCAACGTTCTCTTGGTAGAAGGTCAGAAAGTTTATAAGAAATAAAGGCTGCAAATCGATAAATATCAGTTCTCAGAAGGGAGCATACCAGCACACTCTAGGTTAAATGTATCAAGCCTTGCTGCTGTTTAAGCATCAGCTGCAGACATGGTCTCTTGAAAACACATCTACGATGCTTAGCAACCCAATTTGCAATTGTCACCAAGGAGCAGCATTGGCTGCCAGCTGTTCGAGGGAAGATTTAAACTTGACATTAAAAAGGAGTGGGCTTTGCCAAGAATTATTGGCATGTAACACTTGCCAGGGGAGAGAGAAAAAACAGATACAATCATGCAAAACTAGCAGCATCTATGGATTTCAATTACATCATTTCTCTCCAACAAAGATCACTAACAATCTTGATATACTAATACTAATACTAATAATTTATTTATACCCAGCCCATCTGGCTGGGTTTCCCCACCCACTCTGGGCAGCTTCCAACCGAATATTAAAAACAATACAGCATCAAACATTTTAAACTTCCCAATACAGAGCTGCCTTCAGATGTCTTTAAAAAGTAAAATAGTTGCTTATTGCCTTGACATCTGAAGGGAGGGTGTTCCACAGGGCGGGTGCCACTACCGAGAAGGCCCTCTGTCTGGTTCCCTGTAACCTCACTTCTTGCAGTGAGGGAACTGTCAGAAGGTCCTTGGAGCTGGACCTCAGTGTCCGGGCTGGACGATGGGGGTGGAGACGCTCCTTCAGGTATACTGGACCAAGGCCGTTTAGGGCTTTAAAGGTCAGCACCAACACTCTGAATAGTGCCCGGAAATGTACTGGGATGGTACGCTTAATGGTAAAAGTAAATCACTTTGATTCCAGGGAGCACGTTCTCAATATCAAGGGATGCTGATAAACAAAGTCACTTCTGAAGTGGGATCATTTCTACTCCATTTTCATTTTTTTTTTTAAGCAAAGGAAGACCTGGCAGCTAAGTCTGCCAGGAAAAGATTACTCACTTTCCAAATGAGGACCTGCTGCAGTACAGGTACAAGTGACTACATGTCTCACCTAAAGAGAGGCTCCTATTACACAGGCCTTAATGGTCCTGTTAGCTTCTTATGTTACAGGTTGGTGCCTTAGGTGGTCAGATGCAAGATTCTGAACGCTTCACACTAGAGTTGGAAGGTGCCAAGAGTTCCCTCCCGTTTGGTCCTGAGCAAACTAAAGGTTGTTCTTACTTAAGGCAGGCCCATCCATTGAGGAGGCCACCCTAGGCAGTTGGCTTTGGATATCATCAAAAGGCAGAGAATGGTTGAGCTATTTAATATTGTATTTTTTTACTGCCAGGGAGGGTGGAGGCGCTTGTGGAATTTCCCCCACACAAATTAACTGACCTTGTATACAAAGTACCTCAACTTGCATGCAGGAAGAGCAGGCACGATTTGTTGCTCTGCCTCAAGCATAATATTTTGGGGGCTTGCTCCTGCTACTACCTCTGCAGTCAAACCATCTTTTGCATCCAAACTAGGGAGTGAAATCTATAGAGCTTTGGAGATACTACCAACTTGAAGGCATATCTGAGAAGGTAAGATCAGTTCCCATGAAGGCGTCCATGACTCTGCCTTGCTATATCCAGCTTTTTCCAGAAAACACAGATGCCAGCTTGAGACACGGAAGGAATTCCTGCACCTATTTATTCCACTAATCTGCATCCATGTCTCAAAACATATACTGTTACCAGGATTATTTGGTGAATTATTTACCTGTGAAGTTTTGTGCTTTAAGGTGCAGATCATACAGTTTATGTATATATCGAATATACATCTCCTCCTTATTCAATTCTGTCTTGTAAAAATTCTGGAATAAAAACACATTGCAATGCATGATAGTTATAAAAGACAAGGTAGCAACATTATCTATGCCTTTTATCCTATCTCTGATCTTTCTCTCTCTCTTGAAAACCGTTCCTTATCAGATAGCAGAAAAGCTTTGGAATCAGAAAAAAAAGCATTTTTGTGAAATGTTGTGATGAATCTCAAGCAGTCATTTTAGTCTTTTAAAACAAAAAAAGGTGTTACTTAAAAAAAAGAGGAAAATGTAAAAAAAAGATGAAAATGTGTGCTAGGTTATATTGGTAACAAAATAAATTACGGTAAAACATATGAGTAAGGAGTTGGAAATGGGGTCCAATGATGCTGCAAAATGTACGGTATGTTTTCAGAAATCTGCATTGATTCTTATGGGTAATTATTTTCCACGGGTTTGTTTACCTATGTGCACTGGGTAAAATCTAGCTTCTGTTATCCATAGTGTGGGACATCTGCTATACATATCCCTGCTGCTTTTTATTACATACAATGCCAGAATAACTGCCAATTGGTACCTCATTACACATTGATATTAGTATAATGTTGTAAATAGAGAGACTGAGAAAGATAAAGATAGTTCATTTAGTCATCGCTAGTGCTCCAACCTTGAAAATGGAAAAACTTAATTATGATTCAGTGTTCCTAATCTGTGACAAAATATTTCACAGGGGGCATTACATTTTAAACAGTTATCTGTGAATTTCAAACTGATACTTGCTTTTTTCTTCTTCTACTCTTTATATTGTGTTCTTAGTCATTGTGAGAAATCAATGAAGCTAGGGTGATGGAGTTTACGTTTTAAAATAAATGTATTTGTATAGTTTTTGTATTTAACAAATGTGCATACATTTTAATAATCAGATACCCCTCAAGAAAAGAGGTGTTCAGGGAAACAATATTAAACACCTAATCTGGAGATGCAGCCATTTTGAATACAGATAGTTTAAAACGGCACCTGAGTCTCAGCTAAGTTGGAATGCGAAATCTGTATGGGTATGGTTTGAATGAGTTTGTACTACCTTTGGACACACTGGATATTCAAGGATTAGAAAAAATAATGGTTCCTTGAGGCTAAAAGCAGCATACATAGTAGGCTCAAATCACATAGTTGTCCCAAGTGGAACTTATGTATATTGGAATTTATACCTAACTGTTATATCCAGACAAGAACGTTTGGAAGAAAACAAAAATAGGCAAATGTGCCTTGTCTGCGTTGTGGAAAGGAAATACTCCCAAACCAGGTATATCCACTTTTTGCATAGGGATTTGTTCAAATAGGGTCTTGGGTTTCTCAGATTTTGTACATTGAGTTTGCTTTTACACGAATATTCCTCTACAGTAGGCAAATAAACTGTACCAATATTTTAATGTGAATGCGCAGGGAGCTGGTGCACATTGCTAAAAAAGTATCGTTCCACTTCTTCCCTGCTCCTGTCAACACAATCAGAAAACAAGCCAGAGTTTGTTTTTAGCTGTGGTTTAATGTGATGTACAAACTGGATCAAAGACTTGCATGTATGAATCAGCCTTCACAGAAAAAACAAGCATATTTTCTCAGAGATGGTATATGTTAGACACAGCTAGTTCTAACTCTGCAAGAATCAAAGCACAGCACCTCAACTCATTTAGTCCAATCCCATTACAGAGAATGCAGTTGTTTTATTTGTAGACAAAGTAGTCAATAGCACTAGTCTGGGCAAAATCATAACATATGAAAATCCCATAGCAAACTCTTCATGGACCACCTTGCCTAGAGGAAAGGGAAGGGGGATGTAGAAATACATTCAAAGTATGGCTCTAAATGTGTTGAATAGAGTGGTCATGTGTGCTGCTAGGCCTCTATTTGAAGACTTATCTATAAATAAGCATTTGCAAATTTCATGCAAATGTGTGTCCTCTTTTGCAATGATACATTTCCTCCTTTTTGGCAATTTGCATATGGCCATCCTAGTTATTTAAATGCTATTTGTCTCTGTAGTCATTCAAAAGACAGATTCTTTCATCCTTCCTCCCCAAACTGAATGCTTTGAAAGATCAATGACTTATCACTCCATCTGGTGATATTAACAGAAATTTCCCTTTCGCATAGGATCTACGTCAGACACAAACAGCAATGCAAAGCATTGAAAGCAGCATTGGTGGGAAGAAGCTACGCAGCACCATGTTTGAGTGAAGCAGAACTGCAGAGGTCAAGGACTCTGGTGAAGTGCAATACCACAGATGCATTCAAAAGGGATTTGCTGGATTGTAAAGCCATGCCTACATGCACATCAGGGGAATCTAATCTGAGGCATGTGGAGACATTTTCGTTAAGTATTGTGAATGGTAAAGTACAGTCCACATTGATGGTTTTCGAGGCAGAGAGATGAAAAGAATAGAGCAGCCTGAGCCCATGGATAAATAAAAAAGAAACAACAACTTGCAATTAAAGTGTCACCAAGGTGACACTTTTCTTAACCTGACAAGCTCTTGCTGTTAGGAAAATGGTTAAGAGCCTATTTGGCTCTTCATATAAAAGGCAAAAGTTTGGGCTTCTCAGTAACAGTCTCCACTGAGTTCCTTTACTCCAGCTCCTGTACTCATGGCAAAGAAATTCCTTTGGGATGAAAGATATGTATTTCTGTGGACATTAGGATGCAAATAATGACTTGGAGATTGGAAGGGGCCACCATCTATTTCTGCAATTGGTAAAGCAGCCGTGGTAGGTCTGGATTTGGAACCTCAGACAAAAAAAAAAAAAAAATCCCCACTCAGCTCCAAAGTTTACTGGTCCACCATTGGTGAAAAAATGGTTTGCAGCCCATTTTCATGGAGCTTTTGGCAGGTTGAAATGTGCACATAGTATGGGCTGATATGGTTTTGCTGACATTTGTTATATTAACTGTGCTTAGAAAGTTGAGGCAATTTGAATCTCTTTTAGTATTTTAATTTTTGAATGTTTTGATTTTTTCTTGATTTTATTGCTTTATCTTTAAGGTGGTGTTTTGTTTTGTTTTTTTACAGCCAAGCAGTATGTAAGTTTGAGGAAATAAATAAATTAATGGAGGAGCAACCACACATGTCTGCTCAGAAGTAAGCCTCATTGAGTTCACTCAGGTAAGTGTATATGCAAGGAGAGATAGCACCTTTCCAGGGGTGCACCTAGTATTGTGGAAGGCTTGAGTTTACGAAGCACAAAGGGTCTCGTCTCTTGCTCTGTGCCGATTGGTAAAAATATTGTTACACGGGCAGGCTTTTGCCTGCTAAGTATCCGCTGTGAATGCCATTTTATTTCTGTGGTTTCTGCCTTTATTTTATTTTCAATGCATTTTAATGCCTTGAATTCAATGTACTTTATTGTGGTGTTTTTAATCCTATTTTATGGCATTATGATTTTAAATCGTTATAAGCTGCCCTGCATAGTTCCAAGGCACTAGCAAATTCAGCGGAGGAGCATTACCCTGCGCTGTCCAGGGCGGGCACACTCCTGAGGGGGGCTGGGCACAGAGGGTGCCCTCCCAGGCGCGGGGTAGCTGTTCGGGTGCACAGAGCGGCGCAAGTGCCCTGCAGCTAGGGGCAGAGCGAGCCGCCAATGGCGGACATTCGGCACACCACCCACCCGTGACTCTGAAACCTCCCCCAGCTGTCAAAATGGGGGGAATGGGCAAATGCCGCTGGCTCGGGGTAGGCTTGGGAGTCGCAGGTAGGCGGCGCACCAAATGTTACCCCCTCAGCAAAGACTCCCGGGTAGATCCGCCCCCACTGCACCCCCTTCCTCCGCCCCTGAGCAGATTACAAGGGTCGGTAGAAATCTGCATTAAGTAGAAAAATGTTTGTATATCTGTTAGCCCCCACTATTATTGGCTGCTTTTGGTGAGACAAAAATGTTAACAGAGGAGACAGAGACCACATCCTCTGACCTGGTGCCCTCTGAGGAAGGCTAGGATGCAAATGTGTTTTATTATCATAAGCCACTCTGTGATCTTAAGGGATTAAGGGTTGGGCGAAAATCTTACAATTACAGTGGTACCTCGGGTTAAGTACTTAATTCGTTCTGGACGTCTGTACTTAACCTGAAACTGTTCTTAACCTGAAGCACCACTTTAGCTAATGGGGCGCTTCCTGCTGCTGCCGCGCCACCGGAGCACAATTTATGTTCTCATCCTGAAGCAAAGTTCTTAACCTGAGGTAATATTTCTGGGTTAGCGGAATCTGTAACCTGAAGCGTATGTAACCTGAAGCGTATGTAACCTGAAGCGTATGTAACCCGAGGTACCACTGTACATACATCCATCCATACAAATAAAATAGTCATCCAACTAACCTTGAAATAATATAGTTCCCCTAAATCATGCAGAAAATAAAAAGGGGGGGGGGATATTTCCCACTCTATCACACATTTCTCAGAGAGAAAATCACCCTTTGAAAAATATTATTTCACCTGTAGATGGAGGAAGTTACACAATTCCCTATCAATTGTAAAAACCAGAAAGGTTTCTGTCCTGAATAAGAAGAAGCAAGGATGTTGGAAGAAGTATCCCTGCTTCTTTTCCTCACTGCCAGCAAAGTAGTGCTCAGAAGAATCCCACTTCTCTTGCTTCTTTCCCACCTGCCAGCTCATATAATTAGAGACACCCACCCACAACTCAAACAGGGCAGAACGGCTATATTTTAGCAGGCTTATCAATATATATTCAAATGCAACATGAATACTTCATGATTCTGTAATAGGTTTTGAATTCATTAATTATGCAGTGGAAAGTGTACTTTTAAATCCCAGTTTGGAAAGTAAGCTATTAAAAACACGCTCCTTATCTAAACATTTGGATCCTTAAAGTGACATAGTTAAGATCTCTCAAAAGAAAGAGATACGCACCAGCAAGCTGACCGTGCAGCCAATCTTTTTGCCATCCACTTCACCCATTTTCATGCAGTCCCTGGAGGGGTTAAAAAAAATATTGTTTTAAAAAAACAGAGCAAATCATGCGCAGAAGAATTAATTATGCATGTTAGATAAAACGATGTATCCCAAATAAATTCTGTTATTAACTGCCTCAAATACACTATTTGATTCAAGAATATATGTCAGCTAGTACTCTCACTATGAAGCCTAATGCAAGATAAGATCTCTGAGGACCATAGCATAGTTCAGGGTAAATCAACCTTAAACTGTAAATGCAATATCTGCAAAAATCCCTTGTCCGTTTCTGTCTTGATTATCTGCCCTTCATCTGTTGTTTAGATCAGGAGTGGGACACTTTTTTTTCCTATCAAGGGCCAATGACCCACAGAGAACAAACAATTGCAGGTATGTGGATTAATGTGAGCCAAAGCTCTAGTGTGTTCAGCCCCAGAACCAGCAGGTATTGCTCCAAAATTGTTTTTCGATGCCAGATTTGAGCTCTAAAACACGTGAAGCAATAAAATTCAGAGTGCCTCTGAGAGCCTCCCACTACAACCAGGTGAGACGGTAATCTAAATGTGAAAAGTAAATGAGTTCAGTTATTGGCAGAATAGAGTCATTCCCTATCTGAGTCCAATGCCTCTGGCCAGCCCGGAGATTCAGGCTTCGAGCCTGAGCTGCTCCACAATCAGTGTGAGGAGATGACAAAGTGACCCAGGGCAGTGTTTGTACTCCCAGCACTTCAGGCTGCTCCTCCACAGTCAATGAATAGAGCAAAGGAATTAAAAGGATGGAGTTCTGGCAGAACTGGATGAAACAGGGGAATGCCAATTGGTTGCTGTGGAGCAGAGGTGGGGAACCTCAAGTTTGGGGCATAAATGCAGCTCTCCATGCCTCTCCTGGGATCTTTTCCAAGACACACGCTTCCCTAGCCACAATGCATCTCCACAGGACATGGGTGGTGCTGTGGTCTAAACCACTGAGCCTTTTGGGCTTGCCGACTGGAAGGTTGGTGGTTCGAATCCCCGTGGTGGAGTGAGCTCCCATTGCTCTGTCCCAGCTCCTGCCAACCTAGCAGTTCGAAAGCACACAGTGCAAGTAGATAAACAGGCACCGTTGTGTTGGGAAGGTAAACAGCGTTTCCATGCGCTCTGGTTTCCGTCACGGTGTCCCATTGTGCCAGAAATGGTTTAGTCATGCTGGACACATGATCCAGAAAGCTGTCTGTGGACAAACGCCAGCTCCCTTGGCCTGAAAGCAAGATGAGCGCCACAACGCCATAGTCGCCTTTGACTGGATTTAACCATCCAAGGGTCCTTTACCTTTAACACAGGCCATAACCCTCAATGACCATGAATCACACTTTTCATGCATGCTTTGGCTGGCTGGAATGTGTCCTGGAACTCTGACCATGTTTCTTGCATTCCAGGGTAAAATACAATGGGGGGTGTGTGTGTTGGTGTTGTTGCAACAATACAAGAGACAATAGAAGAGTGCACCATCAGGGTCAAACCATTGGAGAGTTTCAGCACCTGCTGTGGTTGTAGAGTCCAATATGGTAGAGAAATGTTTCATTGCAGCCGGGGGAAGACAAAGGCGTCTGGTTTCTCTGTTACAGATACACTACTGTGTTTCTTCTCTCTGTGCTCCTCGCAGCAGTCATTTCTCCTCTGATCACTGCTGTGGATGCATGAATGACGGTCTCCAGGCACTGTGATCATCTGCAAGGGATTCCCACACTGTGGGGCTAATGTTGCCAGCCTTCATGTCATGTCTGCAGACATCTTTATAACACAGAGTTGGTCTGCCAATGGGTTTGGTGCCTGAAGCCAGCTCCCTGTAAAGCACAACCTTGGGGATCCTGCCATCATACACTCTGCGTACATGACCAAGCCAGTGTAGATGTCGCTGAGACAGAAGTGTAAACATGTTGAGAATGTGGGCTTTGAAGAGCACATCTTTGTTTGAGGCACTGTCCTGCCATGTGATCCCCAAAATCTTGCTGACACTGAACATATGGAAGGCAATGAGGTATTGCTCCTGCCCAGTGTAAGTTCCATAAAGCAGTGTGCTCAACACACAAGCCCGGTAAACCTTCATCTTGGTATTGGTCTTTAGCACGACATTATCTCAGCCATTGCTGTAGCTGCCTTGCCAATTCGCTTGTCTAACCTACTGTACAAAAGTCAATTCGACATTTGCTGCTCCACATATTTTTTGCCTCTGATTCTGGCCACCACTGGCACATGTCATCCGTAAGGTTGCTGAAACAAGAATTCATCCATTGGGCTGAGAAAGATTCCCCACCCATGCCTTACAACAGGGTTTTCCAAACTTGGGTTTCCAGCTGCTTTTGGACTGCAATTCCCATCATCCCTGAACACTAGACCTGCTAGCTAAGGATGATGGGAGTTGTAGTCCAAAAACATCTGGATATCCATGTTTGGGAAACCCAGCCCCAGAAGGATACACTGCAGCTTCCATCCTAAATCATCTCTCTTTTTGTCCAAGCTAGTGGAGCTATGATACTAAACAATGGGTCCATGGGCAAGAGTTTGTTCTACCCCTGTCAACTGGAAGACCTAAGTGGTAAGAACAGATCCTCTCCTCCTCTGTAAAGCATCATATACATGCACTAGCTTTGTTTGTTTGTTTAATAATAATATAAATCCCACCATATATACCCAAGCATCTTTCTGAATCTACACTGTAAATCTTTAATAACCTGGCTATCTTGTGAAATTGAAAGCAAGGACAACAAATATGGTTCAGATCGTCCTCTTTCAAGGATATGGAGTGAGCTGTTCTGTGGGAGGGAGGGAAGAAGTTTGGAGAAAAGGGGAAACTCAATGTATCTCCTTTTGTGCATTATTTAATGAAAATCAATAAAAAATATTGTTATAAAAATGCAAAACCAAAAGGGGGGGGGAGGCTATGGAGTGAGACTTCCCACAGTCTAGAATTAGAAAGGGGACTGGAATTTCAAGATGATCCTGTGTTTAGGTTCTGGCAATGAAAATTTCATGCATGGCCTCATCTAAAAACACACGCAGCCCAGCCCTAAGCATGTTGGCATGGAAGTAAGTCCCACTGAGCTGAACAATGCTCGCTCACAAGTGAATGTTATAGGTAGGAAGAATGCAGCCAATCTTTCTGTGCTCAGTCTCCGCAGTAGAAAGGAGTTATGGTGCAGGGTAGCGATTTGATTCTTGCCTTTGCCATATACCTTCAAGGGGGCCTTAGGCAAGCCTGATTCCTGCTCACCCCATCCCTCAATCTGCAACAAGGATGTGAGGCACAGGGCCACTGCAAAGATTACAACTATATAAAGAACAAATGCGCAGCCAGAGATCTTTTGCATTTCTTTGAGAGCAGGCCTTGCAAAGCAAGGTGAGCTGCAATATGCTATTCACCACTCACCCAATGCCTGGAACTGCTATCGAACTAAACAGACCACCTGCAAGACTGGTACCACCAAAGGAAAAGCTGGACAGATGTGGACACTTCCTTTCTTTGGATTCAAGTGATCCGTGGCTTACATGAAAAATTTAGACTAGCGCTACCTGCCTCCTACATCTTTCGTCTGCTCTGTCTAGTTGCCATCGTGTTTTCAGGCCACAGATGGCCTCTCTCTATGCCAAATGTGCAGAACCTAAGACAATTCGTCCTCGATTCTTGGCTGTGTCTGTTGCCACAGCTCCTACAGATGTCAAAAGTGAGGAGGGGGTTGCAATGAATCCCATACAGGATCCATCAGAAGATGCGCAGTAAGACCCAACCTGACACTGGCAATATGCCTGATGTAATACCATCAGACCTAGTGCACAGCTGAGGTGCACATTAGTGCGACATGAGACTGATTTGCACTAGCATAAGAGTCATTCTTAGAGCTGATCTACATATGCAGAACCACAACGTTCTACTAATGTTCTGTGATTTATTTATTTTTTGGGGGGAGAACCTTTTACATAGAAACCTACTGTGTCAGGAAGATGGTGAGAACTCTTCTTCCTGGCACATAAGCTTTCGACAGGCAAGGAGAATTTTGTGTGGGTGGGATGGGGTGGGGGAGGCAATCAAACATGTGGCTCACCCCCTTGTACCCTACATTGAATTATGAACTCCTGAAAACTTGGTATCTGATGTTGTGTGTGTGCTTTCATATTCTAGCTAATGATAATTTTCTCGAAGGAATGCTGGCACCAGACTTTCAGACCATGGCATATTTCTTGCTATAAATCATGCAGCAATTGCTCACCTGTAGTCCAGCAGTCTCTCCATAAGACGAGTTACAGTGGCGATTAATGAAACGCCACTTTCTCTCCATGTTTCGCGTTCAATTTTCTTCAGCAAGCTGGAAGGAATGAACCCAGGGCAAAATATCAGCATTTATTTTTACCGGTCTCCATAACAACCAATTTATACTCAAAGGTACCCAAAAATGCCTTAGCAGTATCTTCTCATTCACAGATTTTATTATTATTATTTCCTTCAAACTAAGCACAATTGCAAATATTCTCTTACCTGGGATAAGGACCAAAGAGTGGAATTCTACTCCAGGAAGCATTGACAAGGCAAATTGAATTTTTTTTAGGTTAGCCAACTTCAAGACAACACACACACACAGAGAAAGCATCCTATTTTCCAAATATATCTAGACATCTCACAACCTTTACACACAGAAGATTCTGGATTTATTGCATGCTCACCCCTTTGTGCTATTCATTAGACCTGTATTTCAACATCAAGAAAAGAAACTGAAGATTTTGTTACCTAGAAGAGAGCATTTCCCATCTCACTGCTTCCCTTTCGATGAGATTTCAAATCTTCTCAATGTAGGATTTTTTCCCCCCTCCGTACTTTAGTCGACAGTAGTTCTGCACCCACACAATTTACTGCATTGTAACTGCCACAGGAAAAGCCTTTTCCTGAGGAGAATTTTTTTTCTTTTTTAACCCAAACACTTTCCTTTTGCTTGGTGTTATTTATGCATTTCAATCTCATTCATTTAACTGTTAAATAATTGGTAGCTTCTTGGTGGCAAATCTTAGCCAAATGCACCAGGTCAGTTAGAATTGAAAGGTTCTGAGCCCAGCAGTAATATGAAAATACAGAAATAGAACCACTGACAATAATACCAATGAGCAATGGCTAGCATTTGCTTAATTTCTAAAAATGAGAGGGGCTGGGGGTTGTTCCGGAAGTCCTTTCCCCAAATCTAGAAGCATGCAAGCCTCAGAAGGGCACATGACATATGCTCACAGAGACTTTGTCCTTCGGGATTGCCTCTCACATTCCAAGGCTGAGCCCTAGAATCCTAGGGCTGCCCAAAGGTGATTCTACAAGCGCTCAAGACCCCATCACAACCATGCCTTTTGCAGAAGTGACTTGGGAGAAGCTTTGAAATGTTTCTATGTTGATAACACAGGTATCCTCCAGGGACGAGTCCCCCTCCCACAAATCATAAACAAGGATTCTGGGTTTTTTAAGGTGTTTTGGGCATTTGTAGATTTATAGACCTCTCCTTCCCTCTCCTGTGCGCGCTCTCTCTCTCTCTCTCTGTGAAAAACTAGTTGCTCCCCCATTCCAGTTCCCTTGCCTTTGACTGAATCCTGAGGTTCTATATAGTTACTGGTATGTATTTTGTAAAAGTGGGGATGTTGGACAAATTGGAGAAGGTGAGACAGTCATGCTTATGTTAGAAAGGGAAACAGACAAGGGGATGGTTAAGCCATTCCAAAGCAACAGCACTGAAGTACCCATATATGTTACTTAGGTCAAAGCACTACAACCAACACCAGAAACTTATGGAAAGGAGAACCAAACATACCTAAGAGCTATTCACACAACCATCTGAGTGCACAGTGGAGGCATCCACCAGCATATGGAAAGCCAGTTGTACATACCAAGTGTAGAATCTGACTTCCACCACCCATTGAAAAATGCTAATTCTCTGGCAACGACTGGCTCACCATGGGTTGGCAGCTACCATGGGCAAACTTTTCAAACATGCTCACCACAACTGCCACATACCCAAGGGCTTTTAAATAGCCCTTGGATAACCCAAAGCTATGTTGGGCTACCCTTTGCACTTAATGACTCTACAGTGTCAGCAATTGGCAGTTTGGACCTGTCTAGCATTCCTCAAAAGTCTGGTCCCAAGACCCACAACAAGTAATTATTTCACAGATTTATAAACTGCATAATGGTCTGAGACCATTGAAGTAGTGTACAATATAAAAGCAGGATACAACACCAAGCCCAATTTCCCTTCAAGGAAAGCCTTCTTGAATAATAATAATAATAATAATAATAATAATAATAATAATAAATGGCATTATATATGGAAATAATTTGGTCTGGACGTTGATGCCTCTGTGGCGTATTCTTTGTAGCTTCATAACCTTGATTCTCTCTGTTACTCTTATTTTTATTTTGTTTTTACTGCTGTGACTGAATGCTAAAACTAATAAATACATTATTGAAGAGAAATATATACAATAGGCACCTAAATACCATGTTGTTAGGTGCCTGTCTAATTTCAGCTGGGAATTCATTCCAGAGGGCTGGAGCTACAACGCTAAAGACCCAATTGATAGTGCAAACTAAGCACTCCTCCATTGGAGGAGCAAATCTACTGGACAGAAATATACAGGGTAAAGTTCTCCTTTAGGCAGAATTCAGAATAGTATGCTAAGGAGATGTATGAGGTATTTGACTGCTGAGTTGTGAGTTTATCCTTCCACTTCCTGCAGCTAACAGAAAGATAAGCATAGAATTGTATTCCTGGGATGGGAGAAAAAAAGTTTATGTTCCTTCACATTTTGTATGAGACACACACTAGCCAGTTGTCAACAACAACAGCAACAACTTATTATTTATACCCCTCCCATCTGGCTGGGTTTCGCCAGCCACTCTGGGTGGCTCCCAACAGAATATTAAAAACACGATAAAACATCAAACATTAAAAACTTCCCTAAGCAGGGCTTCCTTCAGATTTCTTCTAAAAGTCAAATAGTTGTTTATTTCCTTGACATCTGATGGGAGGGCATTCCACAGGGTGGGCGCCACTACCAAGAAGGCCCTCTGCCTGGTTCCCTGTAACCTCAGTGAGGGAACCACCAGAAGGCCCTTGGAGCTGGACCTCAGTGTCCGTGTCCGGGCTGAACGATGGGGGTGGAGATGCTCCTTCAGGTATACTGGGCCAAGGCCGTTTACGGCTTTAAAGGTCAGCACCAACACTTTGAATTGTGCTCAGAAACATACTGGGAGCCAATGAAGGTCTTTCAGAACCAGTGTTATATGGTCTCGGCGGCCACTCCCAGTCACCAGTCTAGCTGCCGCATTCTGGATTACTTGTAGTTTCCGGGTCAATTTCAAAGGTAGCCCCACGTAGAGCACATTGCAGTAGTCGAAAACTGTACTTGAACTGTACTTGACCCGGATAGCCCTTCAAATAGAGGACATTTCTCTGGCAGCTTTACAGATAGAGAACTATTCCCTGTAAAGTAGGACATACGACCAACCTAATTGTCAAACTTGCACATCCTATGCAACAGCTTGAACTATACTGCCCCGACATGTCTGCACTGAGGGAAGGAAAACATTGTTCATGTTGTTGCAGTCCAAATTATTTTTAGGTCACATTTCAGCTTGCTTACACATAGCTCTTGATCCCACAATCAAGCATAGCTGTCAACTTTTCCCTTTTCTTGGGAGGAATCCTATTCAGAATAAGGGAATTTCCCTTAAAAAAAAGGGAAACGTTGACAGCTATGTAATCAAGTGATGGCCAGTTCCACTCCTGTATGCCATATAGTCAACTCCATAGCATTTGAGGGAGATGTGCATGTCCTGGAAGGCTGAAGCCAATGCCAGCTTCCTGCCATACTTCTCTGTGGGTTTAGAGGCATATATTTCCCCTTCAGTTACAGATAGGTAGCCGTGTTGGTCTGCCATAGTCAAAACAAAATAAAAAAATTCCTTCCAGTAGCACCTTAAAGACCAACTAAGTTAGTTCTAGGTATGAGCTGGTCTGAACAAAGACCTGGTCTGAACAAAGACATTGGATTCTTATCTCATTATACATGACAAAGCCATTTTTCACCTTCTCACCCCTTGCTTTTTCCTGTAAGACCTATTGCAGTCGTTAAGAGTTGTCAACAGGCTCATCACAGCTATCTGCCAATCACCCAATCCCACCACCCTTCTGAGTAATACCCCTCCCCACCTTCTCACTATATAGAAGGGTCTGGTGACTTCTGTTTCAGTGTATCTGAAGAAGTGTGCATGCACACGAAAGCTCATACCTAGAACTAACTTAGTTGGTCTTTAAGGTGCTACTGGAAGGAATTTTTTTATTTTATTTCCCCTTCAGACAGAACAGGGTTCGCCTGGAGGCTTCCAGGAAACACATCCGCATAAAGCCTGAAATAGCCCATGAGTCACTGGCGGAGGCAGAGGTGTGTGGGAGGAGCGCACCGCCCCCAGCAGCGCGATCCCGGTGGGGTGCCATCTTGGCTGTTCCCCCACCTGCGCTGGGCGCCACGCCCCTGCAGGCGGTATGCCCCACCCCCAGGGCACACGCCACGCCCCCGGGACGCGCGCCAGCCACGCCCCCATCTGCTCTCCACCCCCCAGTGCCAAAGCATGAAGTACCGCCACTGCTTTGAGTGACATAAATTAGGGTACCGAAAGATTGGGCTTCATCTATTTTAACGTATTCAGGAAAACGAACTGGATTCCTGCAGAAGTGCTGAGGGGATTAGGAAATTGTGCCGAAGGAAAATGTTCTCTCGCCTGGAGGTTTCTCCCCTGCCAAATATCAAAGACTCGCTGAAGGTGAGGAAACATCTCAAAATGAGAGCGGCTATAATCCCTCAGAAGTGATATGGATTAGCCAATTTAAATACAGGCTTACTTTCAGTTTATATTTTTTGCATCCAGTATATCATGTGGGTAGGTCCTGCCTCCCTCCCTCCCTCCCACCCACCAGGAATTCGTGCAAACCCTTTGCATCGCAGACCTTTCAAAGATAATGCACAAAGCAAACATTCCTGACAAGAGAGCCTCTCAAAAACAAGCCTCCACTTCCTCGGGCAATATCTCAATAGGAAGTAAGAAGAAGGGTATTCCAGCTAAGCTGGTGTTCTCTCCTGCACACCGCGAAGCAGAAACTCTTCTGCATGCTTTACTGTAATCTTTTATTCCATCTTCCTTTGATCCTTCTCCAGAGGCCCGTTTGCTTTCCAAACACCCAGAATGGTGCTTCTTTAACCTGCAGCTAGATTGCCAGCATTCAGCAACAATCTTTGCTTGACACCGGTATAGAGTTATGTAAAAAAATTAAAAGCAAGAGTGGTTCCTTGTGCCTGTATTGTAGTGGCTGGATGGCCATCTGTCATGGATGCTTTAGCTGAGATTCCTGAATTGAAGGGGGTTGGACTAGATGACCCTTAGGGTCCCTTCCAACTCTAAGATTCTACAATTCTACGACTGAGGCAACAGAAACCGTGTCAGATGTAGTGGGTGCATAATAATAATAATAATAATAATAATAATAATAATAATAATAATAATAGGAAATGTGCTTGTTTATGGGCTGTTTGTGAGGTATCTGTGCTAAATCTGAACAAGCAACAATGGCTGCTGTCGCTGCATGCCAAGTCGGCTGTGAGTAAGACCTCCCTCATCCATGATTTGATTACAAATCACTCTGTAACCCTGAGGCCTGGGTAGTGGAACAGGGTGGAGTTGGTCTCACCTAGCTGTGCCCATGGCACTTGGGTACAGTGGTACCTCGGGTTACAGACGCTTCAGGTTACAGAAACTTCAGGTTACAGACTCCGCTAACCCAGAAATAGTACCACGGGTTAGGAACTTTACCTCAGGATGAGAACAGAAATCGCGCAGCAGTGGCGCAGCAGCAGCGGGAAGCACCATTAGCTAAAGTGGTACCTCAGGTTAAGAACAGTTTCAGGTTAAGAACGGACCTCCAGAACAAATTAAGTTCTTAACCCGAGGTACCAATGTACTAGGTGCAGAATCAGGGCATAATTGAGAGTTGGGGAGGATAAATTGCTGTGGTCTATGCAGACTCACTCTCTCTCTTTCTCCAAGCTCTCTGTCCAGGATTTTTTTTTTGGGGGGGTGGCTTGAGTGTGAGTTCCTGGCACTGGGCAATTGGGACAGATTAGAGACTCTGCTGGTTTACCGCTTGCCTTGCTGACCTTTCAGAGATAATGCACAAAGCAAATGTTCCTGACAAAAGAGCCTCTCAAAAACACTTGCTGAAGGTGAGGAAACATCTCAAAATGAGAGCTGCTATAATCTCTCAGAAGTGATATGGTTTAGGCAACATTTCTCTATAACCAGGTCTTTGGCTGATTAACATTCTATGTGTTCGTGATAGGTGGGTTCATGATAGGTGGGTTAATGGTTTGTTTGTTTGTTTGTTTGTTTGTTTGTTTGTTTGTTTGTTTGTTTGACTAATTGATTGATTATGTATTTGGTGTTCTCATTTTGTATTTCTATGATTTGCGTAGTCCACCCTGTGATTTGCGGATGAAGGGCAGTATACAAATTTAATTAATAATAAAAACAACAACACCACTTTGTAATTATGCTGTTACTTAGATCTAAAGTTCCATTTTTCTGCAAGACTCTGGGCCACATGGAAAAGCCTCACCTCAAGCAACAACAACGCTGTGTGCAGGATGGAGAGGTGTCACAAAGGTCCTGTGAAACCATTGATAATAGAAAAATTCTCTATGAAATTTGCTATGCTTGAGATTGTCAAAAGAGTGCCTGGACTAAAATTGTCTATCAGAAACTTCACTCTTGTGGTTTATCACCACAACAGCTAAGCTTGAGATGTTGCAAGTATAATGAAGTACTTCTTCAACCAGACACAATTTTCATTTAATGTAAATCAGACATTGCACCATAGTGTTGAAGATTGGTATCTATGCATACAAAAAGTGTCGTGTTAAGACTATACCACAGGAATGCCTAATGAAATGTGAGCAACACACATACTGATTTAAAATTAACGAAATTGCAACAAAACTTCAGGAGTGATTCTCTAATTAAAAAAAAAAGTATCACAACATCATCTAATCTCCATTTTGTCGGAATTTATATTTCTGTCTTTTTCTTCATATAAAAAGGAAGTGCACCCAAACACCATTGTAACTGGAATGTATCTAGTCAGCTATTTAGTTCAGGAAGTTTATCCGTAAAGATTCTTTAGGGTGTTCTGTTTAATGCGGGTGGCGCTGTGGTCTAAACCACAGTGCCTAGGGCTTGCCGATCAGAAGGTCAGCAGTTCGAATCCCCACAATAGAGTGAGCTCCTGTTGCCCGGTTCCTGCTCCTGCCAACCTAGCAGTTCGAAAGCACGTCAAAGTGCAAGTAGATAAATAGGTACCACTCCAGCGGGAAGGTAAACGGCATTTCCGTGTGCTGCTCTGGTTCGCCAGAAGCGGCTTAGTCATACTGGCCACGTGACCCAGAAAAACTGTCTGCAGACAAACGTCGGCTCCCTCAGCCAGTAAAGCGAGATGAGCACTGCAACCCCAGAGTCGTCCACAACTGGACCTAACAGTCAGGGGTCCCTTTACCCTACAAATGTTGGAAGCCTCTCTTGAGAGCAGGTATTTTTCTTCTATTTTGCACACCAATTTATCATGACATTTGAACTTGGTGTCATGTGCCACTTGCTTTTCTGCTTTTAATAAGTGAAAAGTTATCTATATGCAATGTCTACATTTTGGTGAGGAAAGAGTTTATATAAATCTTAACCAGTCAGTTTTCAAGGTTGTAGAAATTTCTACAGAGCTTGGCTTTTCACGCTTGATATGTGAAAATAAATGTGCAATACTCAAAAAATAAATGGAAATAAATAACAAATGTTTCAATCATTAAAAAATCATTTCTGATGGGAATAAGTTAACTGTTAAAGTCTATGCTTCAAAAGAGCTGTGTTCTTCTAACTTTTTTTTTTAAAAAAAAACCCCAAACCTAAGGGCATTATTGCTTTGAAATTTCCATGATTTCATGATAAAGTGAAGCAGGACAGGATAACTGGAGAGTCAGAGCCATAAACCATTCTCTCCTCCATTTTTAGTACACCTCTTAGTTCCAAGTCAGCCATATCTGTGACTTTTCAGAGCTCCCCAGTTGAAACCAGCTAGAAGACTGATAGCTACAATTTGGCAGGATATTTCATTATAACAGAGTTTTAAGTAGCACTGGTCTCCAAACAATTTTTTTTTTTTTTAATGAAGGTGACATGGGTGATTTGTTTCTGAAATCAATAAATATCTGAATGTTTTAAACAGAATTGTCCTAGGGATTTATTTATTTTAATGCTTTATGATTTGTTCCATAATTCAAGAACTGCAGGGCAAGTTCAGTTAAAAATAAAAACGCATTATCATAATAAAGTCTACCTGTGCCCTCTTTACAAGGGGGGTCACTAGAAGCTACTTTTAAAATCTGTTGCTCCAAGCTTTAAAAAGTGAAAACCAGTCAAAGATTACCCTAGAACTTTGTGAAGCTTTAACTACAGTGTACATGCTTCTAGTATTACCTCAGCTTACAGGCCAATTCATGTATAATGACTTGCAAGCAAATCCCTAAGGGTGGTGTGTACTCTGAGTAAAACTTAGTTGAATACCACTCACTGCTTTCAATAATAATAATAATATTTTTTTATTTATGGGACTTCCCCTTTCAAACAAGTGGGACCGAAGCTTTAATTTCAAGCACTGGTTCCCAATGGAACATGATGGAAATATTTTGTTTAAATAATGGGTGAACGAAATGATTTTGAACACAAAGTATAACACAGACTCCTGGACTTTTTTTAAAAAAAATTCCCTTTTGTTAATGATATTACAACTTTGGCCTCACTTTCAGATCCTTGCATATGCTTGTATGTTTCCGAGCACAATTCAGTGTTGATTTAAAGCCCTAAATTGCCTCGGCCCAGTATACCTGAAGGAGTGTTTCCACTGCCATCATTCAGCCCAGATACTGAGGTCCGGCTCCAAGGACCTTCTGGTGGTTCCCTCACTGTGAGAAGTGAGGTTGCAGGGAACAAGGCAGAGGGCCTTCTTGGTAGTGGCACCCACCCTCTGGCACCCTCCCATCAGATGTCGAGGAGATAAGCAAGTATCTGACTTTTAGAAGACATCTGAAGGCAGCCCTGTATCGGGAAGTTTAAAAAGTTTGACAGTTTTTTATATTTTTATGTGTTGGAAGATGCCCAGAGTGGCTTGAGCAACCCAGCCAGATGAGTGAGATATAAATATTATTATTATTATTATTATTATTATTATTATTATTATTATTATTATTGCAATTGTCAAGCTCATCAGACATTAACCAATCCTCTCTTATATCAACACTACCAATGGGGTTTGACACACAGTAAGTTCCCATTCCAAAGTACCCTACTGCATATACTACAGAGATGAAATGTGTATGGCTGTTTGACTCTAATATAACATATACTTAAAATACAATTTTCAGCTTATCAGCAATGCTCTTCAGAACTTCAAAAAGAACAGGTGAGGGCACACACTGAGCTGAATATTCATTTTGGACACAGGCAGGACGTTGTGCGAGATTGCATATGAACCACGAGTAAACTTTCTATAAGCTAGAATCTAGACCAAGGCAGAGAGCAGCCATAAGTGTTCTCATTGTGTCAATTCACCTTAAAAGGGATGATGTATGTTCCAGGAAGAAAGGTGATCCTTCTTTCTTTGTAAGTGGTCTCACAATCAATCAGAAAGGAGAGGGGGAAAAGATACTTTTATAATAGATATTCAATCTTTGGGGACTTGAAAGCTATCTTGATATTTAAGCATTTCACAGTTTTTGTGCAGAGACAAAAATTGAGTTGCTGTCCCTCACGCTCAGAGCATGTGAGGTAATAGTTCTGCCTACATTGGAGAAGGGCCCAATTAGCGGAGCTGATTCCTGCCTTGGCAGTCAATAGTCTGTCTATAAAGATATTTGGATGGCAGCTATTACATCCAATTAGCTATGTTTCTAACCCTCTCTTGTCTAATTGGCATTTAGAGTCAAAACATCTGTTTGTTCTATCATACTTTCTTGAACTATTGGAAGTCATACCTACTGCATCAAAATGTGCTAATTTTTCCGTTTTACTTCATAAGCTTTCTCAAAGTACTTTATTTTCCCCCCAGTCTAATATTTTGAGGGTAAAAGATGCAAGACATAGCTATCTATAATTCTAAGTGTATCATTGACTCCTTTCAAATGAAAAGATGGGAATTGTGAAACCATTATTTTTGAAAATACAAAAAATATGGGAATAATCCATTTAAATTTGTGCCACATTCATGCCAATGATTTCAGTGGCAAATATACAAGTATTCACTTATCACTTCCACTGAAATCAATGTTGCTTAAAAATGCAAATCTAATTGGTTTGTACCCCATCTTCTTTAAGTTATACATAGAATTAATATTAGCTCAATGCATGTTCTCTAGAAAAATAAACTTTTTACTTCACATTTTACACTAAATATTTAAAATTTTAGCACCACGTTGCACATTATAACAGTATAATATTTATTCACTGTGGGAAACTTATTTACTTTTAATATAGGGTTTTTATGTGAGAAAATTTAGCAAAAGAGAGACAGAGACAGAATAGAAACCAATATAGTTTCCAACGTATTGTGAAATGTTTAATAAATACCTTCTTGCTTTTCAAAATACTACATATTGTTTGAGCTCTTAGTCAGTATTTCCAGCTCTTCCAGTTTTAACAATTAAATGAATGAGATAAGAATTAGCTCTCAAAACGAACAGGAAAACCCCACAATCTTAGTAATTAGACACAAGGAAAAGACTTGTTCACTCGTTTAGGTAAATTAAAGAGATTTCAATAAGACAAAGCATGGCCCCTTCAGTACTGGAGTTGAGCTCCATCACAAAACAATCCGTAAAGTTAGGACATTTATTACTCACATACTATTGAAGAGCTCTCGGTATGTTTCGTCACCTTTGCCTTCTGACATCAAGCTATCCAATTTGTCAATCAGTTTTGCTTCCACCTGTAAGTGACATATGTCTGCATGTAAAATGAGGGTATATACATTGTTGGCTAAACTATTAAAAAGGTTTTTGTTTTCCACAAAGGGCTTTCATGCACAACTGTCCTCATATGAAGAATTAAATATTTAAGTAAGATTCCTACATTGTTCCCATTCTTTGTAGAAATGATGTCACAGGAGCCTTCTCGTGTATGGCACATATGCAGCAATTTAAGAGCAGCAACATGACTTTAAACTACAGGCGTTTGCTGCTGCTAAGGCAGCTATTTATGGAGCCAAACAAATGTAGCAGACAACTTAACTCCCCATCTCAAAATTCCACCCCAGGCTGCAAATGAAAGACAACTATATGTATATCAGCATAAAAGCCTCTCTCTTTTTTCTTCCCCATTCCCCTTCTCTAAATCCCTAGATTAACATGATCATAACCCGCCTGCCTCTTTCAGCGCTGGGTGAGAAAGAGAAATCTACTGCTACGGAAACCTACCCTTCCTCCAATAGTGCTTGGACGAGTGAAAGATGCTCTTAATTTTCAACCCAGCAAACAAGAGCATTTAGGGAAATATGAGTTTGGTAGCTAAGGACCATTGCTTAAATACACACACGGCTGTGTTTGTTATCAAGAAAATGTAGCAAGGTGGCTCTTTGCAGTTAATATTGCATCTGTAAATTGCCTCCTGTACAGTAATAAAGACAATTAGTGAACGAAAAACCCAGAGAAAAGGCTTGCTGTAGAATTATTAAGGAATGAATGATAGCCGGCATCTTTCATGATAATGAATAATGCACAGATAAATATGAATGCTTGTACCCTGTTTATATGAAAACTGTTATCCCTGATAGAGTAACTGACAGTTTATCATAGCCTGCTCATATTGCATTCACTGCACTCCACTTTCATTCCTTAATCTCCTCGCCCCCCCCCCCCACAAGATATCTGTGCAAACTCCTCTCCAGTTATTTTGCCACTTCACTTCCCAAATTCAGACGCTGTGGCTTTGCTTCATTTGAAGCAGCAGGAAAGGGAACAGAGAGAAATGGTCTGAAGATACATCGAGGAGCAGGATACAAACTGCAAGAGCAGATGGCACATTTAGTACTTCCTTAGTTGGCATCTTCTAGACTGTTTAAGTAGCAAAAAAAAAGGATCTGGATTGTGACACGGCTTGACAAGTCACAAGGGTCAAGTCTTTGGAAGCGTGAATATTGAGGCACGTTAGTGTGAAATCACAGTACAGTGGTACCTCAGGTTACATACGCTTCAGGTTACATATGCTTCAGGTTACAGACTCCGCTAACCCAGAAATAGTGCTTCAGGTTAAGAACTTTGCTTCAGGATGCGAACAGAAATTGTGCTCTGGCGGCACAGCAGCAGTAGGAGGCCCCATTAGCTAAAGTGGTACTTCAGGTTAAGAACAGTTTCAGGTTAAGTACAGACCTCCGGAACAAATTAAGTACTTAACCTGAGGTACCACTGTAGATAGATAGAACCTTGCATTCACTACTATCGTCCCACCCACCTCAGTTCAGTCCATAGCACATATACTGACACTTCCTGTAACAGGACCTTTCTGCACAATCATTTTTTCAAGCAATAAAAGTGCAGCCGTTACTTGTCTGTTGCAGAGGAGGCCAGACATTTTCTTTCCAGTTTTTTC
This sequence comes from Podarcis erhardii, assembly GCF_964252035.2. NCBI lineage: Eukaryota > Metazoa > Chordata > Lepidosauria > Squamata > Lacertidae > Podarcis > Podarcis erhardii. Next base: position 53,436,855 of record NC_138500.1, read on the forward strand.
TCCTGCTGCAGTGCCTTAGGATTTCAACCGCTGCCTGGAACATGACTACATGCCACAGGCAACTACTGTTCTTGCCTGCAGTGAGTGGCATCAGCCAGCCATTCCATTCACTGAAGTTCATTTTAAAAGGAACTAGATGGATGAATGGTTTGACTCAAGTTTCTTATGATCAAATCTAAAATCCTATCTACCAAATGCAATACACTACTCTCATCCACTTTCTTGCCATCGCTGCTCTCTTTAAACATTCATTTGCTATCTGTCCTGCTTCCTTTTATCATGCGAACCTTGTTCTAGCTACCATTTCCCTCTATGCTTGCAACTTCTCCATTTATGAAGCAATCTTCACCTTCAAATTCCTCCTCAAAATGCAGTTATTTCCGCTGCTATTTAATCCTCTGCTACTTGTTTTTAGCAAACCAAATCTCCTTTCTCTTTGCCCTGTCCATCATATCTTGGCACCAAGGCATTTCGGTTTTCCGGCCATATTCCCTTCAACACTCATGTGCACCTGTGATAGCAGCACTTGCCAATTGCCTTTGGGTACAGCGGCACCTCCCACACCTGCAATCATCCAATGTTCCCACAATAAAGTTTCGTATCCATTTACAGAGCCATGTTCAAGGTTCTCATATTAACTTACAAAGCCCTGAACACCTTAGGCCCAGGGTCAACCTCCGGGATCACCTGAACCCTTATATCCCAGCTCGATCACTGAGATCATCTGCAGGAGGATCGTTGGTCATTCCTTGAGGCTCATTTGACAACAATAAGAAACCAAGGACTCAGCTACACAGCTGCAAATAAAACACTTCAAAACTGTGACACTAGATGGCAACAGTGAGCTACGCAAAATTCAACGTGTTTTTCAAAAACTTTTTTTTAAAAAGATTTTCACAGCTTTTTCTTTTATGTGTGTAGATTCTACCCAAGTCTTTAGTGTCCTCAGCCTTGTCCTGTGGAATATTCTGCCAATAGAGTTTTATCAAGTGCATTCTGTGTCAAATTTTAAATGCCTGCTGGAAACATTTCTGTCAGGGAATTATTTCTCTTCTCTTAACCAGTTGATCAAAATAAAAAATAAAAATACCTGTTTAAAGTTGCCACTGCGCCTTTGCTCCCAGTCCATCATGTCATGGAAAATAGGAATCATTACATTTCGAAGATCTGGTTGAGGTATCAGTGTCACTTCTAAGAACGGGCCAATCAGTGCTGGGATGAAGTGGACTTTGTGTTCCCCTAAAATGAAAACGAAGCCAGATTGACTTGAACTACATTCAGGGATGAAATACTGCAAAACAGAAATGCTATAACTGTAAGATGGATTGAGTTATTTGACGTCATAAAGATCTACAGTACGTTTTGTCCAATAACCTTTTCAGCGTCGATCATTTTATGAATAGATATAAGAGAAAGAAACCAAGGACAAGATAAAGATAGGCCTAATCTTAGACATGGATGAGACTGCTCATGTCTCACAGAGATTTTGAGACTGGGATGTGGAGAAAAAATAGCTCGGCCTTCTTGAAGTGTTTTCCTAAGAAATGGGTCTCTCCACCAAACCAATTTGCACTAACTTGTTAACTGGAATGCAACATGAATCAAACGGGACTATGAAATAAATAAAATCCTCAAGAAACAATGATCAAACAGGACTAGAAGCAAAGATTGCAAAGTACATGTTTTCTAAAAGGCCAGTTTTGTGTTAAAGGTACAAGATGTTCTGGCATTCTTGTATCTGAATCTTCAGAGACTGGAGCAAGTGTGAGTACCTACCTGAATGTATATGCACATCAGGTAGAGGCAAAAAAGTGCACCCACCCTCCATTTTGTAGTCACAACAATGGAAGTGCAAATTTCACCTGTTGAAAAGGAAGCTGGCACTTAGCTTTTTGAGGGGGGGGGAACGATGAATCCCTTTACAAACAAAAACAAAACAACTTAAGGGTGAAAGTTGCCCACTAAGAGTGTTTCTTTAATTGGAATTAAAGAAGTTTTATTAATTTGAGAACCGCCCTATGGTCCATGAAGAAGTTACTGAAATACGTTGGCTGAAGTAACATAATGTTCTCTCTGGCAACAAACTAGTATTACCCATCAGATTAGCAATGTTTTCTAATCTGCATGGATATGGCAGCAAACAGATGAAGTAATCCCTGCTAATAGCACCAACAGATAGAGAGACCCAGGCATGGGTTGTGGCGCACAACATGCACATTGTGTTGCTTCAATATAACCCTTCACATTATATTCACATATAATTGGTTTGGCACCCTTCAGAGTCTTGTTATTTTCCATTACGAAACTTGACAGCAAATTCGCTCGTGGGAGTATTTTCAAGTTCTCTATAATGTATGTGTTTTCAAAATACAGAAGATCAATACATGACTCTTTTTTTCTAGGTGGGGGAAGGTTACAAGAGCTTATCTGCATTCCAAACAACACTGGCAGTTCCAGTAGAATATAATATAATACTGTATGCCACTACAAACAATGTATAATGAACACGCAAATAAAAATGATGATATTCCTAAGGATCCCGTGATAAGAGCTAGGCCTGAACCTTGGAGCTGAACGACAGTAACTCACAAATCCAAAGCATATCCCCCACCCAGATTATGGGGGGGGGGGGGGCAGCCTCCCAAGCCAGCAAGGGCCAGCACAGGTGATACAGCCTCCTTTTGAAAATAATAATAATGAACAAATTCCTATGACCCACAAATAACCTAGAGATGCATTTAAAATAAATGCACTCATTCTACTCATGTAAAAACACGCTGATTCCCGGACCGTCCGTGGACTGGATTTAGAAGGCGATTGGGCCGCATCCAGCCCACGGGCCTTAGGTTGCCTACCCCTAGTCTAAACCACTGAGCCTCTTGGGCTTGCCGATCAGAAGGTTGGCAGTTTGAATCCCCGTGAATGGGTGAGCTCCCGTTGCTCGGTCCCTGCTCCTGTCAAACCTAGCAGTTCGAAAGCCCATCAAAGTGCAAGTAGATAAATAGGTACAGCTCCAGCGGGAAGGTAAATGGCATTTCTGTGCGCTGCTCTGGTTTTGCCATGCTGGCCACATGACCCGGAAAAACTGTCTGCAGACAAACGTTGGCTCCCTTGGCCAGTAAAGCAAGATGAGCGCCACAACCCCAGAGTCGTCTACGACTGGACTTAACTGTCAGGGGTCCTTTACCTTTTTATCTTTCAGTATAATGTGCCCTTTTATTTCATTGGACTATTTTTGGCAAAGTACAATTATCTTCCCTCTGGATTTAACATACCATTTGTGTCTACTACAATCATAATTCAGTAAATTCTATTAACAGTTTTTTAAAAAAACAAAACCTAAACTAAACCCACCATACACACATTTTATAGAACATTGCCTGCCCATCATTTGGGGCATATATATCATCATCATCATCATCATCATTTTCCAGCATCTGTCAAGGAAGAAGCAAAACAATATTTCCACGTGGATCTGCATTCCATCCCACCCCCTGTGATTCATAAAGCATGTGAGTTCTGCATTTTAGCTAATATTTCATTATGGACCATATAAACCTTGTTTGTCAATAGTCTGATCAGCAAACAAGCATTCAAAATTACTTATTGACTCAAGTTTTAGAACTGAGTCTCTACGCCTCTAGGAGGTGTATCTGGCACCTTCATTATACAGTTTCTGGAGAATCCTGAAGACTCTCCTTTTTGCAGTGGCTTTTGACACTTCAGGTGTACTTATTTCTGTAATTGTAAGTTGCTGTAAACTGTTTTTAATATTGTGTTGTAATGCTGCGTTTTAATGTTGTCACTCACTCTGGGACCTTAGGGTGCGGGGCGGGTAATAAATTTAATAATAATAATAATCCTAAAAAGTAAACTGAGGTGAAGTATCCAATACTCAATTTTCTCCTTTTGCCACTTAATCATAAGTTGCTTACCAAAATTTCTTATCAAATTCATAAACCTTAATCAAAGACTATTTATACTATTTACAAGCAATCATAAACAAATTCAAGTGAATAAAATCATTTCGTGGTGACATGGAATAAGCTAATAATTAACCCCTTTCATAAGCTTCAGTAAAATGTGTATCTTAATCCAAAATTAAAATAGTAAAAGACAACTAGCTAGAACCATCATTAATTCATTGATATTGTAATTCATTCAGCAATAAGTTGTAATTCATTCAGCGTTAGGGTAAAATAACCTTATCCAAAATGAAGCCATTCATTAATGAGTTAAATAAGGCGGTCCTTCATTAATGACCCTGCTAAATATAGTCATTAAAGGTTAGCTTCTTTAGCATGTAACCAAAGTGCATTAACCAAATATCCAAAGAACTGAGATGAATCATTTAGATGTGACAACAGAATATCCTCAAAAAAGGTGTCCTTGTTGCTATTAAAGAACAGTGAATAGATAATTGTGTAGGGAGCAATCCTATGCCTGAGAAGCTGGTGTGAAGCAAGCCAGTGTAAATTAAGCTGGCATAACGTTATGCCAGATCCAAACCTGTTCAGCAGAGAAATTGCTGCTGCTCTACTTAAGCCTGGCAGAAAGAAAGAAAGCCTTTAAAACAGTGCTCTGTGCTGGGTTCCCAGGTCACGTGACTGAGCTGAACAAGCTTGGGATTGAGCCTAAATCCCTGCTCTCTGGGTCCAGCACACCACACCCCCTTGCACACCACTTTTTTGGGGAATTCCAGCAGCCTTGACTCAGCCAGCTTTGGTCCTGGCTGAGCCAGGATAGGAAAGTTATGCCAGCGTATATTTGGCTGAGCCAGAGTTGGCAACTTAATGCCAGCTGAGCCAGGTATATGAGATGGAGATGTGCCCTCATCCCAGCACATCTTGCCATAGGATTGCCCTCTGAATCAGTTAATCAATTGGATGGTTAATCAGTGGGGCAATTAGTTAAGAGATTAGCAGCCTTTTATTGACTCCAATTAGTCATCTAGGTAACTGGCTTGTTGTTAAGTGGTAAGCAGTCTTTTATACTTAGGGGAGGGAGAAATTACTCTGCAATAAATCATTTAGTCTAGAGATACTTACCCAATGCTACAGCATATTAGTCTCTTAAACTGTCAGCTGCACCACCAAGTCAATTAGCTTTGTAACAAACAGGATTTTATTGGCTCATTATTACCATTTGCATCTTTAGACTTCAGCATCTTGCAAGCAAGGTTTCTGAACCAAACATCTTCCACATCTTTTGGCAAAGCTGGAGATGCTTAAACGCCTTGGCAGTGTTAGAAGGGGTGGTCTAATCACACTGTTGCCATCTGTCCTCTTTAGAGTATTACAGAATCATAGAATTGTAGAATTGAAAAGCATCACAAGGGTCATCTAACCCAACATCCTGCAATACAGGAATCTTTTGCCCAACGTGGGGTTCGAACCCTGAGATAGTCTCAACCTCTATGGACTGAGCTATTTCTGAAAGCAGGGGTGGGGTATTGTGGTTCTCCAGATCCTGTTGGACTACAGCTCCCAGCACCCTCAGCCAACATGGCCAATGGGCAGGGACCTTGACAGTTGTAGTCCAGCATCTGCAGGACCACCCAACCTTCAAGAACCTGGGACCATCTAGACCTGGTAAAGCAGAAACTGACATAAGACCCTTGCCAAAATTCTCAGCTCCACACTGTTATTTGCAATGGGTAAGAAAGATACAGGGAGAGGGAATCTGCATTCTTCCTCCTTCTCCAGCCTCAATTTCCACCCATGTGTTTCTTAGAAGAGCAGGGATTGTACAATCCTGCAGGAAGGGAGAGTGGCAACTGACAGAGGAAGGCTCTCACCGCAGTTCCTGACTCCATCCGACTATTTGGGTGTTTGGAATTAACATTGCTTGTGCCTTTGTAGTCTAGAGCGGAGGAGGAGTGATGGTTGATAACAAGAAAAGTTTGGATTTGATATCCCGTTTTATCACTACCTGAAGGAGTCTCAAAGCGGCTAGCATTCTCCTTTCCCTTCCTCCCCCACAACAAACACTCTGTGAGGTGAGTGGGGCTGAGAGACTTCAGAGAAGTGTGACTGGCCCAAGGTCACCCAGCAGCTGCATGTGGAGGAGCTGGGAAGCGAACCCGGTTCCCCAGATTGCGAGTCCACCGCTCTTAACCACTACACCACACTGGCTCTCTCAACAAGCAATATATTGATTAGAATGATCAACTTCAAGGTATGATAAACCCTCTGCAGATGTGCCACGAAACTGCATTCACCAGATGTTAATGGTCACTGGTTTACCATAATCCTTCAAAACAGTGTATTAATAAGTACTGCCTCCAAATTTAAGGATATGGAAGCAAGTGCAAGCTTTCAGGATCCACACATAAGATCTGTTTCACTTCTGAATCTTCATTTGTTAAGGCTTACATACTGTAGGTCACGCTTTTGCACAGTTTTCTAAGTAAAGCAACTCCAGTTTTTATACATATATATGGATCGGGATCCTAAGAAAAACCAAAAAGCTTACCTAAATTTTGCCACATGCTGAAGATTTCACATCCCATTGTCACCCGCATATCGCCGTATCTGTGATATATTTTTAAAAACCAAAGATTATTTGGCAGATCATTTCACTATATCATAAACCAGTGTATCATGAACTGTATCATAAACCAAAGAAGGGCAACTGCTGTGCATTTTGCTCCTGGAATTTGAGTACTTGTAGAATATGTGGCTGAGCAATCCTGCTCCTGTCAACCTCCTGATCATAGGACAGAATAATGTTTTTAACCGAAATTGCTTCTAGAGGTGTTTTTTTAATTGGAATTATTTTCAGAATGTGGCCCAGCTATCAGGTTGCAATGTAATATAGAGTTCTCACAAGATTACACAGACACGATAGCTGGAATTCCAAGGGGTGTGCTTGCATGGAAGAAAACTGCAGTCATAATGATGTCTTCCTTCTCCCTCCCTGCCATAACAGTTCCTACTGCTAAAGAGGTAATGAGGCCTTCAGTTTAAAAAGCAGCATGTGTCTTCAGCAGTGGGGATCACTGCAACAAAACAGTGAGGGAAAATTTGAGCTATACATATAGTTATTCTCACAGGCACACTTTCTTTCTTTGATTCCTGATGTGTACTTCTTCTGCACATCGACCCCATTCCTTGCATTAAACAGGAACTACATAACTTAGAATTAAGATGGACCAGGCAGATTTCATCCAAGAGCTTGGATGGTTCGTACAGAATACCCAAAGTATTCCTTTTCTTTTCTTTTCCTTTTCTTTTCCTGGCAAGGGTCATGCAAGTTATGTCAGCAATAAATTCAGCTGTTAAGAATTGCTTACTTTGCATAATAAAGAGTAACAGAAATATTGGGTGCTCTCTAGTTCAATAGTGATAGTGATACTTACTTTTCTAACACCTTTTTCTTCTTGGATGGGGTAAACATCTCTAACTGCAGGCATAACTGGTTTATAAAAATGACAGCCAGGTAAAAGTAGGAATCCCATATCTGGAAGTAAATAAATACAGAAGAAGAAGAAGAAGAAGAAGAAGAAGAAGAAGAAGAAGAAGTAGTAGTTTGTTATTCATATCCTGCCCATCTGGCTGGGTTTCCCCAGTCACTCCAGGCAGCTCCCAACAGAATATTAAAAACACAATAAAACACCAAACATTAAAAATTTCCCTAAACAGGACTGCCTTCAGATGTCTTCTAAAAGTCAGATAGTTGTTTATTACCTTGACATCTGATGGGAGGGTGTTCCACAAGGAGGGCACCACTACCGAGAAGACCCTCTGCCTGGTTCCCTTCAACTTCACTTCTTGCAGTGAGGGAATCGACAGAAGGCCCTTGGAGCTGGACCTCAGTGTCCAGGCTGGACAATGGAGGTGGAGATGCTCCTTCAGGTATACTGGGCTGAGGCTGTTTAGGGCTTTAAAGGTCATCACCAACACTTTGAATTGTGCTCGGAAATGTATTGGGAGCCAATGTAGGTCTTTCAGAACCGGTGTTATATGCTCTTGGTGGCCGCAAACACAAAGTGTGGTTGTTTCCCTCCTATTAAGAGATACTACAGCTACGATTGCTATATTTTGAGGAGCCAAAAATAGGACACATTTGCCAACTTCCGCTTATAACTATAGATTGCTTTGACAACTCTACTCATGAAAAGGAGGATGTGTCCTGGAAAAAGAGGACATATGGCAATCCTAGCTGAGCAACACCATGGTGACCATGATTTAGATGTATGCTGCCATGAGTGCTTTAAAAAAAAAAAAAAAGTAAGTGGGACATGTTTATAAATAAATAAATTAGTGCAGGGGGATGCTGGGAAGGAAAATGTTTGTTAAGATCAAAAGTTCCAATGAAACACATATTAACACCACGAGCAGGTCAGTAAATACAACACATATGTCCACGAACAAAACTAAAAAACTCTTTAAAAATCAGAATAACTAAGAAAAGGTACAGGCAGCTGGATAACCTAAAATGCAGATCATTCTAAAACTTCCAAATGAACTAAAATAGAAGTCCTACAAAGTCATATTCTGAAAGACTTTCAGCACAGGATTGCGATCCTCTAATCATTGATCAGCCTAAATCTGTGGCAGTACTATTGCTTACCCAGAGACTACAGGAAGGGAATGAAATTTAGGAGAGCTCATTGCACTGGAAGCCCAGCGTAGCAACAGAGGGGAATGGAAGATACCAACAGACATTTAGGAGGAAAAGATCGTTATTACGGAAGCCAATCGCTAGCTTACCTTGTAATCAAAGCTTTCATTTAAGAAGTTTTTACGAAGGGCATCCGAAAGATATAATACTGTTGTAATAATAACACTAGAAAAAGAAGAAAATATTACATATTTTAGTAATGATACTGGCTAAATTATATATATGATCTATTTTCTTTTATTAAGGCAACAAAACCAACTGCAGACTACAAGATAAATGATGCATAATAAAATCTTAATAACTTGTGAAATAGGAGTCTATAAGCTACTGGAATATGTATTTCGCATCTAGTTATGTTGATGTGAGATATGAAATATTCTGATTAATACATCTCTTCAACTCACAGAATTTATGAAGGAAAGCAATGGGGGAAAGCTATTAATATACTTTTGTGTATTACTAGCTTTGTTTATTTGTTCTGGCACAACCAATTTCTTTTCCTAAAAGTTAATATGTCCATTTCTAAAATTTATGTATCTAGGACTAATTACTTGTAGGCTTTAATATAGAACCATCATCCTTAGCTCAGATTTGCCAAGTACAATCAATGTCATCAGGGCTGAAGTATAGCTGGCAAAGCTGAAAGCTTTGTATGTATGAAAAGACACCAATCTCCTCTCAAATATATTCCAACACTGATACACTATTTTAAATCTATTTCTGATGGACCCTTTCCCCCACCAATCACCTCCTAAGTTACTGCCTCTTCCCTCAGCCCTAAGCAAAACTGTTAACATTCTGTGGGATATTCATGTTTTGAAAACACAATACAAACAAAAGTCCTATTGGTTTATTCCAGAGATTTAAAGATCCAGAAACTACTAAAAAAAGAAAAACCAACCCCCCAACCAAAAAACCCCAAACACTTTCCCTAAGACCACACATTTTGTTTGCTCATAGGACATCAGAAGGATTAATAAAGTTTCCATAAACTATGCAGACTACATTCTTGCATCCTTCAAAACACCAGTGAAAACCACCATTGGCCACAATTTTGTTCAACTAATCATCGAGAGCCAATGTGGTGAAGTGGTTATTGTATTGGGCTGAGGACCAGGGGAACCCAGGTTCAATTCTCCACAGAAACATGAAGCTCACTGGGAGATATTCAAATAAGTTTTGTTCAGAGCAGACCCAGTGAAATGAATGAATGTTACTAAGATAGGTTAATTGATTTAAAAGGCTCCAATCTGAGTAAAGTGTAGTTGCATACCTATTCCTAATGAGTCTTACAGAGTTGTTGTGAGTATAAAATAACTGATCTTTTGAAATCCTAGATTCTGTTAGGCAACTAAAGTTATATTACCGTATTTTTCGCCCTATAGGACGCACTTTTTCCCTTCCAAAAATGAAGGGGAAATGCGTGTGTGTCCTATGGGGCGAATGCAGGCTTTCGCTGAAGCCTGGAGAGCGAGAGGGGTCGGTGCGCACCGACCCCTCTCGCTCTCCAGGCTTCAGGAGAGCCGCAGCGCCAGTCCCACAAGGTCGGGGGACAGTGGGGAGGCGGAACGCCGCCATCCCGCTGTCTCCCGATGTGGTTTGGAGGCTGACGGTGGGGAGACGCGTGCTTCTCCCAGCTGCCAGCCCCGCAAGCTCCGGGGACAGCGGGGAGGCGCAGCGCGTCTTCCCGCTGTCCCCGGACCTGGTCTGCAGGCGAGCGGCAGGGAAAAGAGCGCTTCTCCCCGCTGCCTGCCCCGCAAGCTCCGGAGACAGTTGGAAGGCGCAGTGCGTCCTCCCGCTGTCCCCGGACCTGGTCTGCGGGGGGGGGGGGCGGGGAGAAGAGCGCTTCTCCCTGCTGCCGGCCCCACAAGCGCCTGGGGGAAAATATTTTTTTTCCCCTTTATTTCCCCCCCAAAAAACTTGGTGCGTCCTATGGGCCGGTGCGTCCTATGGGGCGAAAAATACGGTACTTATTTAGATGTTCTCTCATCCCCAGTGCTATTTTTTCTGGGGGTACACATACCCCTAAACATTTTGTGAATCTAAGTTTAGCCTTATTGAGGGACAGTATTTCAATGAGTAGGAAAATGAGAGCACCCCTAAACATTTTTTTTAAGAAAAAAGAAGCACTGCTCATCCCTATTTAAAGGAATGCATAACATCCAAATTTGTAATGTACTTGACAAACTGTCACATCCCGTTTAAACATGTTGCGAATAATGCAGTTTTTGTCTTGCAAACCACGTTCTAGCCGATCCAGTGCTCAGCTGGTGTACCATAGCGGAGAATCTGTCACACTTAAGAGGCCTCACTCCAAGCTCCAACTTACCAATGCCATGAAAACTAGCAGAACCTTCACGCGTGTCATTGGGCACAGGGCTGCATCCTACATAAATAATTTACTTCTAAATAAGTAAGATTATATGCAAAAAGGTACAAAGACCTCACATGATTACTTGTTTTATGCCTAGTACCAAGGAAGGACTAAGTTTTCAAATGAGGCTATTGATGTTTTTCCAGTACTGTGTGTTTAAATACTGTGTGCATTCTGGGCCTCCTCAGCTGATGAAGGATTTAACTTGCATCAAATACTGCCAGTACTTTGCAATCATCCTTATGCTTACTTCGCTTTGCCAACCTAGTCATTGATGTTAGAATTCTATTTGTTGGCATGCAATATGTTCCTGACTTGAAATCAACGGTAGTTCTCTTCTGCCTTCACAACCAACAACATAGCCATCTTTTCTCCTTTTCAATTTTAAATTACACCAAACAGTACCATGGTTAGCAATGAACTGCTGGGCATATATATATATATATACACACACACACACACACACACACACACACACACACAGTGGTGCCTCGTAAGACGAAATTAATCCGTTCCGTGAGTCTCTTCGTATAGCGGTTTTTTCATCTTGCAAAGCAAGCCCATTGACAGCTTAGCGGATTAGCACTATTAGCGGTTTAGCGGCTTTTAGCGGCTTATCAGCTTAGTGGATCAGCTGATAAGCGGCTTAGCTGCTTAGAAAAGGGAGGGGAGGGGAAAAAACCCCGCAGGAACTCGCAAGACATTGTCGTCTTGCGAAGCAAGCCCATAGGGAAATTCGTTTTGCGAAGCGCCTCCAAAACGGAAAACCCTTTCGTCTAGCGGGTTTTCTATCTTGCGAGGCGTTCATCTTGCGGGGCACCACTGTAATCTTTTGTGGGACAAAAGCTCTAAGCTGCTAAAGATTTCACCGTTCTTCGTGTTTGTCAATTTTTGAATTGCTTTCCTTTCTCCAGAGTCTTCCTGTCTGATTTCATTTCACCACTGATCTATCTAAGACACGTGCTCATTTCTTTGACCTATTCAATGTGAAAACCATAGGCATTCCATACTACCTATAGACTATAAACCTTAATGGCTTGTTAGGATCAAGCCAGAAGTGGCAGACTATAAAGGCAACAAACAGGACCGGTAGAGACCCCTTATCAGACCACATTCCCTACTGCAGCTCAGGATAATGCTCATCCTTCATAAAAGCTTTCTGGCTGAAGAGAGAAGGAAACTCTGCCGCTTCTCCATACCACAAACTTGCCTCTCAAAACAGCAATTCAAAGATACACTTAGAAAAACTACAGGGCTAAAAAAAACTCTTTAAAAAGTTTAATTTCTCATTAGGAACCAAAACATTTGAAGAACCAACATTTAGCTTAAATTCGTAACCATTTGTCCCTAGGCCACCGAAAATGAATGATTCTGTTTCTACAGGAACAATAGTAAGAGTAGAATGACATTCGTGTTTCTGGAAAACTAGTTGTTATATGTTATTTTAGCAGACAGCGGCACAGGAAGACTTTGCAGTCGTCAACTTTATCTTGTATTCATCCAAATGTGCACGCATAAATGCTTTAAAAGATATTTCACATTACTTAGGTCTTTAGTCTGCAATGCGCTGCCGGGAGACATGCAATTTGCAAGCAGGCAGAGCAACCTAATGTGGCTGGAGGGAAGGGGAATCCTTGACAAAAGAACCATGAAATTCAGAACCTTACAGGTCCTGCGCTGGCTAGTGTGAAAGGGGGAAAGGGAGAACTGGGGTGGGGAAACAAGTACAGTGGTACCTCGGGTTAAGTACTTAATTCGTTCCGGACGTCCGTTCTTTACCTGAAACTGTTCTTAAACTGAAGCACCACTTTAGCTAATGGGGCCTCCCGCTGCCGCCGCGCCACTGGAGCACAATTTCTGTTCTCATCCTGAAGCAAAGTTCTTAACCTGAAGCGCTATTTCTGGGTTAGCAGAGTCTGTAACCTGAAGCGTATGTAACCTGAAGCGTATGTAACCCGAGGTACCACTGTATGTCAGCACCAGAGCTGCTATTCATTTTCCCTTTCTTGCCATTAGTGTGTTGGAGAAATTGGAGGAATTTGAATTCTACAGATTCAGAATCTCTCCTGCACATGCCCAAGGTCAGACGGCTGTTGCTATTCCCAGAGCCAAAACAAAGGCGTCTCTGGGGATCGAACTCCTTCTCTGCTTGTGAAGAGGGAGCTTTGAAATATTCTCTGGCCGCTCAGATGACCTCCCAGGGGCCACAGAACTGGTTCTTAAATTACCAGTATTATTCCCAGTCCTATTCCCATTAACACCAGTTCTACTGTTACCGTTATATTTAAGCAGCCTTACTTGTTAGCAACTAAACGCATCACCGTCCAGTCCTTTGGAAACATCTCTGGCCGTATTAATATTCGAAAGACTGTAAATATCTGTAATAAGAAATCCTAGAGCAGAGGAGAAATATTCCATAGATAAGAGAAAGAAATGTGCAGCAAATCGTTTTAGCATTTGACATTACAAAACTTGCAATTAAGAAGGAAACAAGATTCTAATAGGTTATGGGGGGGGGGGGTAAAAGCAGCTACTTTTTTTTCCTCCAAGGAAACTTAACAGGGATTATGAAACGATTTAATGACGTGCTTTTAAGTGAGATGCAGACAGGAGATTGTGTTGTCAAAGGCTGCTGAATAATGCATTACTTCTGCGATACAAATAAAATGTAAAGTTAATCTTTATACCACACAGACATTTTAAACCTTTAAAATAGTAACACACGTGATTCTTGAAATTTGCAAACTTCGGCTTTACTTTTCGCAAATAAAGGGTGTAGACTGCATGTGAAAACAATTTCTACCGGATTGGGCTGCTGGTGGGGGACTCACATGATTGAAGGCTGGATGTGCATCATCCAGATGTTTACCCTCAACATTCTGTTACTGACAAATCAAATTATTCTGATTGCCTGCAGCACCTGAAGTGCACCGTCAGCTAGTGAGGCTGTAGCAATTTGGATTGCTACCTAGAATGCCTACATGAGGGACTGGATAGCTCAGTTGGTAGAGCATGAGACTCTTAATTTCAGGGTTGTGGGATCGAGCCCCACGTTGGGCAAAAGACTGCAGGGGGTTAGTCTAGATGACTCTTGTGGTCCCTTCCAACTCTACAATTCTATGAGGGTTACGGGAATCCCTTAGACAATTAATGATGAACAATAATATTCCCTGCTCTGTTATGATGTAACCCTAATGCTAGTCTTTAACCTGCAAAGAGGGATAAAGTTGTCAAGATGTGTAGAAGTATGTCAACCTAGCTGCAAGTCTTCAGACTTTGCTGTGAAACTTCTGCTGGACTAGATCTGGTATCCTAGGGATAGGTACCTTTGAAAAACATGGACTGGCAAAGAGATGGATATCTATTGCCTGAACATCAATTTCCCTGCCTGAAACACCCAAACTAGCAGAACGACAACAACTGAAACAGCCTGATTCCTGGAGGCAGCAAGTCAATATTATTATAGCCTGTAATAAAATCACAGCTTCATAATGGACGTAATGATCTGTGTTCTAGGTCTGGTGGGGTGAAGTCTGTAGCAGTCATGCTGGAAGCTGCTCAGATAATATCCACCCATGTGCACTTCCAGGCTTTTAGCGCATGACATGTTGTTCTTGGGTTCTATATATACACAAATTCATGCATTTTCAATAGTACACAGCTGGCTCTGGTAAGATGCATCTGTCTCCCTCATTACTGACTTGCAGGAGGAATGTAAAAACATTCCTGTTTACCCAGGCATTTGATGGCTAAAAGATACTGTTCCTGGCAACTCTGAAATCATTAGCTGAGAGAATGTGGTGGTTTTAAACTGTTCTTGGAATGTTTTTAATTATATTGGGTGGAATTTGCCTAATCAGCCCTGGCAGCAGCACTTCTGCTTGCGCAATAGGGCTTCTGTCCCCCATCCTGCCCTGTGCACATACCTCAAGATTGACCCACTGATATTAATGAGCATGACTAACTCAGGACCTACTCTGAGGCGAACGGTGAACTGTTATCTCATCCCCAGAGTCATTTTGTCGCAAAGCAAGGATTTGAACCCAAATCTTCAACAACTGAGCTCGGCAGACAATCCACTTTATCACACTGATCCGTATACATGAGAAACCTTACATTAGCAAGTCACCACTAACCCTAAAACAATAACCTAAGAAAGTTAGGTCATGCTCGATTCCCACTGGGATCAGTGAGCTTATTCAACTGGCTTTGGATTGCGTCTCACAAGCGAATATCAACGGTCGCTTAAGTAAAACAGGACAATCATGAATAGACTGGAAGGGGGAGAAGTTGATGAGAACATTTGTAGATGCTAAAGCACAAGACTTGCTACTTACCCTCAGCTCGTCCCTCGTCTTGAATCTGTCAAGGAGCTGCTGGTAATGTCTGTCAGTCATTTGGCGCAATAATGACAAAAGACATGAAACAAACTCTCCCTGAAAGAAATGGTTTTAAAAGGAAAAGAAAGGCATTACAAAGTAAACACGGTTGTTGTTGTTTTTTAAAAAAGTATGTGTTTTCTATTGATTATGGAGATATGAGGACAAGCATTATTATTATTATTATCATCATCATCATCATCATCATCATCATCATCATCATTTATTAAGTTTGTATACCTGCTCTATACCTGCAGGCCTTAGTTTAGGGCAGTTCAAAACATAAAACCACAAAATAAAAACACAAAACACATAATAAGAACAAGAACAACCCACTAATCCCCCCCAAAACATTTTAAAAGGACATTGTTTGTCAATCAGCCAAAGATGTCGAAGAGGAATGTTTTTTGCCTGGTGCCTAAAGGTGTATAATGAAAGTGTCAGCCAAACCTCCCTGGGAAGAGCATTCAACAAAGAAAGCCCCTTTGCAAAGATGTATCTTAAACCCAACACTGCAGTTCTTTCCTCAGTGTTTAACAACTGAATCACATTTCCTGAGCCTGAAGTATAAAAAGGTAAAGGTAAAGGGACCCCTGACCATTAGGTCCAGTCGTGACCGATTCTGGGGTTGCAGCGCTCATCTCGCTTTATTGGCTGAGGGAGCCGGCGTACAGCTTCCAGGTCATGTGGCCAGCATGACTAAGCCACTTCTGGCGAACCAGAGCAGCGCACGGAAACACCGTTTACCTGGAGCGGTACCTATTTATCTACTTGCACTTTGATGTGCTTTCGAACTGCTAGGTTCAAACGACCTATTTATCTACTTGCACTTTGACATCCTTGCAAACTGCTAGGTTGGCAGGAGCTGGGACCAAGCATCAGGAGCTCACCCCGTTGCGGGGATTCGAACCGCTGACCTTCTGATTGGCAAGTCCTAGTCTCTGTGATTTAACCCACAGCGCCACCCATGTTCCTGCAGTATAGAACTCGCTTATTAGAAAAGAAGTCCAAGTGAGCACTTTGGCACTTACTTCTGAAGGCCGCATTATGCTCAAGGCATTACATGCAACTTTATCACTGGTTTCTTTCTTTAATTAGCAGTGGGGTGAGGAGATATATTTCCATCAGATATTTCATCCCTCCCTTCCTAGCAACGGTCCAGAAAGAAACACTCCCCACCCCACCCTGTTCTGCATGGCTATAAGGCTTAATAAAAAGCTCCCATTTGGTGGATATGGATTTCTGCCCAAATCATGACTGGAGACCCAAAGGATAAACCTCCCCTCTGCACATTCTGCGGGGCCCCTGCACCTGTAAATAATTAAAGAAATGGAGCTGAATACTATGAATTTTGCATAATGTATAGATTTTGCCACCAGTCAACATGGACAGTACTGTTAATATTCCAAGAATAAGGATGGCTTATGTTCGTTAAACAGAATTTCCATGTTGAGCAAATATCTTATACATTTGGGGCCTTTCAAAACAATGCTAGCACAATGTCTATACCAGTACCAATGTGGAAATGGAAGCAGGCCTCACACCATATGGAAGGAAGAACAGTTTATATGGTTAAAAATCTGGTCTAAGTGAATTAAGCTACTTCTCTGATAATAGATCTCTTTCCATACTATCTGTATACATGCAGATTAGTTATCTTTTGGCTTGAAAACCAATGAAGCAACTGAGCATATATGCAACATAAATGGGCATGTCTTCTACTCGAGATCAGCTGAAATAAATAGGAGCTCGTGTAGGAAGAAATCACAGCGTTTGGTCCCTTTGCTTGTCTTGTCTCGGTGACAAGACTGCATTTAGTACATGTTTCAGGACTTCAATCCTACACATACTCAGCCAGGGAGTAAGCTCTATTGAACATAGTGGGACTTGCTTGTGTGTAAACATGCACAGGTTTACCCTATAAGCCAGGCATAGGCAAACTCAGCCCTCCAGATGTTTTCGGACTACAACTCCCATCATCCCTAGCTAACAGAACAAGTGGTCAGGGATGATGGGAGTTGTAGTCCCAAAACACCTGGAGGGCCGAGTTTGCCTATGGCTGCTATAAGTCACCATGCACACTCCTTTAAGTCCCTGACACACAGAACTAGTGAAACACTGTGCAGTCAAGGTTGATGGAAATGCCATTTTTCCTTAAGCTTGTTTCTATAGCAAGACAACTCCAGCTTCTGAATTTGGGATGGAAAGCCGAATCTGGTATTTATGTGCAAGTCCACCTACATGTCATAAAATGTGCTCATTTATCATTTTGATAAGCATAGAATGGGTTCCTGACAACACATGGGGACCAAACCTGCCACCTACACTCAAACTGGGTGGTGTCTTTCTTCGCAAATATCTCAAGAGCATGTGGCTCAGTAGGTTGCCATAAGCAAGTACAGTTCTGCATGAACTTGCTACATAACAGTATATAATTGCCTTATGCTGTGCGGTGAGTCACTTAAAAATTAAGTGCTTGATGTAGCACTTGAAATTTCCCCGGCTTACACGATATGGTGCAAGGACCCTAAGAGCCTATTCTTTGAGACTGTGTGAAAAATACTGCCACACAGCTTTGTGGAAAGGGAAGCCACCTCTTTCTCCAAAGGAAACCTATTAAAATAAAACTTGCTCAAACTTAAGGCTATACTTATTCCACAAGCCTTATTTAGCAACATTTGCGTATGCGAATTGTTAAACAAAAGTCAATGGACTTATATTCAGCAAGCCTTCAACAACATAGGGGGGAAAAAACCTATTGTACAATTTAGCAGTGTTATGACTTTTCAAAACTAAAATGTAAAGAATCCTGAAATCTTATCAGTACATCCTGCCAGAACTACAGCTTGCTGCTAACATCTGCAGGTGTGGTGGTGCAAGTGCTGGACCAGTCTCTTGCCTCGGTGATGGACTGGATGAGAGCCAGCAAACTGAAACTCAGTCCAGATAAGACTGAGACACCGTTAGTTGCTATTTCCCTAAACCGGATGGATGAAGGTTGCCTGCCTATGAAGAGGACACACTCTCTCTGAAGGAGCACACATGTAGCTTGTGGGTCCTTCAGGGTCCTTTGCTGTTGCTTGAGGCTCAGGTGGCCTCAGTGGTGCAGAGTGCCTTCCATCAGCTTAGGCTGGTGGCCCAGCTAAGCCTGGACAGACTAACTACTGTTGTCAATGCTCTGATAGCCTCTAGGTTACTGCAACATGTTATATGTGGGGCTGCCTCTGAAGACGGTTCAGAAACTTCAGCTAGCGCAGAATTCAGAAGCCAGGAAGCTCACTTGGTAGCATTGCCATATTTCAAAAAGTAGAAACCAGGATACCCCGAAAGTTGCTGAGCCAAAAAACACACGATTTTTTAATTGACTTGTCTAGGATCCAGGACAAAGCGCCACTCCCCACCCACCCGTCAATTCTGCCTTTGAAATCCCGGTAATGTCTGGGAAAATCTGGACGTATGGCATTGCTACTCACTGGGTTTGAGCATATTACACCGATCTGGCCTGGCTGCACTGGTCATCAGTTAGTTTCCAGGACCAATTCAAAGTGCTGGTTTTGACCTATAAAGCTTTAAATGCCGCAGGACCACAATACCTCAAGGGCCATATCTCCCATATGAACCAACATGGACCCTGTGATCATCATCTGAGGCCCTTCTGCATGTGACCCCTCCACAAGAGGCCTGGAGGGTGGCAACACGAGAACAAGCCTTTCCTGTGGTGGCTCCCTGTTTGTGGAATGCTCTCCCCAGGGAGGCTTGCCTGGTGCCTTCTTTGGCCCCAGGCAAAAATGCCTCTATACACAGAATCAGGCCTTTGGCTGACTGCACATTCTACGGCCTTTTAACTGTGTTTGTGAGACAGGGCTTAATGGTTTGTTTTTGTTCTTATTTTATTATGTGTTTTGTGCTCTCATTTTATATTCTTATGTTGTGAACTTCCCTAAAATCTTCGGATGAAGGGCGATATATAGATTTAATAAATAATAGCAAGAAAGGCACGTATTAACTCTGTCAACAGTACTTCAATTTGGGGGGCAATAGAGAGGAGTGAAAAATAAAGTTCTCGCATTTTTTATTAATTTTTCCCCTCAGAACAAAGTAGCATTTAGAATACACTGCTAGAAACCTTTTTCTATCAGGAATATTTTTTTTGAGTGGGGGAGACTAATAAGGCTGGATGTCAAAGAATGGGTGTGCTAAATATTTCCCTGAAACCTTTGCTATATGAACAAAAATAGGTCAGCTGCTCTTTTAAGAGTTCTTCTGTGCCTCCCACTGTGTAAGATACCTCCCATTTTGACAAAAGCAGAGCACAACCTGACATTATTTCACTTACATAGCTTTTGTGCTGTTCTCTGAGAAATAGGATAACAGCCTAACTCACATTAACCTCTCCGTATCATTGAACAAAGTAGGACATAGGCTGGTTTTTTACTTACAAGTGACCCAGATATGAGAGAGGTGTATCTCCTTTTTTTAAAAAATAGAAAAGCAGGTGAGGAAAGCTTCCAGTTTCAAAACAAACAGCAGAGGAAGGGATTGCTTAATCCCGTTCTCCTTCCACTATTGGCCCACCACTGGCTATTGCCCTGACTAATCACCCTGCTTTTTCTCTCCTCATAGGAAAAACGTAAGACTCCATATCTTTTCCGCTCTGGATGGGGCAGAGGCAACTGGAACAGGATAACAGCAAGAAGTGGAAAACTTGAGCAGCCTCTCCCACGTTCCTACTTGCTACTTGGGATGCTGCTTTTTTGTTGTACATCTCCCATGAATTTTCTAATTTGGCACTCATACTCAAGAGAAGTTTTTGCTTTCCTTCGCAACACTAGATCAGAACAAAAAAGTTCCCTGATTTGATTGATGGAACGGTGGATTTAGCACAAGTGGAATAAAGTACTTCTTCACACAGCACAGAATTAACTTGTGGAATTAACTGCCATAAGATGAGATGGCTGCCACTGACTTAGATGGTTTTTAAAATAGGATTGGGCAATTTCATGAAGCACAAGTCTATCAAAAGACTAGTAAACAAACTTATGTAAATATGCTACCAAGTACCAGATCCAGGGAACAAGCAATGCAGGAGGGATGTTTCTTGCAGGTTTTCTATATATGTTTCAAGGTATTTGGCTGGCCCCCGATGGATATAGACTAGATGAACCCTTTGTCTGATCCAGCAGGCTCTCTTTATGTTCCTAATGTTAAGCACTAGACCTGATCCTCAAATGCTCTTTGTAGGACCAACTCCCACGTGTTTAGCAAATCCTACAGAGAGAACACGGGCTAGTTTTTGGGCCAGCCACAAGGACTGAGGCCAGCCATAAGAATTTTTAAAGCTAGATGAGGGAGAGAAGGGGGAACTCACATTTTATTTTATTATTTATTTGTTAGACTATTTCTAAACCTCCAACTCATTTGAAAAGATGTCGTGGCGGTGTACATGACCAATCAAATTCCTCAATATTGAAATTCAACGGGAAGCCTTTGTACAAGCAGATGGCCATTTTCTCTTTGAAGCACACATGAACACAACACACAGGGGCTAGAACCCTTTTCTTACCATTTTTATACACAGATACAAATCAGGGGAAGCCATAAATCAAATATTCGATCCAGTTATTTCTACTGCGACACTTACAGTAACATCTTGAAACTGAAGCCTCGCCGCGGACCCTGCTGTTTGAGGGCGGCTTGTGATCTCCAAGATGGTTCTGAGCAGCACATCTAGCAAGCTGTTCACAATTACATCTATTTCTTCCAAAACTGACTTTTCCTTTAGTTTGTTTAAAAAGAAAGAAGAATAAATGGACTGTTCAGGTCAGTATTAATGAAAAGCAGATACATTATTTTCTCAGCCAAATCTTAACAAACTAAATTAATATTCTGAAGCAAATAAACAGGAAATAGTAAAAAGAAGTCAAACTTCCATAACACCTGACCATCAGCCATGCTGACTCGGGCCAATGGGCACCAGCTTGGGGAAAAAGGGGAGCTAAAAAAGATTTTAAAGCCAATATTCACCTAGATCAAACACAACCTTAACTGATCTCTAATTCAACACACTTTTTCTACTGGTTCTTCCAAATGTATGGCCAAGAGAAATCATAACTAAATGCAGAACAATGTGGCATATTCATGAAACAAAAATCATTTCACACACCCCCCCGACAACTGATTTTTCCTTTTACTGTTAGAAGTCAATTCCATATAATGTAGCTCCTACTTACAGAACTATTTTTCTTTATGAGGCAAAAGATGTTGCTTAGGATGTGTGCACACGTGATCAGATCCTTTTGTTCCTGCAGGTGTACATAGAGGTGGTGCAAAACAACTGGTAGTAGAATATATCGAGACTCTGGAAAGAAAGAAGGAAACTAGTCAACGCGCTTCTTTTGTGGCATCCCAGCCACAAATCCATTCTTATCCTTTAAAGTAATTAAGAAGCAATTTCATCATCCTGTCCTTTCAATGGATGGGACTATGCAGAACACCACACTATATTACTTCAGTTTCCACATACGGAATTACTTGATTAAAAGTGTTCCCACAAGAAGAAGCATTTCCTATGTCAAGACTTACAGCCTCTCCTTCTATAGCTCACATTCTCTGGATGAAAACATCCCCCAATGTGTTGCATTAAAAACAAAAACAACTACTTGACGATTGGGTTTAATCTCTCAGCTTTATTGCCAATATCTCCAAAGGAAGATTTATGAACATCTGAATTGGGAGGAGGAGATAATGTATCTAGTCTAAGGTAATGAAGAGTCGGGAGTCATAAATGAACTCTGCTGCATTACAGAGCCAACCTGATGCTATGCCACAGAAAACTGAATGCTATACCCAATGGCACTACTTGTCTCCACTTCTGCAGAAGAAAACACGAAACCCCCCTCAGTGTTATACAAATCTGATTAGCAGGTAAATCTGGCTTTGGAACAGAAAGCTATTCACCACAGAAAGCTTCTTTTGTCTTAGAAGTTTGAACAATCTGTTTGTACAGCCTACGAATTCTTCCCTTACCATGCCATTTTTCCGCACTCAATAGCAAATATCGTTGCAATATTGTAAAGAGTTCATTTTCACCCCCTGAGACAGGGGAGTTTAATTACACTTCAGATCACAGCGAGTCTCGGCTTTACCCCAGGACTTCGTGCTTTATTTTTCCAGACCAGAATACTTTAGACAAGTGAAAGCATTTTTAAGTTTTATTTAAAGCAGGGCAGGGGTGGAAAAAGGATTCTCCTCCGGTTGGGACTGAGGGGAATGGGGGGGGGGGGCAAAGAAAAAGGGCAATGCAGAAATGGGGATAAAGGTAAAGGTAAAGGGACCCCTGACCATTAGGTCCAGTCGTGGCCGACTCTGGGGTTGTAGCATTCATCTCTCTTTACTGGCCGAGGGAGCCGGCGTACAGCTTCCGAGTCATGTGGCCAGCCTTGACTAAGCCGCTTCTGGTGAACTAGAGCAGTGCACGGAAACATCGTTTACCTTTCCGCCGGAGCGGTACCTATTTATCTACTTGCACTTTGACGTGCTTTCGAACTGCTAGGTTGGCAGGAGCAGGGACCGAGCAACGGGAGCTCACTCCGTCGCAGGGATTCAAACTGCCGACCTTCTGATCGGCAAGTCCTAGGCTCTGTGGTTTAACCCACAGCTCCACCCGCATCCCTGAAATGGGGATAGACCCCCCCCAAAAAAAAACAATTACAGGCATTAAATAGTGCTTTCAACTACACTTGAAAGATCTCCAATGGGCATAACATTGGCCATGGGACCAAGTGACCTATAAATAGGGCTTTTTTCCCCAGTCGGGCCAAGAGTCAGATAATTGGCAAAGGCAAGAGGCTGCTTTAACTACTGACGAATCGTGTGCTTGCCATCTTACCTGGATTCGTGTACAGTTGGCTCTCTACTGTTTTCCCAATGCACTGGAGTTTGACAGCTTGAAGGGATTCATCTGCATTTGTGATGGTTGGTAAGCTTCCTAGAGTATCACGCACCAAATTTGCAACCTCTCTCACTTCAAATAGCTTCAGCAGCTCTGAGTACACAGCAGGGAAGGAGACAAGAAAGACCGCCTAGTGAAAAGAGGGGAGAAATCAAAATACACTATGAACTTGAGATTAAAGAAATTGGGACAGGTAAGAAATCTGAGCATAAGGATGGGATCTGACTTTAAACTATTGTTAAAACTTTCGTAAATTATCTCCTTTGCCAGAAGAACTCGGCTTGGGGTTGGAGGGAATTGCTTTTATTTTATTTTTCTAAAATGAGTGATATTGCAAATTGCATTATCGTTAATTAACTGCAGTCCTAAACTGAAGACCAGAAAGCGAATGGGGCTATGGTGAAGATGAATAAGGGGCACAGTACTTAAAATATCCATAGCTACTTACAGAAAATACAATCAGGTAGTCTGACAATATTATTGGAAGTGAGTGTGGAACAAAATGATCTCATAGCTCTGCTAGCTTGGGCCAAAAGCTTGCTATAGAGGGGAAAATATGCAGCCAGATGTCTGAACCCAACTTCTGCTATCAATATGTCAATAACAAAATGAAGCACATTCTAAGTCATAGCAGCAAGAAACAGTAAATTTATCGCATAAGGAACAAGGCTGCTTTCCCCCCCGTATCTGTGACCAGGCAGCGTGAACAGCGGCAACAGTGTAGTGCAAGTGCTTGTTAACTTACTTGGGCTTGAGATAAAGCGCTAGCCCCTTTGGTTTCTTGGGAAAGGAAGAATCGCACAGACATCAAAAGCTCTTGAATACAGCAGCAGAATTCCTCCTCGTTTTGCCCTCCAGTAGCAAGAGAGAACAGCTTCCGAGACTGGATGATATACTTAAATATATATTCTTGTGCCTACACATGTCGAATGAGAAATACACAAGTCTGCATTGTTGGTTCTTCATAATAAATAAATAAATAAAAACTTGGTTTCAGAGATAACTGAATGGTCGCTGTTTAAGCAAAGAATAAACCAGGCAATGGAATAGTTTATACCAGGGACAGAACTCTCTGCAGTCAGAAGAAAAACTAATATGAAAAAGGAATAGCAAACTGAGGGGAACCAGGAGTCAGCCTCACACCCACATCCCTGAACAGAATCTCATGCTATTTCAGTGAATGATTTTTTTATCGGACAAAAATCTGCTTCATTATGGCCCCGGATCACGGCCATGAAGAATTTTCTCCGATCATTGCTATAGGACGTGACCCACAAATGCCCAGTTCATTCTGTACTTTCACATTATGTGACTAATTTTTTGTTTTCTAGTATGAAGTAATTTGGGGGGGGGGGACTCAAAACTTTTAAAATCATCAGAGCTAATTTTTACTGGAGTGTTTTATAATGTTATTGTACTTGTTATATGATCTCTTTATCATAATGAAACCTTTTAAAAAATCCTCTGAGCTGAACAGTTTGTGTCTATAAGCTATAAGCTATTAAGCAATTTTCTTTTATTCACAATCTTTTCACCAGGAAAATAAATGCAAATCCCTTGAAATGATGGCAAAATTGGTTACTTTCAGTTTTCAAATACAAAATGTTAGGCAATTTGCTCCTGTATTTTAAAATTTATGTCCTACAATTAATTGACAGCATCAAGTTCTGGTTTATGCTCTTATCCATACATCTATGGAACTTTAGTAGCTTCTTGTTCTATTGCTATTATATTGCATCACTGATGGAATTATCAGAGCTACGTACTTTGGGTATATCAGTCATTGAAGGGCATCCAACACAGGTTTTAGCTAAGTCTAAAACTCCATAAATTGGCTTGCATTATTAACAGGGAAACAAAAAAATACAAATGGACAAAAATTCACGTGAATATCATCTGTTACTTTCTACACTTCAGGTTTCCAAAAAGGGTTGCATCATTCTGTGAGTGAGCTGAGTACGTACTTAGTTTTACATGTTAAGAGCAATAAACCATGGTTTGTTGCAATGAGCTCAGGCAAAGGGTTGGGCTTACCAACTCCACTTGCCTACCTACTCTTCCTGTACAGTCAAGAGGAGGAATTCTGCCAGGTTTCATTTCCATTTTGTAGAATCTCAGTTTAGCATTATGCACAAACCAGGAATCTTGGTTTACATCAAACAATACTTAGTTGTAAAACAAACAACATCAAACCATGGGTTATGAGGCTGGCTTGTTTAACTAACCATGGTTAGTTATTAAGGACTGTCCACATAGTGCTCACCCATGGTTTAGTATTATGTGCACACCAGCTGTTTGACTTCAAACCACCACCACCCAACCAACGCACAAAGCATTTCCTTGCACACACTCACAGCAGGATGGGTCCCATTATCCTTGTACCAGCTGCATCTTTCTCCTAAAAGTTACTCCAGAGGGAATCTGATGCTTCAAAGACAAATTTAGAGGGTGTATGGAGCCTACCACTAAAAGGAAAAGTGGGAAAGTGCCCTTGCACAAGCAGACACAACCTTATACTATCTTAGTTCCAAGTCTCAGTAACTTCAGCTGGCATAAATTCATGTTGATATAGAGAGATACAAGCAAGATTACACACTCCCCTGACAAACTGTGTTACCTTTAATACTTCTTGGTTGTGTGCTTGCCTTTCCACTTCTGTTATCCGATCAACATGCCACTTCAACACCTTTATGAGGTCTCTAGAGTATAACACAAAATTTATTTCCAGGCTGAAGTGTGAAAGACTTAAATAACACACTGGATTACACGACGTCTAAAACAGATCAAAATAATGTAAGTAATTTATAGTGCAGTCCTAGAGGTATCTACTCTAAACTAAGTTTCATTCAATACAATGGCGCAATGTCCCAGATAAATGAATATTAGATGGCAAGCTTAGGTTGGAATCTCAAAGTAATGCCACTAAAGAGCAAATACAAAAGAAGATCCCATTATATTTTTGGATACTTAGGAAAAAATTGATTTTGTTGTTTACAGTTTCATTTCACAGGAGTGTCTTGAGAGCAGAGTTTCCCAAACTTGGGTCTCCAGTTGTTTTTGGACTACTATTCCCATCATCCCCAACCACTGGTCCTGCTAGCTAGGGACCCAAGTTTCGGAAACCTTGCTTTAGACGCAGGACTCTAGGTCAATGAAAGAGAATACATATTGCATGCAGAATGTCCCAGATTCTATTCCTGGCATCTCCTGATATGGCTGGGAAAGACTCCTGGCTGAAATCCTGAAGACCTCCTGCAGTCAGCAAAGGCGAGATTGAGATTGATCTAAGTGTAGACAACACCAAACTAGATGAGCCAACGATCTGACTCAGTGCAAGATAGCGTCTTAGGTCCCTATGGTCAATATGCTTGGCTAGCTATGAAAATTTGCAAACATCCCTAGCAAGGGAGAAGAATAGGAAGGCATTCCTTCAACTATCTCCTTTGATCTGCTAATTGTTTCTTTTTGAAATAGTCTTGATCTGGTTATGTGCTCCAGAAACCAAGAGGGGCACAGCTTTAGGACTGCCCCAAAAGGCATTTACAAATACCACTGTCTAGCCATGGGAAATCCTCCCATTGGGGCCTCCTAACTTGAGACCAGAAATGTATCTGCCACCTAGAAACTGACTGGACAAAATCTGTTCCACTCACAGCCTTCCTTCCTGTAACTAGGGAAGAGAATGAGCCATGTATCTTTGCACTTCCTCTTTGTCTTTCACCTTTTGTCCTTGAGCACCCAACTTCACTGAAGATGCCCAGGGTTTGTTAAGCCAGTTTCACTACCACAACATCCAAACCCGGAAACTGGTTTTAAAACGCACCACAAATCAGAATCTAGTCCTGGTTGTTTTACAATTACGTTTTACAGTTAAATATTTCCTCTTACGTTTTACAGCTAAGTACCGTATTTTTTGCTCTATAAGACTCACTTTTCCCCTCCTAAAAAGTAAGGGGAAATGTGTGTGCGTCTTATGGAGCAAATGCAGGCTGCACAGCTATCCCAGAAGCCAGAACAGCAAGAGGGATTGCTGCTTTCGCTGCGCAGTGATCCCTCTTGCTGTTCTGGCTTCTGAGATTCAGAATATTCTTTTTCTTGTTTTCCTCCTCCCAAAACTAGGTGCGTCTTGTGGTCTGGTGCGTCTTATAGAGCGAAAAATATGGTATTTCTAGGTGTTAGGACACGGTTAGGGTTTGTTTTAAGGGTCACATATGCATTACACAGCATTATGGCAAAAGGTAGAAAACCATTTATTGGAAATGGAAATAGTAGAACTGAACTGATTTCAAGCTGATAGTCTCTCTCTCTCATATATATATATTCTCAATCAATTTATCAGCTCATTGGACTTTTATTTTGATCTACTGCCCTTTTATTTAGATCAGTTAATTTAATCTACCTTCAGCCAATTAGATGACCAGTCATTGTACAAGGTGCAACCATTTAGTTGTGCTAGTGTTACGCATACTGCCTGTCCTTCACCAGCAGGTCCCATGACAGCTTACAACAATTAAAAATTGTAAATTGTAAACTGATAAAACAGATCACAATCACAGAAGAGGGGTGGGTGTATATACCTTTACCTGTATGCAAGTGCTCCTGCAAAGTGGCTTTCAATGTAGGTGTCCATAACTGGCTTAAAATGGTGAAACTTGCTGTCCTGCAGCAAATTAATTATGTGAACCTAAGAATAACAACACTGGTGTTTATTAATGCCTTTGGAAGTCAACATCCAAAATTAAAATAAGACCCTAGGGAATAATTAAGTATACCTTACCAAACAATCAAATACTTGGGAGCCATACTTTTGAGAATTTTCATCTAAAATTCCAAATAAAGTGTCCAGTGTATCTTGGAGAAACTTGATGAAAGAGAAATTTAAGAAATACATATTTAATAAACGTTCTTTATTATATAACCTGTTGGGGAAATTACATTTCTCTACGAATGCAAAATAAACAGTGAAAAGAGTCTTTACCTTTACTATTTCTGACCCATCTATTTCTTTCAATTTTGAGAGGCAGCCGGCAATTTTTTCTGGGTGGGCTCGCCACTTAAGAAGGTCAAGCATGTCTCCTATGAAGTAAAGACACAGAGCAACAGA
Source organism: Podarcis erhardii (assembly GCF_964252035.2). Lineage (NCBI taxonomy): Eukaryota > Metazoa > Chordata > Lepidosauria > Squamata > Lacertidae > Podarcis > Podarcis erhardii. The sequence goes on from NC_138500.1 coordinate 53,465,288, forward strand.
GACGGTGTATAGCTAGAGATGCAACAAATGTCTGATTTATCTACATCAGGCATTTCCAACAGGTAAATCGTGATCTACCGGTAGATCACTGGCTCCCCCCAAAGATTTGCAACATCTTAGGCTCCCCTGAAAAAGCTCAACAACTTTGACCTGAACCCCCAAAAAGGGGGTAGATCACTGCCAGTTTTTAACTCTGTAGATTGCAGTCTCTTGGGAGTTGGCTACCCCTGATCTACATGATGTGGGAAGAGGCGAGAGAAAAGGCAACAGGCACAATCCAGCAAAAGTTAGGCGTGTCAAAGTGTCAACGTGTCATTGACGTCAACAGCACTTAGCAGGAGCTAAATCCCACCGAACCTAATGAAACATACTTATGAAGAGATCACACTGGCAAACTTTCGTCTTTTTAAAAAGAATTCCACATATAGTCCATCTGCAACTTATGAGGAGGTTACGTTCCGGTAATCATGCCCATAGCCAAAATTGCATATACACATAACACATTGAGTGCAAAAGCGACTGGGATTGCTGAAGTCTTTTTCCTAAATGCCCTCCCCCCTTTTATTTATTTATTATTTTTATTTGTCAAGCCTTTAAAGATTAACCCACACAAGTTAAATGTATGTAAGTTGTGGGCTTACTGTATTTCAGTAGATTTGTTGGTGTGCTGTGCTTAATGCATAGACAAGATTACTAGCCCTAACAGATAACCACACCAAAGTCCTGACTGTATCCTGATCCCTACTAGGATGTTTTTGATTCCAGGTGTGCTGTTTTTGTTTTGTTTTTTAAATGTATTTCACTACATTCCATCTATGTCAGCTTTTGCTTTGCTCTAAATAGTCCCCCAAATGCCTTTATTAGTGTGTTGATAAAACCAATGGTTTATTCAATATCATTTGTGTCTATCTTGCAAAGATTAAAACGACATGTTAGAAGCATATCCCGATTTCAAGAACCTCACATTAACTGGCTGTTACACTGTTTTAATAACCAACATGTTACTTTACCGTTCTGTGTAAGCTTAGTCGAACACAGGAAAGATGTTATCCAAAATGATTCCTTAGTGGTTTTTACTGCTTGGTGGTTATTTGAAAGGAGATGCCCCTTTGAAAAGGGGAATTTGAGGTAGCGACTAGAATCCTGAAGGCTTACATTTTCTTCACACTGGGGGAATAATTAAGTTAAGTTTGCATTTCAACTTGCTATATAAAAATGAGATAAAAACGTAGCACAAAGCTGTCACGTAAAACTGTTTTTCTTTGGAGAATGGCATAATGTGCTAATTACCTCTTCCCAATGGGTTTCCTTCATGATCTGTTCCTAACCCTCTAGTAGTGTATATTCTCTCTAAACACTGTCCCAAGGTGACTTCATTACATCCCGCGTCATTCAATACCACACACTTTCAGTACCCAGTTCTGCTATCTCTCTTCATCCCAGCCCCACAACTCTAAAGTGCCCCTCTGATATTTCTACTCAAATGCTTTGTTGTTGACTCATGATGAATAAACTGAAGACGTAGGACACCTTTCTTCTCACTTCACCCTCTGTCTATTGACTCTGATTATCTGCTAACATCACCATCCATCCAATTAACAGGTACATAGCTATGGCTTTTCTTTGAGTCTTCTTCCCTTTGTCTCCTATATTCAGTCCAGTTACAAGCAAGTGGTCCTTCCTGTCTGCCCCCTGTAGTCCACACCTTGGTAAGCTTTCATCTTGATTACTGCTATCTTCTTCTCTCTGGCCTTACATTATTTCATATTGGAGGCTCGTACACACTTTCGCTTGCCCTATGCCTAGAAAGCATGGGTCTGAGTGGTTTTCCACTTGACCCACACTTTCTAGGCATGGGTCTGAGTGGTTTCCCCCTTGCCACGATCCTTTCCCGTGGGAAAGCCCACTCTTTAGCTCTAAATGGGAATACACCCAATTGCTGTTTGCTCCGATTGAGCGTTAAAGAGTGGTTTCCCAGAGGGAAAACAGCAGGACAAGAGGGAGAAGCCCTTGGTGTCCTCAGCTCTAGCCCATATCAACTGCCTAAATCATACAACTTTCATTGCTCTGACCAACTGGGAAAAACACACACACCGTTGCTAAGCACAAGCGGTGTTATCAGGGAGAAGATACACAGGCAACTTTTTCGTGCGTGCAAATGCACAGAAATTTCAGTGTGGCTAAAGGGGTGTGTGTGTGTGAGAGAGAGAGAGAGAGAGAGAGAGAGAGAGAGAGAAACTTTCTAGATAATGTGGGAATTTGGCCAACCTGGATGCAACACGTTAGCAAAACAGGAGCAGAATTTAATAAGGAAATTTCACAGTACGAGGTACTGCATTGAAATGCATAACCAGATTTAAAGAGCCAATAACATAAGCTTGAAAGGATAAAATGAGAGGATATTTTGCACAATGACAAGCCTAGCATTCTTTTGGCAGCTGATTCAATCTGCCTAAATCTAAGGGCAGCCCTAGGCATTTGGAGTATTTCTCTTGAATAAATCACATTTCCCTCTGCTTTCCAGTGGAAATTACCTTATGCACAATGAGCTCGTGAGTGCCATCTGGCAGGGTCCTTCCATTTTCCTGCATCAGAGGGACGAAAGAAAAACCAAACAACTTCTTCTCCCCCTTTTCTTTTGCTGAAACACATATATAAATTAAAAATCCACCATATTCCAGGCTGGAAATGAGAATGCATAGATTCAACGAAAGCAGAGTTGCATATATAACTTGGCACTCATCCACAACCAAAAGTCAGAAATGAAAATAATAATAATAATAATAATAATAATAATAATAATAATAATTTGTACCCCGCTCATCTGACTGGGTTTCCCCAGCCACTCTGGGTGGCTTCCAACATACATAAAAACATAATAAAACATTAAACTGCTTCCCTATACAGGGAAGACACCTTCAGGTGTCTTCTAAAGGTCATCTCCTTGACATCTGATGGGAGGGCGTTCCACAGGGTGGGCGCCACAACAGAGAACGCCCTCTGCCATAGTGAGAAATCCATAACCTACAAAATTACTAATAGGACACAATCCAGCAAACAGCCACAACTCATACAGAAAGCATAGGACACATTTGGACATGCTTCAATTAAAACTGAGACTAGCAATGGCTGCCAGGAGCATGGGAGTGTGAAGGAGGAAACTTACAATGGCCTCATCTCCATGTTGTGATAAGCCAGTTTGTCTTAGTCTTACATGTACATTGCCCCTGCTGCATAGCTCCCCCAGGCGGCTTTTCTCCCAGCATGCATGGCGCCTGGGCAGCTCAAACAATCCACAGTACAGCTTGCCATGTTGTCCACACTGAAACTATGTGAGTGTTAAGTCAGAAATAAACCAAGAACTTGATTTCTGGCTTAGTGTTCATGGTTAGTTTGTTTAAAACAAACTGTGGTCCAGGTTTGGACAATGTGATATCATACAATGGCTTGTTTGTGTTGTACAGGCACAGGGTGTGGGTATGGCTGTGTGGGTGTGTAAGGTGGAGAGGGACCTATGCAGCAGGGGGAGGTACATTCACAATTAAGCCATGGCTGAAGACGAACTATAGCTTCTCATGATGTGTGAACTAGGCCAACATGATGGCATAAATCTATGCAGGAAATAGTTCATGGCCAGGATAGGAATCATTCCCAAAAACGGTGTTGGCAGCTACTTCCTTGTGGCAGCATCGGGTCTAAAGTAATTAATAACATGTCATTCAAATTCATCTTTCTTTACTGAGCACAATCCCTGACTCATCCAAATCACAGAATTATACCAACTATTTTGAAAATACTTACCCTGATTCTGGATATATTTAAAATGCAAGAAAATTCAAATTCAAAACAACTTACTTTCAAGTAAGCGTGCTTAAAAGCGCCAGCTTGCTAGGAACATAAGAGCAATACTCTGTACTTACATCACTATTTGTGATGTTTTTTTAAGAAAAGTTGATGAAAGACATCTATATCCCAGCCAAACTAGAAACTGATCTAAAGTCAGATCTTGAGGTCACTAAAAGAGTTGAATGATCCTAGCTAATACCTGCAGAGATCTTTAAACAACCCTTTTCCACAACAGTCAAGAATGCAAGAGATAAGGAGAAGTAAGCTGTATTCTCAGACCATTTTGTTCACCACATACCAATGTAAGAGATCTGAAGAAGAGAAGGCAAAGACTTCTAAAACTGTAAATTGTGGCTCTCCTTCAATATCACCTTACATTGCTTTGAAGAAAAGAAAAAGGTAAAATGTTCGAGAAAAAAAATCACCTACTTGCTCCTATTTCTGTGCTCTTGTTTTACCTCATGGAATAAACATGTCACTTCCCTAATAATTCTATTATTTGAGCCCACAACCCTTGCAACTCTCTAGAACAGTAGTTCCCAAACTTTTCCCCACAGAGACCACTTGGAAATTGCCAGAGGTCATGGTGGACCATGTAATGATATTTCTGCTTGTAATGTGCTATGCTAGGTGCTGTATGGTTTTTAATTGTATTTTTACAGACATGCCATGGAGCACCTGAATAAAGCTTGTGGACCAATAGTGGTCTGCACACCACAGCTGGGGAACCCCTGCTCTAGAACAAAGCTGGGGGAGCCTGTGGAGAATATGGGAATTGGGAGTCGAACAACATCTGGAGGAACACACCCCTGCTCTAGAACCTTCCAATTATTTCCCCTAGCAGTCTGTGCAGGCAGGAAGTTTTTAGCTTATAGAATTTCAGATATTTTTCTCAACTGTGCTTGATAGAATTGTCATTTACATCCAACCCTCATAGGGGTGAAAAGTATTTAGGTAAAACAAATACTATCAGAAAGGCAAGTAATAATGGCAGAGATATTGAGGAAAACCTTTACAGCTACCTATACCTGTAGCCTGGTAAAAAGTTTCATACACTCTATAGTTATGGAAGAAAACCCATCCCTTCCTGTAGGATAGCGCTAAGGAAAAGCTGTTAATGCCAGTGGATAGCTGGTTTTCAAATGTGATTCCCTCTCCCAGTAAGCTGCAAAGAGTAGAAAATCTGTCTTAAGTCAGTGTGCACGAAAAGCATTTGAAAAGCTCCAAGACTGCCTAGTGCAACTCCAAAGCGCTACAACTTATGAATAAGTCTTACTGGAACAGTGTCGGAATTCAAAGCGAAGATGAGCTCCCCTGAATTTATCCACAGGAATAGGAAGTTTCAGCAGCTCAGCCCACCGGGGACTGTTGTTGTGGTAAAGCACAAAGGAGTGAAATTCAGTGGCTGGTGGCTCTCCAGAGCCAAAAGAGATAAAATCCTGAGGAAGAGAGAAAGAAAGCAGGTTAAAGGTATTACTTTAGAGCCAAAATTAACACGGACTCTGGGAAAAAGACGTCAAAAGGATCTACAGAACATTGCCAACCCTTCATTGACCTTCTCAAGCAAAGCTGACCTTCTTGAACAAAGGCTCAATAAGGTTCCCTCATTTATTTATTTTTTGGCCTGCCTGGGACTGCAAAAGAAGCAAGGTTATGAAGGTCCAGCAGGCCATGGTATAATTCATGGGCTGCATTTAGCTTGGTCACACAAGCTGTGTAGGCCTAGCTAGAAGTTGCAATTTGTGTGCTTGATTGCTGTGATTATGACCCCATGAATACCTAGTGTACATATTTCCCTCTATTGGATAGCTGGATTCTGTGTACATTGTTATAAAATCTATGGGTAGTCATTGATTGCAGAAGGTTACCATTTAGAATAAAATACACAATAGGAAAGGTTAAGGAGAAAGCTTGAAGAAGAAAAATACCTTTAAGATTTGACCACCACAGTCCACAATGTACATTGTCACTTCTACATTCCTAGCCACACTTTTTCCTCCCTTCTCAAACTCTCCTCTTTCTATTGTGATATATAAGTCATTCCTCATTTCACCTGCAGGAGAGGGAAAGAAACAGTTGAAGATTAACCCAAGCAGAAACAACACAGCCTTGATCTTCGCTTTAAATAGAAAATAAAATAATAAAAAATTGGGTAATAAGCCCAGGAGGAAGGAGTGCTAGATAAAATTTACTCTTTAATCACACCGTGAGAGAGAGAGAGAGAGAGAGAGAAAGAGAGAGAAAGAGAGAGAGAGAGAAAGTTAATAGTAATGATGAGATGGGATCCGTTCTGCAAGAATTGTATAATCAGAGCATGATCCTCTCTCAGGCACATGCCCACCGGACAGGGTAAGGCTCATCCTAAACCCCTTGTACTGCTGCAACACAACATTAAGCTGGCAAAACCATGCTGGTGTAACAACACTCTTGCAGCAATAGGACTCCATTGGTGCAACGTAGAAAACTATGAATACCAGTTACAGATAGGTAGCCGTGTTAGTCTGCCATAGTCAAAACAAAATAAAAAAATTCCTTCCAGTAGCACCTTAAAGACCAACTAAGTTAGTTCTAGGTATGAGCTTTCATGTGCATGCACACTTCTGAAGAAGTGTACATCTGAAGAAGTGTGCATGCACACGAAAGCTCATACCTAGAACTAACTTAGTTGGTCTTTAAGGTGCTACTGGAAGGAATTTTTTTATTTTGTTATGAATACCAGTGTATGTGAGGGAGGCCTTTGGCTCACTCGGGGTCCCTCTACACCATACACACCTGTCTGTATGCACACAGAGCTCTTTTCTACATCAGCTGAACATACAGATGGCATCTCTCCTGGAAGTGGGGTGCACTCCCAGTTGTTCCTTGCCAAGAGGGATTTGCTGATGGTGTCCATCAGTGAGCCCCAGGAAGTTGTCCATTTGCAGATGTGCTTTGAAATCAAACCGTGTCTGCAAAGCAATATTGTTCCTTTGCAGGGAGCTTTGCTGGTCCACAAAGGTGAAACATTCGTCTGCAAATGCACTTTGCAAATGGACAACTTCAAAGGTTCCCACTGCCAATGCCTATCAGCTGATAGCACTACCAATCTGCCCTAAATGGCCTGTGGATAGTGAGCCAGTTCTTGATCTGGTCCTTGGGCTGAAAAAAGCACACACACCCATCGTAAAAAAAAGAAAAGAAAAGGAGGAAAGATGGGTGAGGGGAGCCGAAGGTTTTAGTTAAGCCAACTATTTCTGCATGCAGCAGTTTGTATGGTGGAGTGAGGAAGGAGCGAGCATGCAATCAGCTGAGGTGCTTTCAAGTAACTTTTATTTAACCAGGTTACTATCCTATTTAATACATAAAAATATATTACGACAGGCACTATGAACAAACTAAATTCTACTATGCAGCGAACTGTGTTTCAATAATTGCTCTATAACAGAACAAAGGACAAGAGCAGTATGTGTCTTAGAAGCTAATTTTCTATGTATTATTTTAAGGGGGAGAATCATCATTCCACAGCCGGAAGCATTTTAATTAATGCTGCAGATAATATTAAAGTGACTGGGAATACGATGCTTAAAGACACAAAACAATCAAGACTCATTCAAGCTGGAAATAACTTCATAATCCATTCCTCGTGTAAATCTGTTATAGTCATACTAGATCTTAAACAAAGCATGCATGCCTTTGCCCAGAGATGCATATACCAATACAAAGCCCAAATCTCAATTCAAGAAAAGCCATTTGGCAATTAGCAAGTGTAGATATATAAAGGAGGAGTTCCCAATAGAATACCTAATAAGAACAGACACAGAATATTTGAAAAAGCTGAAAGAGAGGTCAATACATAGGACTCCAAACAGCTGGAGAGAAGGATGTAACATAGCTATTGCCTGCCTGTGTGGAGAAGCTTGGTAAGAAGACTTTGTATGTGCTCACATAGCAACAAAGAATGCTGGCACCTCTCTCTTGGCTGCAGCAGTTAGGAACAGCCAGGTTCATATCCCAAAATATAGGCACAAACGGTAGACAAACAAACACCCCCAATTTGTTATGGTGCCCAGCCCTCCAATGTATGTTGTTATCATTAATACAATGTTATCATTAAAGACAGTTACAGATAGGTAGCCGTGTTGGTCTGCCATGGTCAAAACAAAATAAAAAATAAAAATAAAATAAAATAAATAAAAAAATTCCTTCCAGTAGCACCTTAAAGACCAACTGAGTTAGTTCTAGGTATGAGCTTTCGTGTGCATGCACACTTCTTCAGATACGAAGAAGAAGTGTGCATGCACACGAAGAAGTGTGCATGCACACGAAAGCTCATACCTAGAACTAACTCAGTTGGTCTTTAAGGTGCTACTGGAAGGAATTTTTTTATTTTGTTTTGATCATTAAAGACGTTATCATTAATACAATGAACATCCCCTTCCCATTGTACCCTATCACAAAATACTTCAATATCAAAAACTATGGGCTCCAATATTGTGCAAGTGGTGTTTCAGTCATACAATGGGGCTTCTCATCCCTCTCCTCCTGACCTGCAGTCCCCACGTACTCCCCAAATTATGCTCTAGACGCTTACCCAACCCAGTGAGGCAAATTTTGAGGAGATGTGACAGGCTACAGGGAGGGTAGCAAAGAGGAGAGGAGAGGAGAGGAAAGGGAAAGTCACACTGTGAGAGCAGAACTATGTTCCACTCGCACAGTGGCTATGTTGGATTCAACCCTATATTACAAACGTAAGCCATCTTGAAATGCCTCCATCCCCTAGTAAGGTAATTACTGATGATTCAATATGCTTTAGGATGTGGTTGGAAACGTGAACAATTTGTCACACAGACTGGCATTCCATGTAGAATTGGTACTTCCTGGTCCCAGAACATGTACACACCATGTACATGGATCAATGCGCATTCACATATTTCAGCTGTTCACAAACCACTTAACGCTGCAGTCTCTGCGCAGCATACAGGATCACAAAAGGTAAAACAGAGATAAAACTGGTTTAAAATTAATTAGAAAGAATAATAAAAAACATTACTTAAAATGCTTGCTGACATAAAATAAGTCTTCATCAGGTACCAGAAGTTCAACTAAGCCTGCCAAAGTGATGGCGTTGACCTTCAAAGCCCTAAATAGCCTTGACCCTGCATACCTGAAGGAGTGCATATACCTCCATTGTTCAGCCCAAACACTGAGGTGAAATTCTGAGGGTTCCCTCAGTGCGAAAAGTGAAGTTATAGGGAACCGGGCAGAGGGCCTTCACAGAAGTCGCTCCCACCCTGTGGAACACCCTCCCATCAGGTGTCAAACAGATAAACAACAATTTGACTTTTAGAAGAAATCTGAAGGCAGCCCTATTCGGGGAAGTTTTTAATGGTTGATGTTTTATTGTGTTTTTAATATTTTGTTGGGAGCTGCCCAAAGTGACTGGGGCAACACAGTCAGATGGGTGGCATATAAATAATAAAATTATTCTTCTCATTGTTGTTAATATTACTACTATTATCTCAGATAGGAGAGAGTTCCACAGAATTGTGCCGGCAGTACTGAATGCACTGCTCCAGATGGATATGAGCTTTGAGTGGGAGGATTAATTGTGACTTCTCCCTACCACCCCCCCCAAGAAAAAGAAAAAAAGAAACTTCAGTGACTGAGCAGGGATGTAAGGATTCAGGTGGTCCTTAAGATATCCTGGGTCCAGGTTGTTAAGGGCCTTGTAAGTTAATACAAAAACCTTGAACCAAGCCTGGTAGCATATGGGCAGTCAGTGAAAGCTTCTTGGAGTTATGTGATGGCAGCAGCTTGTCCCCACGGAAAGCAGTGGTCTACCTGAAGTGAGCCCCAATCCTTTAAAGAGAGATGGGAAACTTAGATAATTGGACACTTTTTGTCAGCTACCCAATTATTTCGTTTTACTTGAATTATGTTCATGGCCACTTTTTTAAAAAAGAAAGATCATCAACAATCCCTGAAAAAATGAAATCCTAAGATAAAATATCTAACAAGCTAAATACAGTGGTACCTTGGGTTACATACGCTTCAGGTTACATACGCTTCAGTTTACAGACTCTGCTAACCCAGAAATATTACCTTGTGTTAAGAACTTTCCTTCAGGATGAGAACAGAAATCACCCAGTGGCAGTGCAGCGGCAGCAGGAGGCCCCATTAGCTAAAGTGGTACCTCAGGTTAAGAACAGTTTCAGGTTAAGAACAGACCTCCAGAACAAATTAAGTTCTTAACCTGAGGTACCACTGTACTCCAGAAATTTTAAAGACATCTTCCCTGGACTTGGGAACAGTCTTCCAAAGTAAAGTGTTAGGATTCTTTTGTTTTGTTTTCTAAAGAATATTCTAAACTACACATACTACTTTCTTGGCAGATTATGACTGGTTAGCAAAGTTTCTGGACTACAACTCTTATCATTCCTGACATTTAGTCATGCTGGGTGGGGCTGATGAAAGTTGGAATCCCATAAAATATTTTGAAGGGGCACAGGTTTCCCTCGCCTGTAGAGCAAAAGTGAAACAGGTATTCCTGACAGCTACCACACATTAAATCCCTGGTGCTGGTTGCATTCCTGCCAGAGCAGCAAAATGGAAATCAAACACAGTTGCATTATGAGCACATTGTTCTCCCTGTCACTCCAAGCTCAACCCTTTATTGACAAAACACACAGTGAATCCAATAAATCAAGGTAACGGGAGGAAAAAGAAATAAAGAGTGGAGTGGCTGCGATAAAAGTAATTGTGCATTTATTGAACTTATTAAACCGAGTGTGACCAGACACCTGTTCATTTGCTGATTTTATTTGGGAAAACCGAAATTCATTGGCAGACATGAGGCATCGTCCCCACTTTCATTCATATAAAAAAAAAATTAAACAGCATCTGAAATACAGGCTACATTCCCCACAGATCATAACAGTTTTATGGATGGTTATAGTTCAAGCCCTATTTACTTAACTGTATTGCTTTAAACTTATTTTTCAATAGCTAACACAATCAGAAAAAAACTTTGTGACAAAGGACTCTGGTAAAGGGGGGGGGGGTTCCCAATTGAATTTTATAGACTTTGCAATCAGCAAGAAGTTACTGACTGCAAGAATGGAAGAATATTACTATTATGGGAATAATATTGGGTTGCGTCAAGCGAAGAGATGACTCTCTTGGGGCTTCCGCACAGCTTGATTGCTTGCATAATGACCTCGAAGGCTGGTGGGTACTTGTTACTGAAATTTGTGGCAAACCTGCCTGGCAGGGAAGAGGCTGAGATAGGGTTCTGCCTGTTGTATGTGTGTCGCAGAAGAGAAAATACGGCAGTTTTCAGTGTAACCAACTAAGGAGAAAGAAAGCTGAGTTTTATTGCTGGGTAGCAGGAAGATGCCTTGAAGGGCGAGCTTACAACTGCCTGTTGTTACTTTTGGAAAACAAATAATGCTTTACAGATTAGATCTGTAGCTGCCCCCTATGCTGAATGTTTGTATGTTTGTAATCAGACACGTACAGTGGTACCTTGGTTGTCAAACTTATTCCGTTCCGTTCAACTCCTGAAACCGTTTGAAAACCAAGGCGCGGCTTCCAATTGATTGCAGGAGCTTCCTGCACTCAATCGGAAGCCGCGTTGGACATTCGGCTTCCAAAAAACACTCGCAAGCCGAAACACTCACTTCCAGGTTTTGCAAACTTCGGGAGCCAGGCTGTTCAACAACCAAGGTACCACTGTATTATGAAGCACCACTGACTCTCCAATCCATGCAGAGTCACCAGAAAACTGATCTAGCAAAAGGCTGCCTTTAGAAGTTCCTCTTGCTTAAGGAACTGAGAAAATGTGAAACATTATTCTCTTTCATGAGACTAATGAGTCTGCTTTCGGATGATTCTGGCCGTCTCTTTTCAGCCTGGTTTATTTATAATTTTGGGACAGAGACTGCATCCATAGCACAAGGATGCAGTCCTTTCCAGAGTTTTGCACCCTTGGAGTTTTCAGTTAGATATTGTGACTCCCTGGAAGCACGCTGGAATAAGTGGAATCCAGCAATTTGATCACAGCTGTCCTAGAACACCTGTAGAGCCGAACGCAAACAGCTGGTTTTAACCTTTAAGGTTCTTATCCCGTATAAGCCTGCCAAGTTTTTGAAGTTCTGCTCCAGAGACCTTCCCTTCTGGAGTAGCATTTCTGTTAGTTTTTCTGGCTGTGAAGCTGTGGAATGTTCTGCTCTTCCTCAAGGGGTTAATTTATGCTCCTTTTGAGACGTATAAAACCTTTTGGGGAGTCAACCTGAATTGTTTTATATTTTCATTAAAAAACCAAACAGCTTTAACTGTTTCAGAAACATTATTTTGTTCAAAAGTGGTATATAAATACTGGAATACTGTAACAACAATAAAAATTAATGTGAGACAGTACTCCCAGAACCCAATTTGTACAGGTTCACTCATTAAGTCACAAGGAACAAACAGGAGACAAATGTGCAGCAAATATCTGAAAGAGTAGGAAATTAAATTCTTAACAGTTAATAATCTAAGGCACAGTTCTTGCATTCCAAGTTTGGGCGTAATCTCATAATGGTAAGCCCTTTAAAACAAATAACTGCATTCCGGTTGTACAAATCCAACACCTTCTTTTTGTCTTCTTGATTTATAGCAGAGTCAGTTGAGTACAGAGAGGAGAGAAACAGATTCAAATAACACAATTCCTCAAGGAGACTTTTATCTGATGAAAATACTTCCCTGTAGATGGTGCTCACACCCAGCATCTGAGCTCTGTAGTGTTGATTAATTACAAAGGCCCCTAAGCAGAAAATAATATTTACTGCTGTTGTAGAAGAGGATTTTCTGGGGGCTTTCCCTATATCAATGGGGTCTAGGATGGGTCTAAAAAGAGCTGGAAATTGATTGGGAAATACTGACAACTGAAGCTTTAAGGTTTAATTGATATCTGAGACACTTACAAGGGTCATACACAAAATCAGATGATTTGTGATTTCAACATAATAGAATGATTTCAACATAAAATTCTCTGGGATGCTGATTATAAATCTATCTGCACTTTGAAGCCTATGGCTGAGTCTTTGACACTTCTTCCTCTTCCCAACGAACTATATTTGCACATGATATATAGGAATAATAGTCTTGTTTAATAATAATAATAATAATAATAATAATAATAATAATAATAATAATAATAATTTATTATTTATACCCCGCCCATCTGGCTGAGTTTCCCCAGCCACTCTGGGCGGCTCCCAATCAGTGTTAAAAACAGTACAGCATTACATATTAAAAACTTCCCTGAACAGGGCTGCCTTAAGATGTCTTCTGAATGTCAGGTAATTCTTTATCTCTTTGACATCTGATGGGAGGGCGTTCCACAGGGCGGGCGCCACTACCGAGAAGGCCCTCTGTCTGGTTCCCTGTAGCCTCACTTCTCGCAATGAGGGAACCGCCAGAAGGCCCTCGGCGCTGGATCTCAGTGTCCGGGCTGAACGATGGGGGTGGAGACGCTCCTTCAGGTATACAGGACCGAGGCCGTTTAGGGCTTTAAAGGTCAGCACCAACACTTTGAATCATGCTCGGAAACGTACTGGGAGTCAATGCAGATCTGTCAGAACCGGTGTTATGTGGTCCCGGCGGCCACTCCCAGTCACCAGTCTAGCTGCCGCATTCTGGATTAATTGTAGTTTCCGGGTCACCTTCAAAGGTAGCCCCACGTAGAGCGCGTTGCAGTAGTCCAAGCGTGAGATAACTAGAGCATGTACCACTCTGGCGAGACAGTCCGCGGGGAGGTAGGGTCTTAGCCTGCGTACCAGGTGGAGCTGGTAGACAGCTGCCCTGGACACAGAGTTAATCTGCGCCTCCATGGACAGCTGTGAGTCCAAAATGACTCCCAGGCTGCGCACCTGGTCCTTCAGGGGCACAGTTACCCCATTAAGAACGTAAGAGCTCTTTTGGATCAGATCAAAGTTGTATTTAGTCCAGTACTTGTTTCCCACAGTGAACAACCAAATGCCAAAAGCAAAACATCAGTGCAACATTTGAAGATAGCGATCATATCTCCTCTCAGTCTGCACTTCCCCAGGCTAAACATACCCAACTCCTTCAACCATTCCTCATCAGGATTGGTTTCCAGATTCTTGATCATATCGGTCACCCTCCACTACATATTCCAGCTTCTCAATCTCCTTTTTAAATTGTGGTGCCAAGAACTGGACACAGTACTCCAGGTGTGGTCTGACCAAGACAGAATAGAGCAGTACTATGACTTCCCTTGGTCTGGACACAATGTTTCTGTTGATGGAGGCTAGAATAGGTTCAGCATTTTTTGCTGCTGCATCACACTGTACTCATATATCCTTTTCACATGTACTACCAGTAAGCCAGGTCAAGCAGCTATAAATCCACCCAACAGCTACTTTGTCCAGCCCATATTTTACCAGCTTCTCTGCAAGAATATCATGGGGGACTTTGTCAAAAGCCTTACTGAAATCAAGATACACTATGTCCACACCATTCCCCTGATCCACCAAGCTTGTAACTTCATTAAAAAAAAAAAAGAAATGAGATTTGTCTGGCATGACTTATTTTTGAGAAACTCATCCTGGGTCTTAGTAATCACAGCATCCTTTTCTAAGTGCTCAGAGATGGACCGTTTAATTATTTGTTCTAGGACCTTTCTTGGTATCAAGATCAAGCTGACCAGTCGGTAGTTATCTGGGTCTTCCTTTCCCCCCTTCTCAAAAATTATAGACAAAGGTTCTGAGATTACATTGGTAAACTTCTTTAGTACTCTTGGGTGCAGCTCACCAGGCCCTGGAGATTTGAATTCATTTAAAGTAGCTTGTGACTCTCCCGACCACTGCTGCATGTGTCCTGTGGGTTGCCCATCCCATCTGATTAAAGCTGTGTATTACTCATGGAACAAAGTCTATCCTACACTGCAGGAGATACAGACAGAAAGTATAACCTTCTGCTTTTCATTTTCCATATTGCCTGGCTGCAATTAGCAAAACAAACATTCATTCTTATTAAGATACGATGATCACTATACAAATAAAAAAAGATCCTTTACAGCATGTGCCGTATCCTCACAAAAGTGGTTCAGTAGGCTCACAAAAGAATGGAGCCAATTACTAAGCTGATGTCAAAATCTATATTTTTAAGCAAAGTCCATCACAGCTACAGTAGCGCAGCTTATACATAGCCACTGAAGTCTACCAGCGGCTGGCCACACACTGCTCCGCTGTAATGTGCATTTTCATAGTGGCACAGAACATCACTGTGTCTCACAATGGGAAGTCAAAAGAAGAAAAATTATTTATAGCAGCCAGAGGAAAATGTGACAACGCACAGCAGAGAGCCGCTATATCATGCACCGCTAGCAAAGAATGGAATAGAGCTAATAGGGATGCCTGGTGCTCGGTAAAAGCTGTTACTCATTAGCATCAGTTACACCAGCTTCCAGGGTGCTTGATGACATTTTCTCAAATTACCAAACTACAACACCACAAAAAAAGGTAAGGAAAGCTGGAGTGCTAGTGGAAACCACTGAACTTCAAGCAGTTATTTATGATGGATTTTGGGGAGAAGATTCTTTGAATCATCTGCATGGTATTCTGGACAGAATCAGGACGTGGCAGAAAATTAACCTTTCACCCCTGCAATCAACATAAAGCTGAACAGGAAATAAAAGGGAGGAAGGACCTACGTAGTATCCAAAATGGGTTCTTCCTGGCTTCTGTACACCACGCAAAAATGCAGACCAAGGAAAATGAGAATTATCTGTTTAAAAGCTCTGAGATTAGCTTTCAACAATTAAGTGTGCAATGGTCCCAAACATCTAACAACAGGAACTCGTGGTTCTCTGCCAATACTTGCTGTGTCTGGGACTGGATGATTTATAGCTACACTCCATTTGATTCTCAGAGCTAAAGCTCCCAGAAATTCTTGCTACACACTCCTGTCTACGCAAGCCAGCTGCTGCCTAAGCACCTAAATCAAACTGCTTTGACGCCCTAACCTCTCCACTTCCTATCATCCTAACTTTACTCCTGCTTTCTTCATTCCATTGTCAATCATGCCTACCTGGACATGCCCAAGTCTAGACTGTTCTTCCCCGATGTCTGTTTTGCTTGCCCTAAAACACACACACACAGAGACACACAAACTTTTTTTGCCATGGTATGATTTACCAGTCATTCAGAAATTCCATTGCAGAGACAGCTAATCAGGTCTTTGATCACAAAGGCTTGGACCAGAAGTACAAAGATTTACTTGGAATTAGATCCTACTGCTTTCAGCGCGATTTATTTCCATGTGAGCATGGAAGATGCAAAATCTAAGCTTTACAAAAATCATCAAGGAAAAATAAGCAACTTTCCATTATCATCCTTTGTAACCTCATGGAGTAGCTGCTGCAGTGCCCTTTAGCTACAGCTTCCCTTAGAGGTGATTCAGAAGAACCAGCTGGTATAAAATCCTATGGCCCACCTCTTTGCAGAAGTAGGGTTGATAGGAACATATATAGTCTGCTGTACAATTTGCTGCACTAGCTATCTATCTGCTTCCTGATCCAGCTGACAAGTGTCTTTTCAACCACCTCGGACTTTAATTCCCATTTTAGGATAGGATTTTTCTTAACTTGGTTCTTTAACCCACCTGGCATGATAATATTGGAAAAGCCCAGCTTTCTTGTTATCGATACTCCATGTGTAAACATGGATGTGTAGTCCCTCCTGATTTGTTCAATGTCTCCATGTAGCAGCTGCAGAGACACAGCTAGACCTATAAAAGGAAAAGGAAACAGTCAAGAATCAGTCATTCCTCACTTTTCCAGAGAAGCACCAGGGGCCATCTGTCAAAAGAATCTAGACAAGCAGCACATAAACCCACAGGGCCAATAACAGGTACTGTATAGACCACCAATTCTTGGGGACCATAAAGTGTTCTAGAGATCGGAAATCCATTTTCCCATGCAAACTGACTTCAGAGATCATCAGGTTCCATAATAAAATGGGCACCATTCAGAAATAAGGGCTTCACAGTTAAGAATTATAGGCGGAGTTGGGACACTGCATGCAAAATCCAAAGAGACATTGGCTTGATTCATTTGTAGCAACAAAAGCACGGCTTGGCTGTTGGGTTCATCCACTCCCTCCCACTTGCATGTTCCAATTGCCTCTCTCCCTTCCTGTAGTCTGCAGTAGTGTCTGTGCAGGAGAAACTAGTTTGCACAAGCAGTAGTTCATCTCCAAATACCAGAATACGAAACCTAAATGCAGTAGTGGTATGGTGATTGTTGTGGCTGAGGAAATTGCGTGGCCTGAGAAAAGTCCCAGTGGTCAGATAGACTCCTGGAGGATTGCATTTGGCCTCCAGGTCTGAGGCTCCCCATGCGTATTATACAGTCTCAAATTTTCCAAAACATATTCAACGTGGCTACACCTTTTGATGTCTATTGGTCCAGAAAGATTATCCACAGCACCTTCTATTGTGATTTTCATGGGTATTTTGCCCGTGATAAAAGGGACCACAGATGACATGCTCTAACATTAGAGATGTGATCACTCAATTCTCAACTCATCCCATATATGTGTGTGTGTAAATGCACATGTGAAAACAACTATAATGGGGACTTTTTAAGCACTGGCCATATTATTTATTACCGTTTAACAAATAACTTTGCTTAAGACATTTATTAAACTGGGTGGTTTTTTTATTGTCTTCTTAGAGACAAAGACACATTTGATACAGACTACAATTACTTCAAAGAAGTAGTCTGTTAAAATAATAAGATATTCTGCACTGCCTGGTGCCGTGTAATCCTGTTATTCTTCCTAAACACTTTAAAGTTCAAGACCTTAAATCTAATTAGCATTTAAAGATTTCTTCAACCTCTTCTTTCATCTGCCTCAGACTTCCTTCAGAGAATTGTATTTCACCCAGGAAGCAGGAGAATATCAACCACAAAAGCAGCTTTTAACCCAGGACTTGAAGGAGCTGTCAAGGATGTTAGATTAAGGCCGTTTTCACTTGCTCAAATACCACTTTCAATGTACATTGCATAGGTGCATGTGGATTGCAGTCTTCACCCTCTCCTGCAAACACACAGTACTCTCTGTACATACATGCAGCTGAGTATGAGATGGATCTTTCCCAGTATTCAAATACTGCAAATAGGAAGAGAGTTTGATTCCTGCCACAACTCACCATGCTTCTGTTTATCATGTGATGTTGCAAACCCAGGGCATCAGTACTGTATCTCCAAAAAAGTAGGCAACTGAAGAAGAATGTTCAGCAAAGGTAAAGGTAAAGGGTCCCCTGACAGTTAAGTCCAATAGCAGACGACTCTGGGGTTGCAGCGCTCATCTCGCTTTACTGGCCGAGGAAGCCGGCATTTGTCCACGGACAGCTTCTCTGGGTCCTGTGACCAGCATGACTAAGCTGCTTCTGGCGAATCAGAGCAGCGCACGGAAACACCATTTACCTTCCCGCCGGAGTGGTACCTATTGATCTACTTGCACTTTGACGCGCTCTCGAACTGCTAGGTTGGCAGGAGCTGGGACCAAGCAACAAAACACAGGCTAGCTTGGTATGGAAACAGGCCCTCCAAGTGTCCCTATTTCCCAGATTTACAGAAGGCGTCCCGGTTTCTGATTTGATCCTTTAGAAGACAGCTGAAGGCAGCCCTGTATAGGGAAGTTTTAAAATGCTTAATGTTTTGTTATGTTTTTATATGTGTTAGAAGCCGCCCAGAGTGACTGGGGCAACCCAGTCAGATAGGTGGGGTATATATAAAATAATAATAATTATTATTATAATTATAATTATTTGGGGTGTCCCTATTTTCTTTGGAGAAATGTTGGAGTTTATGTGGAAATAGGCACTTACTTGTTCAGGTGTTGAGATCCCAATTCATTTACAACTTTAAACGGTAAGTACCAGCATCTTGATTTGGGTCCTGATAAAAATCATTGCAACCCTCTTTTCAGTTGGTGAAAAAGCTTTCCTGAATACTGCTGCAACCTGCTATTCCTCGGAGTACAAAGAATCAGAAGTGACCCATGTTTGCGAGCCTACTAAATGAAAGTGTGGGCCAGCTCATTTGCACATAAAGTGTTAATAAGCCCTGAGCAAATTCCAAGACCACTGGGACCAGACAGGCACTGTATTACCTTTTAAATATACTGAAGCCACGTGAGACCAGTACTCACTTTCATGCAAGGTTTGCTCTATTGCTGAGAAACCATTTTATATATACTGTATATATTGTACCAAGTACAAGGTATAGCACAGATATCTGAAACGGTGTCAAGTTTTACTAGGGTTACAACTGCCTTCCAGGCTTTCTACAAGCAAATTTTACGTGAAGTCTTTATGCTTCATAATAGAACTACATTTTTTGAAGTTGCACAATTCAGGTACCACTGAAACAGGATGAATGATAGCCTGAGATGCTAACAATAGAGTTTATTGGTACAAGGCAGCCACTGAATGTCCTATATAATAGAATTTTTTAATAAAACTGTAGCTGTCAATTACCTTAAGCCATTGCTGCAAGGGCGTTCAAAGTGAGCTTAGTCAATAGAACATTATCTTCTTGTTTAGATTGCTATAACAATATAACGAAACACCTTTCCAATCTAGCAGAATTTTAATAGCATTAAAATGTAAACAAAGTATAAGCTGGCGTAGGAAGATAATCATGGCTTGAGCATCCAGCTGCACACATAGCAGCTCGAACACTTGGCTGTGTTAGATTATTATAGCCAGTGCAAGTAATGAGAGGGGAAATACAATAGATTGCATTGCAGTCAGTGAAAATAATGAGGGTGGAAGTGTGGAAATTTTCTGACCGATAAATGAGCTGTGCGGATCGAGAAGAACCGGCGCAATTTGTGTGCAGCAAGACTCATGCTCATCATTATGATATGCAGAATGGGTGGGAAGACATTGCATCAATTTCAGACACCTCTGTGCATACAAATGTATTACCACCTTACAGGTGTAGCCAACGTGGTGCCTTCTAG
Source organism: Podarcis erhardii (assembly GCF_964252035.2). Classification (NCBI taxonomy): domain Eukaryota; kingdom Metazoa; phylum Chordata; class Lepidosauria; order Squamata; family Lacertidae; genus Podarcis; species Podarcis erhardii. The sequence continues at coordinate 53,485,150 of NC_138500.1, forward strand.
TCATTGCTGGACTACAGTGTCTATTATCCATGAACATCGACCATGCTGGTCAGGGCTGATGGAGGCTGGAGGACAACAACGGATGAAGACCACCATGTTGTACACTCCAGCACCACTAAATGGGGCTCCTTTGGGCAAAGCAGAGCTATGCAACGTAAGGTTGCAGGGAGGGGGCAGATTTTACCTCCGTATCATAATAATTATTATTTCATAATATAATGTCACCATGGCGCTTTACAGAGTAACAAGTCAAGTCCTTGCCTTGAGGAGCTTACAATGTACAATTTGAAGGGGGAAATGCCTTAGCTTTACTATGTTCTACAGGAAATCATGGCATGAAGTTCACAATGGGCCAAAGAGCAAGGAACCAAAGATAAATTCACTTTTTCAAGCATAATTAGAAGAGTGACACACTTATGAAATGCAAAAAAAGTCAAGGAATGGAAGGTGTGGGAGGGGGGAAAAGATAACATGACATCTTGCTACTTTTACCTTCAAGTGTGAGTGATAGCCATTTATATATTTAGGAGGCAGTGAAGGGTTAAACCTGGGAACCCTTCTAGGCAATATTGTCAGTAAGCTACATGTCAGCAGTGGGCAAGGCCAGAGGCAAAAGTGGGAGGAGCAATGAAAGTAAATTTTACCTATCTATAAGCTAGTTTACACCCCCTCCCCTCTGTCTTCCATCCAGAAAAGCAAGAATTACACAAGTGCACACTCCAGCCCAGCAAAAAACAGGGCATGGTCTGGGGAGAGTTCTGAGGGCCGAGTTGAAAGGCCTGTGGAGGGCCACATCTGGTCCCCTGGTCATGAGGTTCCCCACCCCTGCTCAAGGATCAGAGGCTAAACTTGCTTATTAGAAGCACATGATGTGAGGAAGGGCCTAGAATCCACCATTTCCACCATCCAGCAGCAGCTGTGTCCTAAACGGCAGTCTAATTACTGTACTAAGTACTAGAGACTTCAATGGGTGTCTTAGGAAACGGAGCCAGTTCCATCATCATAGGTTTGCCCCTTCTTCTGCAAGGCCCAGCCCTGGTTTCTGCTCCTTAGTCACACTGGAGTTGGGAGCTGGCTTTTATATTATGGATGGCAGATTGTCCCCTCTCTTATAACTGTGAGGCTTCTGCTAAACGTGCGTAAGATGGGAAAGGAACCAGATAAGGCTGCCAGAATGACCCCATAAGACGTTTCCATCAGCTGCTTCTATGTCACAGAGAAGTTTGTCTTTCAGTTATCCTAAATCCCCCCCCCCCCAAGCAGTGCTTGTCAAACGTGAGAGGTCAAAGCCAACTCATGGAAACCATGCTGTGTCCTATCACCACCTGTTATGACTAACTACTTACTCCTCATCATGAGTAAGCTCACCTCAATAATTATATTGGCTCAGAAGTAATGGTTGTATTTAAAATCATCTTTTCGCGCCTGGCTTCTTGAGATTTGAGTCATGAAGATATATACACTGTAAGCAAAACTTTCTGGTCCAGAGAGGAGAAGGGAGCAGAAAACTCACAACAAGCTCGAAGCTTGTTCCCGTAATGCTAAGCTACAGGCTATCATTGTGTCTGAATGCTGTCAAAATAAACTGGGGGGCAAAGCGTTGCTCATCTTGAAGATCAGAGTGTGCTCTCCCTCTCATGCTGTGAGAAGCAAAATGTATTATTTCCAGTATCTTGATTTCAAGTCAATACTCGAGTGCCTTAGCTGACCATTAATTTCAAAACATGAACATTGCATGGGAATTCCATTTTCAAGTAACCCATGGCTTGTCCTTACGTGCAAATCTAGACAAACAGTTTCGGATCCTGGCTTGATATACCACTGTTTACATAATGGCATCTGAACTTAGTTGAAAACAGAAATGAAAGCTTCTTATCTCTTCCTCGTGGTTCCATAAAAAAAGGACAAAGAAGGGAGAGCGCATGAGTAACACTAAACCATAGTTAAGTGTTATGCTATGTTGAAATCAAGCCACTGACTGACGGTGCAAATAGCCAATGAAATTACACCTATTGTTTCATTTGCTTTGCTATCTCCTACCCCTTAAGAAATATAGTGTTGTTCAGAGAATCCCCATCTTTCTAAATTCTAAACAGGGCCCCATATTTCTAAATCTTTAAAAGAATAATCTAAAAAATTAATAATCATCCAGGAACTAGATATATGTGCACAGCTTTTATTTTGTTTTATTTCAATCAAAAATCTCAAAATACTTCTCTTCTACTGTCAAGTCATAATTAAAGCTAATTGAGCAATAATTACCAAGCAAAAAAATTCTCCAAAGTTCATTTGCCTTGGCTTTCCTTTTATTGAGAACAAAGTGAAATGCTTCCATGCTGTGTGTATTTATGTTGAATCACAAAGATCTCAGCATCATTCCTGCCTTGAATTTCTTTCTAACAGCAGCCTTCGGTGACAATTGATGTTTAAACACATCAAAATCTAATGTACATAATCTCCTTGCCTCAGAAGTGTAATGAAGGATTAAAATGGCAGATTAATATCCTGTCACAAGAGTGCAAAAGCAATTATACAAAAGCACTCTAACGTATGGGTGCCAGGGAGAGTGGGTATAAAACACAATTCTTCAAGTGCTGTTGATGTATTTCTGAACTAAGCAGAGGCATATTCGAGAACAAGCTGAATCAGAGACCTAGCAAAAGATAGCTTGGGATGATTACATAGAAAAGCATGATCGGTCACATGTCACTAAATCAGCGTTTCCTAACTTGGTGCCCACTACACGTTTTGGACTGCAGTTCCCATCAGGCCCAGGCAAATCATCCTTGAAAATAGGATGCTGGACTAGATCCAGTGGGGCTCTTCTTATCTTCTTATCAATGAGAACTGGAGTCCAAAACACTTGGAAGAGAGCCACATTCAAGAAGGTTGCAGTAAATAAGTTCCTTTCCTCCTTGACAAACGCCAGCTCCCTCACCCTATAAAGCGAGATGAGCGCTGCAACCTCAGAGTCATTCACGGCTGGACTTAACTGTCAGGGGTCCTTTACCTTTATGTATTTAATACCATACAGGTTCAGAGAAAGTCTGTTCAATGAAATGAAAGATCTCAGTGCACACACACAAAATTGAGAAAAGGGTGTTTATAAGATTTCGATATTGTCACTCTACAAGAAAAAACATCAATACGGAAATGGACTAATATGTCACCTACAGGACAATCTTATACACATCTGCTTAGAACTAAGACATGCTGTGTTGGGGCTTACACTGCCAGTAAATATATTTAGGACTCTGACATTAATGCTGTCTAAGGGCATCATTTGGAGGCAATTCAAACTTGATGAAAATATGCAGCTTCTGGAGCTAGGTGGAAGATTGCCTGGGAGCCTTGGTAGGTTGTGGTCCATCATGGAAGAAAGGCAGAATAAACAGCTCAGGATCACAATACCTCAAGGACCATGAACCAGCCTGGGCCCTGCAATCATCATCTGAGGCCCTTCTTCGGGTGCCTCCCTTGAAGGTGGCAATACAGGAATGGGCCTTTTCAGCAGTGGCTCCGTTTCTGGAATGTTCTCCCCAGGGAAGTTTGCCTGGCGCCTTACATATCTTAAGGCACCAGCCAAAAACATTTTTCTTCAACCAGGCGTTTGGCAGATTAACATTCTATGACCTTTTAAATGTGTCTGTGGGAGAGGGTTTATTGGTTTGTTTTGCTTTTGCTTTGTTATCTATTCTGCATTTTCATTTTCTATTTTTATATTGCGAGCTGCCCTGTGATATCTGAATAAAGGGTGGTATACAAATTTAACTAATTAATGATAACAATCACCATCATAATGGAATCAATAAATTAAAACTGGTTCAGAAATTCCTCTGGGCTGCATCATGCACTCAGACAAGTTTGCATGAGGGATATAAGTTGTAAATTAGTTGTTCGTGGATCTCTGATGCAGCATTTTCCAAAATGAATTGTGTGGGTTTTTTAAAAAAAAACTTCATACGCTTCAAATTTCTAGCAAAAAGCCCCAAATCGATCACTTGGGTATGGAATTACTTAAAGCTTGTAATTCACTAACATTACAGCTACTACATAAACCAGGATAAGACAACATTCTGCCTTAAATTAAGCATACTTTGTCTCATGGGAGAACACACACACATGCAGGGTTTCTTAGTGTAATAACTGCATCTCTAAATATATCTGTAAAAGTATCTAAACCTCATTCACTGAACTTGTGCTTACTCATGTGCAAGTCAGCAGCATGAAAAAATGCACATATCTTGCCCAAACATATGCAACAACAGCCTCTATGACTTTTGGATAATTAAGACTAAGAAGTACTCTTTTAGGCCAGGGCAATATAACACCCTAAGGTTTAAATGCAATGCACACACCATGACCCTACCACTTTTTAATTAAGACTGCAGCATGCTGACTTTCCCATTACATTAACTCTTTCAAATCTTCCATGTCACCAGGGTTTCGCTGCATCATGAATTTAAAACGGCAAATTCACCTTACATTAAAATGTGCTCTGCAGCAAATCACCGTTATCACAAAGCCCATCAAAATGCAATGCGCAGAGATAAGACCGCTAATGCTGTGAGGCACTGCTGAAAACACACATCAAAAATTGCATATGATTGATGGTGCTAGTTGAGTCTCTTTTCTTAAACTGTTTCTTTGTGATTAGTTGCATTTAAATTAGCACAACTACTTGTATACCTTATATATTCACTGGCAAAAATTGTGGGGGGGGGGGGCTATGAGAATGATGCGATTTCATGAGAGGAAGATTTTTCTCTGAAAAGCTCTGCCTTCAGTTTTTAAAATAAAAAGCAAATTTTCAGACCGCATGGTTGCAAAAACAAAATTGTTTGCTAATGTATGGGTAACGTCTACTGAAAGATGGTGACCAGCTTAAGATGGCAAGCCTATCCACATGGGGGGCGGGGCGGGAATCAATTAAACGTCATGCGTCTCAGGACCGGACCAAAAGGCTACCAAGAAAGCTTAGAAGTTAAGCAGGAATTGATACCAGGTTTTCTGCCGCGCCGAAAGCTAAAATACTACCTGCTACACCATACTGACTCTTCAAATTTTGCAGAAGAAAATCAGCTAGATGACTTACCAGCATTAGATCCTGTAAGGTTATAACGAGCGTTTAGCTTCTTGATGATGTTCTCATGGATCTGAAACCAGTCACTCTCCGTGTTACACCTGTAAAAGGAGTAGTGTTTTAAAATCCCAGTAGGAGACATGTTTTCCCTAGTTAACGAATTCAGAGAGTCTATCTCCCAAGGCAGGATTGTATCTCTCATCCAACGCTACCAACTGTGAAATGAAACAACTTCAATGTGTATCTGTTATGGGCTCTGAAGAGTGTTGGGGGCAGGGAGGCAGGGGATCAGGGGAGTGTGTCACAGCCCACAAGTCAAGAGCTAAGGCAGGGGAAGGAGGGAGGCACTCAGGATGTGGCAGGAGGAAAGGCTGTTCTGGCAACAGGCAGATCAGTAATCTCCCCACCTTCCCCTGCCCCGCTGTCTCCTAGAACCAGGAGAGGCTTAAGGCAGGAAGAGTAGAAGCAACCTCCATGCAGGAGGACTCTCAGGTTGCAGGTGGGCAACACATCAAGGGAAGGTATAGAAGCCAGCAGGGAGCAGGGTCTCACTGTTGCTGCAACTGACCCACAGAGCACAGGTCTGAGGGAAATGGCATACAACTCAGCAACCCTTCCCAGTAGGTCTTGCCCCTAAAAAGCAGTTAGAAGTCCCTGCCTTCTACCCTGTCTAAGGCTTCTCCTTAAAAAAAGGATGCATCCCAAGCAGTCTCAAAATGCATCTGTGCATCTCTGGCCTGCTCTTCTCATTACTCTGCACATTCTTGGAGACCAGGAGGCGAGGGAGAGTCCTTGGAGTCTGCAACGGCCTCCTCTGCTTCAGCCTCAGAGTCTGAACTGCTGCCTGTCACGGGCTCTCCCTGCTCACCAAACCCTGTTGCCCCATCAGAATCCAGCTCCGCCTCCTCCTCCCAATCTCCTCCCTCTGACCTCTCCTCAGGGCCCCACCACAATCCCCTGGCTCTGAGTCTTCTTCCTCTGGGATTTCCCTTGGGAGTTTCCCGGCTGGTGCCTCCCACCACTCCTCTTCGTCCAGCCAGTCCCTGACATCTGGGAGTTGCTGTAAGTGCTTCTTTTTGGTCAGTAAAGACTTAACTATCAGATATGTTTCTTCCTTAGCTGGGGTGGGCCAGGACAGTATCTGGAGCTTTCTGAGAATTGCTTGAAATAAGTGCTATATACACAGTAACGCATCTAGGGATAGCTCCAGGTTTGACACCATCACCCCAGCCAAGTACCATCCGATGGGTTCTTTCCAACATTAGCAGCTCCCCAACATCAGTCAGTGCACACCCCAATAGGCTTACCAGCAGTGGCATGAAATAGCATGACCTGTGGTGACTAGGTGCCCATCATTTTAATGAGCAACAGTGCCCACTGGACCACTATGGAGAATTACATATGGCAGCCTGCTCACATTCTAATGCACAGATAATGGCACCTTAGGAATACCTGCTGAGCAGTTAGAGACCATGTGTTCTAAACTGTGAGCCTCTTACTCAAATCGTCTAGGGGGTAAACCACCCAAGCTGGCTTTCGCCCTAGATGACTTACAGATAATTGAGACTGGCCACTGTGTATAGAGTGTTCGGAACTAAAGGTCAAAGAAAATTATACCACAATGCAATTTATTTGAAGTGGCCATACTCAAAATGGGAAGCCACTAGAGACGGAGCCATGAGTACCAATTCCACGCAAGAAACATTTTCAATAGCAGCAGCAGAAACAAAATGCTCAAATCCCATAATTCAGCAATTACTTTAAGATGTATTTGTTATTTAAAGGAAGCCAGAATCCTTTTTTTATGTGTTGTCCTGCATTTTTGAAACACACACATAAACAGTCCCATTCTCAAAGGAGAACAAAATTGGCAAGTCAACCTGCCTACTGCTGAGGAATCCAGCAGAGAACACTTTCGGCTGAACTGTCAGAAAATTAAAGTAAAATAAAAGCTATTCTGCCATTGCTCCATCACACGAAATTGTTCTCACAACCATTGCTTCCAGCAGCTATAATATGGGGGGAAAGAGTCCAGTGAAGGATTGACCTTGAGACACTGAGGCGATTCATAATCCGAGAACTAACCCTGAAAGTAGCAGAAGTCCCCAGTGAGTACAGCTGATAACATCGCAGTCTGTGCCCTCATATTATTTCCCAAAATATTATTTCACACTTTCAAGTCCAAAGTCAGAGGAGAGTGAAACATACTTTTTCACTGCTTCCAAGAAACTAAATAATACCACTGGGTCAAAAATACAGCTTACACTTTACTTACTAAACAGCTCCAACGGGATTGGAGGGATCATTCTGCAATATTATAGCAGTGGACAAAGATGTATTGTAACTTTCGAATAAATGTTTTAATAATATATATATTAAAAAATCTAAGACACAAAGACATGGAGGCATATTGGAAGGACCCATTGGTAGATCTTGCTCAGTGCTGCTTGCTGAAGTGGCCATGGGCTTTCCAGAGTTTCCAAGGGGCATTTCTGGCTGTTGCTGGACAAGCAGAGATGAAATCTTGGATCTCCTGCATGCAGCCTGTGTGCCCTGCTGCTGAGCTACTTGCTTTCTTAAAATGTCTGGCTTCTTGCAGCCACTAGCCTTGACAGACTGTGTGTGAATCTAACAACAGTACTGTGTCGTTAGGCACCACGGCGTCAAAATATAATGTTGCTTTATGGTTGAAACAGCTAGTCCAAAATTGCTGGGAAATAATCTGTTGGTCAGTGAAGAAGAAGCAAGATAAGAGCAGATACTGGGCAGCTCAGAAAGTTGTGTGAAATGTGAAGCTGTTAGCAAGTGCCATGCAAACATCTGATAGGTGTTTCTGTGGAGCCTTGTTCCATGGTTAAGCGCTAGCAACAACCTGCCAGGAGAATGGCTAACCAAGGACTGGAGTCTGGTAGAGGTCAACAACCCACATAGTATGGTTCTGGTCTGCTTTCTTACTCTCTTGATGTGTGTCTTGTTAGACCTGATCAAACTCTCATGGCTACTCAGTATCCTGCTAATTTGCTCGAAAATATTATCATATAGTAGCAACTAAACTACCAGGAATACAGGTGGCAAAAGATTGGGAGAGCCCTTCAAGTGATGTGTAGGAACATATGCTCAGTCAAGGATATTCTATTTTGATGTTTTGACTTATAAATGGTTAGCAGAAGCAGTATGAAGAATAGCTCCAAGCTTTTTAGGGGGTTGGGCTTGGATGGCTCTTCCAATTCTACAATTCTATAAATCAAAAAGTCTGCTGCTGCAAAAAAGATTATTGTGTCATCTTTTAAATCCACACCTTTCTCAGAGAGCAAGTTTTCATAAGGCAACATCCTCCTTTGAATGATGTTATTGTTCTTTAAATTTTCACAGAAGTCTTTATTGTATTAACTCCAATAGACTGTGTGCTAGATTTTTTGATCAGGTCAGAGAATGGAGTTGAGGCTGAAAATAGCCATTAATAACTGATTGATATTAAGACTCAGATAATGTATCATACCTAGAGTTATACGATAACTGTGCGCAATAGGCTATAATGGCTTAATCTGAGTGTACAATGAAATGTGGATCTGCACATATAACTTGGAAGTCAAACTCTTTTTGGAGGGAAAACATCAGATTAAATTTCTATGACAAAATTTGACCTCACAATTTCTTCCCATGGACTATTTTAATGTACTTCAGATTTACATTTCCTTACATGTATACTTTCAGAATAAGATCATCTTTTGTGTCTCCTGCCAACAGATCCGCTATGCTGAGGACTGCACAACCAAAAGGTCGTCGGTACTGTACATTGCAAGCATTTTTCTTTTCACCAGCTCCCATTCGGCCTGTCAAACAAAACATAAAACAAGACGCATGAGCCACAAAATAGCATCTTTCCAGACGTGCACAGTAGAAGGAAGAGGATATATCTGCCAACATCAGCATTTAATTTAATAAAGTTATTGGATTACAGCTGGGCAAACCTTCCCACTCCCCAATACCAACTGCATTGAAAGGGTGGTAAATATTCAAACTGCTGTCATTAAACCATAGGTTGGCAGAGCACTCTAAGTTCCATTTGTCTTATTCAAGAAGCACTCACAATGCAGTCCCCAAAGAATTGTCTAATAATGGCATCCAAGTAAAGGAATCCATGCCAGAGGTTCAAAACCTGGATGCCCAGTCTGGCTCAGATATCTCACCTATCTCCTAGAAGAACACATCTGAGGATGCAGATATAATGGTGTCAACACACCTTCCTTTGGACTCCTTACAACTCCAGTTGAGCAGAGTTTGTCCAGACACACTTCAGGCCTGATCAGGATCATCTGACAGTTTAACTAAATGTTATGCTTAATGCATAGCTCAAAACAGCTATGTCTTTGGCTTTTGTTAAAATAGCTCCCGCTGCAGGGGTGGGGGCAATTTTTATTTGGATCACAGTGTGTGGAGAAGCAAAATATATCCCTTTCTGTGCTACATAGGGCAAGGAATAGTTTGACTCAGTCTAGGAGCAAAGTTTCTGGCAGACATGGAGCTATCCATGGTGCTGCACAGTTTATCACAGAGAGTACTACACTGTTCCACTTCCTACTTCAACCTGGCTAGCCAGAATCTGAATTTATTACCTATTGTTGCATGTTCTCTCTGTCAGCCTAGCTGACTTTCTGAAGCCTACCTGGTACCCACAAGTTTCTGCCCCAGCTGGAACATGAGAATGTGGAAGACAATGATGATAATGGATAAAAAGAAGAAAGATTACCAGGACTACAAATGAAGATTTAAGCAAAAACTATTTAATTGTTAAAGAGCATATGGAGACAAATACTGACTTTCAACCATGTGTTCACAAAAGTTGCACTTCAATCTGGATTACTACTGTTTTGACAAATTTTCAACAGTTTGTGTGATTGCTCTCTTTCCCGCTCTCTCATAAATCCACATGAGCTATATGTTTAATTTATGTGGTGACAAAAGGCACATTATTCCCAACAATCTACACTGTTGCTTGCTTCTTCTGCTTGTCACTTCTTCTTTGTGTTAAAATAAGCTGTGCTGCCTGCCCTTAAAAACCTGCACTGGGGCTTGACTGTGGTGAAATGAAAAACACACAGCAGTCTATTCTAGGCTTTGCACGATCAGAAGCCATCAGTGGCTGAGCAGATGCAGCTTAAACAGAAAATGCAGTGAGGAGAATACTAAGTCTTTGGTTTAACATTCATAGGCAGCATTTCTAAAATCTTAAATATGTGTGTTTGTTTAGATTTATATGCTGCTTTTGATCAAATCATTCTCAAGTTGGCTAATAACAGATCGCATAAACAACCAAACAGCCCTTAGCTCCTTGGCTGATGGATGATATTTGCCCTAGGTTATTTTGGATTCGAACAGGTTATTTTGTCTACAAGTTTACTTCCTGAAGCCCTCTCCTAGCAGAGAATCCATGATAATCTTTTTTTTTGGGGGGGGGGGAATAGTAAGTGGTTCAATCATTGGCTTATAATGGTTCAATAGACTAAATATTTGATTCCTGTTGTTTGATGCATGTTGGAGCCCAATCACACCCCAACCTGAAGCATTCAAAATATCAGGATCCAGATGAGTTTCCACAGCAAGCTACCTATGGAACAGTAGTGGCACAAATAACAGCAGCTAGAAACACATTAGTGAGTTGGGGTTCCTGCTAGAGTATTTGCACCTGTCGTATTGCATGACACTTGCAAGGTTCAAGAACGGAACTCTAATACTGTATTGTTCACCAAAGTCAGTCAATTTTTGACATATGCATTGCCCCAGATATAGTATGCTCAACAGCAGAATAGATAAAGATGCATTCAGCATTTCAAAATGGAAGGCATAAAATGCCAAATTGGCTAGAGGTGAGGAGGAGGAGGAGGAGGAGGAGGAGGAGGCAGCCAGTGTGGATGATAGGTGAAGATTACTGGAGTTAACTCAATGAAATCCATATGACAGCTTCTTTAAATAAGGAGATTAACCACTCTTCTCTCCTACACTACCTTAACACTGTATTTGGATTAAATCAGATTTGTCTAGAATAATGTTAACCATATGATAAACTGTTCTAAGAAGGAAATAAATGTTTTTATTCATGCACGCACCCACATATGCAAGATAGACTGGTGTTACCAGAAAAAAGGCAATTTCAGGAACCAAGGAAGGCACAATAAGGGTAACAATAGCTGGCATAGGAGGAATTGGGAGATCCAGACTCCCCATGCCTGTTAATAAGCCTGATTCCATTATTCTCCTCCTCCTCCTCCTCCTCCTCCTCCTCTCTCTCTCCCCCTCTCTCTCTCTCAGAAGTTCACCAGTGTCAGCTGGTGGCAGCTATTTAAAAATCATCACATACTATGACCCAGTGCTTTTAAAATAAAAGTTTTTCTGTCGCGAGCAGAAAGGGAGCGTGGAAAAACTCCGGAGGAGTTTTCCGAATAATGCAGTGATCAGGGGGGGTCGCAAAGGCACTGCGCCCTCCCAGAAAGCTCAAGGGGGGAATCCCTTGAGGGAAAGAGCCCCAGCCGTGTGGACGCGGATCGCCGTTTTTCGGGGGGGGGTTTGTTTGTTTAAGAGCCCGGAGTGACGAGACCGCTAGCACCAAAGGGGAAACAACGATCCTGCATTACGATGCCTCAGGCTCCCCCTGAAGAAGGCGACGAACCTCCAAAACCATAAGTGCGGAACCCTTAGTGTGAGTAGCTGCTTTTTACTTCAAAAATTTTGAAAATACACTAAGAGAACGTCAGATGTTAGAAGATTTAACTTTGGGAGTTTATCTCGATTAGAGGCTTAAAATGGCGCTGGCTACAAAGTAGCAAGGAGGTGGCAGGAAGTCTTTTTTCCGCTTGACTGTGTGAGCTATAAAGCTATAAAGCAACTATCTCGTGAGCTATAAAGCTATAAAGCAATTATCTTGGACCTACTGAGTTACAAAGCAAATATTTTGGACTTCTAGAGTAACGAACATAAAAAAAACCTGAAATATCTCACAGCCACGGACTGTCAGCTCCTATTTAGAGGAGCTGCCAAGATTTAAAAAACAGTCTGACATCGAGCCTCTTCAAGACGGGACCTTTGCGGGTTTAAATAGAGAAAAAGAACTGCTTATATGAACTGCCTGTAAAAGTATTTGGGAGAAGGACCTGAAAGAGCTGGTCGGAGACACTGGTTGGAAACACGGTTTAAACATAAAAAGAATTAGCAACGAAAGGACCTTTTAACCTGTGAAGAACTGCGGGCACGGGAGAGAGGTCTCCTTAAGACCACTACGCTTAGGACAAAACTTCACGAATTTAAAGTACAACTCTCCAGCTCGTAAAACCTTCACCTTCACTATGTATATAATTTAGTGTTTTTCCTCCCTCTGGTTCCCCCCCTTTTATTTCCCCCTCTCCCTTTCCCCCCTATTTACCTCCTCCCCTCCCCGTTTTTTCTTTAATACTTTAATACTTGCCCTTCTTGCCCTTCTTCCCTTTCTTCCCTCTTTATTGTAACAATTTAACTTAACTAACCTAACTAAAAATTTATTCAATCCATTCTTACCCTCATTTATATACCTTTAGTTATGGAAGGACTTTAAACTACCTGAACAACATCTGATCCAGGATGCTTCTTTATTTGCTGGTTATAACCTTTTACGTTGAATGATAAGGTGATTAACTACAGTCTGCTGTTGGCCACAACCGGTGCAGAGTGGCTTCGGGGACATAATTATATCTCTATAGAAACTGCAGAAAGAGACCTACTGGAACGTGGAATTAGAGTCACCAGAGTGCAAAGACTCAGCACAACTCCTGAAAACTGGATTAAGCCAACAAGTGGCTGAAAATTACAGGAATATAGAAAGACTATACAACCCCTCCTGGATTAAAAAAGAAAGACTCTATATTTGATTTTTGTCTACTCCCTCTTATCTTGTTTAACTTTGTCCTGTCTCTAATAACAACTATACTAATATACTAACTCAATTTGAGTATTCAACAATCCAAAGGTTTTAGAAATGTAAATGGGATTTAACAATTTTGAGTGAATAATTGGAAATAGGCGAACTGAATTAAGATAACGAAAGCTATTATCTAAAACGGGGAAAAATGAAAGAGGATAAAAAGACAGGAAGATAGGAGAACAATTTACATGGCCTAGAGTGTCTCTGGGGTGGAGAATATATATACATATAAGGGGGGAAAATAAAAAGAAAAAATAAAATAAGGATAAGTAAGATTGTGAGCCCCTTTGGGGAGAGAGAGACAACTTACAAGATGTCGTGGAAAGATGGTAAAAAAGTCGGAGGGACTCCAGGAGATAGAAAGGCATCCCGGCAAGAAGAGATTAAAGATCTAGACATTCTATGGCTAAAAATCAAAGAGGAATTCAAGCAAAGAGAAATGCATATGGAAAGTAAGTTAGGAGAATTGCAGGAACAAATAGATAGTAAAATAGAAAGTGCTGTAGGCGAACTCACAAAAAAGATACAAAATCTGACAGTCAAATCAAAAATACTTGAAGAATCAAACAAAAGAACGCAGAAAGATTTGAGGGATCAAAAGAAAGAAACAGAAAAGCTAAAGGATGAAGTAAAAAACTTAAATAAAACACAAGATCAACTATGGGACAATTTAGCCATGGCAGAGATGCATCAAAAACATCTTAATTTAAAATTTAGAGGGATTGCCGAAGAAGCAAATGAAAACATAAGGGAAAGAATAGTTAAGGAACTAGCAAAATGGCTGCAGATGAAAGAGGAACAAGTAGCATACACCATAGAGAACGCATTTAGAATAAGAGGGAAACCACAACAGATCAAATAAAAAAAAACCCCGGGAGACTGCTTAGTAATTTTTAACACCATAGAAATGAAAAACACAATAGTAAGAACGAGCTTCAAAAAAAAGCTGATGATTGGAGATCGTCCAATCATCATTTTTAAAGAAATTCCAGTCAGGATTCTACGTAAAAGGGAAGGATATACACAGTTGACAAGTGTGCTGAAGAGAAGCACAATTCAGTATAAATGGGAATTCCCAGAAGGGGTTTCCTTCTATTACAAGAACAAAAAATTCAAGTTGACAGATACACATGAAGCAGAAAAGTTCCTGAGAAGGTACGAAAAAGATCTGGGTAGAGAGGAAGCAAGACAGCGAGGAGGTGATCTGGATGCGGGGGGGAGGGAGGCGGGGGGAGTGGAGTTGGGGGCGGGGGGGAACGGAGGAGACGGAAGACACAAAATCGGAGGAAGAAGAGGAAGGAGAAGACAGAGAATCTAACAGAAAGAATAACACCAGATTCTAAACCAGAAACAAGGATAAAGCGCACGCAATAATAACCCAAAATGTCTCTCAAGTTTCTTTCGTGGAATGTGAATGGTTTTAATGATAAGCCCAAGAGAAATAAATTTGAAAAGATTATAAAGAAAAAAAAAATTGATGTCATTTGTTGCCAAGAAATTCATGTTGCCAAAAAACATAAGCAATTCTAATAAATAAGAAGTTGGGAATAGAATTCATCAATTCAAACTCAAAGAAAAAAAGAGGGGTAGTAATCTATGCGAATGAGAAACTAGAACCCAAACAAATTTGCAAGGATGAGGATGGAAGAGTTTTAGGAATTCAAATTAACTACCAGGGAGAGAAAATAAATGTGGTAACAGTCTATGCCCCAAACTCAAATAGAATGGAGTTCTTTAAAAAACTGGAACAATCTTTATTAGAGCTAGACAACAATAAACTGGTCTTACTCAGAGATTTAAATGCGGTTCCGACGTCAGAACTAGATAGAAGTACAAGAAAAAAAGAACATAAATCAAGGGAAACTACCGAAATCGTTTAATGATCTGGGAGAAAATCTGGACCTAATAGATATATGGAGATACAAAAACCCTACAATGAAACAATTCACCCATTTCTCTGAACCACATCAGAGCTGGAGCAGGCTGGATCAGATATGGATCTCAAGAGAATTAATAATAAGAACGGAGAAATGCGAAATTCTACCCAGAACCTTATCGGATCATAGCCCAATAACATTACAATTAAGGTGGAAGATCCAAGGGTTGTACAGATGGAGAATGAATGACTACCTACTTGAAAAAGAAGAAGTGATCGAAAAAGCTAAAACTACCATAAAAGACTATTTTGACTTAAACATCAACAAAGGGACAGGTATAGACACAGTATGGGATGCTAGCAAGGCTGTGTTAAGAGGCTTCCTGATACAACAAAATACCCAAAGAAAAAAGGCTAAAGGAAAAAAAAAGAAGAATTAATCCATCAATTGAAAGAATGTGAAAAAAATATGATAAAAAATCCAAACGACGATGGCCATAAGCAACAATATAAAATGCTCCAAACAGAATACTCGATATTAATAAGCCAAGAGGTGGAATGGGGAATAAAGTTAATGAAACAAAGGTCCTTCGAATCGGCAAATAAAATTGGAAAGTTTCTGGCGTGGCAACTGAGAAAAAGAAGAAAACTTAGTACCATCAATAAAATAAAAGTTGAAGAACAAGTCCTGGAAGACCCCAATGAAATAAAAAAGAACTTCCTTAAATTCTATGAGAACCTATACAAAAGAGAAGAAGAAGATTTAACGGGCATCGCAAAATATCTAGAAGAAAATAGTCCCAAAAATATATCAGAAGAGGAAAGAACCGCCTTAAATAAACCCATAAAAATAGAAGAGATCCGAGAGGCAATCAAGAGGATGAAACTGGGGAAAGCCCCAGGCCCAGATGGGTTATCTGCCAAGTATTACAAGGTCCTAGAGGAATACACAACACCAGTACTATGTGACGTAATCAACGAGATACTAAGAGGAGGAAAAATGCCAGCATCCTGGAAAGAAGCCTATATCACGTTGATCCCGAAACCAGATTCAGACAAACTTAACATCAAGAATTACAGACCGATTTCATTATTGAATAACGACTACAAGATCTTCGCAGATATAATGGCACACAGACTTAAAAAGTGTTTAACTAATCTCATTCATATTGACCAGGCCGGTTTCCTTCCCAACAGACAAATAAAAGATAACATTAGACATACAATAGACATTATTGAATATTTAGAATGTCATAATGAAATTCCCGCTGCTTTAATGTTCGTCAATGCCGAGAAGGCTTTCGACAATGTCTCCTGGGGTTTTCTGATAAAGTGCCTGGAAAGATCAGGGATAGACGGCACATTCCTGGAAGGAGTTAGAGCA
Organism: Podarcis erhardii; assembly: GCF_964252035.2. Lineage (NCBI taxonomy): Eukaryota > Metazoa > Chordata > Lepidosauria > Squamata > Lacertidae > Podarcis > Podarcis erhardii. Next base: position 53,501,444 of record NC_138500.1, read on the forward strand.
ATCTACACACAACAAAGAGCTAGATTAATTATTAACAATACCTTGACAGAACAGTTTGAAATAGCAAAAGGCACTCGACAGGGGTGCCCTCTGTCATCGCTGTTGTTTATCATGGTTTTAGAGATAATCACAAACAAGATAAGAAAAACCCCAGAGATCCGTGGCATAAAAATAGGAGCGAAAGAATATAAACTGAAAACATATGCAGACGATCTTATGCTGTCATTGGAAGAACCAAAAGAGAGTGTCGCCAAAGTGTTAAAGCTACTAGAGGAATTTGGAAAATTATCCGGATTTAAATTGAACAGAGCAAAAACCAAAATAATGACCAAAAATATGGAAGAAGAAACCAAAAACGATCTTGAAAGTCAAACTGGAATTAAAATAACTAAAAAAGTAAAATACCTTGGAATCTGGTTAACTATGAAAAATATAAATCTGATTGAAAATAACTACAAGAAAACATGGAAAGAAATAATGAAGGACCTGGATACATGGAATAGAATACATCTCTCGTGGTTGGGGAGAATGGTGGCGATTAAAATGAGCTTAGTACCTAAATTACTCTTCCTATTCCAGAATATACCGATAATTAGAGGAACCTCAATATTCAAAGAATGGCAGAGATTACTTTCTAAATTCATTTGGCAGGGAAAGAGACCAAGAATTAGATTTAAATTGCTCACAGATCAAAGAGATAGGGGTGGTCTTGCAGTTCCAAATTTGAGGTTATATTACGAAGCTGCATGTCTTTGTTGGGTAAAAGACTGGATTGTCATCAAAAACAAAAATTTGTTAGACCTAGAGGGGTTTAATCTAGGTTGGCATGCCTATCTATGGCGAGACAAAGGAAGGGTTCATAAAGGTTTTTCTAATCACATTTTCAGAGGGCCACTGCTGGAAGTGTGGGAAAGGAATAAAAAACTGTTGGAGCAGAAAACGCCCTGGTGGTTATCACCAATAGACATTTTAACAATTAAAAAAATTAAACATTGAGGGGGAAAGATGGACATATGAAGATTTACTAACCAAAACAGAATCCGGGTGGAAGATTAGACCTTACGAAGAAATAAAAAACAAGCTGACTGGCTGGATTCAATACCATCAAATAAATTCAATGTGGAGGGAAGATAATAAGATCGGAATAAATGACAAGAAATCTAGATTTCAGATTGAAATAATAGAAAGTAAAACAAAATTATTATCAAAAATGTACAACCAGTTGCTTGAGTGGGACACCAAGGACGAGGAAGTAAAGGATGTGATGGTGAAGTGGGCGGTAGATCTAGGGTACAACATAGAATTTGACAAATGGAAGGCATTGTGGTGTAAAGATATGAATTTCTCAGCATGCACGACACTAAAGGAAAACATGTATAAGATGATGTACAGATGGCACATAACGCCGGTAAAACTACATAAAATGTATAGAACGGGTGATAAACTGTGTTGGAAATGTAGGAGCAAGGAGGGCGAATTCATCCATATGTGGTGGACGTGTGAGATTCTCAAAATATTTTGGGAATCCATCTATAATGAATTAAAAAAAATTATTAAATATACGTTTGTTAAAAAACCCGAAGCCTTCCTGCTGGGGATAATTGGTAAGGATATCAAAGAAGAAGATAGAACCTTTTTTCAATATGCAACGGTGGCCGCCAGAACCCTCATAGCACAGTACTGGAAAACACCAAAAAATCCCAACACTAAAGGAGTGGCAACTTAAATTATCCGATTATTTGGAGTTGGCTAAATTGACACAGAAAATAAGAAATCAAAGAAGTGCAAAATTTAACAATGAATGGGATAAATTTAGGATATATATGGAAATAGAGACAAGGGGAAAATCAAAATGTTGATCAGAAACACATATGTACTTACAGAAATCACAGTAGGCATGAGATAATGCTTACTACGTAAAAAGTTTTATTAAGGAATAGACACAGCAGATAGATAAACAAGGTAATATTTTCCGAAATCGAGATAAAGGGAAGTCGATCAATGTCATTAAAGTTGTATGTATTTCATGTTTTTCTTTTTTTCTCTTTTTCTTTTTCTTTTTCTTTTTTCTTCTCTTTTTCTGTTTTTTCTTTTTCATTTTGTCTTTTGTACGTTTGTGAAATATATTTATGTCAAAATTTAATAATAATAATAATAATAATAATAATAATAATAATAATAATAATAATATTTCTTAACCTGAAACTGTTCTTAACCTGAGGTACCACTTTAGCTAATGGGGTCTCCTGCTGCCACTGCACCGCCGCCACATGATTTCTGTTCTCATCCTGAGGTAAAGTTCTTAACCCGAGGTACAACTTCCAGGTTAGCGGAGTTTGCAACCCGAAGTGTTTGTAACCTGAGGTACCACTGTACAAATGTGCACATTTCCCACACATTACAGTTGGCACATGGTGTAATGTGCCTTTTTCCCTAAGGAAAATTATCTGTGAAGCGTAGGAAAATTATTTTGTGTGGGCAGAAGACCAAATAAGGCTGGCTGCTTGGTGGCCATTTCCCAAGAATTTTATGAGATCCATTGTTAATTTCGATCAGTGTGTCTTTCCCCTCCTCCTACTTCCAAAACCTAGTCTAGATAATTTATCTTGTAGATCCATCACTTCAGATGGCAAACAGGATATTTTTTTTCTTTAGTGTTCTCATGAAAAAATATCCCTTCACACAGAAAAAATGGCATGTCAGAAAGAAGCGTAAATTAGAACCTTCCTCCCAGATATGTAGCTTTTTTCCTGATGGTTTTTTGTTTGTTACATTTATTGTGCTTTTTTTTTTTGCTTTTAAAGAGCTTTTAAAACCAAAAGCCACTGTAGAAATATCTAAAATAAATATATCAATTTCTCTCTCTACTCTCAATTTTACCACAAAATGCTTATCTAGTTCATACCTAAAGTAGCTTGGAGATTGTTTCTGGGCTAGCTCACAACATAATGCTAACACTGTTTTTTCCAGCCCCAACAAACTGTGGTAAATCTTAACTAGGGTTAGTAGAAACAAACCAACTTCAAATTGTAGTTCATTGTGTTTCAACTAACCATAGTTAGTTGAAATTAGTTGAAACTTAAGCATAGGCTAAGGCTTGTACGCAGTGCTTTTTTTCTAAAAAAAATAATGTTTAGGGGTACTCTCATTTTCCTACTCATATTGAACTATTGCCCCTCAATGAGGCCGAACTTAGATTCACAAAATGTTTAGGGTTACGTGTACTCCTGCATCCCCCCAGAAAAAAAAGCACTGCTTGTAAGACATATTAAACTAAGGGTGATCTATAAAACGAAAGTGGAAGCTTCTTATTTCTTCACTGTGGTCTCACTGGAGGAGGAGCGGGGAGGAAGGGAGAAGTCATATGCAAAGCTCATTGCAGCTCATTCTTGAAATGCTAAAGAACTATGGCCCTAAACCACAGTTGAGCACTATTACATGAGAAGAACCCTTTCTGAAAATATTATTAATATTTCAATGTAAGGCATCCCGAGTGCTAAGTGGTGGCCCTGCAGCCCTGACAATAAGGATAACCATCATCACACAGTGAAAACACGCGGCCTGAAATTATCACATTATCTAACATCTTCTTACGTAAAGGTTTTGGGGAAACAAGTGTACATACCAATCCGTATAATGTGCACAGTGATGTAGATGTCTTTCCTGAGCTCACTGCTTCCCAAGTCCTGTAGAGAATCAGAACAGTCTACAATTATTTATTTTTGTTGTGTTATTACTGTATACTTTTTCTACGTTTACTTGTGTCTAGGAAATAAAGAAACAAGGAGGTGATAGATTCAATGTATTTGATTGACTCACAGAAATGTTTGACCAGAAATAAGTCCCATTTTGTCACTGGAACTAGTGTGTGTTTAAGATTGAAACCTAAAAGCATCAATGGCATATACCATACTTATATCAGAACATTGCTGAACTGTGGCTAGTACCATGCAGGATTTTGAAACTAGTGTGTGTCCCATCCATCACATATGCATCACATAGAATTGTAGAGTTGGTAGTGACCCCGAGGGTTATCTTGTCCAACCCACAGCAATGCAGAAATTTCAACTAGATCACACATAGCAGATGGCAGTCCAACCTCTGTTTGGAAATGGAAAGAGAGTGCACCACCTCTCGTGGGAACAGCTCTTGCTATCAGAAAGTTCCTCCTGATGTTTAGCCAGAATCTTCTTTCTTGCAACTTAAATCCATTGGTTTGGGTCCTAGTCTCCTGAGCAGGAGAAAATAAGCTTGCTCCATTCTCCATGTCACAGCCCTTTAGGTATTTGAAGATGGCTACTGTATCTCCTCTCTGTCTCCTCTTTTCCAGGCTAAACATACCCAGCTCCCTCAACCATTCCTCATAAGGTTTGGCTTTCAGACCCTTGATCACCTTGGTTGTCCTCCTCTGCACACATTCCAACTTGTCAATATCCTTCCTAAATTGTGGCACTCAGAACCTGACACAGTATTTCAAGATGGCAACTGTATCGTGAAATATCGAAAGGGCTGTAACATGTGAAGTTCTACTGCCTTGAAGACAAGGAATACCATTGGTGATCGGGTAAGCGGAAGTCAATAAAGGACTGCCCAAGAAATCTGGAATGAGTATATTCATCTTGCAATCAATATAACCCATTTCCCGTAACCCGCTCTGTTAAACTGGACTGGCTCTCAAGTTCTGCAGAAATCAAATGAGGTTTACTTCTTAAAATGTGGTTTTAAGTCTGCTTCCCAGAAAGAAGCCCCATTGAACTTGTGTAGCCTTAGGTTGCAAGAGATTTCTTTGATTTGGCAAGTAAGATACAGAAAAGAAACACACATTCAAGTTATCAAGGTGGCTGTCATACCTATTTGGCACAGTTGCTGGTACCCAGTGGAAGGATGCTGGACAAAATGAATGATAAGTCTGCACAGTTATGCCCACTCTTTTGTGCTTTGTAGTATGCTTTCTATTTCTACAACTGGGCTACCAGCAAGGAGGCAACCCCATTAACGAAGTCTTGATTTATTTATTTTTGCAATTACCAAATGCAGACAAAAATAAACACCCACTCACCACAAAAAGAGAACAATGTCTTTCTGGCTTCTCTGGACATTTTGGCAAACCATTCCGATTCAATTTTAAGAAAAATCTCTCGCTGTAAAAGAAAAGAAGCAATGAAATATAATGGGCAATATTTAAAAACAATTTAGACATCTTGGGGAAGGAGAAAATACATCTAACACATCTGAGTAAACATGTTTTTGTCCCTGTTTCCACAGCACACATTTCCAATATTCATAGCTGATGCTGCAAAGAAGTTAAACCTTCTTACTGTGTGGCAAAAGAGAGCTTATTTGAAGTGAAAATCTACGTCGAAAAAAGAGTGATTTGGGATGCAAGTAAGGCCGTGATGCGAGGCTTCCTAATACAACAGAACTCTTTAAAGAGAAAAAAACAAAATGAGAAAAAAGACAAGATTTTGGAAAAAATAAAAGGAGAAAAGAAATTGAGGTCTAAACCAAAGTCTCATGAGATTCTGAGAGAAATTAAGTTTTATCAGATGCAGTATATGGAATTAATGAACCAAGAGATAGAATGGAAAATTAAGCGAATGAGACAAAGGACATTTGAATCAGCAGATAAATGTGGGAAACTTCTCACATGGCAACTGAAGAAGAGACAAAAATTGAATACAGTTACAAGTCTGGAGGTGGATGGAAAGAATGTCATTAAACCAAATGAGATCAGAAATTCCTTTCAGAGTTATTTCAGAAGATTATATGCACAGGGGCCGGAAAACGAAGGAGATATAGAAGACTTTCTTAAGAAATATGGATTACAAAAAATCTCGCAACAAAGTATGCTGATTTTAAATGAGAAAATAACAGACCAAGAAATAGAGGGAGCCATTCAAAATATGCAACTAGGTAAATCTCCAGGACCAGATGGACTAACCTCCAGATACTACAAAGTGTTGAAGGAATGGTTAATACAGCCGCTGAAGGAGGTTTGTAACGAAATATTAGAGGGGGAAAAGGCACCTGAATCGTGGAAAGAAGCTTTCATTACACTTATACCAATGTCTGAAACTGAAAAAAATCAGATTAAGAACTACCGCCCTATATCATTACTGAATGTGGATTATAAAATATTTGCTGACATTTTAGCAAAAAGACTTAAGAGGGTGTTGGTGGAGGAGATTCATAAGGACCAGGCAGGCTTTCTCCCGGGAAGACATTTATCAGATAATGTAAGGAATATAATTAATATTATAGAAATGTTGACAGTAAATATTAATACAAAAGCAGTATTAATATTTGTGGACGCGGAGAAAGCATTTGACAATATTTCTTGGAACTTTATTAAGAAGAATCTCCATGGGATGGGGGTAGGTCAAAGGTTTGAAAACGGTATAGGTGCAATTTATTCTGAACAAAAGGCAAAGTTAATTGTAAATAATGTGGTTACTGATGAACTTCCTATAGAAAAAGGGACACGGCAGGGGTGCCCAATATCCCCATTACTTTTTATATCAGTTCTGGAGGTTTTATTAAACATGATTAGGGGGGACCAGCTGGTAAAAGGAATCCGGGTCGGAGCCAAACAATATAAACTGAAGGCATTCGCAGATGACCTAGTATTGACTTTACAAGAGCCAGACACTAGTACAAAAAGAGTTTTAGAACTTATTCAATTCTTTGGCCAGGTAGCAGGATTTAAGCTTAATAAACAAAAAACTAAAGTCTTGGAAAAAAATCTAACAGATGTTGAAAGGGAGAAATTCCAAAGCGAAACTGGGTTAATGGTGGCTAAGAAAGTGAAATATCTGGGGATCAATATGACATCCAAAAATGTGAATTTATTTAAAGACAATTATGACAAATGTTGGACAGAAGTAAAGAAAGATTTAGAAATATGTTCGAACCTGAAGCTTTCCTTGCTAGGTCGAATTGCTGTGATCAAAATGAATGTCTTGCCAAGAATGTTATTTTTGTTTCAGACATTACAGATTGTGGACAAACTAGACTGTTTCAAGAAGTGGCAGAAAGATATATCTAGATTTATCTGGCAGGGCAAAAAGCCCAGAATTAAATTCAAGATATTAACTGATGCAAAAGATAGAGGGGGGTTTGCCCTGCCGGATTTAAGACTGTACTATGAATCAGCAGCTTTCTGCTGGTTGAAGGATTGGCTACTTCTTGAGAACACTGACATTTTGGATTTGGAAGGGTTTGACAATAGGTTTGGTTGGCATGCTTATATATGGTATGACAAGGTTAAAGCTCATAAAGGTTTTAAAAATCATGTGGTTAGGAAAGCATTATTCAATGTTTGGATTCGATATAAGGACTTGTTGGAGAATAAAACTCCTAGGTGGTTATCACCAGTGGAGGCTAAGGAGGTGAAGAAACTCAATATGGAAGCTAAATGGCCAAAATATTCTGAAATTCTAGAACAAGAAAATGGTAAATTTAAATTAAAGAGCTTTGAGAAAATAAAGTCCAAGGTACGAGATTGGCTCCATTATTATCAAATAATGGAGACTTTTAAACAAGACAGGAAACTTGGCTTCCAGGTGGAGAGATCGAAACTAGAAACAGAATTGTTAGAACCCAATACTAAGAATTTATCAAGAATGTACAATTTGCTGCTGAAGTGGAACACAATAGATGAGACAGTCAAATCAGCTATGATTAAATGGGCACAGGACATTGGTCATGACATTATGTTTGCTGACTGGGAACAGTTATGGGCCACCGGTATTAAATTTACGGCATGTAATGCCTTAAGAGAAAATATTATGAAAATGATTTATAGGTGGTACATGACCCCAGTCAAGCTTGCTAAGATTTATCATTTGCCCAACAATAAATGCTGGAAATGTAATGAAACTGAAGGTACCTTTTTTCACCTTTGGTGGACCTGCCCAAAGATTAAGGCCTTCTGGGAAATGATTTATAATGAAATTAAGAAGGTACTTAAATGTACTTTTCATAAGAAACCAGAGGCATTTCTCTTGGGCATGGTTGGCCAACTGGTGTCAAGAAAGGACAAGATCTTCTTTTTGTATGCTACCACAGCAGCAAGGATACTTTTAGCAAAGTATTGGAAGATGCAAGAATTACCTACACTGGAAGAATGGCAGACGAAAGTGATCGACTTTATGGGACTGGCAGAAATGACCGGCAGAATCCGTGACCAAGAGAAAGAGACGGTGGAAGAAGATTGGAAGAAATTTAAAGTTTATCTTAAGAATTATTGTAAAATTGATGAATGCTAAAATGTCAGGGAAAGGAAGATGCAGAATTGCAGCGGAAATTATTTGATGAATCAAGATGAAATAGAGAATGAATAAGTCATATATATAATTGGACTAAGGGGTTGCTGAAAAACTGTAAAATAAGGATGCAGAGAGGGTGAGGTATGGGGAAGTCCGAGAAAGAAGGTTTATGAAATTGTGGATTTGAAATTATACATGTGTGTATGTTTTTGTTTGTTGGTGTTTTGCTTGTTTTGTTTGTTTTAAAACTGAAAATCAATAAAAAATTATAAATATATATATATATATATATATTTGAAGTGAAAATCTAGAATTCCCTGGAAATGGTGCAATGGTTTCAAGAAGTGCTGACTTTAAATTGAAGCCAGATGTGATCTTTAAAGACACTTTAAAGTACTTTAATTAAATTAGCAAATGGGAAACACATCAGAGCTAATGTTTCAGAAGTTATGAGCGCATATAGGATATTAGGTCAATCAGAAGGGCCATAATCACAAAGTTTGTAAGAAAAACATTACTGTTCATCCAAAATAGTGTGTGTGTGTGTGTGTGTGTGTGTGTGAGAGAGAGAGAGAGAGAGAGAGAGAGAGAGAGAGAGAGAGATATTAACGTCATTCTAGAAGCCAAAACACCACCTGTGATGTTCTGTGAAATTACATCTTACAAAATGAAGCTGTGGGTGCTACAAATTAAAGAGCAAGGAACTCCCCCCCCCAAAAAAAAATGGCTACCTGAGGAACATGTAAGGATGGAGATTCCCCCTCCTCACCATTCCATGTACTGGCACAAAATTTTACTTCAGCATTGGTTAGCATCCTTCTCTGTACCCAATGGCAGCAAGCTAGGTTAGTGGTTGGTTGTAAGACAGGTTCTGTGGCACACATAATTCCCCATCTCCCACAAAGGGGATGGAGCAGGGAGTTCTGGAAGAATGGCCAAAGAGACTGCAGCTGCTCACCCCCCCCCCCCAAAAAAGCCAACCTGAGGCAATATATGTCAACCTTAGGTGACTGCTTCACTGCCTTATGGCAGGGCCAACCTCACACAAGACTGGTGTGAGGAAGGAGATTTTTAATCATCTCCCCTCATCCTGTTTTCAGATAAAAAAGCCGCCATCTGCTTCACATCCTGCATAGGAAAAGATATGAGTTTCCTCAGGTTTTCCTTGAAGAGCAAAAACAGTTGAGGCGGGGGGCACACAGAGACACACACCTACATACAATTTTTAAAGGGGAAAAATGAGTGATGTCCCTTTCCTCTGCTTTAGCTTGAAGCTTGCCCTGGTATACTTTGTAAAACAAAATGAACAGAGACAAACCACACACAAGACTGCATCGCATTAGCGTGGCCCAGCAGTTGTTCATCACCTTTGCCATAAACAGCATCAATTTTAAGAAACTGACATCTAATTTTAGCCGCTACCACAGAAAACAAATGTCAATAGGATCAAATAATTAAGACTGAGAAAAAGCATGCTCCCCACACAAGGCTTTTCTTTTTCACTTGCTGTACCTTCCAATCATCTTACCATCAAATCCCATCATACATAAGAGATCACTCCGTACATTCCTTTTTAACTATAGCTTTTTCAGCTGTTTCCTTGGCTTCTGCCAAGGCTGAGCGACTGCCACACATATGCTGTCTTCCATATGCAATGACGAAAATAGCAACCAGAACATCTATGCAAGTAAAATAGAAGGACTAATAGTACAAGTATATAATTCTCCAAGGCTGAACCAGCAGCAATTCAGGAAGATCACACTCTCACAGGCTGCGTTCTGCAGGTTTAATTTCACCAGCTCATATTCCAACTAGGAAATTTGCAGGCATCAGGGGTACTTTGGCTGCTGTGGTTCACTTTAAAACAAGCTGAAACGGATGCAGCTCAATTCTCCTGTTGCCGAGGGGGCAACTGTCGGCATCAGGCAGGAAATCAAGCCCCAAGTGGTTGGGTTTCCAAGTTTGTGGAGAGGTGACCATCAGTCTGAAGGGGCCAAGAGGAGAACAACACTGTCCAGGACAAGCAAGGGTCAACTTCTCTAAGCAGCAGCCAAAGATCAGAAGCAGGAAGCGTAGTCCAGGGCATGCAGGCCAAATTCCTTTAGCAAGAATGTGGGAAGAATAGAAGAACAGGATCTTATATCGACAGGATCCTCTCACAGGGAAAATGTTGCTCAGCCTGAGGGCCAGGAGTCAGAACTGCTTTCAGGTTCGAGAGGGCAAACAGCACACGATTCCTCAAAACTACGCTACAACACCAGCATTAAAACGGTAGCTAGATTCAACTTCCTGTTGCTGCTCAGATCATGAGGCCAGGGTGAGGGAAGAATGGAGGGGGGGGCACCAAGGTCATTGGCCACCTCTGCTGGAGTCCAGGCAGATGCCCAAGGGTGCCTGGTAACCATCTTGGGTATAGAGAGACTGGTCCTTGGGGTGATGTCACTCTGTCAGGTGGCAGGGTTGGCACTTCAGCCAAGGTGGTACCATGGAAGAGCTCAGTCTCCAAAGCTTGAAGCAAATCCACAGTCACATGCTGGTGGCCCAGAAGGAAAGGCACTAAATCTTGATTGTTGGGGAACACAGTTTAATAACTCCCCCCCCACACACACATAAACGATCCTCAGGAATTACAGCAGTGCCGCTTCACACAGAAACAATGACAATGTTGGTGTGTGGTGGGCTTCTCTCAGGCAGGCATTCCATAGAGGGCCTGTTCTGTCAGTACTATCCTCTGGGCCTCCTTTGGAGGTGGCACACGGAAATGGGCCTAGTGTCAAAACCAGCACTTTGAAACGGGACTTTGAACAAATAAGATTATGTAAATGTTGCCTTTATCCACACATAAAAAGCAAATTTTTCATCTAACTCAGGGGTAGGCAACCTAAGGCCCAATCCCCTTCTAAATCCAGCCTGTGGATAGTCTGGGAATTAGCATGTTTTTACATGAGTAGAATATGTGCTTTTGTTTAAAATGCATCACTGGGTTATTTGTGGGGCATAGGAATTTGTTCATTTCCCCCCCCCCCAAAATATAGTCTGGCCCACCACATGGTCTGAGGGACAGTGGACCAGCCCACGGCTGAAAAAGGTTGCTGACCCCTGATCTAACTTGTGCCTCTGCAGGGTGAGATGCTGAAAAGATAGTGACCAGTAAACCCTGAGATGAATTCTAGCATTAAATCACACTCCTGGATCAAAAGCTGAATGGCTAGAAGAACAGCACTTTTTCAGATATATGCCTGACGTGTTTTCCTTTCTATGTTCATCTGTCCAACTCTGTCACCAAAATCAAGAACAGTTATTGTGAATGCCTATGATGCTCTCTACTTCGCAATGTGTTTCTATGAATTTATGCGTGTGCATTGTAAAATTGAACGTTCTCAAATGTAAGCCCTACTCTGATCAGCCACAGTACTAAAAATATCTCAGCTAGCACATTTCTAGACTGTCACCAGTAACCCCCCTCACCTGACAAAACCCAGGCCTCTGCAAGTTGAAGAAATTAAAAACATGCACTTAAATATATATTTAGCTGATTGTCTGCCACCTACTTAGCAAGCTTGCTTTAAAGTGTGTTTAAAAGAAAAAACTTGCTGAAAACACTCCTGTAGTAAGTTGCACCTCCCATCACAAACTTCTAGATTATCACCCCCCGATCCATGTTCATCTCCCTCACCTTCTAGAGAAGGGGTCGGCAAGGTTTATCTTGCCTGGGCCGGATCGGTCCTACAGGGATCCCTCCGTGGGCTGGATTGCCCCTGCGCGTGAGTGCGATTGCCTGCGATTTTTGACGTCTGTGTCTGTGCAGGTGTGATTTTTGGCATCTGTTGCATGCGCAGACGCAATTTCTGGCACAGCGGAAGCGAGTCCCTGCGCTGTGCTGCGCTGGTTTGTGTGTTCAGACTCATAAACCTCCCCCCTAAATAAATTCACACTTGACTCAAATTTTTGGTTTGGTTTTTGGCAGAATTTAGGCCACAACTTTATTGATTGCATCAAGTGACTGGTTGCATAGGCTCTGGTTAGACTAGCTCCCTGCCATGCAAGTAGCGCTGATCCAGGGCACCAGCATAGGTCAGCCAAGGGTGAACACCTGGATAAGCGGAAAGCCGGGAACAGGCTAACTCCACCACCCAAATGTCCCCCTGGACTCAGGCACGGGCACAACCCCCTCACAGGGGTTGACCAAACCATCGAGTCCCTGGATTCCTTTAACGGAATACCCTTCACATAGGGATGGCGAGAGCGTTCCCCCATCCCTATCACCTGAACCAGAACCTATCTGCAACCTTACAAGTTGTGACGATTTGCTACGCGGCAGGCAAAACCCAAATGGCAACAGTCAATCAGCCAAGTGGGAAAATTCCTGCCGTGCCCCTGTCCCAACAACAGATGACACACAACGGAATAGCAAGGTCAAATGCAACAAACCCTAAAAGTAGGGAGAGGTGGGCGGGTGATCCGAATGCACGCACCGAAAGAGGAAGCTCTGGGTCATGTGCATGGACATAAATAGGTCCCTCAAACCATTTGAACTGCGTCCCATTGGCCAAATTGTACCCAGCTTCGAGGGGCCTACCAATCAGGTGTTGTGGCTTACCAATTGTACCCAACCCACAACACAAGGTGTTAGTTGTCCAGGTCTCACCGCAATACGTGCCCTCTTTAAGGGAGGACACAATTTAGTGCAGCATGCAAGCGGGCGGCTCAGTTTGGGGGCAGCTCGTGGGCCGGTCAAACGACCTCCGTGGGCTGCTTCCGGTCCATGGGCCTTAGGTTGCTGACCCCTGTTCTAGAGAGTATTATTCTCCCCCCTCTCTCTCCCAATTGTCTTCCAAATCAATGTACAGGTGGAATGAGAAACTCAAATATTGGGGCAAATATCAGGAAAAGAAAGGGCTTAGAATGCTACAGAAGAATACTTAACCGCTAAACTGGAGTTTCACATCTTATGGGAAAGGGAGAGTAACTATGCACACCTGCCATATTATTATGTACTCTAACTCCACAAATGTGAGAATGTTTAGAGACAGGGAATGTGATTTATATGTTACTGAACTGCACCACTTCAGACTGCCTGTGGGAAATCCAACTTTTGAATGCCCTGGCATGTTGGGGCAAAGGAGGAAACAACTCTGCATGACTTGCAAACAAAAACTAGCATACTAGGGAGGGAGAAGGATATACCAGAACACATCTCCTTGCCATGCTGATTTTGGCATGTGGGCGGAAACATTTTATTCAAGGGAAATTTCTGAACCTTTCATTCCTCACTTGCAGTCTGAAGTGGTGCAGTTCAGCAGCGGAAACTGCACATGGGATAATCGATTATGTATAACAAACAGATAACTTTTGAGGGGTGTATCTCTGTGGTGGGACGCACAGTGGTGGTCCGGTGTTTAGTCTTGGGCATCTCCAGTTTAGGCTGGGAAGGACTCTGTCTGAAATCCTGTCAAGGGCATGTGGAGAAGAAGCCCTGGGGCTTTGTGGCCTTTTTGTGAAGGTTGGACAACAGAGAGAAAGCAAGCAAGTAAGCAAGCTAGATGGATAGCTCAGTCGGTAGACCATGAGACTTTTAATCTCAGGGATGTGTGTTCAAGCCCCACTTTGGGCAAAAGATTCCTGCATTGCAGTGCTTTGGACAAAATGAACTTTGTGGTCCTTTCCAGCTCTACTATTTTATGATTCAAAAACTGTTTCCTTTACTAACCAGATGGGTGGGATAGGAATGGCATCCCTTACTGGCTTTGATTTCCTTTAAGCCAGCATTCATAGTTCATGGCCAAAACATGTCAAAGTTAAAGATAAGTTTTAGCAGCAAGACAGCACAGCACTCTTTCCCTCTCTCTCTCTCTCTCTCTCTCTCTCTCTCTCTCTCACTCACTCACTTCACAATCTGTCCTTTTATTCCTCAGCAACAGCAATAACGATGCATCTACTTGGCACCTCCTGTCTAAACAACATGTTTTGAATTTTTTTACCACTCATTTTAAAGAGAAAATCAAAAGCAACTGTTAAGCTTGTCCTTCCTAGGCCTAAGGAACCATCAATTTTAGCCAATTTCAGCAAATGTGAGAGCAGTGATGATGGGCTGAAATGGATGACAATACTGGAAAAAGACAAGTCTTTTTGGGCAAGCTGCTTGGAACTATTGCTGGATCACAGATGCAGTAGTTATGTGAGAAATTGGCATCTTGGGGGATGAAAACCTGATGGGGTTAAAGCAAACATCTTATGGGTGAAGATGCTAAAGATAATGGCAATGGCATCTGAGCAACTGTGGAACCATAACATCATCAGAGAAAATAGAATTTTTATTATTTATTTATGGATCACCTTTTACTTTCCTCTCAAGGCGATTTACAAACATACAAAAAAGGCTATAATTATTTTTTAAATGCTACTGGAAACAGGCACCAAAAGATAGGTTTAAAAACAGTACCAATGCTGGGGCTAATACATTTTCATTCAGCTGGGAAAGTCTGTCAAAACAAAAATACCTTCAGTTATTTCAACAAAGTATGGATAGGCAGAGGTGCCATCTTTTTAAGAGGATTGACAAGGCCCATATGTGACGCCATGCAATGTCATGCGTGAGATGTCAATTGGTGCACCTTGGATAGGGAGTGCCTTCTGTATCTCAACAGAGAATGCAAGTAATGAAAGGGTTGTAAAGGAGAAAAAATGCTGGTTCTGTTCCCAGTTGGAATAAAGGATGTTCATTCAGAGATTCCTTTCATTGCTCTCTTCTGCCTTCTTCTTGCACTCTCACCCAGCTGAGGACACAATATCTGTGGCCTACTGCTCTGGCTTGGCAACCATTTATTCCAAAATTTTAGGGTATGTGTGTCTTGTTTTTGTCTGGTCACCTTGAAAGGGCAGACTCCAGCTACAAAGGCTGCATCTCTTGCTCGGGAAAGTGGAAGGTTTGATGCTGGCGTCAAGTTTTAGTTGTGGATATGCATTACTTTTGCTTCTTTCTGAGTGACATGGTGTGTTTACTGTTAGACCTTATTATGAATTACCAGTGGATTGTTTAATTATATGGTATATTAATTAATATGAGGTATTTTCATTGCTCTATTGTTCATGACTCATATTGCTACATTTTGTTATTGTTCTGAGTCGCCTTGAGCATGGTTTACAATGGAAAGGTGATACAAATAAATGAGCCAGATGTGTTAGAAAAAGTACAAATTAGTATATGGTGCAAAACTTAGAAATTATGTTTGATAGTTAGGTGGACTGCAGAGAGGCCAAATCTTTGGTTAGGATAGGAGCAAGCAGTACTAAACTCCGACTGATTGTTGCTAATCTTGCGCCATTCTTAATCCACATTATTATCTAAGCACTTCATTGCTACAGTACATTCCCCCCCCTTACATTGCTTTTCTTTTTTGCAAAGCTAATAATACTATGTGTGAATATTGTTCTCTGAAAAGCACTGTCTATCAACAATGATTGATTTGTTTCAGTTACAACCTTGAGTCTTTTATCGCTGGTTCTGCCTTGCTCCCTGACCCGCTGGGTTGCTAAAGCGCAAATGTGAACCTTGATTACATCACCAAATTAACACCAATTACAAGACACAGAGGATGAAAAGAATGCTGAGGAGAGAGTTATGGCTGGATAACAGAACAGCTTAAGGGGGTTGTGATAAGCCGCAGAAGTAGAATCAGCTCCAGAAATAACATCAGTTAACAGACTTCCATGCCAACTTGCGGCTGCTGAAGGCAGCTCCATACATTACAACTGCCAAGGGAAACATCGACATTTCATCAGTGTTTCCTGCACAGCAAATGTGTAACTACACAACCTTTGGAAAACATCTGAAGGCAGCCCTGTATCAGGAATTTTTTATTATGCTTTTGTATTTGTTGGAAGCCACCCAGCGTGGCTGGAGCAACCCAGTCAGATGGGTGATATATAAATAATAAAATTATTATTATTATTATTGTTGTTGTTGATGATGATGATGATGATGGCAACCCCTAGCCAGTAGCAGAGGCAAGCTTTCATGCACCCAGCACCTGTTCATGGTTCTAAGGCAGGAAAGACAACAGAAGTGCAGTTGATCATCTTTGTGGCCACAGACTGAACAGCGATTCAACCCCCCAGGAGGGCATGGAGAAACAGTAAGCATGCATGCTTCTGTTAGCCTTCACCAGTTCTAAGCTGTGTGTTTTGGTGGGCGAGTGTGTGAGCAAATATGCTTCAGTTTATTCTTGACAGCATGTTATGTTTCAAAGATGCAGCATGAAGACAAGGCTACCCAACAGGGGTGCCAACTTGAATAAAATATTGTGGGGATCCAGGTAAGCCCTGCCCCACATAACTGATCACATGATGCAGTGCACATGCACCATTTGAATGGGAATCAACTTTGTGGGGGCTCAGCCCCCTCAAATATTTTATTGTGGGAGCCAAAGCCCCCATAGCCTCTAGGAGTTGGCTTCTATGCTACCAAAAGATGTTTTGACCTCTGAACGGAGCCCATGTTGAATTTAGTAACACCTTTGCTTTGCTTCCAATACCTCTTTCCCCCCTTCTGCTGCTTCCTTTTTTTCATTTAAGGAATTTAATTGACAGCCTCTCTGCCTGAAGGCAACTGAGGCACGATGCAACATTAAAAACCAACAGTACAATTCGGGGAGGCAATAAAATTACAGAAGCCTAATAAAGCCTAATGTTACAATATAATTTTAAGAATAGCATCAGCAATACAGAAAATCTATACGGCAACAAAATGCAACAGGAAATGTTTCAACCAGCCAGCACTTCAACAAGTGTGTGTGCATAGTGGAGAGAGGAAATACACAATCCAATGCAGTAAGGTTCTCATATCAACCCTTTCCTGATCAAATTTCTCACTTGCAAATATGGTTGCTACAAGCAAGCATGATTTCTTTTCCTCTAAACCACCCACAGCCAGGCTAAGCAAACATAATTCAGAGTAAAAAATACTAAAATACTGCAAAGCATTATTTATAGCTCTCTGTTCACTAGTGCTGCAGTACTAAGACCTTCATTTCTATTTTGAATGCAGTAAGATCGTAGGAGAAGAAGCAGGATGTTTAGTTTCCACAACTGAAAAATGCAGCAGAGAAACAAAATCCCAAATCATGCAAAAATGACTACTTGTCCCTCTTTCTATTTTTATTTTTTAAAGCAGCCAAAAATAAAGTTTTGGTTACATGTAACTGAAATAATAGGAAATTTCATGTACAACAGAATTGTTTATACAGGCTAACCTTATGGTTATGCAGGTAAGTTTCTAAACCTATTTTGTTTGAAAGAAATTATAGTACAATCCTATGCAAGTCTGCTCAGACATAAAGCCTGTTGAGTTTACAGTAGATTGATCCAAGGTAAGCAAGAACAGGACTGCAACCTTAAGAGGTCTTTGTTAACAAATGTGGCACTCACAATACTGACGCTGAAAAAAGCTTCAAAAGCAAAGCAAATTGGGTTTTCCCTATAGCTGCCCAAAGTGAATCACCCATACCTTTCCCAATCAGATATTTGCAGGAAGAACAAATGATTTCCTTTGCAATAATGTCATCCGATGTCACTTTAGGCTCCTAAACAAGTGACAGGTGAAATAGGGTATACACAGTCCAACTCAGAAGAAGAAAGTTGGTGGTGGGGCAGGGAAGGGAGAAACCCTGAAGAAATGAATGCAAGCTGGTCAACAAAAGGATTCCTTATTCCTTCCAGGAGAAAGGCTTAAGAACAAGAGAGAATTGGACAGATTCTACTAACGATGAAGGCTACCTCCACTGTTGGAGGCAATATCCCTCTAAATACCAGCTGCTAGAAACTGCAGGAGGGAAGAGTGGTGTTGCACTTAGGTCCTCCTTGCGGGAACCCCATAAGCATCCAGTCGGCCACTGGGAGAGCAAGATATTGGACTAGATGGGGCCAGTGGCTCTTCTCACATTCTTATCTTCATTGTGCAGCTAAACGTCCTTATGCTAGTGGAATTGTTTAGATGTGTATCACCTCCTTTCACAATCTCACATTAGTGTGTGTATGTGTGTATTGTTGCCTGTATTTTTAAAATAAAAGTAAAATCCCACGGAACCAAGAGACCTGTGCAATCCCGCGTCCACATGTGGTTATGTTGTCTGAGTAACATAGCTCTGTGGGATATTATCACGGAGAAGCATCTTTAAGAAGCTCTAATTCTTCATCTAACCAGCCCTATCATGTTTGACCTCATTCACTCTTTATAACGAAACCTGCTGTGAGCAGGTTTATGCAATTTATTTTTCAATTTGTAATTAAGCTCCTACAGTCCCGGCAACAATTCAGTAATTATATTCAGACTAAGCAGAATGAATAAATCCCATTGCCATTTTTATTCTCTCTCTCTATTACAAATATCCATCCAATCTTCACTTACAAATCCAAGTAGCACATCTAATGTACCTAAGTTTTCAGTACGATGTGCAGTTTGGGTTGCTCAACCACAGAAAGATTACGTTTATGGGTCATGAAGATAGAGCATAGCTTTATAAAAGCGCATAAAATTAACAGTCTGGAGGACAAAGGAGAAAATATTTTCCATCTCAAAGTAGTAGATCTCAGGGTCATCAAATGACATTTGCAATAGGTTCACAACACAGAGAAGAAAACATTTTTTTCATGCACTGCATGACTATCTTCTGTAATTTATTGCTTTGCAACTAAAGAGGAATGTACAGATTGAATGACAATAGAAATATTAATGGATATTAGAATAAATAGGAACAATTTGTATCAGGGAGCAGCACATGATAAAAAGAAGTGATTTTCAGATGCTTGGGTTTTAGTTACCTTCCTGATAACCTGTCAGATCTTTCCATAGACCTCTGATTGGCTAGTGCAGAGCACTGACTGATAGACCAGATGGGCCTTTGCTCTTAGCCAACAAAGAAAATCTTACAGTATTTTGACTGGTTTTGGAACTATGCCAATTTATTTGCTTGAAAAGAAGGTAAAGGGGCTGGATTCAGTCCTATAAACCCTAAATAGGTCATGGGCGTGGTCCTTCTAGGCTGGCGTACAGCAGATCCAATAAACTGCAGATCCATCACACAATTCTGAATGCAGAGTTTTGTACCCCTCTTGGTAATAATCAAGCTGAGAGTCCAAGTATTATACCCATGAGTGGAAGTCAGGACAGACACCCCAGAGCATATTTTGTGTGGTGCAAAGGGAGGAAAACAAACTGAAGCCCTGTTCTACAAGTGCCATTCACAATGGATATGACCCCAGGGAAAGACATTACCTTGGGACTGGACTCAGACAAATTATGACTTATCATGATGGGAATGTTTTTTTTATTAACCATGGTTTAGCATTACCTCCCAACCCAAAGCTATGGTTAATCTTACCAATGGCTTGTTGTAACATAACCAATAGTTTGAATGTGTTTCAAATAAACCACAGCAAACTGGGGTTTGACATAACACTAAACCACCAAGAGGGAAAGGGCTCAGGTTACACAATGGCATAATGAAACAAAGAAATACTTCTTTCCAATATGCTTTGGTGCAAAAAAAAAAAAAAAATCTTTTTACTTTGTAACTGTGAGTAAGGTAAAGGGACCCCTGACCATTAGGTCCAGTCGTGGCCGACTCGGGTTGCAGCGCTCATCTCGCTTTACTGGCCGAGGGAGCCGGCGTACAGCTTCCGGGTCATGTGGCCAGCATGACTAAGCTGCTTCTGGGGCGAACCAGAGCAGTGCACGGAAACGCCGTTTACCTTCCCGCCAGAGCAGTACCTATTTATCTACTTGCACTTTGACGTGCTTTCGAACTGCTAAGTTGGCAGGAGCAGGGACTGAGCAACGGGAGCTCACCCCGTCGCAGGGATTCAAACCGCCGACCTTCTGATCGGCAAGTCCTAGGCTCTGTGGTTTAACCCACAGCGTCACCCGCGTCCCTTTGTAACTGTTACTTGGCACCAAAAAAATGCACTTCTGCTTTGGCTACTGTTTAAATGATTTCTAATGAATGAATTGGGGTGCCAGTGTCTGCTTTGGAGAATATGAAATGATTGAAGCAGAAACCAATGATTGAAGCAGAAACAGCATAAAGACTGTTGTCACTTTATGCTGAACACATGGAGGCCAGGAGAGTGAGGCCAGTAAATGTTTTGAGGTTGCTGGTAGGCTATGACACAGGTCCCCATCCCTATGCATTGTATATGAGAACATCATGCGATAAAGGGGTTCTATGATGTAAAGGATAAGCATGCCACGCTACTCTTCCTCGCACTAGGGGATTCAAAGTGTCAACTGCAAACAGGAAAGCAGGTGTAGACTACTTTGCAATTTGCTGGAGCATAAATCAGGCATGAAAAATATGGGTCACTGCTTTGAGCTGTAATATTTCCCCCTTCTCCATGAATCTTAATTAAGGTCTATATTTCATCCCCTTTGTGAAAGGCATCTTCCCCATGCAACAGAATATTCAAATTTCTGCAAATTCCCTGCAAAAAATCACTACGAAAATGGTCCACTGCCTGCAGGTCAAAACCAAACGAATGAGCCCTTTCTGTCCAACAAGAGCATCAGAATACAATTTTGTGGTTTGGGGAGAAAAGACAGGAAGTACCAGGAGGTTTTTGACTAAGCAGCTGAGACAAAGAATATCGCATATCCACCTAGCTCCTCTTTCACGCTCTATAAATCATGTCTGCTTACACTACAGATGCTGACAACTACCAAGAGGAGCTGCCAGAAATAGCTTACCTGCAGTTAGTAAAACAAAACAGAAGCTTCCAAACAAGTTTCCCCAATCAGTTTAATTAAGCTCAGCCCTGACATATGCAGCTACGTCTCGGGCAAGAGGGCCTGATGGATGGCACCGAAACATTTTACACAGCAAACATGTTTGCTATGTGTGCATTGCTGCTTTCCTCAGCAAACATGTGAAGTATGAATAACAAACAGATAGCTATCTTTAAGTTGTATATATGTCTATGGCAGTGTTTCTCAACTGGGGGGGGGGCGGGATATGGCCCCTTGGGACCCCCCAGCAGGGCCGGGTTTAGGTTTGATGAGGCCCTAAGCTACTGGTCCAGCTTTCCTTTGTCAACAACAAATTGTCACTGTTTTTTGTGCTGAATATATGCTATATTGTAATTTATGGACCTAATAGGTATCTAATGCCATTTGTACATGCTGCCATGCAACCAGTCCATGCATATTCCAAGGGTGCCACAGGTGAAATTATATAAGTTATATAATTATAAAAACTATAAATAAAACATGTTCTGTTTACAAACAAAATAGCTACCTTTCTACTAGTAGGACAGAGGAGGAAAGAAATAAGG
The DNA here is from genome assembly GCF_964252035.2 of Podarcis erhardii. Taxonomy (NCBI): domain Eukaryota; kingdom Metazoa; phylum Chordata; class Lepidosauria; order Squamata; family Lacertidae; genus Podarcis; species Podarcis erhardii. Next base: position 53,523,034 of record NC_138500.1, read on the forward strand.
TTGGAAGGGGGCCACGGTCAGAAAAAGGTTGAGAAACACTGGTCTATGGAAACCCTGATTGAGCAAGATTTCATGTGCACAGATGTTTAAAGATGTATTTGTGCCTGTTCATCATGCACACTGTCGATCAAAGGTTCTGAAACTTAATTGGTCTACCATCCCTTTTTCAGGAGAAAAAAAATTACTCAGCACTGCCCCCCCTCTCTGGAAATCTAGTATGACCAGAGTGAACTCAGTCCGCACTGTTCGAGGGGCAGGGCCAGTGCTGCAGCCTGCCTGCCATTGGCCGAATAGGCAGGCAAGCTGCAATCTACTTCCTGGGCCTGAAAGAAACCCTTCGCCTCCAGCACAACCGCTGGATCCAGGGGAGGCGTTATCACCATCCCACAAGGGCAGCCGACCTGGCAGTTAAGGGCCATTACAGAAGAAGAAGAAGAAGAAGAAGAAGAAGAAGAAGAAGAGGAAGAATAGTAGTAGTAGTAGTAACAACAAAATAAAAAAATTCCTTCCAGTAGCACCTTAAAGACCAACTAAGTTAGTTCTTGGTATGAGCTTTAAAGAACTAACTTATTTTGTTTTGACTATGGCAGACCAACACAGCTACCTATCTGTAAATAGTAGTAGTAGTAGTTTGGATTTGATATCCCGCTTTATCACACACCCCAGATTACGAGTCTACCACTCTTAACCACTACACCACACTGGCTCAATAGATGAAGCATGTACAAACAGTTTATCAAAAATTTCTTCTCTTCCTTCTTTATGCTTCCACTGCCCCCTTATTTTTATTTAATACCCCTCAATTGCACCCAAGATTACCACCACCACCCTGAATCTTTCCAGCGCCTCCAGGGGACGGACGGTATTACCCATTTTGGGAAACACTGCTTTAAATCCAGGGTTCCCAATAGGGTGATTGTAGACACCACAGCAATCACACACATACACACAATGCTTACAAAGCACACTGCCCCTTGAGTTATTTGGGTGGAGATTGTTAACTGAGGAGTTGGGATTGGGGTGCTGACTGGGGCTTTTTTCATCTGTTTTTAATTGTGGGGTTTTGGGGGTGTATATATTTTGCCTGTGTTTTCTTTCAGAAACAGGGAGCACCTAAACATCACCAGTTTTTCTTCTGTGAAACATGTATTTTATTGTGCTCATGACACTTTTTCAGATTCCCAATGTGCCTCTGGGCCCACAAAAACTTTATGTATATATAGCAAGATCACACCCTCCCTCTCATTCCAGGACAGCAAATAACAATTACAGTGGTACCTCAGGTTAAGTACTTAATTTGTTCTGGAGGTCCCTTCTTAACCTGACACTGTTCTTAACCTGAAGCACCACTTTAGTTAATGGGGCCTCCTGCTGCTGCCGCGCCACCAGAGGTAATATTCTTAACCCGAGGTAATATTTCTGGGTTAGCGGAGTCTGTAACCTGACGCGTATGTAACCTGAAGCGTATTTAACTCAAGGTACCACTGTACGGAGAGTGCTACTGAGCCCAGGTCCTGGTGGCCGGTATAAGAACAGGATTATGGAATAGACTCTTATATGTACGACTCTTATATGTGCAGAGAACATCTAGTGGCCTACCTATAGGTAAAGGTAAAGGGACCCCTGACCATTAGGTCTAGTCGCAGATGACTCTGGGATTGCGGGGCTCATCTCACTTTATTGGCCGAGGGAGCCGGCGTACAGCTTCCGGGTCATGTGGCCAGCATGACTAAGCTGCTTCTGGGGTGAACCAGAGCAGTGCACGGAAACGCCGTTTACCTTCCTGCCAGAGTGGTACCTATTTATCTACTTGCACTTTGTGCTTTCAAACTGCTAGGTTGGCAGGAGCAGGGACTGAGCAACGGGAGATCTGTCGCTGGGATTCGAACCACCGACCTTCTGATCGGTGAGCCCTAGGCTCTGTGGTTTAACCCACTGCGCCACCCGCATCCCAGTGGCCTAACTATACATTATGTTAATTGTGTGGCTCACTGCCATGTCAGGGATTTGAAAAACAAAACAACAAAATCCTAGGCACGGGCCAATCAGGAAGACTGCAGCATATTACACATTACATTCTCTGTATTTTACTTCATTTCTGTAAATCACTTCAGGGCATACACTGCTTGTGGGAAGCAATTAATAAATTTAATAAACTAAACTTCAGAGCTAAGGCTGAGAAAATGCCACCTTCGAAATTGATTGCTGTTTCTTTGCCACCGCGGCACAGAGTGCTATTTCCCCAGCAACACGTTCTGTGAGACTGAGCTTGCTGCTCAAGAAGCTACTTGCCTTTCTTTCCCCCCTAAAGACCGGTATGTTTTTCTAAGCATATTTACAGCTCTAAACCTATTTACCGCTCATGCTGAATGCATGCGTGGGTATCTCACCAAAGGTTTGCCTACAGAGGTTCACAAAACATTACCTACCAAGAGGAGTAGAAAAGCATGCAAGGAAGGGTGTTGGCATTTTCCAGCCAAGACCCACTTTTAACCTCACACCATGTGCCACTTTTGCTGGGGAACTGCTTCCTTGAAGGAATAGTACCCTGCCCAGAGCTCCGAGCCATCAGGCAATTAGGCTTGGGCCTACTGAAACAACGTTAATCAGCCTGTGGGAATTCCCTGTTCCTCCCTCCATTCAAAGCAGTGCTGAATAAACTGAATGCCTCTTGTGCAGATAGGTAATTTTACTGTAGACCCTGGACTTAATGCTCTTATGGAGATCTTACTTCCGCTGTGAGACAAACTTTTAGCATTTCTCTTTTTCTCCCTGCCCTCCACCATTTCATGCTTTTACAAATGCTTTTACATTCCTGCTATGTTAGAGCAAAACAACAACAAAAGCACACAATATGCCAACCCTAATGAAAGAAACACTTTGAGCATATGCAACTTTAAACTCACATCAATTATAGCATCATCACGGACACAGGAGGAAAACAGATTTGCTTCCGCTGTCCTGACTATAAACATGTTTAGGAATAAGCACCATTTTGTTATTCCAAAACTGTAAGGTAAAAGGTAAAGGACCTCTGACAATTAGGTCCAGTCGTGACCGACTCTGGGGTTGCGGCGCTCATCTCACTTTATTGGCCGAGGGAGCTGGCGTACAGCTTCCAGGTCATGTGGCCAGCATGACTAAGCCGCTTCTGGTGAACCAGAGCAGCGAACGGAAACGCCGTTTACCTTCCCGCCGGAGCGGTACCTATTTATCTACTTGCACTTTGACGTGCTTTCGAACTGCTAGGTTGGCAGGAGCAGGGACCGAGCAATGGGAGCTCACCCCGTCACGGGGATTCGAACTGCCGACCTTCTGATCGGCAAGTCCTAGGCTCTGTGGTTTAACCCACAGTGCCGCCCACATCCCTTAAGCATCAGAATAGCTTAATCTAAAACAAAACAAAAGAATAAAGTAGGAGAAGAAAAATCAAGTTTCAATTTTAAGTAGCAAGAGCTCGAAAAAGCTATTAAAAGGAATATATTAAAACAACAAAGTTAGTTCTTTGAGACAGAAGAAAATGCATTGATGCAGCCGTAATAAATCTTGTTCTCTGTCTATATGGATGATATATCTGTGTGCATTTGCGGGCAAGGTGATATATGAAAGAAACAGTGTTTAAGTTGACAGAGAGCAGCAGATTAACCTGACATTGAAGGAGCCAGGAACCGTCAGTCAGCTGTAATAGGACTCTGATATCATATTGACACAGACCTGGAATACACACATAGAGCAGAAAATCTTATCACGGCAGCATCTTTCACAGTCATTGCCCAGGAATTTCCAAGCTAGTTATTCATGTTACTTGGGAGAAATTACATAAATTATTTTTTAGTTCTTGGGAGCAAAATTTTGCTTGAAAAGGCAAGAAACCCCTTGCCCATACTACAGCAAATTTCCAGAAGCAATGGCTAACATTGAGCCTTTTAAGTCAGGCCTTTAGAGTTTAATGGGTTGCTAGTTGTTGAATTTAATGCATTGAATGTATTAACAATGAGAAGGGGGGGGGGACCCAATCTATGCAGATTCATTTACTAGCTAAAATCCTAGGTCTCATCACTGAATTATTGCTTCTAGATTTATATTCTTATGCCGGTTTTCTCTCCTCTGGCTCTTATGTTCCACTTGCTGCAACTGAATAAAACTCAGCCAACTGGCAGGCTCATCAGGCACCAACCACCAAGTGCAAGGAGTCTTTTTTTGTGTGTCTGCATCTAATCCTGTCTCTTCCTAAAATTTCTTTATAGGTGTGTTGTTGTTGTTTTATTTTTCTTTTGTAAATCTACCAAAGAATAAAATAAAATAAAAATGGACAAGAATTATATGTTATTCTTAATGCTTTAACTTGAAAGCTCTACTAGTCGATAATATTTGCATCCGAAAAATCTAAGTGGAATTTCTATTTCAACCACAGTCAGCAGTTGACTCCAAATACGTCATTTTCTTATTGTGTGTCTGCTCTGCTCCCTATACAACTGAAATAGAAGCAAAGGCTGATGGTATACAAAGACTGTACTACTTGCAATGCTAAAAAATTCATTGTACATAATAAATCATAGTTTTAAATACAATGTATTGCAGATGGTAAATGACTTTTATTCATATAATGGCCATATAATATTGACTTTGCCTCTTGTGGGGTTTCTGAGAATGCACAGAGATAAGCAGAATTTGTTGAAGATCTGATAAAAAAAAATCAATGCAGGTTTGATTAAAGAATCAGTCTTATCTGAGAAATGCAGTAATTGGGCCCTCAAGCAAGGCTGGGGTCAAACTACCTCAATGTATTGTAGATGGTAAAATAGGTTCTGGTGTCAGATTATGTTTTATATATCAGCAATTTATTAAAGGCAACATCTACATTACATGAGGAAAATATGTGTATTTCAAAATTACATAGGATTTTATAGTAGATGTTTATTCCAATAAGTGTTGGAACTAAATGTCACAAAAATCCATAGACCACATAATTTGTTTACATCATTGCAGGTGCACATTTAAAACAAATTTTTTTAATTCATAGATAGATAATTCCACCAGAAGGGCAGTGGGCTATATGTATTTATGACTAGGCATATCCTTCAAGACTTCGAAGTCAAAATCCAGGATACTATCTTCTTGTTTTTTGTTGCAAGGGAATGGCAGCCATTTTGATTGCTGTGATTTCGCACCATGGTTCCCTCCCCCCCCCCCAGCACTTTTTCGGGCATTGCACTACACAAAATTGTGGCCCTGAAAAGGGCGGGGGGGGGGGAGGAATTGTATCATGAAATCCTGTGAAATCACAGCAACCCAAATGACCACTGTTTTCTCATAATAAAAAACAAGATATCCCAGTTTTTCTGGGACATTTGTGGGGTATGAACTATGTACATTTCAATTAAACCATCACTCTCTGTAACAGAAAAACAGAAGCATTGCTGCATCCTTCAGACATCAGTGGGATAATCTGAAGAATCCATTCTTCTTAGCAGTTGGGGAGCTTAAAAGAGTGTAATATCCTTTGGATCTTCATGTGTGATTTGAACTAATGAGCAGAACTATCTCTGTTTTAGGACATGATTCAGTCCTAGTTCATTTGGGTCACATTCATTTCAGCTGCAACATACAACACATGGTTAGCTCACTTCCCACTATGATCAAAAGGACTTTGAAAACAGCCGTGGTCTCACGGTTCTCACATGTACACTACAAATGATTGCAGTGTTCAAGATTTAAGGAGCATAAAGACTTGGCAGTAGTTATTAAGATTAGCATAATATTTCTTTCTTGTAAAAAAGCCTCATTAATTAGCAACTGTTATGTTCCACATAAACCTACATTGTAATTACCACTGCAGTTACGTTAAATGCTAAATGTGTTTAGTAAGAATGTTAACACCAAAGGAGGTAGACATTTATTTTAATAATTAGCAGGCATCCGTTTGCATAAGTGGCAGTGCCCCCATCAGTACTGAGTGGCACTACTTTGCGGTTGTCATGCAGAAAGTGTTCATCCCAAACTGGTCCATGGTCCATTGTCCATCTTCATGAATTGCCTATGCAGCTGCCTTTCTACTCTCATGGCAGGAATGTTTTGAGGGCAGATGCCTACCTATTACCACAAAATTCATGCTACCATCTACACCGCATGATATTTCTGCAGCATCTACGTGTAACTCCCAGGTGGAAAACCTCAGATCCTTCAGATGTTGTTGGGTTCCACCTCCCATCAGTCCCTGTCCATGTGGCAAATGGTCGGGATTGATGGGAGTTGTAGTCTAGCAACAGTGGATCACAGGCTCTCTGCTCCTGCTGTAGTACAAATAACCATCCAACCTAAGACACATGGAATCATAGAATTGTAGGGTTCGAAGAGACCCTGAGGGTCATCAGATTCAACAACCGCAAAGCAGGAATCTCAACTAGCTCATACATGACAGATGGCCATCGAACCTATGCTTAAAAACCTCCAAGGGAGGAGAGTCCACCACCTTTCGTGGGAGTCTGTTCCACTGTTGAACAGGGCTGTCAGAAAGCTCTTTCTGATGTTTAGACGGAATCGCTTTTCTTGTAACTTGAACCCATTGGTTTGGGTCCTAACCTCCATAGCAGGAGAAAACAAACTTGCTCCATCCCTCCAGACCCACTTTCTATGTTGCTTTAAGAAGCAGGTACAGTGGTGCCTTGGTTGTTGAACTCAATTTGTTCCGGGAGTCCGTTCGACTCCCGGAAACATTCAAAAACCAAGGCACAGCTTCCGATTGGCTGCAGTAGCTTCCTGCACTCAATTGGAAGCCACGTTGGACCTTCAGCTTCCGGGAAAAGTTCGCAAACTGGAACACTCACTTCCAGGTTTGCGGCGTTCAGGAGCTGATTTGTTCGGGAGCCAAGTCGTTCAACAACCAAGGTACCACTGTATACAAAGTGATACATAAAATCCTCCCTTCTAATCCTTTGATATACACATTTCCTAACTTCAGAAACTTTACTCAGTGTATCACTTTGAGCTATCTCCCCCCCCCCCCTCCTGCATCATCAAACTTGGGAAGAGGCACAAATGCCTTCTAATACAATCAGCGTTTCTGCCTGAGAATTTAAAATGAAAGAATCTATGTGTACTCAAGTTTCCTCAAATAAGAAAGGCATCATTAAATATTGCTGAAAGTTTGAACTGCCCCCTTTAATCGAGGGTTCTCTGAATACTTTGTAAATACAGTGTGACTTCAGCAAAAAAAGGAAAGAGGCTTCCACGTGGCAACACATCCTTGCTGGCTCGTCGCACACATGATTTGCTTTCCGTCAGCTCCCTGGCACATTACTGGCCTGGCTGAGGCGTTTCATTTGCTCCATTACACTTGTGCCAGTGGTAGAAGAAAGTATTTCATTCCCTCTTTCCTAGGTCAAAGACTAAACCATAAATTGTGTCCGTGTGATATATGCCTGCATCTTTAAACAGGAGAAGGCAACAGCCCCATTTGCTGTTCTCACATGAATCACAATCTGTCTCTCTGCTTTCTTTTTCTGCAGTCAGAGGGACCCAGCTGCTAAGTGTCTCCATGCATACCACAATACAGTCTGATGAAATTACAGGTTTTCACTACAGCCTGGGGCTAGGCGGCTTCGTGTCTCTTTTGGAAACCATATATTAAGCCACCTTTTCCTTTCAATATTAGTGAAGGTTGTTTTCCTTTTTATATATATATATTTTTGCATGCTTCCTCCCTCAATTCTCAAAACAATAAAGCAGGGGTCAGCAAACTTTTTCAGCAGGGGGCCGGCCCACTGTCCCTCAGACCTTGTGAGGGGGCCGGACAATATTTTGAAGGGAAAAAATCAACAAATTCCTATGCCCCACAAATAACCCAGAGATGCCTTTTAAACAAAAGGGCACATTCTACATACTGGTTCCCAGACCGTCTGCAGACCGGATTTAGAAGGTGATTGGGCTGGATCCACCCCCTAGGCCTTAGTTTGCCTACCCATGCAATAAAGCATTTCCAGATTGTTTAAATAACATTATCCAAATAAAAAAAAAATGCTTACAAATAGTGTAGTCAGCAAGGTTTGTTGTTTTTTAAATTAAAAACGGAGGGCTAAAATTTCAACAGCCTCCTTATACTTTTTGTATTAAGAATTATTAATCACAATAGACCACAGTATCCCCAAATATCCTAGTCAAGGATGGCACAATCTGTCAATCTGCCCAGTGAAGTGGGTAGGCATAGGAGTGAAGTCTGAAGTACTGATTCTTACACTGGAAATTATTATTATTATTATTATTATTATTATTATTATTGCCATCAACTCATCTGGTTCAGCTCAGAGGCCTGCCGCAGGTAGCCACCCTGAAATATCTCCAAAAACCAGACCAAATTAACATGCTGGGGAAATCAGAATTTGGGGTGCACTTTTAAGAAGTTAAAAAATCTATCTGGGAATTGTGTGTGAGAGGAGCACAGTCCAAAACAAAAGCACAAATAGTTCCACATGCCCAAGCTAATGTCTTGTATTTCTCAAATGGCATCCTCCCTGCTGCACGGCAAATCCCTTTTGAAGCTTAAGGGAGTTTCAAAAGCAGTTTGCGATATGGTCTTGGAGCCTGCTGTTCAAAGGAAAATAATCAACAATCCAACTGGGAGCAGCCATGCAGCTTTTTGGAGTCTAGGCTTTGTTCCTACAAATATTCTGTGACTTCTTTTTATATATATATATATATATATATATATATATATATATATATATATATATAAAACGAAGCTGACAATTTAAAAAAAAATGTAAAATATGTTTCCTTACAATAGTTTGGAGGATGATTAGTGAACAAGATACAGCGGCAAAGTTTGCTGTTAACAAGAAAGCTGAACAAGCTTACTGCCACTGCTTTGACAAAGAACGGATTAGGGCAGCATGCCTGTGGTTTTGATTCTATTTTATAGACCTCGTGGTTCTAAATCCTGAGTAGTTTTGAGTGCAACAATGGATAAGAGACGGAGGCTTAGTCTAATATGTTAATAATGGGCATTCTGTCTTCAGACAGCCAGTGATTTATTTATTTACAACTCAAAGACTCTTGTCTTACTTCCAAAAATCACACAAGCACATATCCATTATAAACAAATCTGGGGGTGGGTTGGGGGGGGGGAATCTCAGCAGGTAGTGGCTGTAATGCAGTGTAAATTCCACTAATGGCTTTTAATGCAGAGGAAGCAGAGCTTGGCAAGAATTATGGATTTCCCAACATGAGCTTTTGCCAACCTGGTGTCCCTCAGTAGCTTTCCACAACAGTCCCAGCCAGCATAGGCTGCCCTGTACTCTGGAAATAACCTCTGTGCCATATAATCTGGCCTCTTTTCTTCTCTCTTCATAACATATAATGGTCATACATTTCTTCACCTTTGAAAAGTATAGGTAGGCAGGAAGGAGAGAGACATTTTCACAGGTTTCTATAGTGTCTGGAAAACAGTCACTTCGGTTAGCTAGCTATTCAAAACTGCTATTTCCAGGAATTCTGATCTAGCAAATTTTGATGTATTAATGTACAGGTGAGTTTTAAATAAAACTAAGCAGCACTTGCCATACAAAGTAAACAGCTTGCAATGAATTAATCAGCCCCCGTCAACACAAAACTTTGTATCATTGAGTGATTAGATAGTGAAACTGTATGTCTGGTAACGGTTGGATTCAGATGTGGCTAAATAAAGGCTAATCCTAACAATGTTTTCAGAAGGACATTCCATTTATGTCAGTGAAACTGAGCACAGGGCTGTGCTGAAAGCAATTCATGAAAATCAGCAGCACTGAAAAATCGCTTGCCTTGACAATTCATCACCGACTTGCCCTAACCCAACACTGAATTCACCTGCCCTCTGTGACATCAGGGCAAAATCTGATTGGTATTTAGCATTTGTTATGTCATCCTGTTCACTTTGAGCTCTGACCTGTCGCAATCACCTTGATGACTAATCTGGAATCAGTGCTGTCACTCATTTGCCCGTAGTGACATTTATTCAGCCTGATTGAACTGCACAACATCACAAAGACACCTTATTTGCTATGCAACTCCCAACTTTGTTGGGATCAATTATGCAACTGATTAAGGGAGGAGAAGCAGCAGCAGCAAAGGAAAACTAGATGGCAAATCAACAGTAGCCAGAGGCAACAATGGCAAATGGTGATATAGAAATATCTAGATAAATAAGATGAAATAGAACCACGTTAAAAATTGGAGCTGAACACCCATGTGTTGATCACCCCATGTATCCATCATTGGTCGTTTCAAATAAGGAAAACAAGTAGCCACCTATGTTCATATACCAACTGGATCAATGTGTTCAGTGGCTCAGACTCCAATTCAAAAAGTTAGACAACAACAATTAAAATACAAATTCGGGATTACATTTATGGGTTCCCTAAGACCCAAGAGTCAACAAATGCAAGGCAAAATTTCTTTGTTCTCCAAATGAAGACAAGAATGCATGAAGGAACATTTTTGCTTTCTTTAATGAAACTACCTGATTGGTCGGTTCTCTTTGCTATCAAAGAGTGAGAAGATGACTTCTAGTTCCTCTCCCAAGTTGGAACACATCAAACTCTTCATCTGAACAAAGAGGTGGTGGCTGCTTGCTGGGACAGGCGTGTCTTTCTTGCGATGACGGTGCTCCATCTACATATGGCCATCAACAGAAATACACAGTCAGGTTGCAATTTTGTACTTTATAAAATTCAGCACACCATAGACTAATGCTGAAAATAAGGCTACGTTCCCGTGCCTGTCCTGCCAACTTAGCAGTTCAAAAGCACGTCAAAGTACAAGTAGATAAATGGGTACCACTCCAGGGGGAAGGTAAACGGCATTTCTGTGTGCTGCTCTGGTTCACCAGAAGTGGCTTAGTCATGCTGGCCACATGACCCAGAAGCTATACGCTGACTCCCTTGGCCAATAAAGCGAGATGAGCACCGCAACCTCAGAGTCGGTCGTGACTGGACCTAATGGTCAGGGGTCCCTTTACTTTTACCTTTCTCTTGCCTGAAACATAATTTTTCTCCACCAGATCTTATTTTTAACCTCAGTCATCAGTAATGCACATCTGATTTTTCATTAGGTAATACTGGAAAGAGATTGAAATGTTTTGGCTGAGCTTGTTCGCCAATCACTGCGTCTAGTAAATAGTGAGGTTCAGTTTATTCACTCCCTTTTTACTTTATATCCCATCCTTACTCCAGTGAACACATGGTAGCTTACAAGAAAGCAAGAGGCATTATGAGAGTTGGTTGGAAGCCTCCCAACCAGGCAAAAACACTCATGGAGGGTGTGAAGAAGGACTAAAAATGGGTGTAGTGTTCCTGGGGAAATGGGTGTAGTGTTGAAAAATTCCAGAGGGTCAGTTAAGGAGGCATAGAGACTTCTATTTGGTCCCCATCCCTGGTGTATAGGATTGCAAGCTTAGAGAACTGGAGGAAAGTGGAAATTTACTTACCAGCCTATACAGCTCTGTAATACTGATCTCCTCTGGATCCACCATAGCATATTCCTTTCTTGGTACCAAGTCAAGTCCTAGTTGTCTGCAAGGGAATATGGAAAGTCTGGTTGGTAAAGGACATTGGCTAGAACCTTCTAAAAGCATAGTTAGGATCTCTTATTCTTTTTATCCACTGACAGCTGCAAAAGAGGCAGGCGGTATAGAAATGAAATGAAATAATGAAATGAAATGAAATGAATAAATAAATAAGCACTTTGTTCCACATGATTGCAAAACATGCATCCAGTGCAATATTATTAGAAACAATTATTATTAATCCCATTTATATAGAGCTTTTAATGGTTGGCCAGCATCATTTATTTGAATGCCAATTTCCCACAGGAAACCATGATCAAGGTGATTCACAACATCAAAACGTTTCACATAATTCTGCAACCGTTACAAGACCTAAGAAAATTTAAGTAGTCATATAAGCGATGCACTAACGAAAACATTTCATAGTAACAAATATCCAACAGAGTTAAACAACAGTCTGACAACAAAATACAGCATCGTTAAATCAGATAATAAATGAATATTCAAAACTAAATATTGCCCCAGCAAAAAACCCCAGCTCTAAACAATACCCCACCCTAATGTTCAAAGTATTCGCATGCAGTCGTACACTTAATTATTTTCTAATCTAGCACACTTATTTTGGATGTAAAATACTGGTTTGCAAATGTCAAAACAAGGACATTAGATGTCAAATAATAACATTAGACATTAATAGTTGAAATCCCTAGTTGAAGTAGATGACCCTCGGGATCCCTTCCAACTCAACAAGTCTATCCTTCTATTATAAGAAAGTAGAACAATATGTAACGGAGGAGAGTATCAGGTCATAGCTGCCAGGGCGGAAATCATAACAATATACATTTTGGAAACATTTTTTAGCTTTTGGTGTGGGATTCAGATTCAAAGCTTTATCAGCTATTTGTAACCCTGCAGGATATAGGCAGTCCCTGTTTGTCCTGTATCTTTTTTCTGCCCGTGCTCTTGTTTCTAAAACTTGGATACAATGTGCTTATTGCATGAGGGGAGATCTCTGTCTTCCAGTACACTGGGGATTACTCCCCAGCTACAGCCCTCCATGAAAAGGTTCCTAGAGGGGCCCAATTTGGGAGGCTGTCTAAGGGGCTGCACTGAGAAAGGAGGCTGCAAGGCCTCTGAATGTGCCAGTTATTTTATCCAGGCTTCGTTCTGCAACTGGTGCAACAAATGCCGAGGAAGAAATAATCAGGTAGCAGATGGCATAAATCTGAATAACTCACCTGCCTAATCTTGTGATGCATCAGAAACACTTAAGTATCTTTGGTTTGCAAATTGTACAAGCAGCTCCTTTAATTTAGAAGATTAAAGCTCTCCCAGGAATGCTTGCCGCCTTGCCTCTAAAACAACTGGTGAGCAAACCGCTTTTAGGAGGAGGCAAAATTTTCTGCGCAAAACTTTCTGCTTTCATATAGGAGCATCCCTATGCATGGTTTATTATCTGGATTTATCTCCAGTCTCAGCCCCTGTGAAATACGACCCCATATACTCTGCTGTCACCCATATTCTATTCCATATTCTATTCACTCTCTGCCTGCTCTCTAGCTTAATGTGCATTGCAGTAAATGATCGATTCTCATGCAAGCCCCTTACGTGTTATGTGCTCAGACAAAGGCAACAAACCCTAGTAAAGCAATCCTCATAGATGACAACACAGGAAGGAGATAATACAGAAGTGCTTACAACAATGGCATAGAAACAATGGGTCCGGCCAGGGGTACGTTTGGTTTTTTAATATTTTATTTTTTTGTTGGATCTTTAGAATGGATGAGCCAGTTGCTTTTACAGTTGTTTTACAGCTTAAGCACCCATTCATTTGCAAAGAAAGCACAAAACAGGTTCCCGATAGTGGGCACCTCTCATAGTCATCATTACCATCATATACTTAGATGCTTTCCATTTGACTGGGTTGCCCCAGCCACTCTGGGCAGCTTCCAACAAATTAAAACATCAATCACAGTAAAATATCAAACATTAAAAACTTCCCTAAGAAACTTTAGTCCTATCAGTTCCCTGAAAGAACATAATCCTGAACTTTAATGCAACTGCCTGGGTGCTTTCAGCCTCTGTTGCCATTGTCCCAAATAATTTTGAGATGAGAGAAGCCCACTGTGTTTATTTTTTCCTACAGCATCGTGTCTAGAATAGAGATGAGCTGGTTGGTTTTTTCAAACCCTGCAAGGTGCTGTCAAGATCAGTGGGAGTCTTACCTGGCAACATTCAGATCACATTCAGCGTCAACACATAACAGTATGAATTTTTCATTTCCGAAATAGGTGACGGTATTATGCATTTAGTAAAAGCGAAGTGAAAGGCTTTGATATGGCACAGGTTTAGCAAGCACAGAAACACAAAGGCTTGTTTGCTATAAAAACTTTAACACGGCATGTTGATTTACTGTATGTCTGCAAGCAAATATTCAGATGAGAGCAAAAGGCAAAGGTTTTCTGAATTCCTTCTGCCTTTGTGGAATTTTATTTTGCCCTTTATAAATTGAGATTGTCCGTACAGATAGAAAGCAATCTGGCTGTGCCCATGGCCAAATGAAACTGAATTCTGGTGCAAGACACTCAGCTGTTTTGTGATCTCAGTCAAGAAGAAGCATTAATGAGATTGGGTTGTACAGTTGGGAGTTCCACTTGTGCAATAGGCTTCTGTTTCCTCTCCTCCCTCACAAACCCCCAAAATCTGCTCCAGAGGCTCCTCTAACGCTTCGGAGCTTATTTTTATGGTATTGGGGGTGGGGGTGGAGGCAGCAGTAGAAGAAGAGGAACAGGAATTTCTGTTGCATTTTAATAAAAAATATTGCAAATGTAAATGCACAACAATGCTTGAGGACACCACCACTATGGAGGCCCCATCATACACTAATCCAGGGGAACTGGAGTCTCTTGCCCTTGCTGGAATTGCATGCTGCTAGGGGATGTGTGTAAATACACATACAGAAACAGTTGTGAAGGTCTTTCAAAACCTCCTAGGCAGGTACCAAATGGTGGGAAAGCCTTATGCAATCCTCCTCCGTTGCACGGAATATTTGCACTTTCCAGTGACGTGAGAGCACACATCTAACTGGATGAAGCATGACAGCAGGGTGAGCAGGCAGCACTTCATACTTCTTCTTCTTCTTCTTCTTCTTCTTCTTCTTCTTCTTCTTCTTCTTCTTCTTCTTCTTATCATTATTATTATTATTATTATCATTGCATTGTTAAGTTGCCTGTACAACACTTAGAAGGCTGTAAATAAGCAGCGTATAAATTGCCAGAATAAATAAACAAAATCGTAGACAACAAGCAGAAGCTAAAAAAAGAAAAACCCTTGAGTGAAGTTCCAGTCAAGGTGTGACTGTTTCCCATCTTCTGTTTTCCACTGCAGAAAAGCCACTACTGTCAGGGATGGAGATGAAATGAAAGGCATAAAGCTGCAGGCGGAAGGGACAGGGTGAGAGATTCCCTCTTGTGTGCAGACCTGCCTTTCACTTCAACAAGAGGCTTCCCGGAGACTGACCATTTCTTTTCCCAAGGCAGCTAAAAGGACATACATTTTTCACGAGCAGCAGTAATGGTGATGGACCCACCCCCCCTTTAAATCTTCCTGTGTAAAAGCTGCCCGCTCTTCATGTTGCTTCCTTTTAATTGCCTTGTAATAAATAAATGCAATGAATGGAAGAAAATGCAATTGGTTTTATATATCATCTCTTACTCACTCGTTGCCCCAGTCCAAGCGAGCAGTGATGTGCCGTTTGACATCCTTCATCCTATCATGGGTGAGATGGCCGACGAGCACCTGCCGTCGGAGGTCTAGGATTTCATTCATTATATGCCATAGTCGGTGAAAGAGATCCCCTTCATTTCTCTGTCAAATATATATATATAACCAAATTCTTAGGCTTCTGAAGTTTGGTACAGAGATTAAGAAATGCAAAATAAAACAAAGAACACCTTTGCTTCTCTAGGGTATTCTGTTCCTCGGTTTGCAGAAACTTATACATATACAGTCATACCTTGGAAGTCGAACGGAATGCATTCCGGAAGTCGGTTTGACTTCCAAAACGTTCGGTAACCAAAGCACGGCTTTTGATTGGCTGCAGGAAGCTCCTGCAGCCAATCAGAAGCCACGGAAACCCTGTTGGACGTTCGGCTTCCAAAGAATGTTCACAAACCAGAACATTCTGGGTTTGCGGTGTTCGGGATCCAAGATATGACTGTATATCTTACTCTGTAACTGCATAAAAGTATAGTCTTGTAATAGGCTTGATGCCTACCCCTCAAACTCCTTCGCACTCCCAGTTTGCCTCCTTATTGCGACATATAAAACTTTTGTTCAGGGGGGTGAGGTCAAGCTGTTGGATGGTTGCTGTGGCTCCAAGGCCACATTCCCAGCATGTTCGCATTCCTGTCTCAGCAATGGCTTGGCTTGGTCATGTCTACATGTATGTCTACCATCATGCAGAGAAAGGAACTTGACCCCAAAGTGCCAGCTGCCCACTTACTACCTTCCTTCTACCCTTTATAGCACGAATAAGGATGATGAAAACTGGATGGTTCCCATTCTCTGCACCCCATATGTCTTGGTTACTTGTGATATTTTTCTATGTACAGTAAGGACACACAACATTCCCATATCTTCTGCTGCTTATAGGCTGTTATCAGGAAGCAAGGCAAATGTCTGAAATGGGCTTTAGTCATTCCAATAAACTTTATTGACTAGAAGGATTATAGTCTAAGGACTCTCATATGGATTGGAATGAATATTTTAAAGTCATCAATGGCACTGTGTCGTTTTAATGTTGGTAGTACATTGGATTTCACTTTAAATCTGTTAGATTAGCTTTGTGTAAGTACTGTTTAGGCTGTTATTTTCAAGAATTCAAGGTCAGTCTTTCTGCTACTTTTGTGCATCAAAGCAGGCTTCTTTCTTTGTAAAAAAAAAAAATCTGCTTTATCTCAATTCAAAGTGCAAATATGCAAGATACCTTTTTTTTAAAAAAGGTCAGGTTTACTTCTAACGTTTTGTTATCTAGTCTTCACCTTCACTCCTAAAATTAATCCAACTGACTTCAATTTTAACTTCTTATTATTATTTAGCTACCTATATACCTACATATTCAGCTGAAACAGACATTTCCATGTTCTATTTTTGGTGAGTGTGTGTGTCTGCTTTAAACCACGAGGGCAATTTTTATGGAGGCAACTTACACAGTTAGGCCCCCTTATGGAACAAGAATTGGGCTATTTGCAAGAAAGCAGCTGTCACCTAAATGTCTCCTTATGGAACAAGCATTATATACATAAAAAGATTTGATTTGCATAGTAGGTAAATGTAAAGGGACCCCTGACCATTAGGTCCAATCGTGGCCGACTCTGGGGTTGTGGCACTCATCTCGCTTTATTGGTCCAGCTTCCAGATCATGTGGCCAGCATGACTAAGCCGCTTCTGGCGAACCAGAGCAGCACACGGAAACACCATTTACCTTCCCGCCAGAGCGGTACCTATTTATCAACAGTGGTACCTCGGGTTAAGTACTTAATTCGTTTCGGAAGTCCGTACTTAACCTGAAACTGTTCTTAACCTGAAGCACCACTTTAGCTAATGGGGCCTCCTGCTGCTGCCGCACCACCAGAGCACAATTTCTGTTCTCATCCTGAAGCAAAGTTCTTAACCTGAAGCACTATTCTGGGTTAGCGGAGTCTGTAACCTGAAGCGTATGTAACCTGAGGTACCACTGTACTTGCACTTTGACATGCTTTCGAACTGCTAGGTTGGCAGGAGCAGGGACCGAGCAACGGGAGCTCACCCTGTCACGGGAATTCGAACCGCCGACCTTCTGATCGGCAAGTCCTAGGCTCTGTGGTTTACCCACAACTAAATTCTCACACTAGTATTATGTTTACAATTCTAGCTGCTGAACTATGACTATGCATGGAGAACCCAACAGATTATCTCCACACTTTGCCTGGCGGCAACAATCATCAGCTTGGGTTAAATCAAAGAACTTCATCCAGGTACCCTCTTTCCCTGTCCCACCCCAACATTGTCAAAGCTGACCTCACTGACCACACACAGGGCTTTTAACATTTTTTATGAAATAACTGGTTTACCATTTTTTAAATACTTAGATTTGTTTTTTAAATAATAAAACAAAACAAAACTACTTTATTGCTTTAGACAAATAAGCATTATTCCTAAAATTGTTTCCAGAATAGGCACATGGTGCATTTACCACATAAAGTTGTTTCCACATCGTTCCCCAGTCTCTTAAAGTTGACGTCATCTCTGTGATAACCGAATCTTCTGTGGGAACAACCATTTCAAACTGCCTGTTGCCATCAAAAGAAATACAATATCCAGCATTAAAATGGCATTACTTTTACTAAGCAGTTTAAGATCACAAAAACTGGTTGGGATTACTGAATCCGTATGCAGTTTCCTTCCGCTTATAATTCCTAAGAACTTTTGAACATTAATGGAGACCGAGAAACTGACTCTAACAAGCTGTTCTGTGATAATTCTACAGCAAAGTATCATTGCAATGGACCATCAAGCATTCTGCTTGGTCTACACCACAGTGCGGAAACATCATAACCAAGAGTCTTTCCAGTATGCAGGCTCTGCTAAGAAGTTTTAATTATTGTTATTCTTCCAGAATGGTTTTGTTTTTGGCAGGTGTATTCTAGAGTAGGTCACTGATGCAATAATTTAGTGATTGATTGATTGATTGATTGATTGATTGATTGATTGATTGATTCTGGACCATCCATACATAATTCCACTTTATTAGTTGTTCTGTTATGCTTCCCCAGTGTTATTGTCTTATTGGCATCTAGAGGGATACTGTTGCACTATATTGCAACTAAAGTAGGTCAAAACCACAACAACCATGTTACTTAAAAGGGTGGAATTTATAGTGTTCAGTCTATTGGCCTTTGTAATATGTTACTTTCTGGTGCTCAGATAATAGTTTACTATGTTTACTATGAATTTCCTGCGCAATTTTGTAGATGATTTTTTATGTGTCATGTTTGTTTTGGATACTAAAGAAGTTGTTGTGTTTTGTGGAATATATATATATATATATATAACATTTGCTCATTATTTAAACTTTTTAATCTATGTTGCAAACTGCTTAGAGTTGTGCTTAAATATAAGCGGTATTTAAGTTGTCCAAATAAGTAAATAACCCATAACATTTGTGGTTAGAAACGTTATAGGATTTCAGTAGGAAGACATGGGATATGCACTGATTGGAAACAAAACAGTATATCTAGCCTGAAAATTTTTGCAGGACCAAAAACAGAAGATTATGCAGAAACACACTGATACCATCATGAGCACAAATCCTATGAATGCACAATTAAAATGACATCTGGAGTCTTTCAGTGACTGATATTGTTAACCACCAATAATATTTGCACTCCAAAATAAGCTCCATTACATCTGGTGCAAGGAAATAAAAGAGTTCCATGACAGTTTAAAGATTAACATGACTCCTAATCATGGTTAAGAGACCAACAGTGCCTCAACAGGTTGCAGACTCCTTCACCTCCTTCATGTGAAATTCTACCTTCCTTTCCTTTTGGAAACTACCGTATTTTTCCATGTATAACATGCCCCTGTATATAAGACGCCCACTATTTCTGGGACTTCAAATAAAGAAAGGGGGGGAATTGCCAAGAATTGTTGACCTTTTTGGGGGGAAGATTGCCCAGAGCTGTTGAAATTTTGGGGGGGAAGGGGTGTTGCCAAGAGTTATTGAGCTTGGGGGGGGGGATTGGCGAAAATCGCTCAGCCACCTGACTGACACTGCCAGTCGAACGCATCGCCAAAACCACCAATTGCTCGCCCAATTGCCACAGCAGCAGCCAATCAACAGCAGGCCTTGTCACAGCCACCAATCACCCACCCAATCGCTACTGACAATCTCCTGCTCATGGCTGCAACCAATCGCCTGTCCCCCCCTCTGCACTATCTATGTATAAGATGACCCCCAATTTTTAACATTATTTTATAATAAAAAACCTCTTCTTACACACTGAAAAATACGGTAACTGTGGTGAAAATTACACTTGCCCTGCTCTTTTCCCTAATCGTAGTTACTCAAACCCATATCTGTGATTGCATGGCTAGTTTAAATAAAGGTGATGCTGCACCATAGTTAAAAAGGATGGTGGCTACACAAACGCATAGGGCACTCCCAATTTCCCACCCATCTACACAAGGCCTTTAAGGTGCCACGGGCTTCACTTTGAAAGATTTATCCGTTTTCAACACAATTCTTACAACAGCCTTCTCCTTTCCCCACTGCTGTTTTATAGCCTTTTGCCAAAATTTCAGAAAACCCCAAAATCTCCACCTACCCTTTGTTCTTAACACATGCATTTTTCAAGTGAATATAGCTGGATGGGAAGATACCCTGAAAGAGAAAAGGAGCTAAATAAGTGCAACAGACCACCAAAGGGGGGAGAGGGAAGAATGAATGCATTATGGCATGAATGCATCATTGAAGAGAAAAACTGGGTCCATACTACGGAAGACGTTTGCATTATTATTGCAAAACTTGTTGGAAGGCAATACAGTACAGTAGAACTTTATGTATTCAAATGGTCCAAGAGAGCATTATTGTTGGGTCCCGGCAACTCAGGTAAAGAGTGAGGTGTCAGAAAAATTCACAGGTCCACTTACGAATCAGGGGCGGTGGTTGAGAAGCTTCTGCTATCACCGTAACATCTCTTCGCATCTGCCACCATTGTCCCTCACTGACATTTCAGAGAGTGTGTGTGTTAGGAAGGTTGTTTAATAGAGAATAACTGTGAGAACAGGGATGTCTTGGGTCTGATTCAGCTGGGCTTTTCTTATGTTCTTATGTCCCTGAACTACACAAAGTGGCTGGTAAGTAGCTAAGCTGCTGAATTAATTATCTGCAATTCCATTTCCTCCTGATAAACTACTTCATGTGAGACAGATCCTATCCCTTCAGAGCCTTTGTTCCCTCCTCGTTCTTCAAGCCTAATAATAATAATAATAATAATTTATTTATACCCTGCCCATCTGGGTACTCTCAATACAATATTAAAAACCATGATAAAAACACGATAAAATATCAAACATTAAAAACTTCACCAAACAGGGCTGCCTTCAGATGTTTTCTAAAAGTCAGGTAGTTGTTTATTTCCTTGACATCTGATGGTAGGGCATTCCACAGGGTGGGTGCCACTACCAAGAAGGCCCTCTGCCTGGTTCCCTGTAACCTCAGTGAGGGAACTGCCAGAAGGCCCTCAGAGCTGGACCTCAGGGTCTGGACAGAATGATGGGGGTGGAGACGCTCTTTCAGGTATATACAGGTGTGTGTGTGTGTATTCTTCTTTTTTCTAGTGCTACTATCATCAGCCTACCACAGGCTACAGCCACCTTTTTATGCCTTAAATGTTACTGCTACTTGGTTATGCCAAATAGCTTGTTTTTTGTGTGGCAGCTTTATAATTCGTATGAGTATTTCAGTGTGATTTTACATGCATTTCAGGTGAGCAACAAAAGTGGTTTTACCTTGAGGTTGGGGTTTTTTAAGGCAAATCCTCTGTACCAGCCTGTAGAAAAATAATAACAATTGATATGTAAACTTACATTTTATCTGAAAAACTCTCTGACATATGTCATCTACAATAATAAAAAGTGGCAGATGGATTCATAGCGTGCTATTGTGTCAGCAGCAACACATAACACAAATCTCATACCCTTTAATGGGTCTTGTGCAGAAAGAAAAACGTTCACAATTGAAGTTTCCACCCACCCACCCACCCACCCACCCCCACTCATTTTTAACTAGCACAAACTAACACCCATTAAAAAAATATCAGAGAGTTGTAAACAACAGCACATAAATAGATAGATATCCTTTCAGCACTGGTATGAAAAGGAAAATCTGAAACATAGCAGAGGGTATGCATTTATATTTTCTTTGTCTAACAGACAGAAATTTAACCCATTAAATCAAGAGAGAAAAGAACTCTAGTCTCATGGCCAGGGCTTTTATTCAGCCAAAACTCGCAGGAATTCAGTTTCGGCACTTCTCACGTGGGAGCCATTGCCATTATAAGAGAACAAGGAAAGTGTTCATGGTAGGGTTGCCATATTTTGGCAAAGTTGTCGAGCTTTTTTTTAATGGGTTGCCATAGGTCTGGATCTTCTCGCCCAGACACCATTTGTGGCTGCTTGAATTCCAGGAAGTTCCAAACGTATGGCAACCCTAGTTCCTTGTGATGTCTAGCACCATTTTTCTAGAAAAAATAGCACTGCTCATGGCATTTCTAAAGCTACACCTTTTTCCTGACAAGCACACATTTTTGGAATAATACAGTTTAGCATCCAGTATCACATGAGCAGCACTAGATGCTTTACCCAAAGATTTTGGTGTTATTTCTTCTTACCTCTGCAGGAGGTGACTGACAATGTACAGTCATACCTTGGGTTACAAATGCTTTAGGTTGCATTTTTTGGGGTTACAGACCCGCCGAAACCCAGAAGTACCGGAAAGGGTTACTTCCGGGTTTTGGCGGTTGCCCATGCGCAGAAGCGCTAAATTGCACTTTGCACATGCGCAGAAGTGCTGAATTGCAACTTCCGTGTGCACAGACGCGCCGCTGCGGGTTGCAAACGTGCATCCCACACGGATCACGTTTGCAACCTGAGTGTCCACTGTACTTGTTTATAATTTGGAGCAGTGTCTAGATTTTGCTTTCATGGCTACTGAAAATGCCTCCTGTACATAAAATAATTATTTCCCCACTGACCATAGTTGCTTTCTCCACAATATCTGGGTGACTGGACTAATTCTGATATATTTTGGGTTAGAAACATTTAATTTTGTAGGCGATTTCCTGTTACAACGGCATGTCCAAACTCTGTTGCCATTTCTCATCGAAGATTAAAGTTGGTTTTTTCCCCATTAAATAGGCACTCATCTAGAGCAAACACACTGATCCTGCCTCAGTGTAATGAGGTGAAAGGACCTTGGACAACCTTCCCACCAGACAGTCCTGTACTAATGTCAACACTTACCATCACATTTCTCCAGTATTTGAACAGTGTCTCCAATCTCCAGTGATAAGCCATGGGGAACTGCTCCTCGAAAACTTGCAATTACTGAAAGAGATATTAAATTCCAATTAAACATATATATACATTTAACAAGCCACATGTTTGCCATTAAACTTTCACTATAAGGAAAAGCAGGGCCATTAATGAACTATTTTTTCTAAAACACATAGTAATATAAGATGTATTCATGGGCATAGCCGGGGGGGCAGCTGCCCCCCTCAATAAAAATCAATAAAAATACATAGCTAACTGAGGTTCTGCCTCCCCATACAAAAGGCCTGCCCCCTCCCTGACAAAAATCCTAGCTACACCCATGGATGTATCTACTAAAAATATCAGATTATGGTTTTAGTGGGTAGGTGGCAAGAGCTTCTTTTTTCTTACTTTTACCCAATAAAAGAAAAAGGCGTTCCCATAACAATAAGTAACAGAAACATGAGCAGTTTCTAGTATAAGGGGGGGGGGAGTCTCTTCATATCACTATGAACAGAGCTGCAAAAATATGCAGACAAATTCATAGTAAAATCTAGGGCTGTGCTTAGATACTTAATGGTCCCTTTATTATAAATCTAGATAAAACCTGTAGCAATTAGATAATGACAAAACATACTGAGTATGAGAAGGAATGTGTTTTATTTTGTATTTCTCTTTTGGCGATTTATTTATTTATTTTGCTGATTTTCAGGTGAGAAAAGGTATAGAAATCAGTGGGGGGGTTTAAGTGAAAAGGGGATTTTTTTTCCTTGCACCCCCACTAGGGATCTCAATTGCCACAATAGTTTAGGATGCCCCAACTCATGGTTGCAATTAGCCTTGCTAATTTCTGTGTTAATTTTTATTCTGATCCACTTCCCTTGGCCAAGGTTTATGAGCTTTTTTCTTTTTGCACAATCTCCCCCCAAACACTAAGTTTTTGAGGTTTTTTTGGGGGGGAAATAGACACTTCCAATATGGGCTGCCATGCACCTGGAATTTCCCAGACATTTTAAGCAATTTCTGAAAAATCCGCCTGGCTGTTGTTTTCGGAGAACGAATCCGGGATATGTCCGGAAAGTTCTGGACGTATGGCAGCCCTATTTTTAAAGGACTAGCATGGGGTTTAAACGTGATTGTAGCAATCTTACGAGTCTCATAGAACTTTGTAAAGGCTAAACTAAAAAAAAGTAGGAGAGTGTGACTTTACAGGGTCATTCCTAAGATGAGGAGTACAAATGCTGAAAGGGACTGCTAGAGCATTTAAGTTCCCTGCAAAAGATCAGATACATGCTCTGAGAAGAAAGAGCCCCCCTTTTTACATGAATGTTTCAAAGGGACTTTACCTGCACTTCAGTTTTGTTTTCTAAAATGTGGACAAAAACAAATGTGTGGGTGGAGAAGGGAAAAGATAAATATGTTAGACACTGGTAATCCATTTATCCTTTTTGATGTTAACCAGCGGGTATAGTAATACTGGTAAAGAAATATCAATTTGGGCCAAAACTTGCACTCTCCCCCATAATCTCACAACTGAAATCAGCAATTGTAAGAAGCTCAATAGACAAAACTAAGGGTGCAACAAGAATGAAAGGAAATCCATCAGACTGGCTGAGAAAGCAAGGCTCCAGTAAGGAGGAAGCAGCTGTGGAATTGCAGATGTGCACCGAGAATTACTTATCAGCCCAATCAAGGAACTGCAATGATCTTTCAAGTCCCAGCTACATGACAAATTGCCTTTAAAGTACCAGCTGCTCTCTCAAAGACACTGCTTGTGAGTTAAGTCCCACAATAGGAAAGAGGGGAGGAAGGAGGGCAGCGCACAAGGTCAATGGCGCCCTTAAACAGTAATCCTGAAGACACTTCCTCTGCAGCCTCCCGGTTGTGAGCTGTACAAAACAACTATCTTTACAAAATAGCCTTTCTAAAGGCGGAAATCATCCCGTCTCAGCAGAAGCAAGAGCCGTCTCAGCAGAAACTTAGCATGGCTGGAAGCAAACTTTCCTAGGCATTGCCAGTATTAAAACGATTGTCATTGTTATGTGTCTTGTTATGGATAATGGCAATCCGCACAGTAAGTACGAACCCATGACATAAAAGGCCACCATTTCAAATTCCCACAGCAGCAGTGGTAGCAGAGGGGAAGGTTTGTTTAAGGACTCTCTCTTCAGTGTCAAACTGGAAAAATACAGGGGCTTGGGGTCTATGATAAGTCAGAAGGGAAGTTACCTATTGAGAAACTTCAGAAGGCTCCCCTGGACAATGTGGGAACATGCGCACTGGGCAGCAGAGCGGAAGGGAAATTTGCCTTCCATAAATCTCTTCCCAATCATTTAATATTACAATCGAAACTGGACTATTTTAGGAACATTTGGGGTTGTCCTTTGTACCCTTCATAACTTCAATTGTTGTGCAGTTATCAACGCAGAACTGTCAACACAATAGCCTGTTGCAATTATGATTATTTGGAAAACAAAGGGATTCAAGGGTTCAGCATGAATTCAGCATGCATTCCATGCATTCCGCCCACTTAATTGTTCAAAATACAGCAATCGTACCTTGGTTTGCAACCGCTTTGGATTACAACCGTTTTGGATTACAACCACGTCAAACCCGGAAGTGCGTGTCCCCTTTTTTTGGATTGCAACCAAATTGGGGTGAGGAAGCCCCATTGGCGAAAGCGTGCCTTCGGTTACAACCTGTTTTGGTTTACAACCGGACCTCCGGAACAGATTATGGTTGTAAACCATGGTACCACTGTACGTCAAAACAGTTAAGTTGCTGAGAGATCCAGAAGAATAATCTCATGTGTTCTTAAACATAGAAGAAACAACCTAAGCAGGCCCAGAACCACATTCTACATTCAGTGGGGCGCTGGAGTCAGTCTTGATCTGTTACACCTCCCCATCCACACTGTGTTTAATCAGCATACTTGGATTTAGGCCCTACCAATGAGATTAATCCATTATTTTATATTTTTATTTTGCAGTTGACAGAGCTTGTGAAGAGGAATCTCCATATGTACAAATAGGCTTATTTCATGCCTCATATTCTGTGAGTGGGCACGGTTCAGTCTCTCACCTCACTGAGTTTAGATACACTCGGGGGATGGGGGTGGGGTGAACTGGTTCATGGAAATAGTAGAGTTGTTGATTTGGAAGGGACCCTGAGGGTCATCTAGTCCAACCCCCTGCAATGCAGGATTTTATTTTATTTTTGCCCAATGTGGGGCTCGAACCCACAACATTGAGCTCAAGAGTCTAATGCTTTACCAGCTGAGCTATCCTAGTCATATTCAGCATAGTAAACCTGCAAATTTTGTGGGGGTTACATTCCAGGAATGGCATCTAATTCCAAAATCATGTAAAGTCAAAACACATTGGGTTCCATAGCGGTTGCAATTGCCAACGTATTTTTTCCTGGATGCCCCCCCCTTTTTTTTATTTGCCAAGCATGTAAAGCTGGATGTGCATAAATTGTGGGCTTACTGTACTTTATATGCTCCTGATAAGCAAGACCAAATAGGGGAGTCAAAGCATGTGGCACTATTAATGACCAAATAGACATTTGTATCTTTCACTTAGGGGTCTGTCCTCAGTGGCAGCAAACACGACAGATGTCAATACCAGCACAGGCTTCTAACATAAACAGTTCATCATAGCTCTGCACATGTCCCTCTAGAACAGGACTGGAGAATCTCTCTTCTCTCCCCCACACCTGTCAAGGACCACATTTCCACATGGTTAACCTATCAGGACTGCGTGATGGAGGTGTGTGAGGAACCAGGGTAAAGTGGATTGAGTTTGTGAAATGGACAGGGTTTTGAAACTAGGCCAGGGCCACAACTTCCTCACTTCTGCTTCAGAAGGAGTGAAACAGCAAAGTAAAATCCTGTTATTTTACTTTGCTGTAAATTTGTGTGTTGCAGAATACCTGTTCACACTTACAAACCTAATAATAATAATAATAATAATAATAATAATAATAATAATAATGGTTGGCATTATTATTATTTATGATTTCTTCCCCAGCCACTCTGGGCGGCTTCCAACAGAAGATTAAAACAACATTAAAACATCAGTCATTAAAAACTTCCCTAAACAGGGCTGAAATAATGCATCCCAGAAGATCAGAAGATTCCTGTGGTCTTACACTTGGGGGATTGCAAGTTTGTTAACTTTATAATGACCATAAGATATGCATGTGTATTTGTTAACAATGCTTATCCAGGCCTTTGGAGCATAGCTGCTCTTCCTGAATTGCTCAGTTGGTCGAGCATGAGACTCCTAATCTCAGGGTCTTGGATTTGAGTCCCACATTCGGCATTGCAAGGGGTTGGACTAAATGATTCTCGTGGTCCAACTCTATGATTCGATGAAGGCATTAACCGCTGCAATCTGAATGAGGTTTTGATTGATTGTTTAAATGTGTTGTGATTAATAGTGTTATTTTATGTTCACTGCCCTGAGCTACCTTTCAGGAGGAAGCATTGGGGAAAAATAACTAACTAAATAAGATTTAGATCTTTAGATAAATTTATTGTCATTGTCCGTATATACACAGTATACACAACAACGAAAATCAAACACCCAAGACCGGATTCACATACACATTTGCACGTATCTCCAACACTCTCATCCTATTCAGACATAATCTATTAAAACATACATAATCCAGAATATAACACAAACCTATTAGAAGCATAGCATAACCTAAAACCTATCTCATTCCTTACTACTCACTGCTTGCTATTTCTTACAACTGGCCCTGAGATCATTATTTAGTGCAATCAGAGCTCTTGGATAGAAACTATTCAGAAGGCGTGTGGTTCGTGTTTTCATTGTCCTGTATCTTCTGCCCGAAGGCAACAGTTCAAAGAGGTTGTGAGCAGGATGGGTGGGATCTCTCAGGATATTGTGTGACTTCTTCAAGCTGCGAGACGTGAAGATCTCATCCAGGGTTGGTAGTTGGAGCCCAATAACATTCTGGGCAATTTTAATTATTCTCTGTAAAGCTTTTTTATCCATTCTAGAGCTGCTCCCATACCACGATAATATACTATAGGTTAAGACACTCTCAATGGTACTATGATAATAGGACAGAAGTAGGTGCTGAGATAGATTCAATCCTCTGAGCATTCTCAGGAAATACAACCTCCCCTGCACCTTCCTCACAACCATATTAATATTTGCAGTCCATGAGAGGTCCTCAGAGATGTAAGTGCCCAGGTATTTAAAACTACCAACCCTCTCCACCTCCTCGCCATTTATGTGCAATGGTAAAAATACAGTTTTCTTTCTCCTAAAGTCAATTATGAGTTCTTTGGTTTTTTTGGTGTTAAGCATAAGATTATTTTCTTTACACCATTGAATTTAACCCCTGTACTTCTTTCCTATAAGCAGCCTCATCATTCTCACTAATGAGCCCCACCACTGTTGTATCATCCGCAAATTTGATGATTGTGTTGGACTTATACAGTGGGGTGCAGTCAAATGTGCAGTCAAATGTGCACTTGTTCGCTAACTTAAGCTGAAATCTTATTTATGCTTACCCGAGAAGAAGTCCCATAGGAATCATTGGGTGTCACTCCTGAATAGACATGTAAAGGATTGTGCTATCAATTTAATTTATCATTACTAAAATTCCTTCATGAAACACGGAAAAGTATTCTAATGTCGCAATAGTGCAATAAGAAGGAAATACAAACTCTGGGCTTTGCCCCACCCTTTGAAAGTGCATTCTGATTTATTTTTTTTTAAAAAAAATGTAAGACAGTGAGCAGTTGGAACATAATTAGCTACACTTACCCTTCCATACATTTTTATTATATAAACAAGCACCGAACGTTTCGGGCTCCACTTCTTCTCTTTGCTTATATAAAAAAGCCAACTTGTTGCTAAGCAAGTAACGCATTTTATCTCTATCCATAGTGCCCTATGGCTTCATACAACATGAAGACGATTTGGGCTTTTTGTTTTTGTTTTGTTTTTAAAGCAGATAAATCAAAACTACTCACACAGAGCTTTATGTTGATTTAACATAAAAGCTGGAATTATGCCAGCTATGGGCAGAGGTCACCCTGGCTGAGAAACTTACTCTTCTTCCCTTCTCCCTCCCCATCCAACCTTCTGTTAGTGTTTGGATTTGCAAATACTGCTGGACACTGTTGCACGCTTCAAAAATACTTCCAATTTTATTCTTCTTATTCTACTGCTGTGAATGACCCTGTCCATCTGTCAAGACTAATCCTGAACATCTGTACTGGGTTGGGTTGCCATATTTCAAGAGGGGAAAAACCCAAAGCACCACCTTTCGGAAATTCCCCCCAGACATCAATTCCGCCTTTGAAGTCCCGGTAATGTCTGGGGAAATCCAGACATATGGCAGCCCTATGTCTACTGGGATGCCTGTCTACAAGACCAACATGTTGTCACATTTAATGGAGTGTCATGTATTTGTTGGCGGTGCACGTTTTACCCTAGATTATCTGATATTATCTCATGGGCTGCAATCCTATATCCATTTACTTGGGATGCGGGTGGTGCTGTGGGTTAAACCACAGAGCCTAGGACTTGCCAATCAGAAGGTCGGTGGTTCGAATCCCCACGACGGGGTGAGCTCCCGTTGCTCGGTCCCTGCTCCTGCCAACCTAGCAGTTTGAAAACACATCAAAGTGCAAGTAGATAAATAGGTACCGCTCCGGCAGGAAGGTAAACAGTATTTTTGTGCTATGCTCTGGTTCGCCAGAAGCAGCTTAGTCATGCTGGCCACATGACCCGGAAGCTGTACGCCGGCTCCCTCGGCCAATAAAGTGAGATGAGCGCCACAACCCCAGAGTCATCCGCGACTGGACCTATGGTCAGGGGTCCCTTTACCTTTTTAAGTCCCATTGAACACAATGGTACTTCTTCCTGAGTGACCATGCTTAAGATTGAGCCGTAGGTTTCCTGATGGTGCATGAGCATATATGAGAAAAAGGGAACGTGGTTAAACTCCATTTATATTGTATGTAACCCGCCAAGTTAAAAGGGGAGAAGTGCTATGGTCCAGAATGGTTTAACACAAAAATGAGGTGGAAGAAAGCTACAAAACTTCCGAAACACAGGCAGCAAAAGAGCGTAGGCACATTTGCAGAAAGAGGCACCCTGTCAAATGTGATAGAACAAAGAATGAAATAAGAGTCTTGTTATTTGATCCAGCACATTCACGAACTTTGCTGCAAAATACAGATAGAATTCTAAGAGAGGCCTTGTGCCAAGGTCAGTTTCAATACAGCTAAGCCCATGTGCCTGGCAGAATTACTCAAAAGAAGGCAGAAGGGCATAGCAGAAAGCAAAGGTGGCATCAGGCAACTGTGAAAGTAGACCAGATAGCCACAAATCCAGTTGGCAGCCTCCTGGCAACTTATCCTAGATAACCTGTTTTCTACTGCACTTTTCAAGCAGTGGGAAGCTTTCCAGAAGCTGTCAAGGTGAGAGCATAAATTGCAAGCTTGGGAGAAAGGTACGGCTTGCCAGACGATGCAAGGTTCATTGGCGGCTACAAATAATGGCTAGCTCAGTACCAATTACACCAGGATTTATGGGAGGGAAGATAGGCTTCCAAAAATGCTATACTAATTATGTTTATTGGTACCCAATAAGGAAGGGTTCCCTTGCAGCACTTCTGGTTCCTGACAGTTTCCTATGAGCCAATCTTAACCCTGACTTAATCTGGAGACACAACTTTGGATGGCAATACCAAATCCACATGCATTTGCACACAGCTCACAATAGATGATGTTCACAATGAAAGTTCTTCATATTTCAGATTTATATACTCGGTTCTTATAGGTAGATCAGCAGTGAGCAAGCGAAGGTTCCATTCAACTTGGCTCAATGAAGGAAGGCTCATGAATCTCCAAAAGAATTATTCTCAAGCAGCCATAGATTTAATTACAGTACATGAAAACATTTCTGTCTCATTTTAAAATGGGTTGTGGGTGGGCAGAGAAAACAAGGTGGCGAACGAATAATTTTTTAAAAAACAACCCACTAAATATTGGTCAATAGTGTAATTTATTTGAGAGGTACGTTTGTGAGGGGCGAGAGAACATTAACGGCAATTGGATTTATTTTATTGTTCCCCAATGAGAAATGAGGCACTTAAACTTCACTTGCGCAATGATCTAATTATGGAGTTTATTTCAGAGGAATATAAAAAGAATGACCCTTTAATTACATACCATACAGCAGACAGCTGGAACAATCAGGGTGCCCAGGTCTGTTTAATACCGCTTCGAAAAAGTGAGTGCTATTTCCAGTATATATTCACGCACGTACAGAGAGTAATAAAGTCTTGCGCGACCTGAAAATACTACCCCACCACGCACGCAAATTAACAAATCTATGCGAAGTAGCATAAGCCTAACACCAAATACCTTCGTCACAGAGCGATATAGTATTCTATCAATGAACAGGATAGCTGCAGAAGTCTGTTCTCATTAAATAGCATGAGCCCAGCTGATAAATCTCATATGCGCTGAGAGAGAAAGCCCCATAGCAAATGTCCAAGTTAACAGTGCGCATGTTTCCTTCCTTCATAATAGAACAAAGTTAAAGGACTCAAATGCCTGCTAGCTTCTGGATATAATAAAAGTTAATGACGCTTTCCTCAGCATTCATAATCTTTCTAAGGTTTAACGGCCTTTCATTGCAGCAAGACGACAACTATCACACTGTGAGTGCATGACAATACAGCTATGTAAATCTGACATAACATATGTTGCCTTCTGAGCATCTTTTGGGTGGTGGGGATTGGTTCTATGTTTTACCCATGAAAAGCACAACTCCCATTTCTTTATTTTTTCAGGCACCATAGTTCCTTTATAGAATAAATGAAAGCAAACTAGTTTGTCCCCACCAAAAAAAAAAATCTTCTAAAATTGACTTCTGTACACTGACTAGCTGTCAGATATTGACCAAATGCTTCATACTGCCATTTGAAATCTAATTGTTTTTGGCAATATAAAATATGTGACATGCGCTGACCAGAGAACCTTTTTTTTAAAAAAAGTATAGAAATGTTGCACTTCATTGAAATAGAACACTATTTAGTATGCGATGGATGGCAAGCAATGCTACTTATTTTTTTGGGCAACCCGAAAAAATCAAAGTAGTAAAGAGACAATTTGAATTTCAAGATAATAAGTTGTTACTGAAAATTCAAATTTTACATTTAAAATTTCACAGGCAAAATCCGGATGCGTCAAAATGAAAATTGTGCAAACTTTCACACTGTTGCCAATACTCATTTCAGCTCTAAATTACACTTAATATTACAGCATCAGGATAGTTTATTGATTTCGTATCATGCCTGCTTTTTGAGACACAATTGGGCAATCACAATCTTATATTATTGATTCCTACCTTGCTTTTAAGAGTACAGCATTCTGTAAAGCAACTTTCTCATTCCATCTCACAACACCTCTGTGAGGTAGGTCATTAATAATTCCATTTTACAGACTAGGAAATGAGACGAAGATAAAATAAATTGCCCAAGGCTATCCAGAGAATTCACGACTAGGCAAGAAAAGCAGCAGTCCAATGCTACACATGGGATTATATTACTTTTTGGTTAAGGGGGGGGGAGGGAAACAACAATCAAACTGACACAATGGAAGCCTCTCTTTAGTAATTCAAGTACAAAAGATCAGCTGCACAAAAGCACTCACTTATTACAGTTATTGGCAACGTTGGGGCCACACTAAAAATTATTTTACACTAAAAAATATTTTATAACCCCTTATCTGAGAAAGGTTCTCAAGAGGGTGGTGGAAGTCTAGATTCAGGAAGGCATGCCTGGAGGAGACTAAATATCTGCATCCATTACTGTGTACAGTCATACCTTGGTTCTCAAATTTAATCCATTCCAGGAGTCCGTTTGACTCCCGAAATGGTTCGGAAGCCAAGGCGCAGCTTCCAATTGGCTGCAGGAGGTTCCTGCAGCCAATCAGAAGTTACGTCGGATGTTTGGCTTCCAAAAAATGTTCACAAACTGGAATACTCATTTCTGGGTTTGCGTCGTTCGGGAGCTGATTTGTTCAACATCTAAGGTGTTCAGCTACCAAGGTACGACTGTAGTTTCAGGCTTGGTCACGGCACTGAAACATCCTTGGTCACCCTGGCTGATGATATTTGTCAGGAGACCAGACTGAGGGCGTGCAAATATGCTTGTTCTTCTTGACCTCTTGGCCATTTTCAATACCATTGACCACAGTATCCTTGAGGGAGTTTGGCATTGGGGTGGTGGCAGCGGTGTTGTGTTTCAGTGGTTCTATTCCTGCCTCCAGGGGTGAAAGGCAGCATATGAATTTATTAATAAACAAACACGCAAACGTTATACAACCAGGTTCACAAGCCCTCCTAGTTGCCTCTGTGCTAAGGTTTTGACAAAGGTTTCCAGGATCTGGCTCCAAATGGACATTTAAAAAGCAATAGAAATTCTCCACCTGTCTTTTTTAAAAAAAAACCTCAAGAGTTTATTCACTAGATAACTCCCAGGCTGAATACCGGTACATCAATTGTCAGAAATATATATATCCATGTATGTGTGTTTGTGTGTTATTATTTCTAAGTGTGTCTTTTACTTGCCTGAGAAGCTGACAGATCTTCACCCTCCATTCAACACTAACTATCCATAAAGATGAGTACAGTGGTAAATGCAGCACATTCTCTCTTCCCCTCCTCTACCCCCCCCCCCAGCTGGGACAAACCCATTTTCTCTGCCCATTCCTTTTCATTCCGTTAATTCAGCAAGGTCATTAGCCAAGAATCTGACAGAAGATAACTTTCCAAGAGACATAATAAATGCAATGAAAACTTCTAGCTCAAATAAGCTAAAAGATAGATAGATAGATAGATATAAACACTCTCAAGAAAACAGTACCAGGCATGGAAATTCAGAAGGCTGCAGCTAACGGCTGCTCTGCTTCATCTCTGAGCAAGGAAAATGTATTTATTTCTTTTCCAAGAATAGGAAAGCAGCAGATCACTTGGCCTAGTTCGTTTTTGTCACCTGGACACTGCTAGGCATGGGCTACAGCAGTAAATTTGCATACTCTGAAAGCAATACCCTTATGCAAATGAGTGGGGGTGTTGAAGGGCTACAAAGGATGCCTTTTGGGCAAACCTGCAGCTAAAACTCATTCGGATGGGAAGTCTGGTAACTCTAAACCATGGGTAGGCAAACTAAGGCCCGGGGGCCACATCCAGCCCAATCGCTGTCTAAATCTGGCCCACGGACGGTCCAGGAATCAGCGTGTTTTTACATGTGTAGAATGTGTCCTTTTATGTAAAATGCATCTCTGGGTTATTTGTGGGGCATAGGAATTCATTCATTTTTTTCCCCTTCAAAATATAATCCGGCCCCCCACAAGGTCTGAGGGACAGTGGACCGGCCCCCTGCTGAAAAAGTTTGCTGACCCCTGCTCTAACCAATGGTTGGAATGGGTGCACATTGTAAAGCTAAACCGTGGGTAAAGTAAATGAGAAAAAGGAGGCAGAAATTCTCTCTGGAGAAGTAAACAGTGAACACATGAGTCTCTGGTCCACTCCTCAGCAGTATTACATCAGCAACAGGTCACATTCATTTCCCAAATAAATAAATAAATTTGTTTATGTGTGGGTTTTTGCTATTAGCCTCTGACTGACAACAACAGAAAAGGGAGACTGCGCAGGAACTGGAAAAAAATTGAGAAAAGGAGCTTTCATTATTGACATTTATTTTAGGAATTTATACCTGGTTTTTCTTGCCAAGAAAACCCATAGCAGCTAACAGTCAATGAATAAAACAACAGTAAGACATTCGAAACAAAAATATAGAGCATAAGACTTCCTCACTAAAAATTCAAAGCACTATAAAGTCAACAGCAAGCACCCACCACAAAACAGTGCAGTCCAAATGTATGGCAAAATAAGGTTAGTTCTAGTTTGGTGGCTGAAGTTATAGAAAGCCAAGGTTTGGCAGGCTTCCCTTGGGGTGAGAAGATACATCATGATTTTTGCAAAGTTCATGTATCATTTAACAAGTTTCAGGAGTGGAATTAGTTTATTCTGCTTCCATACCCAACATCCATGCAAGGCCTGCTTCTGGTTTGAGGGGACTCCCTCAGTAGGTAGCCTTTGGTAGGTCCTCTCCATTTAAATTTCCCATAATGCCTCTGAGGTGGCATCTTTCCAGGACATTGTGGGATATCTAAAATATTAATTCGGAGCTGGGTTGTGTGTTAGTGCATGGCTGGTCCCTGTCAGGGCTCTGGGAAACTCAATAACTGCTCAAAGATGCAGTGTGCTGTCGCCAGGTCCACCACCACACAAAAACCTGCCTCACTTGCATCAAAGGAAGGTGTTAAAAACAACCCTCAGTATTTGTGCAAAAAAGATATCTCAACCTGCAGAGAAACTAGCCTCAGAGTCATCATGATACAGTCTAGTTCTAGAACCTCTTTTTCTTCTCAGATAATGTCTCCTTCAAAGCAGGTGGCACTGTGGTCCAACCCACTGAGCCTCTTGGACTTGCCGATCTGGTCAGCAGTTCGAATCCCCACAACAGAGTGAGCTCCCGTTATTCTGTCCCAGCTCCTGCCAACCTAGCAGTTCTTAAGCATGCCAGTGCAAGTAGATAAATATGTACCACTGAGGCAGGAAGGTAAACAGTGTTTCCATGTGCTCTGGCTTCCGTCACGGTGCTCCATTGCGCCAGAAGCGGTTTAGTCATGCTGGCCACATGACCCGGAAAGCTGTCTGTGGACAAATGCTGTCTCCCTTGGCCTGAAAGTGAGATGAGCGCCACAAACCCATAGTCACCTTTGACTGGACTTAACCGTCCAGGGGTCCTTTACCTTTTACCTTCAAAGCTATCCACACCCCAACTCTGCATCTAAGGCCAGGCACACACTCCCATTTACTCTGCAACCAGCATGCCTCCACTGCTGTTTTGGGATGCAGTCTACAAATGAGTCGACCACAGTCCACATCTATCCTGTCATTTCTTATGAAATACAACATCTTTCCCCAGAACAACTTTGATCCACACGTGGGGGGGAGGGGAGGGGAGAGGCAACCTAGCTGTGTTTAAAGCTAATAATGTGTACACAGCCTAAAACCAGGTATTCCCAGACAGGAATTATGAGCTGTAAGACTACAATAATGTGTGAAGTGGCATTAAGCCCTAAATTTCATTTTACATCTGTTCCAGCATCTATTGCGATCCCAAAGCAATAGCTG
The DNA here is from genome assembly GCF_964252035.2 of Podarcis erhardii. NCBI lineage: Eukaryota > Metazoa > Chordata > Lepidosauria > Squamata > Lacertidae > Podarcis > Podarcis erhardii. The sequence goes on from NC_138500.1 coordinate 53,558,914, forward strand.
CAAGCTGGAGTCATCAGACATGCTGCAGCAATGCTCCAGCTTCCCAAAGTGTGAAATTTTGCTAATCACAGTTCTCACCCTAGCTGGCATATTACTTTGTTTAAAAAGCGGGCGGGGGGGGGGGACACCCTCTCTTCAGTTTCACTCTTAAAGGCTGCTGATTAACTCAGCATTTTGTCCCGCTGAGACTGTGAAAGGCAAATGTCGTGTTTTATATTTGTTCTAGCAATCGGGATAATAACAACTTTCCTTGCAGGCCTCAACAATCAAGGAGGCTCTGGAGCCTGTAGGCATGTTGATGAAGCTCATCAATGAGAAAGTCTTCCTGGGATCCGTTCCATCATAAACAGCAGGATTCATTACACAGCTTGCCCAAATGAGTCTTTCAGAACTTTAGCAGAAGAAGCGGGCATATGCTGGACATTGCTAATATCCTTTTACCTGTTCCTAGAAGATTATCTGCACATTGTATTAACACTGCGTCCCTCGGTTGTTGCTCTAGGAGGGTAATATCTTTGTTTACTTTAAGTATCTACATAAGTGAGAAGTGAGAGCTGGACCATAAAGAAGGCTGATCACCAAAGAATTGATGCTTTTGAATTATGGTGCTGGAAGAGACTCTTGAGAGTCCCATGGACTGCAAGAACAACAAACCTATCCATTCTTAAGGAAATCAGCCCTGAGTGCTCACTGGAAGGACAGATCCTGAAGCTGAGACTCCAATACTTTGGCCACCTCATGAGAAGAGAAGACTCCCTGGAAAAGACCCTGATGTTGGGAAAGATGGAGGGCACAAGGAGAAGGGGACGACAGAGGACAAGATGGTTGGACAGTGTTCTCGAAGCTACCAGCATGAGTTTGACTAAACTGTGGGAGGCAGTGGAAGACAGGTGCCTGGCGTGCTCTGGTCCATGGGGTCACGAAGAGTCGGACACGACTAAACGACTAAACAACAATAACATCTACATAACTACTACAAAAAAAATCTGGGAAGATAATTCTAGTGAATTGTATGTGAACAGTCTGCTGACCCCCTTCCCCACTGTGGGGACGTATTAGTTGCACGAGTATGGAGAGGAACAAAACTATATGCTGGGATACTGCTGAAAAGCTTTAGAGCAGGAGTCCTCAGTGTTGCATCATTTCTAAAGGCAAAGACTCACTCAGGGGATATATTTAGATTGTTTTCAAGTTTCCCTTGTCTAAGGGAATCTGTATATTCACACATACTAATTTTGGAAAGAGGAAACACTGCTTTATACAGACTAGAAAAATGACAAATAAATCTTAAGTCTCATCTCCACATAGTCTGTGCCAAACACACCAGGACAAAGTTGACAAGAAACCAAAGTTTCAACAGAAAAATGCAGCCATCGAGCACGCATTTTGGCACCCGTGCCCATTGGCAAAAAAGCGAATAGGGCCATATGTCAGAATTTGTGTGTGGGATGAGGGAATCCTGTGGCCCTCCAGAGGGTGTACAGTCTTCGACAGTGAAGGAAGAACACTTTTTTTCATGAATTGTAGCCCTGGATGGCCTTAACGCCTATGAATTTGAAGTTGGTGGACATTACTATACCTTATGGGTGCATGGTTTAACTATGCACAATGTGAAGAAGTCCTTTGTTTCAGCACTCAGGTTCGCTGAATGTCTATGAGTTCTAGTATTACGAAGGAGAAAAACTTCTATATCTGCTTTCTTAACACGATACACCATTTCATATACCTATATCATGTCCCCTCTTAAAAAATTTCTCAACTGAAAAGCCCCCAAGTGTTGTAACCTGTCCCTATATGAGGGTTGCTCCAACCCCATATCATTTTGATTGCCGTTTTCTGAACCTTTTCCAGCTCCGCAAAATTCTACTTACCACTATAGACATCGTAAACTATTCCTCAGAGTATGTATGATGCTTTGAGACAGAAGCACAATATTCATTTTGTTATGTTTGTATCCTACCCATTCATCCAAGGAACTCACAAAAGTGCCTCAGATACAGCCCTGTAAGGCAGGGTGAAAACACTATACATTACGTACTTTGGGCAAAACAAAAACTTTGTATCATACATGTCGCTCAAATGACCTTATATCCTCTGTAAATAAATAAATAAAAGGAAAGGAAACAGCACCCAACTTGACTGCTTTTCTTATCTCTTCCGTTTGAAGGGCAGGGTTTCATTTTGGACTTGGCAACGTCTCACTGGAATACTAATGGCCAGAAATCAGCACTTCGTACACCTCTGAGTGACAATATTTTTCCAGCTTTGCCTGTTGTTGCATTTTGTTCACTTTAATCTCACCCGCTAGCTATTTTAGGCTTATCTCTTTGAAAACACATCCACCAGCCCTTTGCATTTTTAAGTTCCAAACTTTCCCTGGTTTGTCGGAAGGGGGCAAAGTTTTCAAGTGAAGCCCATTTCCATTCTCCCTGCAGCATTGTCAAAGGAACAGTTTATCTAAAATATACTGTGGCTACATTTTTCTCCCATATGCATCAAGTCCTTTCTCCGCCAATAAAATGAAGATTGAGACTTCTTCTGTACATACGGCAATTCTGACACCTTATGTAGGTAAGCAGCACTATATGACCGTTATATGAGTTTTATGGACTGTACTTTGTTTTGTTTTAAAAAAGGGTCATCCACTATGAACCCACAAATGCTGCCTTTAAAAAGTTAGCACCACTAAAATGGTCCACAATTGTCTTGATGCCAATTTTTTTAAAGTGTATGTTTATAAATGTTCCACTGCTGCATGCTCCAATAATGGAGTGCAAAACTCCTCTGATGATATTTAAAGTTTAAAAAAAAAAAAACAAAAAAAAAAAACACATCCCCCAAACGCACATTTACCCACCTAGGAATCTCTCACTTTCATGGTAGGACATTACATGTGTATATGTGAGAATAGGTAAAGGAGACCCCTGACCATTAGGTCCAGTCATGGCAGACTCTGGGGTTGCAGCGCTCATCTCACTTTATTGGCCGAGGGAGCAGGTGTACAGCTTCTGGGTCACGTGGCCAGCATAACTAAGCCGCTTCTGGCGAACCAGAGCATAGCACAAAAACGCCGTTTACCTTCCTGCCGGAGCGGTACCTATTTATCTACTTGCACTTTGAAGTGCTTTCAAACTGCTAGGTTAGCAGGAGCAGGGTCCGAGCAACGGGAGCTCACCCCGTTGTGGGGATTCGAACCGCCGACCTTCTGATTGGCAAGTCCTAGGCTCTGTGGTTTAACCCACAGCACCACCCACGTCCCATATGTGAGAATGCACACACACAATTAATATGCATTGCCAGGATTATGAGCATATATTTCACAACCCAATGATACTTTAGTCCTTTGGAAGAAAGAAAAAGGTCGAAAGTGCATGGAGAATGGGTATACACCTTGCACCCGCTGTGATAGCTCAGTAGCTAGAGCGTGAGACTCTTAATCTCAAGGTCATGGGTTCGAGCCCCACATTGGGAAGATAAATTCCTGCATTGCAGGGGGTTGGACTAAAATCAGGGGTCAGCAAACCTTTTCAGCAGGGGGCCGGTCCACTATCCCTCAGACCTTGGTGGGGGCAGACTATATTTAGGAAAAAATAATGAACGAATTCCTATGCCCCACAAATAACCCAGAGATGCATTTTAAATAAAAGGACACATTCTACTCATGTAAAAACATGCTGATTCCCGGACTGTCCACAGGCTGGACTTAGAAGGCGACTGGGCCGGCCTTGGTCCCTGGGCCTTAGTTTGCCTACCTGTGGACTAAATGATCCTTGTGGTTCCTTCCAACTCTACAGTTGTATGAGTCTCCTGAAGCTGAGGCTCCAATACTTTGGCCACCTCATGAGAAGAGAAGACTCCCTGGAAAAGACCCTGATGTTGGGAAATATTGAGGGCACAAGGAGAAGGGAGGAAGAGATGGTTCGACAGTGTTCTCGAAGCTCCGAACATGAGTTTCTATCTTCTGAGTTTGACCAAACTGCAGGAGGCAGTGGAAGACAGGGGTGCCGGGCGTGCTCTGGTCCATGGGGTCACGAAGAGTCGGACATGACTAAACGGCTAAACAACAACAATGATTCTATGACCACCCAGTGTATTGTAAGGTCTCACATGCCCTTTGATGTATCTGCGATCCACAGACTGGCATGAACGATAAGAGTTTCACGCAGAGTCTTACTCCTGCAGCAACGATGTAATCTTATATTTTCTGCAATAATTCAAGTGTGCTGGTGACTAACCAGTTCCTCATGTTCACATATCACAATTGGGAAAGGCTGGCAGCAGCCTTTCTGGGCTGATGATGAATCACCCAGATGACTAAATCACCACAAGAGGGAAGAGACAAAGAGAGAGACCAACTCCATAAATTTAAAGTGCATTCAATGCACATTTAGAGCACATGAATCTTTAAATGTGTGTTGGGTGTCTTTTAAATGTATGGTACAGATCTTCCCAAATACGGAGCTCAGCACAACAATCATATGGATTGCCCCTCAGTCAACGCCATTAAAAAGTGAACCTAAACAAAATCCCAACAGCAAAATTGTAATCTGAATTCCCTCGTTCTGGTTTTCTTTCATCAGTTTTCCAGCTTCGATCCCAGAGAAATCATTTAAATAACAGGATCAAATATACTTCACCCCATTAAATAAAAGTGGGAGAGAATATGCAGACATACTTTCAAGAACCATTAACTAGAACAATACAGGTCAGTTGATGCTGTAAATTGCCGGTTTCCTTATTGCTTTCTCAATTAAATAATATATTTGGTGTAACACATAGAAAAAAATGCTAACTAAGACTACAGAACGTAAACGAACAATGCCAAAATAAATAAAAGGGAGGAAGGAGGAATAGCATCCCTCATTGAAAATTAACCTTTACACAGTATTTCAAATATTTTACCACATATACTATTCCAGTGTTAAGAAGCAGAAAAGAATCACTTCCCATTTCATTAGGATTATCCAAAAGGTCAGCCTGCTGTCATTCTCTGGACAGCCATTGCAATTCATTAGTCCCAACAAACAGATGTGATAATTGTGCTTATTGGGTGGCTTCCATGCTTGTGGTGGCAGAGACAAAAAGAGAGATGCTATTATATGGCCAGTATAATCCTGCCTAATCTCTTAAGGCATATGTGTTAACTGCTGGTGGAAGGAGTATTGAAGAGCAAATATCAGTGGACTGAAACATACCTTCTAAGCTATGTATATCATGTTTATATGAATGTAAGTAGGGAAATCAGCATACATTTAGACCTGCATTTGGAAAAGTACAGATCTCCAAGTATGTCAATTTCAGCTAATCCTATTCAAATGTACCCTGCAACGTCTGCAGCCTTCTGTTCCAACTGCATTAGACACAGGAAACAACTCATACAGTTCTCCGCTAGAAAATAGCATTGCTGACACTTCAACTCTGTCCTTACCATAATAAGAGACTCCTCTTTATCTGCTAGTGAAGAAGCTGGATATTTGTTTATGTGAACTCTCCACCTCTACCCGAGATAACAGGCTCTTAGCTTACTTAGAAGACCACCGACATTGACACTGCCATGAACATGATGCCAAAAGATTCCCCCTCCCAGAAAAACAGAGCGATTATAGTTAAAACAGAGAGCAGAGAAGAAATGGCATTTCTAGACTCACAGGAGGAGGAGGAAGAAGACAAAGAAGATCAAATTATTCTCCTTTACACTGATGTGATGCCAATGAAGCCAGCACAATCACTGTGCACTGGTGCAAAACTTGTAGTAATGAAATAAAAAGAAGGGTCCAGCTATCAGCCCGAGAGATCCAATTCTGCAGTTGAAATGCTGCCAGCTCAACTTGCCATCTCCCCTCTAGAGTCTTCAGACACCCAGAGGACTTTCTTCTAAAATGTTCACATTTACAAGTGATTCACAGGCTATTCTTTCACATTCACCACACAGGTATAAACTTGGTCACTTTTGGAGCCGTTGGTGCATCTCCACGTATCCTGTTGGAGCAGCAACACTAGAGACCAAAACTTTTAGATTCATCTCAGAAGGTTCTTGCGAACAGCTGGCAATCAACGGTGAGGAACAGGGCAATAATCTGCAACCGTGGATAAAGCTCCTGCACCTTTAAATAATTGCAGAGAAGACGTATTTCAACAAGGGCAGGTTCTGTAGGGTAACTGGTCAGGCTAGTGTAAAATGAAGAGCTTCCATGCCTCCTCCTCCTGCACACCTCTCATGCTCCACTGTCTCCCAGGATCAGAAGAGGACTGAAGCGGAAGGAGCCTGACAGCACTGCGACACCCAAGGTGGTGCTGGTGGTGATGATGGGGAGACACTCAAAGAGCTTGCAGTCACCAGATATTTGAGATAAGGGAAGCTAGCAGACGAATGTGAGCAACGTTCACTAAACTTAATGGCCAATCAACTTCACCTTCATTTCACACAGGGATGAAGTAAAGGGAGTTTAAGTAAGAGGTTTTTGCAGAAAATGTGGATTTGGAAGTGGGATTTGAATGGGAAGGAATTTCAGGCATTAGGAGCCCCACAGGAGAGCAGGTAGAGCTTTCCAATGTCCCTTCAAAACTCCAAGCGAGCCTGCTGTTTTAGCACCAGTGTTGTGCCAGGTAGAGAGTGGAAGGCTATTTAAATAACACATGAGAAGACCCATCAGTTATCTGCATCATTTCCCATGAGCCAAAGGCAAAATGATCCAAGAGCATTGCCTCTGACTGATTCAACACCCCAAGCATCCCCATATGTTGAGTTGTATGGGGCTGCTTGAAAGCAGAGAAAGGGAAAGGAGATAGTTTACTACATTATAGCAAACCCTTCTGATCCTTTGTGGGTCACAAAGGACCACTTCAAAAAACAGCCAACAGCTTTGTCAACTAAAATCTGCTGCTCTTTCAAACTTAGTGCTTGTCCAAATTTCACGAAGCTTTTATGGAGATCTCAAGATTTCACGCAGATCAGATTTACCACCGTTAGAACTTGGCAGGATTACTAGCTACGCAAGGGAAGAATGCAACATCTGGCACATGGAGACTAGTCAAATGAGGTGTAAAAAAATGGTACTGAATGCTAGGCTGCATTCCTGCAGATCTTTGGATCAATTTAATCTCCGCTATACAAAGGACGTGGCTGCTGTGTTAGCATCCACATGGGGACAAGCGAAGTCACCCTGAAATCATCACACATGAACTACATAGCCCTTTCCCCTATTGTTGAGCTCTGACAGCTGAAGGTACAAAACACACCCCTGCAGTATTTTGCTTTGCTTAAACTTCTCCATTTCTAGCACAGGAATTAGTTTTTTAAAAATCCCAAATCACAGCCACAGATACCAGCCTTAGGCGACAAACTCCTAGAAAACTTGACCAAGGGGCAACTCAAACATTTGACTTTGTAGTTGTTATGTGTGTGTTTGTTAAACAACCAAGCCACTTCTTCAATATGTAACCAGAATGCAGAAATGATTTGAGTATGTTTAATGATCCTGCACATTTTCCCCATTCTGCAATATACAAAAGCTTTCCCAGTCACTTTTTCGGTTATTTTTCTATATGGCCAGTTTTCCATGGGTTTTGCAGTTGCCCTATGTAGAAGGACCACAATAGCTAAAATTTGTAAACAAAGCATCCTTGCCTAATAAACTCAAGACACAGCATCCTTCTGATCTCCTGAGAAGAAAAGTTATAGGAAGTATGAAAAGATACATTTTTATACTTCATAGTCTCCAAGTTCTGTGATCTTCACAAATGCTCCTTGTCCAAGAAGGAAGTTATCTGTGCTTTATTATTATGTCTGAATTGTGGTTAACCCTAACCATAGTTTAAGCCCCCCCCCCCAAGTTAGCTACCCCTAGTTTAGGGAAACAATATTACTTCATAAAGCATGATTTTCCAGTTGTTGTTGCATTATCAATTTGTCCCTTGACACGGGGACATTCCCAGGGGAACTGAAGGAAGCAGTACTGTGTCCACTCTTAAATAAAACTTCATTAGATCCCTTAGACCTATCCAATTACCGCCCAGTTTCAAATCTTCCATATCTGGGTAAGGTAATTGAGAGAGCGGTTGCTGAACAGCTTGGTAGGTTTCTGGAGGAAACATCGGCTTTAGATCCATTTCAGTCCGGTTTCCGTCCTGGTTTTGGGACCGAGACGGCTCTGGTTGCCCTAACAGATGATCTCCGTAGACAACTGGACCGAGGCAGGTCAGGACTGCTGATCCTTTTAGATTTGTCAGCAGCCTTTGACATGGTCGACCACCGCCTCGCAGACGTGGGGATACAGAGCATAGCCCGTAACTGGCTGTGCTCTTTTATCTCTGGTCGGGGACAGAGGGTGGCACTAGGGAGGGAAATGTCGTCGCACCACTCCTTGGTGTGTGGAGTGCCGCAGGGCGCAATCCTCTCCCCAATTCTTTTAAACATCTTTGTGCGCCCCCTTGCCCAGATTATCCGGAGCTTTGGGCTGGGCTGTCACCAATACGCTGATGACACTCAGCTCTATCTGCTGATGGATGGCCACACCGACTCGGCCCCGAACACAATGACCAGATGCTTGGAAGCTGTGGCTGGATGGTTTCGTGGGAGCTGATTGAAACTAAATCCTTCAAAGACTGGGCTGGGTCGGGATGGCATGGGGATGAGGGACCAACTCCCTTCTCTTGCGGGGGCCCAATTAGTGCCATTGCCTTCCATTAAGAGTTTGGGTGTAATCCTTGACGCCTCCCTTTCCATGGAGGCGCAAGTTACAGCAACAGCCAAGGCGACATTTTTCCACCTTCGCTGCATCAAGCAGTTGGTCCCTTACCTTTCCCACCCCGACCTGGCCACAGTGATCCATGCGACGGTCATCTCCAGGCTTGACTACTGTAATTCGCTCTAGGCGGGGCTGCCCTTGAAGCTGACCCAGAAACTCCAGAGGGTGCAGAATGCTGCAGCGAGGCTCCTCATGGAGTCTCTGCCATGGGAGCATATTCACCCAGTGCTTTTCAAACTGCACTGGCTCCCGGTAGAGTACAGGGTCAAGGTCCATAAATAGCAACACCCTAGTGGTCCCGGGCCCTAAGGAAGTTAGATTGGCTTCAACCAGAGCCAGGGCCTTTTCAACTCTGGCTCCGGCCTGGTGGAACGCTCTGCCTCATGAGACCAGGGCCCTGCAGGATCTGATTTCTTTCCGCAGGGCCTGTAAGACAGAGTTGTTCCGCCTGGCCTTTGGCTTGGAGCCAATTTGATTCCCTCCCTCTCTTTCTTTTTTCCTTTCCTTCTCCTCCTGCAATGAGGCTACATTTTAATATTTTAATATTTCAATATTTTAATGATGTATTTTAATTTTGTTTTTAAGTTGTAATCATTCGACTTGTTTTTATTATTGCTTGTAAGCCGCTCTGAGCCCGGCCTTGGCTGGGGAGGGCGGGGTATAAATAAAATTATTATTATTATTATTATTATTATTATTATTATTATTATTATTATTACAATTCCCATCTTTCCTAAACCCAATCGATATGCTGGCTGGGGCTGATGGGTGTTGGAGTCCAGCACCATTTGGAGAACTCCATGTTGAGAACCCCTGCCCTGACCACAGTTTATCCAGTTTTGGTTGTAATATGTTAAGTGTTAGTTGAAAATTTAGCTTAATTAATTCCCACCCACCATGTCGTGATTATGCTAGATAAGGGAAGGGGATTGCTCACAAGCCCAAAACTTATTAATATATTAAAGGTAAAGGTAAAGGACCCCTGACAGTTTAGTCCAGTTGCAGATGACTCCGGGGTTGCGCTGCTCATCTCGCTTTACAGGCTGAGGGAGCTAGTGTTTGTCTGCAGACAGTTTTTCCGTGTCATGTGTCCAGCATGACTAAGCCGCTTCTAGCGCAACGGAACACTGAAACCAGAGCAGCACACGGAAACACCATTTACCTTCCTGCTGGAGTGGTACCTATTTATCTACTTGCACTTTTTGGCATGCTTTCAAAATGCTAGGTTGGCAGGTGCTGGGACCGAGCAATGGGAGCTCACCCTGTCATGGGGATTCAAACCACGACCTTCTGATTGGCAAGCCCAAGAGGCTCAGTGGTTTAGACCACAGCGCCACCCACGTCCATAATTTAGTGTTCCATTCAATGCAGCCGTTATCAATGGGCATCAATATCTATACAATGTATTTTATTTGCATGGGTGTCCACAATATTAAACGGATAACACATATTCCGTGAAATTAGATTTCTATTTAATGATTAAATAAGACGGCTTAGTTCACTGAATACGCGAGTTACCCATTTAATATTATCGACACTCATGTAAATATATTATTACATTTTAATCATGTAGTGAAGGTCAAGATTTGAACAAGAACATGTGTCTCAGAGGTATACTTCTCTTGATCTACTTCATTTCCATTGTTATTTTGCAATTGCAAATAACATTTCCAAGTTTCATAAGCCCCTAAAAAGGCTCTTAATGCACTGGTGAGTTAGTCTGAATTTGAGAGAAACAGTCCATGGCAAAAGGGAGTTTGCCTAGCTGTGGGTCTAAGCAAATAGGTATAATTGACTTAGCCCCTGAAAATAGGTGTTTATAACAAAGGCTGACAAACTGGAATTACAGCCAAAGTGAGTCTGCTCCTGAATATTCTTCATGCAAGCATGTTAAATAAAAAAAAACAAAAAAAACACAAATCCACTAAAAACCAACTTCTCTTTTGAGGAGCCCAGAGAGAGAGGAAATTGCTAAGAAGAGTTACTCACAAGCTTGCAAAATTCTGACCATTATCTCCATAGAAACAAAAGTGAAAAATATACATAAGGAATGCTTAAAAGGCAAGCACACTTTGCTGCATGAAATTCCCTGGCATTTTTAATCTTGTCATAAGACCCTTAAGTAGGTCACTGCAAGCTTAAAGAATTTTGACAGTAAGCAAAGAATGATGGTTAATGTCATGCAAATCACCTTGCTAGAAAAGTTAGTATTTTTTCCCCTCCTGACTTGGCCCAAACTTCAATTTGAGAAGGAAGCCAACACTCTAGAAGTGGGAGATTATTATTAACAGAAGCAAAAGTAAGAGATACAAGTGGAAACTTAGTCCAGAGGCTTCCAAGACGGGGAGTCCTTTTGACTGTGAAGGTCATGCCCTATTTACATTTGTTGAAGAGATTTTTGCAGGCACTTTCTGGTGGTGGAAATTTCATAGAGGTGGAAGGTGACATTCTGGCAGCGAAGTAGCTGTCTTCAGTGCAAACCCTAAGGCTGCTCCATGTCTCCCACCAATAACTCTTGGCTAATATAGTACATTGTACAAAATAGCACATGGTTTCTAATTCCAAGTGTAGAAATTATGCCCTATTAAATTCAGTGAATTAAAAAGCAAAGAATTTTACATAGCACAGAAACATTTATTCTCATATGGATTTTCTTCTCAAAAGATCACCTTCACAGAATATCTAGTTCTCAGCTATTATTCAGTTCTTTTTGAGTCAGTTCACACACATTATGCTTTCAGTTCTTATATCTAAAGAACATTTAATTTAGTATTTCCAAAGAGTAAGGAGTATTTCTTTATTCATAGAGCTTAATTTTAGGAGGCAGGGGGTGGCTTGTTACACCTTTGAAAGGCTTCAGGTTTCTCTCTTGTGCAGAAGGATAGCAAAACTTCGTTGCCTATCTAGGTCAAGCCTGTCACTTATGAATGATCATAAGCAAGGTCAAAATAACTGAATTCAGAAAGTCAGCTGCATTTTAAATATTTCTGGAAAGGGGAAAACACAGAATATAGAACGTAGGTAGGTGCCATCCATCACACAATAGACAGAGTCAATCTAAAAGGGGAACCACAAAAAGGAACTACAGCTAATGCCTGCCTTCTGGAAAATCCATCCAGTATCACAAACAACACTGAACTATGAGCTGCAATCATGTGCTCCCTCCCACCCTCCACAATGCATATCACTTTAACGAGTTACTTCCACTTATGTTGAAATTATTTGCTCTTACATCTGAACTGACAAAGTATGGGCTTCGTGACCCTCCCCAAAGCCAGGGCTGCAATCTCCTATTTGATCCCAGACAAAGAACATCCAAACACAAAGATAATGAACACCACAGGAGCCAACTCCTAGGGGCCGAAGTCCCTTCAGCCCCCACCCCTAAAATATTTGAGCATGCTGCACCCCCAAAAAGTTGATGGGCATTGCCATTCAAATGGTGTGTGCTGTGCCGTGTGACCACCCCAATATTTTATTGGCACCCCGATGAACATGTATGGGGGAATGATCAATCTACTCATTCCTGACACTACACTGAACTCTGGAGAGCTGATTTAAACAATCCGTCCTATGGAAGCTGCCAAAAATTACTTCCATAGGCTGGCGTAACACCTGATACTTCTTTACCAAATGCGACAGCTGAAATAGAGAAGAAGGCTTTCATACTATTATGACAGCCACACAGAGACCACCATGACAGTGATTTTTTTTTTTGGCAGAACCATACAAGAAAGCGACCCTGGGCTTCTTTATCCAGATATCTGAAGGAGTCCTTAAATAAACAAGGAATGCTGCAACAGAGAGAGGGGTGATTCTCTGAAGACAATGGATGCGGTTGTCCACATGTTTTGTATTCATAAAGTCACTGGTTCATCTCCAAGAAGGCCTGAGGGTGATTTCTGCCTGAAACTTCAGAGATCCATGGTCATTCAGGGGACGGAGGCTGAGATGGATGGGACAATTGTCTGCCTCAGTATAAGGTAGCTTCCTGAGCAGCACATATGGAAGCGGAAAAACTCACAGAAGGTCCCATTCACCCTTCTGTGAACTAGGGGGGGGGGTGATAATCAGTTGCAATTGCCTTGTTTATGGAAGGGTACAGATAACCTTGTGTAAGCTTGCTTTGTGCACTTGTACTGCCCCACACGAGTAGACCGCTCATGTGTGGAGTGTTTTTATGCAAGCTGACCTCTGACTTCCCAGCACAGCTGACTCAGATACATCAGCCAAGTGGAAAATAACAGAAACACACTGGCTTGATGCTATTAATAATTGAACGAAGTCATAAATGGAAAAAGTACCTAATCCGACCCTATAGGGGGAAAACAGCCACACCTGTGCACAACTGGCTGGTGAAACAAAGCAGTAGTCAAAAACCATGAACGCAGAAGTTAACTGTACTTGCCTGAAAGCTAATGATAAGGAATTTCCCCTATCCACAATGCACTAAGCAATCAACTTTCGCATCTTTCCGGGGTTTACCAGAAGGAGAAAATTAAAAGGAAACCCTGTGCTAGGATGCAGGACAATATTCTAGGTCAGTGTGCCAAGAGGAGCAGAGAAACGTTATAGGCCGGACAACAGTGGTACTGTAATCTCCCTGTTTGCCAGTGGGTGTTGCTATGGTAACAGAGCTCATTAAGGGGGTGAGATAGGGAAGCAGCCCTTTTCAACAAGTGGATCGCACAGTGGTAGAACAATGCAATCTATCCATCGGGATTCATTTGCATCAACCAAGGAGCTACTAGATTCTATCACTGGCTTTAAAAGCAAGGAAAGCACGTGTCTATTTTTTTAAACACCCACACACCCACACCCCCTCACTTCTAGAAACTGTTTCTCTTCCTGCAACCTTATTAGCAGCCTTATTAAGTCAATTCAGGCTTTAAATCTTCTGTTTGGGTTTGCATGTATCAGATTGCAGAAATACCCCGTGAACATCACAGACTGGTTTAGCTCAGCGAGCTGCACATCTGCCGCATGGGAGCGAGATCTTGTTCTGTCTATCCTCCTGTCATCGGGTTGCTGCTCTGTTTTGCTCCGCCGGTGATGACATTCGCAGGAGCACAAATATAAATTTGGCTTGGGCTTTTCAAACAGATGTTGCCAAAGTGCTTTCCCCCCTTTTTTTTCTAGCCTGTCTCTCCTTCTCTCAAATATTGGAATTTATGTGGAGGAAGGCTGCTTGACAGCCTGCTGTTCCCAGCTTTGAAAGCAAAGAAACGCTGGGGAGAATGGCAGGCGGGAGTGAGGCAGCCTCCGCCGATCCTTCCCACTCTTTTCATTCAGCAGGATGCTTTGCGTTCGGCTCACCTTTCCCACGCACAGCCTGACAGACAATTCCGGCAGCAAGACCTGTGGAGAAAAGGTCAAAAGACACAGAGGCTGGGAAATGAAAGTGCTGGATTAGCTGGTTTCAGACTGCTAAGCAGCAGGAAAACGTTCGGTGTGGTATAGCCTCGGCAGAGAGTAGAGTTGCCCTCACGCCTGCTAGGAGTGAACAGGAGGAGACAAGACTTCAACAGGCTATGCATGAAACTCCTTTTTTTTAATAATAGATTTTATTAAAGTTTGAAGGTTACAGAAAGAAAAATAGAAAAAATTAAACAAACAAAGCACACACACAAAAACACAAATCCAACCTTTACATAACTTTCTTTCCTTTGCTTATTTCCTTGACCTCCTCACACCTACCTTTTTTGTATTCTAGTTCAATTAGATATTTCAGCAAATCCTTTCCATCTTTGTTTTTATCCTAAAAATTTATCTTGATATACTATAATTTTACATTCTCCTCTTTCACTAATTACCAATCCATTTTTACTTAATCCTTTATAATATTTCTGCTAAAACCACATAGCTTCATTCCAACATCCTTCTAACATTCCTTAATTTTACAATGTTTCTGTAGATAAACTTTAAATTTTTTCCAATCTTCTTCCACCGACTCTTCTCCCTGGTTATGCATGAAACTCCTGTAAGAACCAAGAGAGCCTAATTATCATTGGAGTCAGATGGCGGCTCTACAGAGAAAGGCAGATACACATTGTATAAGGGTCTCTCATCCCCAGGAGGCTCCAGTTGTGGGCACTGAGCTGTCCTCAACCAGGAATTAGCAGGCTGGGCTTTCTTCATGGCAGCCTATTTTCCTTGGCAATCCCTCCCCTTCCCCCCCTATAGCCACTTGCTTCAGCAATAGGAGTTAGCAAGTTATTTTTTGCTATTTACTTTACAGTGGTACCTCGGGTTAAGAACTTAATTCGTTCTGGAGATCTGTTCTTAACCTGAAACTATTCTTAACCTGAAGCGCCACTTTAGCTAATGGGGCCTCCCACTGCCACCGCATGATTTCTGTTCTCATCCTGAAGCAAAATTCTTAACCCAAGGTACTATTTCTGGGTTAGCAGAGTCTGTAACCTGAAGCGTCTGTAACCCAAGATACCACTGTATTTGGTTCATCTTTTTATTATTATTATTATTATTATTGTTATTATTATTATTATTATTATTCTGCTGCTAGTAGTTAGCCGCAGTAAGTGAACCTTTTAATAATTGAATTGCTTCTTGTAACCTGCCTCAGGAGCCATTACAGCTGAAAGACAGTCTGTAAATCTTCAGGCCACTCCCATTTCTCAAGAGTAACTGAATGTTACGAATCTTGGCTTCATTCATTCATTTTATTTGTATTCCACTTTTACACACAGAGAGAAATCACGCTCAAAGCAGCTTCCAACAAAGAAGCAGGGACGCATTTCAAACAAACACTACGAAAACAATTTCACAATAACATAGCAAAGCAATGCTCCATCTTCAGTTTTGAGTTTCTCCTATCTTCCTCTCTTTCTTCAAAGTTGCTACACCTGTATCTTCTCACTTAGGGTGAAAGTTATAGGATCCTGGCCTTTTGTAATGAAGCTTCTTATTTACTCTTTTTTGAAAGGCTATGGCGGGTACTGGAAAAACTGAGTTTGATAGTTGGGAAATTGGGACAAAAGAATAGAGAAATGGGCATGTACAGTACACCCATTCTGTACAAAAAGCTGTACACATTATCAAATGAGCACCTTCTCATTTACACAAGTCGCATTCCATTTCATGGCCAAGCTCACAACTGCAGGGACTACATTCAGAAATCACAATAAACCATGGTTTATCATCACAGGAACAAACCACATCAGCCTCAAGCTCACGCAAATCCCATTCCCTTCTCTTTCTCTAGCACGACCATGAGAGGAGTTGGGAAGCTTAGACTTCCAGTTTAGATTAACTGCAGCTTGTTGTTTTCCCTGAAACCCCCCCCCCCCAAAAAAAAACCCTGTAGTTAACCTTAACAATAGTTTCTTTGAAACAAGCCAAGCTCAAACCCCTGAAGTTATGAAGCTGACTTGCTTCAACAAGTCATACTTAAGATTAACCACAATTCATGGTTTTGGAGAAAGCACTACACTGTAGTTAAAATCTAAAGTGAAAGTTTAGAAAGCTGCGTCAACAGAGGAGGGGTGTGTTTGTAAACCCAACTATCACTGTGACTCATTGCCGTCCTGATACCCGGCATACATTACCCATTTTTAGGAGACAAAATTTTGTGATTTCAATATAATTTGTTTATTTGGCAAATATATTTTCTAGGATTTTGGGTGTTTAGTAAATCAGTTAAACAACTCTCCAGTTGTTGTGACTATAACAGGAAGATCCCCTGTGTGAGTGCCTGAGGGCCCTGCTCTTGCCACTTACCATCTGGCCTGGGGCGGGGCCTGAAGCCTCACAAGGACTGCTTGCTGCTTGTCGCCTGCTGCCCAGGAGGACTCCCCTGTATGAGTGCCTGAGGGCCCTGCTCTTGCCACTTACCATCTGGCCTGGGGCGGGGCCTGAAGCCTCATAAGGACTGCGTGCTGCTTGCTGCCTGCTGCCCAGGAGGACTCCCCTGTATGAGTGCCTGAGGGCCCTGCTCTTGCCACTTACCATCTGGCCTGGGGCGGGGCCTGAAGCCTCACAAGGACTGCTTGCTGCTTGTCGCCTGCTGCCCAGGAGGACTCCCCTGTATGAGTGCCTGAGGGCCCTGCTCTTGCCACTTACCATCTGGCCTGGGGCGGGGCCTGAAGCCTCACAAGGACTGCTTGCTGCTTGCCGCCTGCTGCCCAGGAGGACTCCCCTGTGTGAGTGTCTAGGGGCCCTGCACCTTCCTGCCACTTACCATCTGGCCCAGGGCGGGGCCTGACAGGCCTCACTAGGACAGTTGCTGTTACTACTGGAGGGGCACAGAGTGTTTTTAAAATGTTTTTAAAAAATTCTTTTGAATTTTTTGTATGTGGGGGTGGGGGTGGGGTGGATGTTTGGTTGGGCTTGGGGAATTTTTTTGATTTTGTTGTTTTTGTAATTTTTACCAATTTTTGTTTGTATTGTTTTATTGGTTTTGTTTGTTTGTTTGTTTGTTTGTTTGTTTAAGGTGTTATTTTGTTCTTAAGGGGAGGGGTCAGGGCTGCTGGGGAGTGGGCCCCAGCCCACAAAATGGCTGGGGCATGTTCCACAGGGGGGGATGCAATGAGACAACCGATCTCAGTGATCACGGGTAGGAGGAGGAGTTACGCTAAGATTAGACCATGTCATTACAGAGGGGGCAGGTTTAGTCGTTGTCTGAGGACTATTCCTGCCTCCGGGTCTGGTCCTGACCGGATGTATACTAGAATCAGCAAGGGATACCCACATGACCTGAAGGTGTTGCTGTGCAATGCCAGGTCAATGATTCATAAGACCACTGCCATCCATGACTTGATCATGGATGGAGGATTTGACCTGGCATGTGTAACAGAGACTTGGTTGGATGAAGCAGATGGGCCTGTCCTTGCCGCTGCTTGGCACCAGGTTTCTCTTACGCACAGCAACCCAGGTCATGTGGGTGGGGAGGGGGGGGGTTGCAGTGATTTTTAGGAAGTCATTAGTTTGCACCAGGCGTCCTATTGGGAAGACCCAGTTTTCTGAGTGCATGTTCTGGAAGTTGGGCAATAGGGGCAGTACAGGATTCCTTTTGGTGTACCGGCCTCCCCGTTGCACCAAGGATTCCCTGCCCGAGCTGCTTCAGGTTGTGGTGGATGTTCTCCTGGAGACACCTAGTTTGGTCGTCCTAGGGGATTTTAACATCCATGCCAACATGACCTTACAAGGGGCCGCTCGGGACTTCGTGGAAAGCATGGCCTCCATGGGGCTGTCCCTGAATAAGTCTGGCCCAACCCATAGCCACGGACATGCCTTGGACCTGGTATTTACCTCTATGGATGTTGCTGATCTGACACTAAGTAAAAGCGAAACGAAAGAAGTGCTATGGTCAGATCACTTCCTGGTGCAACTGGACTTCTCTGCGACCCATCCCCTCTGCAGGGAGGTGGGACCAATTCGATGGTCTGCCCCCGCCACTTAATGGATCCAAATGGTTTCCAGAGAGTGGTAGGGGATGCTTTATCCCATGTTGATGGCCTTTCAGCTGATTCCCTGGTGGCCCGCTGGAATGTGGAGTTAACCAGGGCTATTGACTGTTTGGCTCCGAAGTGCCCTCTCCGATTGCATGGAGCCCGGGCAGCCCCGTGGTTTTCCATGGATCTGAGGGCAATGAAACAATCGTTGAGACGGCTAGAGTGCCGGTGGCGGATAACTCATTCCGAATCTGACCGGAGACAGGTTAGAGCTCAACGTCGAGCCTACCAAGTGGCGATAGCGACGGCGAGGAAGAATTTCTTCACCGCCTCTACTGCATCTGCAGAAAACAGCAGCAGGAGACTTTTTCAGGTGGTTCACAATTTAGCGGAACCATCTGCAACATCGGGGCCCAGTATGGGCCACATGTTCTCCTGCAATGATTTTGCAAAGCTTTTTGCAGATAAAATCGCTCAGATTCGGGAAGAAGTAGACTCCACCGTGGGAGCAGGGCCAGGGCGGGAGAGTGCTAGAGTCCTGTCTAGTCAAGTTGCATGGGATCAATTCCAATCTGTTACCCCCGAGGATGTGGACAGGCTGCTTGGACGAGTGAAGCCAACCACCTGTCTCCTGGATCCTAGCCCATCCTTGCTTATAAAAGCTAGCCGGGAAGGACTGGGCGATGGGCTTTGTGGGGTGGTGAATGCTTCCCTCCGTGAGGGAGCCTTCCCAGACCCGCTGAAAGAGGCGGTTATTAAACCGCTTCTTAAAAAACCATCTTTAGATGCGGCCACGATGGCCAACTATCGCCCAGTCTCAAATCTTCCATTCTTGGGCAAGGGGATAGAGCGAGTGGTTGCTGAACAACTCCAGGCACGCCTGGAAGAAGCGGACCATTTGGATCCCTTCCAGTCGGGATTCAGGCCTCATCATGGGACTGAAACTGCCTTGGTCGCACTGGTTGATGATCTCCGGCGGGCTAGGGACAAAGGTGAGAGCTGTTTCCTAGTTCTGCTGGATCTCTCAGCGGCGTTTGATACCATCGACCATAACATCTTTCTGGACCGTCTTGAGGGGCTGGGAGCTGGGGGCACTGTCATACAGTGGTTCCGCTCCTTCCTCCTGGGCCGTGTTCAGAAAGTGGTGGTGGGGGATGAGTGTTCAGACCCCTGGGCTCTCACTTGTGGGGTGCCTCAGGGTTCTGTCCTCTCCCCCATGCTTTTCAACATTTGCATGCAGCCACTGGGAGAGATCATCAGGAGGTTTGGGCTGGGTGTTCATCAGTATGCAGATGATACCCAGCGCTACCTCTCTTTTAAATCAGAACCAGTGAAGGCGGTGAAGGTCCTGTGTGAGTGTCTGGAGGCGGTTGGAGGATGGATGGCGGCTAACAGATTGAGGTTGAATCCTGACAAGACAGAAGTACTGTTTTGGGGGGATAGGAGGCGGGCAGGTGTGGAGGATTCCCTGGTCCTGAATGGGGTAACTGTGCCCCTGAAGTACCAGGTGCGCAGCCTGGGAGTCATTTTGGACTCACAGCTGTCCATGGAGGCACAGGTCAAATCTGTGTCCAGGGCAGCTGTTTACCAGCTCCATCTGGTATGTAGGCTGAGACCCTATCTGCCTGCGGACTGTCTCACCAGAGTGGTGCATGCTCTGGTTATCTCCCGCTTGGACTACTGCAATGCGCTCTACGTGGGGCTACCTTTGAAGGTGACTCGGAAACTGCAACTAATCCAGAATGCGGCAGCTAGACTGGTGACTGGGGGCGGCCGCCGAGACCATATAACACCGGTCTTGAAAGACTTACATTGGCTCCCAGTACGTTTCCGAGCACAATTCAAAGTGTTGGTGCTGACCTTTAAAGCCCTAAACAGCCTCGGTCCAGTATACCTGAGGGAACGCTCCACCCCCATCGTTCTGCCCGGACGCTGAGGTCCAGCGCCGAGGGCCTTCTGGCGGTTCCCTCATTGTGAGAAGCAAAGCTACAGGGAACCAGGCAGAGGGCCTTCTCGGTAGTGGCGCCCGCCCTGTGGAACACCCTTCCAGCAGATGTCAATGCGATAAACAACTACCTGACGTTCAGAAGACATCTTAAGGCAGCCCTGTTCAGGGAAGTTTTTAACGTGATATTTTAGTGTATTTTTGGTTTCTATGGAAGCCGCCCAGAGTGGCTGGGGAGGCCCAGCCAGATGGGCGGGATATAAATTATAAATTATTATTATTATTATTATTATTATTATTATTATTATTTCCATCATCCCTGACCTTCGCCAATGCTGAGCCAAGATTGATGGGAGTTGTAGTCCAACAACATTTGGAGTGTACCCAACTGGCTACCTCTGCATTAACAGATTTATTTTAATTCTAATTGCTTAAGAAGTTGTCTCCAATTTCTTGAGGCAGCAGATTGGGGAGGTAGGAGATCACTTTAAATACAAATACAAAATCTACAGGTGACAGGCTCTGCATTTATTCTAAAATAGAGCCTGATGTAATTAATTAATAAATAATTAACTAAATTATTAAATCAATGATGTTCTCTTTAATTGGATAACAGCCTTAATGTTAACCAATCTTTTCATAAAAAAAACTCTCCTGGAAACTACAAAGTAGTAGTTCTACCAAGTATAGAACAGATGGATCCCAAATTCTTTTAAAGGAAATAATGAGAAAGATTTCTCTGGTCCCTTACAAACCAATAAAAACACCAGAGCAATTTCTAAACATCAGCATCTTTGAAAGTACAGCTACAGGATGTCTCTTGACTTTAAGCTGCACTTCCAAGAAACAAAAACAAACCCTCAAGTTACTCATAACTTGGAAAACATTCAAACTGGCAAAGACTTTTTAAAGTTCCACTCATCTCAAAAAACAATCCAACGTGAATGAACTGTCTAATGTTGGAAAGAATCATTAAGTGTGTTATTACAATAGACTACATATCAGATTTAAAAATACAGCTAACCTAACTAGAAAAAAGAAAAAAGAGAACAGAAATAAAAAGGGGGTGGGAGTAAAATTAAGACTGTAGATACTGCCAAGCAAAATGCTCAAGAGTTCCTTTTTTTTTAAAGTTATCAGTATTAAATTGATTTAGATTTGTTAAGCCTAAATATTTTCCTTCTATCATCTGGATACTTGCCAAGATAAAAGAAAATGTGAGGTAAATTTACTAAAATTGTTTACAGATGCAGCTAAGCTATTCATATTTTTTTTAAGGTCTGTCACCTTTCTCTCTCTCTCTCTCTCTCTCTCTCTCTCTCTCTCATACACACACACAAAAAAAAAAACCCATGCAGAATAATTTAATTCAAATTCAACAATACAAAGGGCATAATTTTAGTTGTAGTTTTAAGGAGTATTTATGTCCAATATC
Source organism: Podarcis erhardii (assembly GCF_964252035.2). Classification (NCBI taxonomy): domain Eukaryota; kingdom Metazoa; phylum Chordata; class Lepidosauria; order Squamata; family Lacertidae; genus Podarcis; species Podarcis erhardii. Next base: position 53,580,451 of record NC_138500.1, read on the forward strand.
CCTTCAGCAACCCACGTTTGAAGTTTTTAAATCCCCAACCACAGCACCCTAAGGCGTTATTCCCAGCCAATCCATTTCAAGCACCAAAATTATTTTTTTTAAAAAAAACCTATACACTAGAATTCCATGTTTTTAAAAGTGGCAAAGTGTACAACAAATATACATGCACAATGAAAACCACATAAAACCCAAAATCACAGGTTGGCTAAAAAAGTGGTTAAATAAATAGTAATAATTGTCTGCGTAAGCCTAGCAGCATAGAGAAGTTTTCAGCAAACTTTTAAAAATGAATCCTAAATACGCCTGCTGAATCACTGTTAGAAGAGCACGCTACAAGTCCGGGCTGGAATCATGAACTTTGAAACTGGCTCGGCAGCAGATGGGTAGCCAGTGCAGATGTTTTAACAATGGTGTCAGCTATCTACCCACATCAGCAAGATGCTGCCTTCTGCAGCAGCTGGAGTTTTTGGACCAAGCCCAGCAGGGCAGCTCCACACAGAATTCATTGCAGTAATCCAGCCTAGAGGTTACCAACACATGGACTATCGGACTATCTCTGTCCAGGGATTCAGGGAACAATAGTTCTATCTTTTGCACGTGCTGTCGAGGGCTGATGGCAGCTGCAGCCCAAAGAATCTGGAAAGCACCAGGTTGGCCATGGCTTTGCTACTGGATCAGAATGGAGAAGCAAATGCTTCTGCCGCCAATTCTTCTTGGGATCCATGAAGATATAACCACCTTCCCATGCAGCAGAGTATGCAATAAGCAAGAGGGATGCGGGTAATGCTGTGGGTTAAACTGCAGAGCCTAGGACTTGCCGATCAGAAGGTCGGTGGTTTGAATCCCTGCGACGGGGTGAGCCCCCGTTGCTCGGTCCCTGCTCCTGCTAACCTAGCAGTTCGAAAGCACGTCAAGTGCAAGTAGATAAATAGGTACCGCTCTGGCGGGAAGGTAAACGGCATTTCCGTGCACTGCTCTGGTTCCCCAGAAGTGGCTTAGTCATGCTGGCCACATGACCCAGAAGCTGTATGCCAGCTCCCTCGGCCAGTAAAGAGAGATGAGCGCCACAACCCCAGAGTCATCTGCGACTGGACCTAATGGTCAGGGGTCCCTTTACCTTTACCTTTATGCAATAAGCAAAGAATGGCTTCTCTGATAGCAATTGGTAAAAGAGGACTGAGTTTCCCAAATAAGTGACAGATATGTATCGGAGAATCATAGAACTGGAAGGGACCATGAGGTTCATCCCCCTCCAACCGCTCTGCAATGCCAGAATCTTTCACCAAATGCGGGGATAGATTGGTTGGTAGCAAATTAGAAGGTGCCTTTCCAGTCAGAGCTTATGAGTGTTGGGGAGGAAAGACACAAAGGCAGACTCAAGTCAAAGTTCAGCTAAAGTCACACCTTCCCCCCATCCATTGAAAGGCAACACAAATTGATTCCCTGCTCTGAACAGATTTTGTGACTGGTTTAATACACATCTGAACTGCAACCTATGTCCAGCCAACATTTATTTCCCACCAGAGAGGGTGGAGGGGATGTTGTTACAATCTGGAACATATGGCCAGACTAGGCATAGGATTGTGCAAAGCGACCTTATACAGAGATTATTGGTCAGCCTGGCTCAGTGCTAACGGTTGGGAAGAATGATGGGATTTGTAGTCCAACATCATCTGGAGATGCCGCAGGTTTCAAACCCCTGGTCTTGATTGGCTTTCCAGGATTTCAGAAAGGGGTTTTCTCCAGCCCTACCTGGAGACACCAGGGATTGAAGTTGCAATCTTCTGCATACAAAGCACATATTCTACGACTGAGATGCAGCTCAACCTCATATCATACCATTTGGGCAATACCTACAAATGTCAACATGAACCCAACAGCAGCCAACATTTACCACGGTGAAGTGCTGCCGGTTGAATAGATTATGCCAACAGTAATCACTATCTTCCTTAGCACAGGCTATGCTCTCTTCCTCACAGTCTCTATCTGGTTTACATTTCCTGGAGTCTTTCCCCCCCCCCCTTTTCTTTTTTGCAAGCATGCATTTTCTACCCACGATCCAGTACAACAAGAGGAAGTGTGCACAGAACATGTTTCCTGCAGCTGTCAAAAATGATCAACAACTTCCTCAAACCACAAGGAGAATAAAGACTGGAGAAATGAAAGCTGGAAGATCTTGCTTCATTTTGCTTTGCAAACTTCTTGCTGAATCGGCGATGGGCGGAGCACATTAAATCCAAACGTATGTTTAGCCTAGTGTTATGTGAATAAGTGTATACCTGGTCCTCTTGCCAGGATGTTTCACTGAAAGCTTCCACTGGTTGGAATGATGATAAGCATGGAGAGAGAGGTGTAGGTTTGATTTGGGGTCCCTAAAAAAGAACAGTCAGGGGCAACCCTAGGAGAAGCAAAATGATGCTGAATAAAACATTAAGAATTTCACACCCCTGTAATTCCACTGATACAGAGGTAGGCTGCAATATGTGAATTTCATGCAACATTAATGTGTGTTTTTTACGTTCTCTTTAGCAAAATGTACATACCTGGGAAAGCATTTGCTTTTCTAAAAGAGCATGTATTGACATGTCAATTACCGTTTCCAAAACATCTTAACAACTGCCACCTTTAGTCTTGCACTGGAAATATCAAGAACAGCGTCCCTAATAATGGCCTTGGGCCCACAACATTCATTCAATTTTTATGCATATTGTGTCAATAAAACTATGCAAATTAGCGGCTGCCTGCCAGCTCTTATTAGTTTTCAGAATCTTTTGTGAATAAGCTACCTAGCCAACTCTGTTTTCATCTGACAGAGACAGCACATGCAAGGTATCTGAAACATGGACAATTAATTCTACTCAAGCACCTAGGGATGAACAGAGACATCCTTTTCAATTTTGCTTATAGTCTGAGCTGTAGCACTGCTCATCTGAAATTAACTGCTCCCCACCCCATTCCTGTCTTCACCTGTGATACTACTATTTGATCAATTAAAATGAGAGATGTGGCTCCAGCTTTCTGGATTATCAGCATGTATGTATACTGGCAATATAGAAACAGTTCATCTATGGGTACTAATGTCATCTCATCCTATGATAATTTGGCCCATTTGAACTTTTCACATAAATTTCACTACCCCAAAAAAGTTACTACATAAGGAAAGAAGAGATCGATTTAAAACTAAGTGGCCTGCTCATTTATTCATTTGGGCAATTCCAAATCAAGTGATCCAACCTTTTTACCTCACATCATCCAATTTTCTTAATGTTGTGTATGCTTGTTGAATGATCAAAACTAAGTTTAAATCTAAAATTTTAATTTTTCATGTCATCCTATTTTTGAGTTATGAGGGTTTGAAATTTCAAAAAATTGACAATTTTGGCCTTGCTGGGCTACACAAAAACCTTTAAAGCTCAGCCCAGTCGCAACTAAGTCTTCATGTGCTGGTTTGGGGGATTTTTTTGTCACAACTACAACACAACAGCTACCCTTCTGCTCTGGAGGCTAGGATTCAAACCAATGGCTTCAAGTTACAATAAAGGAGATTCCAACAAAACATCAGAAAGAACTTTCTGACAGCAAGGGCTTTTGGACAGAGGAACAGGATCTCTCAGGAGGTTGTGGGTTCTCCTTCACTGGAGGATTTTGAGCAGAGGTTGGGTGGCCATCTGTCATGGATGCTTTAGCTGAGATTCCTGCATTGCAGGGGGTTGGACTAGATGGTCCTTGATACCTTCCAACGCTATGATTCTGTTATTCTATTATTTACAGTGGCCTACTCGACTACCAACATTCATGCTCACCATCATGTAAAGCATCTCTGCCTGATATTCCTGGTGCTCAAGTGGCATACAAACTATTCCCATGATGACAGCAATCCACATACCCAGGCGTCAGCAAACTTTTTCAGCAGGGGGCAGGTCCACTGTCCTCAGACCTTGTGGGGGGCCAGACTATATTTTAGAGGGGGGGAATGAATGAATTCCTATGCCCCACAAATAACCCAGAGATGCATTTTAAATAAAAGGATACATTCTACTCATGTAAAAACATGCTGATTCCCGGACCGTCCGTGGGCCGGATTTAGAAGGCAATTGGGCTGGATCCGGCCCCCGGGCCTTAGTTTGCCTACCTATGTACTAAACTATTCCGGACATTACCCATGCAGTATTTAGCTCTGGCCACAGGGAGGCCATTAGAGGAAGCCTCCCTCTAAGAAGTTAACTATGTTTAATAGCATTGTTGTCTTGGAAGATGTTTAGTAGGGCCAATTCTGGGGTGAAGTCTAATACTTGCTTAGTTATTTTACATATTTCTTGTATGGCTGTTGTCCAGAATAGTTGGATTTTGGGACACTCCCACCACATGTGGAGGTATGTGCCTGTGGAGGTGCACCCTCTCCAGCATTTTGGTGAGGTTCCTGGGTGTATTGGCGCTAGTTTCCTTGGTGTTAGGTACCACCTGTAGGTGAGTTTCAGTGTGAGTTCTTTTCTTTTCGTTGCTACTTTCAGCAGCCAGAAACACCATAACCAGACACTGGAGAGACCTGTCAGGAGTAAGCATGGACCAATAGTACCAAATAGTATGGGAAACAGTCCTACTAGAAAAATTAACTAATAAACTGAAACTGACACGGGGACAAACAGAAGAAGACACCTTCAGCCCGGTATGGCTCCCCTTTATCACATACACAGCCCAGCAGGACAATGACAATAATCCACCAACAGCATACAAATCAATATGGCTAACCTGATCCAAAACACCCACCCACCTCACTCACACACGAAAACAAAGATCACCACAGCCAATCACAAACAAACAATCACATCCTAGGCCAACCCCAACCTCTCTCACCACCAAAGGAACACAAGTGAACAACACAAGCACGCTGACACCAAACTACATACATTAAGCATAATAGAAACACCGCTACCCGACCCCACCCCCATCCATCTCCCCTCCCTCCACCCCCTTTCTTTCTTTCTTTTTTCTTTTTATCTTCTCCCCCTAATGCCTCAAGAAATGAAATGGATTTGTAAAAATGTTACATGGGGGGGGGGGGAAATACGAGGCATTACACTTTACACTTCTTGTAAAACAAGAAAACCCTTAATAAAATATTAAAAAAACAAAACTATGTTTAATAGCCTTTAATTCTTCATACAAAGCCATCAGTATACCTGAACGCATCCATTACCTTTCTGCTCCCAATCAGATAACTTAATTTTCTACAAGTCAAAATCTCAAACTTCAGTCTTGGATATATTTTAGATTAATGAAGGATTCGATGATGTGTTCTCCCCAGCAAGTGTTTATCAAACACTGGACAAAGCAGCACAGGGAGAGAAGTGGAGTGTTGGATTGCAGATCTCTCACAGGTCATACTCAAATCCCATCAGCAGAAGGGTAGCTCATCTGAGTGAGGTGTGACCTTTAGACAGTATGTGGTCATGCAAGTGAAAAACGTTGGAAAAGATAGTGGAATAAAGAAGGCCAACGGATACAGCAAAATCTTTCACTATGATACATTGCTGTTTATTTACAAAAATCACAAAGCAGAAAATTCAGGCTGCACAATTGTGGTTGATTGGGAAGTTTTGCACAACAAATCTACCCTCCCCAAAGATTGGACTTTTTGCAATAAGGAAAGTGGCAAGAAAATGAACTGGAAAGTGTGGGATAAAACTTGCTTTGGTACAATGTCTTATAACCTCCATACAAACAATTAAATAGCCAGTGTCATCTGGTCTCCCTGCAACAACAACAAAAAAATCAGACCGAATGCTCAACAAACAGGTTGTCTGAAGCTGTTCTGATTAAAATGCCTTTCAGGGCAAAACCCAGTGTTTTAATTACAGGTCCTCTCACCTTTTGTGATGGCCTTCTTAACTGCTATTTTTAGCAAGCTGGGGAGTTAAGAGGTGGTGTGGCACCACACTCTCTCGAGGAACAGAGATAACATGATTCTGAGAAGCAACTGTAGAAGATTAACATTGCTATTATATCTTCATTGTGGAGCAGGATACGAATAATAGAATAGTAGAGTTGGAAAGGGCTGCAAGGGTGATCCAGTCCAATCCCCTGCAATGAAGCAATCTTTCACCCAACATGGGGCTTGAACCCACAACCCTGAGATCAAGAGTCTCAAGCTCTACCAACTGAGCTGTCCAGCTTCCTAGGTGCTGGACTAGGAAGGCATTTGGCCTCATCTAGCAGAGCTCTTTTTATGTTCTTAAACTGGAGGGAGAGTGCGTTTCTCATGATTTGCTATTTATGAGCAGGTTTATAAACCGCTCCAGAGCCAGAAGCTACCGAAGCAGTGGCCAATTAGATAAAAAATAACATAGCACACAAAAGGTTGCAGGCACATTAAATTTAAAGCAGCAAAATCATTTCTACAATTCATATTCCATAAAATGACTAGGTCATACTTCGGGGGGGAGGGGGACTTTTTTAAAACAAAAGTATCTTCAATAACCACCTAAATATCAAGAAGCTAGGAACTTCTCTAATTTCCAGCTGGTGACTTGATTTCGGAGGACTGGAACTACAACACAGAAAGCCCAGTTTCTAGTGCAGCACACTGCAGACGTGTGTTTAGTCTCAGCAGTTCCTTATTTGAGGAGCACAGATGGGGATATTTGGGGAAAGTCCCCTGCCTTTCCCCCATAATTTCAGCGCTAGCAGCACTACGTGATACAATTGCTGCTAGAAATACCAGTGTTCCGATAGTGTACCCTGCAGCAAACATTCCTATGTAGACAGCTTCTCTTTCTTTCCCTTTCTTTCTTTCTTTCTTTTTTTTTTTTATAAATATTTATTAAAGTTTTTAAATATAAATGCACAAATAATAAACAATCTTACTTCTATCACAGACATAATTTCATCACTTCTTTGGACTCCCTCGCGTCTCCCGCTCCCATTTACATCGTTAAAAGTTTTTTCCAAACAAATTATCAACTTGTTTACAATCTCATCTCCACACATTCAAATATGATCTAGCACTTCTTCCAAAAAATTTTATATTTTCTTTGGTCTCACTTATCATCAAATTTCAAATCTAATTTAGTGGTGGCCAATTTTTTATAATCTAGCATCCTTCTTAACATTCAACCAAATTACAATGTTTTTGTAGATACTTCTTGAATTTCTCCCAGTCTTCCTCCATCTTCTCTTCTCCCAGGTCACGGATTCTGCCAGTCATCTCGGCCAGTTGCATATAGTCCATCAGTTGCATCTGCCACTCTTCCAGTGTGGGTAGATCTTGAGTTTTCCAGTTTTTTGCGATGAGTATCCTTGCTGCCGTTGTTGCATACATAAAGAATGTTCGGTCCTTCTTTAACACCTTCTGGCCGACAATACCCAGAAGGAAGGCCTCTGGTTTCTTAGTGAAGGTATACTTAAATACCTTTTTCAGCTCATTATATATCATTTCCCAGAAGACCTTCACCCTAGGGCATGTCCACCAGAGGTGAAAGAATGTTCCTTCATTTTCTCTACATTTCCAACATTTATTATCAGACGAATGGTATATTTTGGCAAGTTTAACTGGGGTCATGTACCATCTATATATCATTTTCATTACATTTTCCTTCAGAGCATTACATGCGGTGAAGTTCAGCCCAGTGGTCCACAACCTTTCCCAGTCCTCAAACATAATGTTATGCCCAATGTCCTGTGCCCATTTTATCATAGCCGATTTAACCATTTCGTCTTGTGTATTCCATTTTAACAGCAAGTTATACATTCTAGATAATACCTTAGTCTTTGGTTCTAACAATTCAGTTTCTAACTTCGATTTCTCCACCTGGAACCCTAACTTTTTATCATTTTTAAAAACTTCTTTAATCTGAGCATAATGTAACCAGTCTCGCACCTTATCCTTCATTTTCTCTAAACTCTGCAATTTCCAATTGTCTCCATCTTTTTCTAATATTTCCCAATATTTTGGCCATTTGGCCTCCATATTGGGTCTTTTTAGGGCCTTAGCCTCCAGAGGTGAGAGCCACCTTGGAGTTTTATTTTCCAGTAAGTCTTTGTATTTTGTCCAGACATTAAACACTGCTTTCCTGACAATATGGTTCTTAAAGGCCTTATTGATCTTAACTTTATCATACCATAAGTATGCATGCCAACCAAAAGCATTGTTAAAACCTTCCAAGTCCAACACGTCAGTGTCTTCGAGAAGTAGCCAGTCTTTTAGCCAGCAAAAAGCTGCGGCTTCATAGTACAACTTTAAGTCTGGCAGGGCAAAGCCCCCTCTTTCTTTCGCATCTGTTAATATCTTAAACTTAATTCTGGGCTTTTTGCCCTGCCAGACAAATCTGGATATATCTTTCTGCCACTTCCGGAAGCACTCCGTTTTGTCCACAATCTGTAATGTTTGAAACAAAAACAACATTTTTGGCAATACATTCATCTTGATAGCAGCAATTCGGCCTAACAAAGAAAGCTTCAATTTTGTCCAACTATCCAAGTCTCTCTTAATTTCAGACCAACATTTTTCATAATTATCCTTAAATAGACTCAGGTTTTTTGCTGTTATGTTTACCCCTAGGTATTTTACTTTTTTAACCATAGTTAGTTCTGTTTCTCTCTGAAACCGTTCCGACTCTATATCTGTCAAATTTTTTCCCAACACTTTAGTTTTCTGTTTATTTAATTTAAATCCTGCCACCCGACCAAAATCCTGTATCAGTTGTAATACTCTTTTCGTACTAGATTCTGGCTCCTGCAGAGTCAAAACTAGGTCATCTGCGAAAGCTTTCAATTTGTATTGTTTCGCTCCGACCTGAATCCCTTCCACCAACCGGTCCCCTCTGATCAAGTTCAAGAGCACCTCCAGAACCGAAATAAATAACAAAGGGGAAATCGGGCAGCCTTGTCGTGTTCCTTTTTCAATTTTGAACTCTTCTGTAACCACATTGTTAACTATTAGTTTAGCCTTTTGTTCTGAATATATTGCGTCAATCCCATTCTCAAACCCCCGTCCCACTCCCATTTCATTCAAATTTCCCTTCATAAATTTCCAAGAAATATTGTCAAAGGCCTTCTCCGCGTCTATAAAAATTAACACTGCTTTTGTATTTATATCTGTTTGCAAAAGTTCCAAAACGTCAATAATGTTCCTAGTATTTGCAAACATATGTCTGCCTGGGAGAAAGCCTGCCTGGTCTTTATGAATTACTTCATTAAGAACTCTTTTAAATCTACTTGCCAAAATGTCTGCAAATATTTTGTAATCCACATTCAGAAGGGAGATGGGACGATAGTTTTTAAGTTGTGTCTTTTCAGCTTCAGATTTTGGTATCAATGTGATAAAGGCTTCCTTCCACGATTCCGGCGCCTTCTTCCCTTCCATAATTTCATTACAGACCTCCATCAATGGTTGGATCAGATAGTCTTTTAATGTCTTATAATACTTGGAGGTCAAGCCATCTGGCCCTGGAGATTTGCCCAGTTGCATGTTCTGAATAGCTTGTTCAATCTCTTGCTGTGTTATTTTGTTGTTCAGGATTAATCTGTTTTTTTGTGACAACTTTGTTAATCCATTTCTTTCCAAAAATTGTTTAATCTCTTTAATTTCTTTCTTTCTTCCTCCCTCTCCTCTCCTCTTTTTACCTGATTACAGAAGCATTCCCCAATATATCTACATAAGTATTAATAGTAGTGGTGTCACACTCACAGATGCAGAAGCACAAGTAGAAGGGGCTCAGAGGCAAGCACTGTAATGCCTCATCAGAATCTGAATATTATTTCAATATCTCATTTTAACTTCCTTTCTTCCGCCTCCAGTTCCATCTTCATCTCTGGAGGAGGTAGACATTCTTACACTCAGAATGACCTCTGTTCTATTTACTTTATGAAGGGCTGCTAGGGTGCTAAAGAGATATTTTACCTCTATAGATGCTGCTCTGGAAAGGATTAATGTTTGCCTGCACCAAAAAAGTAAATTTGAAAATAGTCCCTTCTGCACAAGTGAAGCATTGTCATGACCATAAGGCATCATGCAAAGAGGAGGATTTCTACAGTCCACTTTAAACTGGAATTCCCCTGCACAGCTAGTGGTGCTTCTCATGTAATAAATGAAATAGTTTGGATAGCACTGCTGAGGCCCACAACCATCACCACCCAAGAGGAGAAGAACCAGCTGACAGCTCAGAATTTCAAATACTTTTGTTTCACTGGGAGCCAGTGTGGTGTAGTGGTTAAGAGCGGTAGTCTCCTAATCTGGGGAATCAGGTTCGCGTCTCCGCTCCTCCACATGCAGCTGCTGGGTGACCTTGGGCTAGTCACACTTCTCTGAAGTCTCTCAGCCCCACTCACCTCACAGAGTGTTTGTTGTGGGGGAGGAAGGGAAAGGAGAATGTTAGCCGCTTTGAGACTCCTTAAAGGGAGTGAAAGGCGGGATATCAAATCCAAACTCTTCTTCCTCTTCTTCTTCTTGCATGCATGCTGACTCCCACCACCAAAGAAAAGCACAAAATAAACCCATAAATACTACCAAAATTTTCATACCTTCTATTTATAGTAAGCTTCATAATGCAATGAATGTTTTCTATTTACAGCACTGGAACTTAGCTAATCTCCTCAGTTCCCTTTTCATGCTATTTGTAGTCCAATGTTTCCTTTTCCCTCTCTGCAATCTTGTAGAAGAAAAGCAGGAGGAAAAATAGCCAAACATTGGATAGGTAGGAGGGATATAGAGTCAAACAAAGTGCAACTACATGGTAAGAAGTGTAAGCCGAAAGGAAACTGGGAAGAGATGAGGAAATTCCCAAGTAAGAACCTTGCTGGAGAAGAGTAAGAGCCCATCTAGCTGAACACCCTGTTTTCACAGATGCCTAAAGGAAGCCCAAATGCAGAGCAGGAGCCAAATACTTTAAAGCTTTCTATAACCTTGCATACGAGACATTTACTCCAACACCTTCATAACTTTTCTATCTCTCATGGTGAGTATTTCAAGCAAAACTCTTTGGATTACTTGCATAAAACAAGAAATCTGGCAGGGACCAGGAGTTAGAGTTCAAAGCAAAAGAGGAGAAGGCATGCAAGGCACAACCCAAAACAAGTGCTACCCAAGGAGCCTGCAAAAGACCAGTGTCTCCCCAGAGGCAGAGGATGTGACACTGTCATCCTCAAACTTGGGGGGGGGCGGTTGCCAGGGACTCCCCAACTCTGCCACAGCAAGAGAATAATGGAAAGCACCAGACCCCTTTTAAGTACAGTACTGTAACGTCTTCCAGTATGGCTGGAAATAACAATTAGGAGGCAGCTGTCCTGCTGCTATATAGGGTTAAGGCTCCATTTGTTCCCTGCTGAAGCAACATAAGAGCTTTGGCTGTGGAACACAATCTGAGCCCCCCTCCGCATTTAACCATCCTATACCCAGGGCTTGCCTCAGTCTGCTAGGTGCCCAGCCTGCACCCGGCCTGAATTCCACTTTGCTTCCTTAGCACAGAGCATCGCAATCTCTATCTCAGATGGTGATGGAAGTGTCCTGGCTGAATTCTGTTGTCTATCAGTAAAACACATTCCAGCGTGTTTGCTGTCCTCCAAATGACTAGCTACGATACAGCCCAGGGCTCTTTTATGACCTCAAGTACCCTTTAGATGCTACTTTAGTACAGCTGCATTCATTTTTTTACCAAGTGTCAGCACACTGTGAAGGCAAAGCACAGACCTGAGTACAACACATATTTTTCTCTCTCCTCTGTCTCCTTTCAGGAAAGAGTGGAATTGAAAGTTTCTGTCACCTGGCCAGGAATGAAAAATGAGACCTTCTTCTCCAGTTCATTCAACTTGCAATATGAACAAAAAACACAACTAAAAGGGTTTGACAAGGTATAATGTGAGAACATAACTATACTCATTTTTAATTCACACAGCAAACAAACGTGTTGTTAAGCAACTTACTACATATATTGTTAGAATAGATCAGGCACCCCCAAACTCAGCCCTCCAGCTGTTTTGGGACTACAATCCCCATCATCCCTGACCACTGGTCCTGTTAGCTAGGGATGATGGGAGTTGTAGTCCCAAAACAGCTGGAGGGCCAAGTTTGGGGATACCTGGAACAGATGTTGCCCTATGTTTGGAGAACCTTGCGAATCATAAAATTGTACAGTTGGAAGGGACCACAAGGATCATTCAGTCCAACCGCTGCAGCACAGGAATCTTTTGCCCAGGATAGGGGTTAAACCCACTACCCTGAGATCAAGAGTCGCATGCTCTACCGACTTAAGATATTCCTTCACATAGTTAAGATATAAAGTTAGGACAGTTTATTTATCTTTCCCCACCACCACCACCACCACACATACACCAAAAAAAAAAAAAAAAACACCCAGCCATGAGAATTGATCAACTTAGTAGCAATCCTTCATTTAGTTCTCTATCATAACTTGGACCTCTTCCTTTTCACAGTAACAGTACGAGGAGTTGTCGCCACCCTTCCTGAATCCCAAATGACGTTGACAAATTTGGCAACGTTCTGCATGTTCACCCAAAACCTAACCAACTCCTCACACATTTAGCTGGGTTCCCGGCCAAGACCCTCCAAAGCAACTCCCAGAAGCCATTTTACACAGCAGCCACAACAGCTAGAAACAGCAGATGAAAAGAGGGACTGTTACGGGAAAGTCACACAGTGAATGAAAAGAAACAAAATGCTTGAGAAGGAGCTCTGAAAAGGTAGAAAGGGTGCCTGGGGTTTTCTGTACTTTCAAGGGAGGAATTCTGGCAACTGAATCTAGCACGTAAACCACAGATTTATTTTCCTCCTCCAAATACAGGCCCATGAGATAAAATCCCAGATTTGGATAGTTTGTGAATGCACATCCAACGTAACCCGTCTAGTTAAACAAGCTGTAAGCATATAAGAAGAATCGAATAAGGTACAGAATTGTTGTTAAATTCATTACAAAAACATTTAACTTGCTTGCCAGCTTATGAACTTGAGGGAGGGGAATATTCTCGTGATCAGCACTCATTCCCTTTGCTGAAAAACAAAACTATTTCAGTTGGTAGAGCAGGGTTGTGGGTTTGAACCCCACTTTGGGTGAAAGATTCCTGCATTGCAGAGGGCTGGACGAGATGATCCTTGTGGTCCCTTCCAACTCTACAATTCTGTGATTTTATGAAAACCCCAACCCCTATCTAAAGTCAGGAAGGTCCATTCAGACATTACCCATTCCCTCACAACAGGCAAAAAACAACATGTGATCCAGCTACTCTGTAATTATTTGAAGGCTGCATCTCCCTCATAACCCTGAATTTTGCACAGAGTTAGACAAGGGAGGAGATTCATGAGGATATCGAGCTGAAACACGCATAGCACTGCCTCTAGATCCGATATCGCTTCAGTCTCCTGCAAGGGGTGCCTTAGACTTCAACCAGAGCAAGATTTCTGCATAGTAAGTAATGTCCCCACAGCCAGTGTAAGAAGTCCACACACTCATACTTCCCCCTCTCCAGTTTCTGGCACACATTTTAATTCAGGAGAGTTATAGAAAAACAAAAGCAATGTCCACTCAATAAGGAAGCAAGCAAAACTCTGCATGTGCACATAGTCTAGCCTATAGTTGCCATTTGGATCCAAAAGGAAATAACGAAGAATTCAATTATAATACTTGACTTTCAAATAATCTGCTGATCTGGCAGAAATTTATGTTAACATGGCAATTTGAAGCTATGCAAATCCAGTTATCGTAGCTGGTTTGCATAAACATGAAACCATACTGTCTTAGAATTGTACAGCATATCAGATTCCTGCGGTCCATATCTAAAGGAGTTTTGACCCTATACTGATCCACCCTTCATCCATGGATAGCTGTTTTAGGAATCTGCACATAGCTAGATTTCTACACAGGTGCTGACCAGGAAAATTTATATTTTCCCACTTTCCTTCACTGGGAGACTAGCTGGCTTACAGCAGAGAGAGGCTGTGGAAGTGAATTTGCATTGTGTTGTTCAGTGACTGACATGTATATTTAAAGGATAAACTAAGTGGTCTGCTCACACTGGCAGCATAATGTACCAGGAAGCAACTTGCACAATGCCACAAATTGGCAACCCTCAGCTGGGAAGTGGTGTGTGATCCCCATCTGCTCATCTCCAGTATTCTCGCCTTGCACATTGCTTTGCTCATATGGCCCAATTGCGCTAGCCAATGAAAACTTGAATTAGCCCCAAGATAGATTAGCTTTGATATGGACATTCATAATTGTTTAGTAAGCAACAATCTGGAGACAATCCATCATGAGCAAGGTGTGCCACGCTAAACATCTGCAGGATTTTTATGGCTACACACTTTCTCACACATTTTGCCTGTGACTTTCTGAGCACTCCAAGCATTCCTGAGTCTTGCCCATCGTTGCAGCATGAACCACCACACGTGTTTTACACACAAAGTGAGCAAGCAGTGAATCGTATAGGGAACAAGCAAGCCAAGGGAGCAGAAGATTCCTATGGGGCTTGCTCCCAGGCCCACCCTTGCCATCAAATGTTAACTTCAAAGCAGACATTTCTCTGCAATGTAGAAAGCTATGGTTGCCAACTTTAAACTACCCTTGCAGTTCAAAAAGGCTAATACAGTCATGCCTCTAGTTGCGTTAGGTTCATGTTGCGGATTTTCGGGTTGCGAACGCAGCAAACCCGGAAGTGTATACTTCCGGGTTTCAGTGCATGCTTCACACATGCACAGGAGTACTCTATTGCATCACATGCATGCGCAGAAGCGGAGCTCTACTTACAGACTTTTTGGGGTGCAAACAGCACCCCGGAACGGATCACGTCCATAAGGAGAGGTACCACTGTAGCTAAAATCCAAGTAAACATACATATTAACAAAATGTCATTAAGGAAGCTCTATATTTGCTCTGCTATATAGGATGTGATTTCAGGTGCACTTCATAATATAGGCAATTAGGTTGCATTCTTCATAAAAAGTCTTTGTGCATGCAGCATTACTGCCACACAAAAACCCATTTATGTCAGGAAAGTTTCAGAAATCCTACCTTTATAGGATTGTTTTTATTTCAAGGCTACTATAGAAGCTACATATTCACTACAAATTCTTCTAGCTCAAATTGTGGGGTGGAGGTGGGGAAATACACTGCTTATGGTAATGAAGTATAAAATGATGCACCATCACGATCCTAAGGCTGCCAACAGCTTAGCTGATGCTCACATATACTTCTCATGGAAAATGCTAAGCAAAATCTACAGCTAACCCGGGAAACAAGTCTGAGTCCTATTACTGGTGTCTATAACTCTGAGCAAGGAAGAACAACATAAACTGAGCTATTCTAATATGGCAGGACATTTGGCTAGATCGTCACCCCTCCTGCTAACTGAAGGAAGACAACACAATGCTCGTTCTTGATGTGTCACAAACACAGCCATAATCTCTGAAATAAAAGGACCTCCTAAACACTGGAGAGATGATTGGTTTTGAATGAACCCCATTATCTGTGTAAACACAAGGAAAAGATTCATGCCACCGAGAACTGGTCTTTTGCAAACTGCTGTCTGTTTTTGTCAGCTTAGATTAACTGTGTCTGTAACGCGCTGGCGATCTCTGCACTTGAAGTCAAGAAACATCACTGACCACTGTATGCTTATCTGTGCTGGAGGGAGTCTTCTCCGATGATCAGTTCACCAGTCAAGCCCAGGCAGAGACATAAATAACCCAAGACAGGCTAGTGGAAAAGGCACATTTCTGGGCTCCTGTGAACTGAGCCTCATAGAATTGTGTACTGAGTTTCCTGGACATCCTAAATTCACTATAGTAGCTCAGTAGGTTCCCAATAGGTGTAAAAGAGAAACAGAGAGAGTATTGTGGCTGCTGTTAGTATGGCTTAAGGGCAACACATGCTTCCATCAACCCAAACAGCTCCACTGATAAAGGGAAGGAGTCTACATCCCCAAATGCTGTTCCTAACATCCATTTCCTGACATTGTTTGGAGAACTTGAATACTTGCACACTTTTCTGTGATATTTTGGCCGGCCTAATAAAGTGCTAATGCAGATTTGGGGTATTTTTCCCTTATGGGGCAACACCAGCTACCTCTGCTTTGTGTGGGAATCCAACAATAGCTGGAGGGTCACAGATCTCCCATATCTGGCCTAGGCAATGTGCAAACAATCCCACAATGTTGTCCCTTCAGAGACTTTCTGTACTAACCAGAGACATACCCTGCAAACCACCCTCTCCAAATAAATCCTTCATTGAATCTATATTCTCACAATTAAAAAAAACCTGAAGACAACAACTTCAAGAAAGAATGGGGGAAATTTATCATTTATTTAAGAGACCACTGCAAGCAGATGAAAACATTAACAGGATTTTAATAACACTTGTAATGTAACACATACATTGGATAATATGGAAAGATACAAAATATGTATTAGGTAATAATATGCAGGTGAAAATGTTCACAACAGGACCCATGGAGGGGAAGGTCGGAAGTTGAGGGATTAAGAGAAATCTCTACATATGGTTATGTATTTGATAATGTGATAACTTTTTACTTGTAAAATCAAATAAAAATTATTTTTAAAAAATAATAATGCACAGATGCCTCTTCCTACCCTTTGGTATTTCAGTTTCCAAAAACATATTGCATCCTTATTAGGCTGCAAGGCAGAACCAGTTGTCCTTGCAGGATCAGACACAAGGGGGGAAATTGTCTATCCAGGAGAAGTCTAAGCAGACCTTGGGTCCATTCTGCAATGGGGCTACTCAAAAGCATCTAGCCAAAGGGTTCAAACAAGAGGCAGGCAAGAAGAGGCAGACTTCACTGAAGGTAGCTTTCTAAGTTCCTCCATCTTCAAATGGTTTAAAGATGTTTGGCTTGGGCTGTTTATCACACTGGTATGCATACTCATCTTAGTATACTGAGCTTTAGTTAAACTCATTATAAGGATTCTGCATGCTTAAAAACCCCGCCACTATTGAGTTAGTTAGAAATCCATTATGTAGAAAAATGAGTATGAGTAGATAATTACTGGTATGCCTTATCTGCTGCTAATAAACATGCAACCGCAAGTTTTCAGTGCAAGTGGCAAAGTATATTCTATGTCTAAAAAGAAGGGCAGGGAGAATGCCTGGCTTTATTGAATGAAAAAAGCCAAATATGTGTAAAAATAAGTCAATAGGGGAGTGAGCAAAATGAGCAGCACTGAACTCTGTCCTGTTTTCAGTATGGAAATAGGTCACAGTCAAAAGCAGTCAAATGCTTTAGCTCTTATCCAGGTACCCATACTCCTTTTCACATTTTACCCTAGATGGCATAAGGTGCTACCACAATATCTAGTATACACAGATCTTTTCTTTTCAACCAGAACTCAGTTCCAGCATTTCTCAGGTCGGTGCCAATGCCATTATAAGAGAACCAGAGAGGCATTTCTGGTGAGTTCCGGCACCTCTTTTCCTATAAAAATGGCACTGTGTGCACACTAAAGGGTATTTGGAAAGCCCTACAATGCAGGTGATATAATCATAATAGCTCTCTCTCTCTCTCTCTCTCTCTCTCTCTCTCTCTCTCTCTCTCACACACACACACACACACACACACACACCCTGTGCATTGGATGACATGCACCCCAGTGTGCAAGAGAAATGTTCAGCCTCAGTCTCTGCCTAAAGACCCTGGGAAAGTTTAAAAACTAGCTGCCAGGTATGACACTGAAAGGGGGCTTTTCTTCTCCAACACCATTTCCCAGATGGACTGCCAGTATCCCAAACAAACATGGGAGGGGTAGGGAATTTTATCACTTATCCTCAGGGTGTCCTAAGCTTCTTTGCTTCCCACTAGCTCGTCTGTGAGCCTTTCCCAGCCATCCATTCCAAATTCCAGTTTCAAACCTTGCCTTCCGGCTTGGTGCCCTAGCTCTCAAGCACCTAATCTTATCTTAGTTCTGTCCTGAACACTCTCACACTTTGTCTCTTTTCCAGGAGAGAATCCACACCACAAAACTAGTTGTGTCCCAAATCTCTTCCCTCACTTTAATCCCAATCAAAGTTTTTTTCTAATCAAGAAAGAGGAGTGGGGAGAAAAGAGGATGAAAGCTTCTTGAAAGCTTACCTCCACCTTGGATAGTCATATTAATGGGGCAGGGAGGAATATGGTTGTTCAGAACCACTCTGGCATCAAGGAATATCAACTATCAAATGGAATTGAGAGGATATGCTTGTTTTTGCTTAAAATTTGCCTTTCTACCCTTCAACGACACTGAGAGTTAGAAAAGTGATGATTCCTAGATTCAGAGGGTGGGGCTTAAGTCCTCACAGACCTCAAGGCATCTTCTGCACTACTGTCCTCGGTTCTTAGCCCACTTGCTCTTGTTGAGCTACAGACAAACACACAGAAAACTCTGCTCATTTATATTAATTACCCAATATGTCAAAGACAATAACCAAAGACTTGTTTTGCTGGGTTTAATGGAGCACTTGGGGATTTCCATGCCTAACTCCAGGTTTCCAAGAACAAACACAGTTTTGCAGCAAAGGAGCTAGCAAATGTCATGTGTTGCAGTGACTTTCTGAATTTTGCCCTACATCATGTAGAAAGCAGCAGCACAGAAAGCTGTCTTCTTGACTAACTGTTAAAAACCTTACAAGGGAATACAGTTTACAATATTGCTTGTATGTACATCAAAAACTTGGCATATATCAGGACTGAAAGATACAGAGGCACCCAGATATCATTACCTTTGGGGTGGGGGTGGGGAAATCTGATAGAGGTCTGTTTTCCAAGTCTGAGAGAGGGGAGGTGTTGCAGGGGGAGGGGAGAGAGAAAAGAGCAGTGATTGCCCAGCCATGTTTTAGATATTCCACCCACATAGCAACAGACAGGGAGTAAGTACTTTGCTTGCTACGCTGCCATACCACTCTTTAAAGCAACTGCTGCCATTATCACATTGCTTCACTACAGTTTGCTTGGTGCACAACCATCTCTGTCTGCATGTGAAATTCAAGACAGAACGGGCAGTGAATGTTAAACAGACTGCTAAATTGAGAAGCTTCAGAAAGCTACTTGACGGCAGTCGTTCGATATATCAAGCTTGCATTTATTGGTCTGGGGAGGGAGGTGGCTGTGACTTATTACAACTGGACCAAACTCTTGATCCAATGGTTCAATTATCATCATGGCACAGAAGTTTTCTCCAAGCTCAAAAGATCCAAAGTGCCAAGCACTTTGGGCTCTTATTGACTTCCATGGATGTCAGGGGCAGCTGGAATCATAAGACACTGGGCCCAAGAAAAACAGCACCCTTGTTTATGAGCATAAACAGCAGAATATTCCGCACAATGATTTTTTTATTATGTTCAAAAGCAGTGTAATACAGAGCTTCCATTTCCCTCACCACTTGAATTTAGAGTATCACTCGGATCATGAAATCCCCAAGAGCATTTCTAAACATGAATTTGACTCCCTCTCTTATACATTTAGGCTAAATGTACCTTATCTTCATGTTCAGAAGCTTATGCAACTTATAGCCTTGGACCATTTCCCACCATCAAAATCATCTCCAAAGCACCTTTCAGTGCAAGATGTATTTCACAGTACTTTGTTATATAGCATGGGCTTTCATGTAAACAAGCATGCCTTTGCCTTCATGACTAACAGATACCCATGGAAACAAGAAAGAGATGACTTTTAAGGCTGGTTCAGGGTAACTTTATTTTATTGAGAGATTCCTACTAGCAATTTGTAATGGTTAGAACCACAGCAATTTCATGTCTATTACATTGCAGGCAAACGTCATGTTTTTCTGAACATGTGGTAGAACTGAAAGCAACAGAAACTCTACCATTGTGATGGCATTCAGACAAAACAGTAACAAAACTAAGGTGATTAACAACACCTCATGCACATACACCCTTCTCTCCAATATGACAGCAAAGAGATTGGAAGCTTTTGATTCCATGTCAATCATAGCTATGGTTTACTGCAAGGGTAGGAAACCTTTTTTAACAAGTAAGAGGTACACATTCCCTTTCGGCCAAGGACAAGTTTACAAACCTGAAAATAAATGGTGTATACTGTCAGCTCCAGCTAAGATCTGAATCATGCCATAACACGGCAGCAAAAAACAAACACACACTGCTGTGGGACAGCCAGCCAGATGGTGGAGATGTCAGGCACTGTCCTGGCGTCCAGGCATCTTCACCTGTTCGCAAGTGGCCAACAGCCAGGTGCAAAATGCGCCTGGCAACTGGCTAATTTCGAGCGCTGCCCCTAAGATAGTGCCTACCACTTCTGGTTTACATTGGTGTATTAAAATAATTTATTTTAAAATTCATATCACCCTCTGCTCAAGTTATTGAGAGCACCTTTTTGATTGATCAAAAGGTTTTCAGTCAATTAACCCAATTGATCATTTGACTAAGGTTGCAAACCTGCACTGCCTGCGTTGGGAGTAAACCCTGCTGAACGCAGTAGGATTCACTTACAAATTAACTTGCCTCAGATCGAGCTCTTAGACGCTGGAGCCCTAATTACAGTTTGCTCTTAATCACATCAACTGAAAACCTGTAAAGCGGATGTCAGGGTTTTAGGGAGAGAGGAGACAGAGAGCGAGGGCGAGGAGGAAGAGGACGACAACGAGCCGAGGTTGTCCCAAAGTCCGTCTAGCGAATCAGAGGATTCCCAGAAGGGAGCCCCCCTGGTCAGGCCAAGGGGCAATAGAGAGGGAATCAGTCAGAGAGAGGGGAACGAAGAGGGAATCCCCAGTGGGAGTGGCAAAGCGGGACCAGCTCCCCCGTCGGAACGGAGTAGAGGGGGGGGAGTTGCCAGTGTGTCAGAAAGAGCAGGACAGGAAGGAGGAAGGGGGAGGAGTTCGGAGCAAGACGTCCTGCCTGAAAGGGAGGAGTGTAGTACCGAGAGCAGCGTAACTGTAGAAAGGAAGGTCAGAGGCAACGTACGCGCGCCAAGTTCAAATATAGAGGCGCGCGGAAATGAGGAGAGCTCTGAGGAGGAGCCTGGTGCCAAAGCACGAAGGAGGGGGGAGCAGGCGGGAGAAGACTCAGCCTCTGGGGAGTCCCGGAAAGAGGGAAGACAGGAGGGCAGGAAGACCCTGCGGAAAAGGAAAGAGAGGAAAAGGTGGAGCAGTACAAGCCTCTTAAATTGGTGCAGGGGAGGGACGGACTCAGAGGGGACTTCTAACATCTAAGGGTAACAGATGCGGAGCCACGGAGTTTGGATGTAATGACGACAATGATCTTCAATAAAACCTTTTGTATATAGCTTGGACTGGACTTTGGTCTCTTGTGAGCTGGGACCCAGGGTGGCTCTGACAGAAAGTCCCCTCCAAAGAACGCAAAATTTTTTTTTTGCAAAGCTCACGAACGGTGACAGCCATGACTGCGGAGGAGCAGTTGACAGCGCTGCGAACTACAGTTTCCGAACTCACTGCTGCAGTCCTTGCGTCTCAGAAGAAGCATGACGAAATGGAGAAGCGCTGCCAGGACCTGCACACAAGGTGGGAACGTGCAAGCAGGGAAGGGTTCCCAGGGTCCAGATCAGAGGGGATTGGACTTGGACGGAGGGGGGGCAGCCTAGTCACCCACTTCGATGGGAACCTGAAGCACTACCCCAGTTTCAGAGCAGACGTTTTGTATGCATTGCACTTGCTTCGTCATGACTTTAAAGATGAGGAGGAGAAAGTGGGGTTTATTGTTTCTCACTTGCATGGGCCGGCCAGAGACTGGTTGCGCAATTTGTGGCGTGAAGATGGCCCTGCCCGCCGCGATGCAGATGAATTCATTAAAGCGATGGATGCCTGCTTCCAGTCTACTGTAGATGTGGATCTTGCACGCAGGGAAATTTTTGGATTGCGGCAAGGCAAAGCCACTGTGCGTCAGTACCATTCTAGATTTTTTGCTTTACTGACTGCGCTAAGCTGGGAGAAGGATTGTGCACCTGTGAGGGATTTGTTCTGGGAGGGGCTCAGCGGTCCCATTAAGGATGAACTTGCCAGGGGAGACAGACCCCAGACCCTGGAGGAGCTTGTGCAGAGGGCTTTGGCGATTGGGATACGGCACGAGGGACGTCCTTGGCACACTGAGGAAGAACGTCAGGTGCGTCCACCAGCGAGGACGTCTTCTTTCATCCCCAGGGAGTTCAGTCAGTCACATCCTTCGCCACTGGGAAGGCAGGGGGAGGAGCCCATGGAACTTGGTGGTGCTAAGGCTCAAGCAACAGCCAGAGCCCCAGCTTCCGGTGCAGTGAAGGCAAAGCCTCCTAGAGGGACCAGGAAGTGTTACATTTGCGACAGTGCACAGCACATGGCGAAAGAGTGTCCCCAGAGGCTGCAGAAACACACTGCAGCTTTAGCAACTGTTGCAGCAGAAATGATGCAAGCAGAGCAACCTCAGGGAAACGACAGTGCCTGGCTGGAAGCAGAGCTGCTGGGGCTCAGCCAGGCGAATCTGTGGAGCAGTCCCCAGCGCTTTTGCAACGCACAGACCCTTTACCACCCAAGCCAGCGGTGCAGCTCACTGCAACACTTCAGTTGCCGAATGGAACCACCCTGGAAGTCCCCATCACGATTGATTCTGGGAGCAACGCAGATTTTGTGGGGACGCGCTTTGTCAAGCAGCATCGCATAGCGCTTCTGCCAGCGACAACACCTCTGAACGTAGTCACGGTGGATGGCAGGAAATTGCTAGGAGGACAAGTTGTGCAACAGACGCCTCCCATGGTGATGAGGATTGGAAATCATCGAGAAGTCATCAGCTTCAATGTCACCCGCCTTTCAGACACGCCTATAGTATTAGGCATGAGTTGGCTGGAGAGACACAGTCCTGCTGTAGCGTGGTACCAACGGCAGATCACCTTTTGCTCATCGTACTGTGCTCAACATTGCATCCAGTCCAGCCAGGAGGAGGGAGCTGAGCAGCAGTTGCAACTTGGCATGGTGCAGGCAGTACCCCGCAAGTACGAGGGGTTCCTGGAGGTTTTCTGCGAGAAGGAAGCTGACCAGTTGCCGCCCCACAGGCCTTATGATTGTGCCATCGACCTGGTGCCAGGGGCGCAGTTGCCGACTGCAAAGCTGTATTCCATGTCTGAGGACGAGATGCAAGAACTCAGGGAGTTCATAGAGCACAATTTGAAGCGCGGATTCATCCGAGAATCGAAAGCGGTGGGGGGCAGTCCTGTTTTCTTTGTAAAGAAGAAAGACACGCCCCAGAAAAGACTCATTGTGGACTATCGATTCATAAACAGTAAGACCAAACCCAAGGCCTTCCCCATGCCCAAGATAGATGATCTCCTGGCAACCGTAAGGAAGGGGAAGATCTTCACCAAATTGGATCTGCGTGGAGCGTATAACCTCATACGCATCCGGGAGGGCGATGAGTGGAAGACGGCCATGTTCACGCCTCTGGGCACGTACGAATACAGAGTTATGCCATTTGGTCTCCAAAATGGATCTCACGTTTTCCAAGCATTTATGCATCACGTGCTAGCGGGACTTCTCTACAAGAAATGCGTGTGTTTCCTCGACGACATCCTGATCTTTTCGGAAACGGAGGAGGCCCATGAGAAGGACGTAAAGGAAGTCCTGCAGAGACTACGGGAGAACAAGCTCTACGCCAAGTTAGAGAAGTGCCAGTTTGATGTGACGGACGTGGATTTCCTAGGCTACAAGCTGTCCGACAAGGGGCTGGCCATGGACAGCGCCAAGGTCCGCGCGGTGTTGGACTGGAAGAGCCCTCGCAATCGGAAGGAAGTCCAAAGATTCATCGGCTTCGCCAACTTCTACCGCAAATTCATCAGAGGTTTTGCAAAGGAGACGGCAGCGATCACGGACACTCTCAGTTCCAAGAAAAAGAGGTTCGTGTGGACGGAACAGGCGGAGCGCTCTTTTCAGAAGCTTAAAAGCCTTTTCGCCTCCGAGGAGCAGCTGCTGCACGTGAATCCAGGCAAGCCCATACGACTAGAGACCGACGCGTCAGACAGAGCGGTTGGAGCCGTACTCC
Organism: Podarcis erhardii; assembly: GCF_964252035.2. Lineage (NCBI taxonomy): Eukaryota > Metazoa > Chordata > Lepidosauria > Squamata > Lacertidae > Podarcis > Podarcis erhardii. The sequence goes on from NC_138500.1 coordinate 53,604,441, forward strand.
TGCAAGAAGATCCACATGGAAACTGGAGACCCGGTGCCTTTTACTCCAGAAAGCTCAGCAAAGCGGAGCAAAACTACACCATATGGGACAGGGAGCTGTTAGCCATTCACGCAGCTTTCAAAGCGTGGCGACACTTCCTCATAGGAGCCAAGCACACAGTACAGGTCCGCACGGATCACAAGAACCTAGAGTATTGGCGCACGGCGAAGCTCCAAAGCCAGAGGCACATGCGCTGGGCGGAATTCTTCGCGGATTTCGACTTTCGGATAGAGTACGTCCCAGGAGATTCCAACGTTATAGCCGATGCGCTATCCAGGAAACCGCAATATCTCGATGAAGCGGCGCCTGTAGCAGCCAAGCACATTTTCGCACCGCAGGCGTGGTCGTGCGCTGCCGCCACAGTAGATCTGGACGCGGTGCGACGCGCGTTGCAAGTGGATCAGTTCGCACAGTCCAAGATGGAGGAATTGCGCAGAGGTGTGCAGAGTGGCGAAGAGTTCCAACTACGCGACGGGCTGCTAACTCGCAAAGGTGCCCTCTACGTGCCAAGCGACGAGCTTCGCGCAAAGGTTCTGCAGCAGTTGCACGACGCCCCCAGTGCGGGCCACTTCGGTAAGGAGAAGACAATAGAACTGGTGGCAAGAGACTTTTGGTGGCCCCGGATGCGTGGAGAGGTAGCGGATTACGTCGCCAGGTGTGACACTTGTCAGAGGTTCAAGCCAGTACACCAGAAGCCAGCGGGGCTGTTGGAACCGCTGGAAACGCCACAGCAACCGTGGGAGAGGGTAGCTCTGGACTTCGTTACTGACCTGCCCAGCTCCAGGGGGAAGACGGCGGTACTGGTGGTTGTGGACCTGTTCACCAAGATGGCGCACTTCATTCCATGCGCAAAGGTGGCGACGGCGGAACAGACTGCCAAACTCTTCATCGATCACGTGTTCAAGGTGCATGGGCTGCCGCAGTCCATCCTGTCCGACAGGGGGCGCCAGTTTGTTTCCAATTTTTGGCAGAAGCTTTTAGGTATCCTGAACGTCAAGATCAACCTCACGTCGGCGAGACACCCACAAACCAACGGCCAAGCTGAGAGGGTCAACGCGATCATGCAGCAGTACCTGAGATGTTACGCCAACCAGCGACCAGCAGTTTGGGTGGACTACCTGCCGATGGCAGAGTTTGCCTATAACAACACGAAGCACGCGTCCACGGGGGTGACGCCGTTTTTCGCGAACAATGGTCGTCACCCCAGAACCTTCCCGGGGTTCGTGGCACCGGGAGAGGGGGTGCCGCAAGGAGCCGACCAGTTTGCAGCGGAGCTGCAGGAGGTGCACGAAGAGTTGCGGAGACATTTAGAGCTGGCCAAGCAAGCATATAAGGTGCAGGCTGACAAAAACAGGAGAGAGGGAGAGGAGATCCAGGTGGGGGACTGGGTGTGGTTAGCGGCCCAAGCGATGCCAGCCAAGTCGTTGGCCAAGAAGAAGCTGGGGCACAGGCAGTTAGGGCCGTACCAGGTGGAGGCTAAAATCAACCCTGTAGCCTTTCGACTAGCCCTCCCCGAAGGTTCCAGAGTGCACCCGGTCTTTCATAGATCGGTGCTCACTCCCTACAAGGCACCGCACAGGTTTCAGGAGTCTGACACAGTCACGCAACAACACACTAAGTCACAGGAGAGGGAGAGGGCGCCTAGGGCCGAACCACTCAACGAGGTCACAGAGATCCTGGACTCGAGATGGGGGCAAGAGGGAGTAGAATATTTTCTAGTCAGAGAGGGTGCCCCAGTCAGTGCCAATGGTTGGGTGCCGGGCTACGCCTTAGACGAACCTCTTTTAAAAGACGAGTTCCATGCCCTTTTCCCTCATAGACCCATGCCAGCCGAGTACTTTGATGACTGGCTCTTTACGCCCACATGTTCAGGCAGCACTTTCCACGGCTTTTCTTCAGCTGAAGAAAGGTCGCCGGACTCCAACTCGCCCAGGGGATCGTGTTCGGGGGTGGACACAGAACCCTCTTATTGGTGGGACGAGCAACCAGAGGAGGACTGGCGCAGGAAATGGCTGACGGGACCTTGGCAGGCAGCACCGGACCAGGTACCAATGGAGGAGGGAGAAGAGAACACCTTGGGTCAAGAACCCGAATTCGAACACTCGTACAACGAACTGCAAACAGAGGAGATGGAGGTGCAGAATCTGTATCCTGCGTCCGCCTCCGAAGAGCGGCAGCTTCCACAACCTGCACCCGATGAGCGGAAGGCGGGAAGGGGGGGCTTCGAGGGGGGGATGGATGTCAGGGTTTTAGGGAGAGAGGAGACAGAGAGCGAGGGCGAGGAGGAAGAGGACGACAACGAGCCGAGGTTGTCCCAAAGTCCGTCTAGCGAATCAGAGGATTCCCAGAAGGGAGCCCCCCTGGTCAGGCCAAGGGGCAATAGAGAGGGAATCAGTCAGAGAGAGGGGAACGAAGAGGGAATCCCCAGTGGGAGTGGCAAAGCGGGACCAGCTCCCCCGTCGGAACGGAGTAGAGGGGGGGGAGTTGCCAGTGTGTCAGAAAGAGCAGGACAGGAAGGAGGAAGGGGGAGGAGTTCGGAGCAAGACGTCCTGCCTGAAAGGGAGGAGTGTAGTACCGAGAGCAGCGTAACTGTAGAAAGGAAGGTCAGAGGCAACGTACGCGCGCCAAGTTCAAATATAGAGGCGCGCGGAAATGAGGAGAGCTCTGAGGAGGAGCCTGGTGCCAAAGCACGAAGGAGGGGGGAGCAGGCGGGAGAAGACTCAGCCTCTGGGGAGTCCCGGAAAGAGGGAAGACAGGAGGGCAGGAAGACCCTGCGGAAAAGGAAAGAGAGGAAAAGGTGGAGCAGTACAAGCCTCTTAAATTGGTGCAGGGGAGGGACGGACTCAGAGGGGACTTCTAACATCTAAGGGTAACAGATGCGGAGCCACGGAGTTTGGATGTAATGACGACAATGATCTTCAATAAAACCTTTTGTATATAGCTTGGACTGGACTTTGGTCTCTTGTGAGCTGGGACCCAGGGTGGCTCTGACAGCGTACTTCAGATTTTTATGTTGTCTACATAAAAACAATTAAGCATAGCCTCTTCTCCTGAGAGATGCACCTGGGATAAACTGTAACAACATACTAAGATATTGTAAGACGGAGGCATGGAGAACTCTTTGAAGAAGAAATAACTACTCTCTGAGCAAGATGAGCCAAACTGACAATCAGAGGGGGTGGGGTGGGTGTAAATTAAACGTATGTTAATTTTTTTAATGATATATCTCTTTCTTGCCTTGTATCAGGCTTTTAAAAGTAGAGCATTGTTGCCATTGCCATCATTATTATTTAGCTGCTTTCCTGACAAAAGTGACCCAAAGTAGCTTAACAAAATTAGTACAAACACTAAAACCAATTATAACAAACACAAACCGTTAAAAGCCTACTATATTGGTAAAAGACAGGCCTTAGAGAACCTGTCTCACTCAAAGAAGCCACAAATATAGTGGTACCTTGGTTCTCAAACTTAATCTGTTCCAGGAGTCCGTTCAACTTCCGAAATCGTTCAAAAACCAAGGCGTGGCTTCCGATTAGCTGCAGGAACTTCTTGTACTCAATCGGAAGCCGTACCAGACGTTCGGCTTCTGAAAAACATTCACTTTTGGTTTTGCTGCGTTCGGGAGCCAGTTTGTTTGGGAGCCAAGCCGTTCGAGTACCAAGGTACCACTGTACCTGCGAAGGTTCAAATTAAGGGCCAAAAGCCCAGGTAAAACGGAAATGCTTTTCCTGGTGCCTAAGAATAGATGGAGGTGGCACCAGGTGTGCCTCCCTGGAGAGAGCATTCTACAAGCAAGGAGCAGCTACCGAAAAGCCTCATTCTCATGTTGCCACCGTCAGAATCTCTTGTGGAAAGGCCCATGCAGAAGGATCTCTGGGCAGTTTTAGAGGCATTGGGCACTGGGCCCAATAGAGAAATGTGGGCAAGCCCCCAAAGAATGTCCCTGTCAAAGGTACTAAAAGTCACTGAGCATTCAAGCAGAATTAACAGGGACACACTCCCCCTGCATGATATAGCATTGCATTACAACCTGTATATGTAAAGAGAGATCCACTATGGTCTAGCAATTGCAGTGATGGACTAACACCTGGGAGACTAGGGTTTGAATCCCCTTAGCAGCCATGAAGCCATGAGGGTAGTCTCTCTTACTCAGCCTAACCTACCTCACAGGGTTGTGGTGATGATAAGATGGGGAGGGGAGAGAACCATGCATGCACCTTTGAAGGGTGGGATATACACAAAATAGTAAATGAAATGAAATAATTGCCTGGAGAGCGTTCTTGGCAATATATGCTCCTGCATCTTCCTATCATCCTAGTCTTCTGTGGCTCAAAGTTTACCAGAACATGAGCTTGCCTTATAGGCATATGTAAACAAGCTGCCCTTATATGGTCCCTCTCATTCTCTTTCACACACATTTACACTTCAAGTCTGCAATTAATTCTTTAGGCCAACTGATTCCTCTTCCTTTCAATAAAATGCTAATTGAATAAGTTAGTACACTCCATGTGCTTGCAGCTCACTAGAAGTCATGTACTTCATAGCTCATTGTCATCGATCTGTTGTAGTGACTGAATTAACAATGATTATGCAATTAAAAGAAGAAGTGATGTATTAACACTACAAGTGAGCTTAGGTCCAGCTGGTAGCCACAATCAAACATACGGTATATGTGAATGGAATCTAAAACCAGGAAGTAGTGCAGCTTGTGGGTGGCATTAAGAAAGAAATCATCGAAAGAAATCAGATGTAGCAATACAAAAGGTACTTGCCTATGGGGGGTGGGGATCCAAAGCCCATATTGGGGCAAAACCTTTAGTAGGCCAACCAAAATTCTGTAACAATAAGTGATGTCTTTGTTACTATTTTGCATTATTTTGCTTGGCCTAATAAAGGTATTGCCCAGATTTTCACAATTCTCTTTTGTAAATGGCATAGCATACAATTCACACAGCATACAATTCACAATTGCATAGCATACAAATTAAGATACTAACTAACTAAGATACTAACATTGCAACTAAAAAAATATATGTTCATCAGTTCTATGGACTGGATCAAAAGGCTGTAAGAACAGAAATCCACTACAGTAATACCTCCGCAAATGTCCGCCTCGTCTAGCGTCCATTCCGGCGAACATATGCAGATAACCCAGAAGTACCAGAACAGGTTACTTCTGGGTTTGCCACTCACACATACACAGAAGTGCTAAATCACGCTTCATGCAAGCGCAGAAGCACAAACCACTCCGTGCATGTGCGCAGGTGCGGCACTTTGCCCTGCATCCTTTTCAGCTAGCGGCCGCAGCTCCGGAACGGATCCTGGTCGCAAAACAAGGTACAACTGTAATGCAGGGACATTTCTGGTTCCTTTGGTAAGCAGGGGTCAGGAAAAATCCCGGCCTGGGTGGCATTCCAGGGGTGATTAGCAGAAAAAGTGAGTACAGTGGTGCCTCGCAAGATGAAAATAATTCGTTCCGCAAGTCTCTTCGCCTTGTGGTTTTTTCATCTTGCGAAGCATCCCTATTAGCGGCTTAGCGGCTTAGCGCTATTAGCGGCTTAGCGGCTAAGCGGCTATTAGCGGCTTAGAAAAAGGGGGGGAAGGGAAAAAACTCGCAAGACTCGCAAGACGTTTTCGTCTTGCGAAGCAAGCCCATAGGGAAATTCGTCTTGCGAAGCGCCTCGAAAAACGGAAAACCCTTTCGTCTAGCGGGTTTTTCGTCTTGCAAGGCATTCGTCTTGCGGGGCACCACTGTAGCTGAGAACTGTCTTTCCCAATTAGCTAAGTACTGAGGACCCCCAGTTTTTCAAAAGCCAAGCCATGGACCCCCTACTTTGAAAATTTTGATATCTCTGTAGTAGCTTTTGTTATGTGAATGGTGCCACAGAACCCTAGGGGTGTTACGTGGACCCCAAATTGGGAACCACTTGTCTAGGGAGTACCAATTGCAAAATAAATGCTTTGCTCTTTTCTTGTAGTCACTCAAAATTGTACTGCTCTTCACTGCATTTAGCATTTTTAAACTTCAAAGTGGGGCAGAGAGGAAGAGGTACATTCAGGAGACCAAGAAGTAAACTAAGGAATCAGATCGGCATGTGGATGAGATTATGCGGTTTAGGTCCATGCTTGTAACTTGAATGGACTAAAGCAGAGGTTGCAGGGAAGATACCCTTTAAAAAGTGAGAAAAGGAATTGGTTGTTTGAAAAAGAACTGTTTCCAATGTAAAAAAAAAAGGGGGGGAGGTGAAAAATTGGGAGTTGGGCTTTTGTCTGAATGCTAATCAACTTGTATACTATATGCACTTATACCAGAGACAAGAGGTATGGATTTATTGGGATGGATCTAGACTAAGTTTGTTGCATTTGGTTCCCACTGAAACCTGTAGGGCTTAAGTCCTGACTAAATGGTCTCATGGATTTCAGTAGCAACAAAGATACTTAGGATTCAATCAACTTTGACTCCAGAACTTGATTTCTGACATTTCATTAATGCATCTTCACACATGGTTAGGATTCATCAAAGAATGTGTGTGTCCATCTATCTCTTATGGGGGGAAAGGATACAACCCAAAATGGACCAGTGGCATGATAAAACTCCCCATTCTGGCACAGCATGTGCTCACTGGAGAAAACAATAGATCTTGCAAGTCCTCAACGGTCACTGAGTTACTCACAGTCCTTTGCCTACCCTTCCTATTGCATTCTTAATCTTTCATGTATCTCCTTTTCGCTGTGTACGGTGACTGTGTTGCCCATTAAGGCAAACAAACATAAAGAGTGATATAGTTTTGCATGGTATTGATCGCCACCTTCATATAGAACCATTGCAAAGTAGGTCAGATGTAAATGACTGTCAGCTTGATGTGGAAAACTGATCTGCGACAGTTCAGCTGTTGGAAGCTTCTGCTGCAGTTATAGTTGCTATTATCAGATGAGAAAACTATGTTGCCTGAAACCAAATTCATTTGATGTCCAAAAACTGAATGGCTGGTGTCAATGGCAAACCTTCATTTCCTGGAATGACTAGGTGCATCTGAAGGTCATGCATTCAATATGTTTCTACTATTGTATCCTTTACAGTTACATTCTCAACCAGTGGAGAAAACAGCCTAGCAAGGTCTGCTAAAATGATCCAACCTACGTTACCTGCTTTTGTGCCAAAAATTGCAAGCCCTAGATAAACTTACAAGGGAGTAAGTCTCATTGGATATAGTGGGCATTACAGTACTTTCAAATATATGCATAGCATTATACTACAATGTCGTTAAAGTGATTAGTATGTTTAGGAGGAAGACCCAAAAATATTTAGGAAAACACACATACACTCAACTATAGGTAGACAAAATAAATTACACTACATACTGTCACATCAACCTTCAACAATCTTGAAAGAAACAACACTATAGATGTCATCCATAACTTAGTATGGTTGGTTCGCATCATTTTTTTCCCTTCAAAATAATGCATCCCTTCATCTAAAAAAACCGCTGGTCAGCCATGTCGTATGTTGGTTGAGATTGAAACTGGATTGCAATTGCCAAGAGAAGTATTTGAAACAATATAAAAATAACATTAACACAGTTGTAACTCTCTGGGCTCCTCTCCAAAAATAACGGCAAAGCATCTCCTGTTAAAGGCCTTGTTAATTAGTTTGGAATGCACAAGAGCAGGTTGACTTCCATTTTTAATTCTGTACTACTATGAAATCACTTAAAAACAAATAGTTCATCAGGAAGAAAATAGCATACGCTTTCATTCTAAATAAAGCAAGAAGATTTGTATTTGGGACCAAAAAGATACATAAGGAGATAAGATGGACAGAAGAAGAAGGGACCTGTGCGGGTGACAGGTTAAAGTGTTTTTTTTCTCAGGGTGAGAGGCTAAAAAAGGTGGAAGCTATCCCAGGTGAGAGCTGGGAAGACTCATCTCTCTGTACAGCTGTACCTTGGTTTTCAAACAGCTTCGTTCTCGAACGTTTTGGTTCCCGAACACCGCAAACCCAGAAGTGACTGTTCCGGTTTGCGAACTACTTTTGGAAGCAGAATGTCTGACAGGGCTTTTGCAGGTTCGATTGGCTGCTTAACTTCTTCCTGCAGCCAATCTAATGCCGTGCTTTGGTTTCCGAACGTTTTGGAAGTCGAATGGACTTCCGGAACGGATTCTGCTCGACTTCCAAGTTGCAACTGTATGTGAAATGAAGATTAAGATAGAATAATGATAGAGAGCAATAAATATACAGTACAGTATGTAATCTGTTTTCTTGCTTTTTTCTCCTTTTCTCTTTGTATTGTTTGCTTATATCAGATCTGCTTGGTTTGGTTTTTTATTGTATTATATGTTGAAAACCTTTAATAAAACTGATTCTTTAAAAAGCAAGGAAGGAAGTTGGGGGCTCATTCGGACAGGAGACTTGTGGGATATAGACAGAGGCATGGAAATAGGGACTGGTAGTTGCAAATGTCATTTTCCACAAAGCACAATTCTCCTACTCCTTCTAGCTCAGATGATATGATCAGAACCAGTAACTTCAGGTTTTAAATTGCTTTACAACCTTGAGGCTAGAAATGTTCGGTTTTGTTTTGTCTTATTAATTTCCAGGAATTCAGATGTATTCCATTCTTTGCAGGAAAGCGATTTTATAATGCATAGAACAATCACTGCAATGCAGACATTGGCATTCCAGCAAATAAAACATGAATCAGTGTCAGTTTGCAGGAAAACGACACATTGTCAATGCACAATGTGAGAAGTCACATCACACTTCTACCCAGTTCTGGTAAATCCTCATCTAGAGCAGTTGATTCAGTTTCAGAAGCTACAGTCAGAAAGCAGGGATTGCCAACATTTACATACTGGAGAAACTGTCATCAGCACTTTACACACAAACACACAGACTTACTTTCTACAGATCATAGAACAACTTGTGTGTGCATCTCAGATTATCTGAAATTACTAATTCCTATACTAATCTGAATAGCCACATAGCTGGAATAATATCTCTCTATCTGAAGAAGTGTGCATGCACACGAAAGCTCATACCAATAACAAACTTAGTTGGTCTCTAAGGTGCTACTGGAAGGAATTTTTTATTTTGTTTCTCTATCTGGATGGCATTTGTCACATCCCTGCAGCTGTATTTACGTGCCAGAATTGAAGTCACAATCAAAAGAACGACAGGCCCCCTGCCTCCCATATAAGCAGAGTTCTACCAATAAAAGCTGAAGGATGACAGCAGCAACCACATACAGGGTTGCCGCCGCCAGGATTTTTTGCACCCAGTGCACTGCATGCCAACTTGGCCATGCAGCCCACTCACAAAGGATGGCACAAATTTGCATAAAAATCCCATACACTTTGCACCACGTGTAGCTTTGTATCCTTCCAGCACATTGCATGCTCCTCCCTCAGCCCCGCAACATTCCCCGTGCTGTATGGGAGAGGTCTGCAGGGGGCTTCCACTCATGTTTGCTTGAACTCAAGCAGCCTCCTCTGCACAACTGAGGACGACCCACCTGAGCAGCCCTGCCATTTCCCTCTGATGGAGGGCAGGGCTGGGTATCCCACGTGGCTTGACCTGTGCCACCCTCAAGCTTGCTCGCTGCCCCAGGAGCAATGGAGGATGCTATCCTAGGGTTGCCATATTTCAATCAGCAAAAATCAAGACTGAAAAGTTGTTGAGCTTTCTTGGCAAATTTACAAAAAGAAGTGGTTTTCGAGCTATTTTTAAGAAAAATTGCCAAAAGCAACACTGACAATATGGGTTGCACTAACTCCAGATTTTCCCGGATATTTTTTTCGATTTTCACCCGGACACTGCTTCTGACTGAAGTATTCTGGATATGTCCAGGAAATTCCAGGTGTATGGCAACCCTATGCTATCCCATCACCAGTGTTGTAGTAAGAGTCACCAGCCATCAGTGTTAGAACGGCTTCTTAAACCAGAGATACAATAACCAAAACAGAATGACTAGTTACCCATTTTGGGCTGGACAGCTAGAATGTCATATTTTGCAATATGACTTTTTGGTTCCTGAAATTCATACTGATTGTGCAGATAAACGATAACAGAATTCTGCTGGATTTGCTACTAGGGTGTGAAAACAGTCAAGGTCCAAGGATCCCCAGGCATGCACCTCCAGATGGAGCCTGGGCATCTTCACTTGGTTGCAAGTGGCCAATAGCCAGGTTCAAAATGCACCTGGTAAATTTCAAACGCTGCCTGCTAGTCCACTGAACATACAGCAAAGGGCACAGGTGGAGTATCATCTTGTCCTTTGTCTCAGGCAACAAAATATATTAGGCTCAGTCCTGGTTTTCTGCTGCATCACCCCTTAAGGGTGATGGGTAGGTGGGTGACAGTCCATTTATGTCCCCCTGCACTTGAACACATTTCTTTTTAAACAAGTCTTCGCTTTTGTTGTTGCTTTATGTATGTGTGTATTGTCAGCTCTGCCTCTCTACTCTTTGGTTCTTCAGCGCTGCTTTTACCGTCTGGGTTGTTTGGGGTGACTTGTTTTAATTTAATACATTCACTTTATGATTGTGCTTGTTTTTAATACTTGGTTGGTGGAAATTAAATTTTAAAATACATACAGACTCAGGTAAAAGTTTTAATCACACTATTTTGTGAGACATGGGTGCATGTTCATTCCACCCATTTAGAGGGTAAGCCAAATCCCTGGGCCGGCAGTGGAGAAGCATAGCCAACACCACATCTTCAGCCCTGCCGCTAGCACTGGCCAGGGTGGAAGATGGGAAGACATGGGGGAAATGCTGTTTCACTGCATCTGCTCCCAGACTGGCCCACAATGAGCCTGTTGCTGTAGCATGATGGCCGCAGGGCCTGCTAAGAATCCATCAGATTGCCTCTCCCCTGAATTTCTCCCCCTTGGAGGATTTCCACTGGCTGTCACCCACCTACCATTTGAGCAGGCATGTCAAGAGTGTTCCTGAATGAAGCAGATCCCTCCTGCAAAGCTGGGAGTCAGAGGAACCAGGCAGCTCTGGGAGGGAGAACATCTCCACCTCATCCAAACCCCCTCCAGCATGACAGATTGGCGGTTTAAACTGCTCTGCCCTGCAGCATCAACACACTCTGTGCCAACACATCTCCTGATGTTTATGAGGGTACGCATGAGGCATGTCAGAAAAGTGAAATGTATAGCTCAAATGGGCACTAACACAAATAGCCCAATCGACGCCATCTCCATTTTTTTTATCCATATTTTTTTCTTCTTCTCAGAAGAGTGAAAGACATCATCACATTCCACAACACCAAGCTGCAATTCTTACACAATTTGAGGCCAAAAAAACCCCCAGCCAACTTCAAATCAGAACTTCTCTTTAGCATGAAAGCTTCCTCTGATTACTCAACATCCTGTATTTGTAGTTCAGAAACATTTCCTTTCCCTTTATTTCGGTCAGTCAAATCAAGTTACATGTAATTCGTTCTGCCAAGAAGTGCTTGGCTCAGCTATGTTGCGTAAAAATACCAACAACATTTCAGAACTGCCAAACAACTATGCTTTTCTGAAACCACCAGCCAAGACGTAATGTGGAATGAAACAAAATATAAGCACATTTCTTCATAAAAAACATTACATGTACATGTGTGCAAGAGTCACAGTAGATTGCTAGCAGCTGAACACGTTTAAAGCACTACTTAACCCTACATCTTTTGAAGATCACATGAAGCCTCTGTTAATTGGGTTTCAATAGACATGAAGTGTGTGTGTGAATGTACTACAAAATGCTATTAAACGTAATTGCTAGTTATCACTTTTGAGACACTCTGAAAAGACTTAAAAGCAACACTTCAATTATTTGTTATTAAGCACATACTTTTATATTCCTGTGCTACTATTTAAAAACAAATGTTCAGCTCTTTCGTTCACGTTCAGATCCCTAGCAATGAACTTACCCATATTGCAGAGTGAAGAAAAGCTACCAGCTATGCTACCTGGCTAATAAGATTCTGAATATTTCCAAGTCATGCCTTTCTTCCTTTTTTTACACTGGATTGAAGAATTATTATTATTATTATTATTATTATTATTATTATTATTATTATTATTTACAGTAGAAGGTTTAAAACTTGTTCCTCTTAGTGAAATATAGGACGGGCATCTTCCATTAAGGTAAGCAGCATAGCATTGCAGGAATCGCCTGAGGTTAGAATCTTATGTGGTTAAAAGCCATTTTCTTGCTGTTCAGATGTGAGTGAGCCAGTTGGTGAAGCAGATGTTCCTTCCTAGCCCTGAAGATTGATTGGTACCTTTTCCAGCAGGTCCTGCTGCTGGTCCTTTGGCGCTTCAGAACATAGGAAGCTGACTTACATCAAATCAGACCATTGTTTCATCTCTCAGCCCCACCAGGGACAAAACCTTAAACTTTTTTTTTTTTTTTTGCCAATACTTTTTATTCAAACTTTGCAAATACACAAACCCGTATAAATGTACACTGTACAATTTGTCATATCACTAAACATAACAATATACATAGATACATTATAATTTCTCCTATTTATAGGGGGGGGAGAAAAAAAAAAGAAAAAAAAAACACCTCTTGATATTTGAGCTCTTATTGAATCTTGGACTCCCCTCCACCCTATTGGTAAGTATCAAATAAATCCTACCATCACGTATTTTGTCTTAAATATTAAACATTCTCTGTTAGAGTTATTCCAATACCGCCAGTGCCCTCTACAATTTATTATCAATGTACTTCCAATATTTACTCCAATTTTTATGAAATTTTTGTTCTTCTTGGTCTCGTATTCTATCCGTTAATCTAGCAAGTTCGGCATACTCCACCATTTTAGTCTGCCAATCAGTTATACTAGGTATAGTTTCTGTTTTCCAGTTTTGTGCCAGCAAAATTCTTGTGGCTGTGGTGGCGTAAAGGAATATTAACTTATCTTCTTTTTTAATCTCTTTTCCCAGCATTCCCAGCAGAAAGGCTTCAGGTTTTTTAGGGAAAGTATATTTAAGAATCTTTTTAAGTTCATTATAAATTAATTCCCAAAATCCTTTCACTTTATTGCATAACCACCACATGGGATAGAAATCGCCTTCTACCTCGCCACATTTCCAGCATTTTCTGTTCTTTAACCTGTAAATTTTAGCTAGTTTCACCAGTGTAAGATACCACCTGTATATCATCTTCCACATATTTTCCCTCAGTGCCGTACACGCCGTGAACTTTATATTATTATTCCATAATTCTATCCACCTTTCAAAATCAATATTGTAACCCACATCCATCGCCCACTTTGTCATTGCCTCCTTCACCTCCTCATCTTTGGTGTACCACTCCAGTAATATATCATAAATCTTAGATAACGTTTTACTCTTTGCTTCTAGCACCTCCACGCTGAACCTAGATTTTTTATCTTCAAATCCTGATTTCTTTTTGTCTTCAATTAACAAACCATTCACCTGGTGGTATTGCAACCAGCTAGTAAATACATTCTTTGTTTCCTCGTATGATCTGAGTTTAAAGCCTTGTTCTGATTTAATTATGAGTTCTTCATAAGTAGGGTTCTTTTCTTCCATATTCGTCCTCTTAATAGTTAACACCTCTATTGGTGAAACCCACCAAGGGGTCTTCCTTTCCAAAAGATTTTTATTCCTCTCCCATACTTGGAAGATTGGACCCCTAAAAATATGGTTCAAGAAGCCCCTATGTGCCTTCACCTTTTCGTACCACAGGTACGAGTGCCACCCGAACCTGTTGTCGAAGCCCTCCAAATCTAATAATTCTCTGTTTTCCAATCTTATCCAATCTTTTAACCACAGTAGACATGCCGCTTCATAATACAGACTCAGGTCCGGAAGGGAAAAACCCCCTCTTTCCTTTCTATCTACCAGTATTTTCATTTTTAATTCGCGGTCTTTTTCCCTGCCAGATGTATTTCACCAGGGTTCTCTGCCACTCTTTACATTGCTTTAAACCTTTGATTACGGGGATATTTTGAAATAAAAACAACATTCTTGGTAAAACATTCATTTTTACAACTGCTATCCTTCCTAAGAAGGATAATTTCATTCTATCCCAGATTTCCAAATCTTTCTTAATATTTTTCCAAGTGACCTCATAGTTGTCTTTAAACAAGTTAATGTTTTTAGCCGTAATCCATACCCCCAGGTATTTTACCTTCTTAGCCGTCTCAATTCCTACCCTTTGCTCTAAATCTACCGTTTCTTCTTTGGATAAATTTTTAACCAACATTTTAGTTTTGTTCTTATTAACCTTGAGTCCTGATACGGCACCGAATTCTTCAAATTTTTTTAGGGCTTCTTTTACACTATGTTTTGGATCTTGTAAGGTTAGTACAATATCGTCGGCGAAGGCTTTAATTTTGTATTCATTCAGTCCTACTTTAATTCCTTTAACTTCATTTGTTTCCCTCAATCTCTTATTCAGTATTTCCAGCACTGTTATAAATAATAAAGGGGATAAAGGGCAACCTTGTCTAGTTCCTTTGTATATATTAAAAAATTCTGATGTTGTATTGTTTATCACAAGCTTTGCCTTTTGTTCCTGGTAAATAGCTTCTATACCTTTTCTAAATTTTTCTCCCATCCGCATCCTTGTCAGGCTTTTCTTCAGAAAGTCCCATGAGACATTATCAAATGCCTTTTCGGCATCTATAAATACCAGGGCTGCCTGTACGTCAATTCTAGTATCCAGATATTCAATGATATCTATTACATTTCTTACGTTATCCCTCAGTTGTCTCCCCGGATGGAAGCCCGTTTGATCTTTATGAATCCTGTTGTTCATGACCTTTTTTAATCTTTCTGCCATCACATCTGCAAACAGCTTGTAATCGTTATTTAATAACGAAATTGGTCTGTAATTCTTCACCTCTAGTGCATCTACATCTTTTTTAGGGATTAATGTGATATATGCCTCCTTCCAGGTGTTCGGGATTCTCCCCTCTTTTAAAATGTTGTTCATCACTTCACACAAAATTGGGGATATTTGTTCACTTAACGTTTTATAGTATTTGGCCGGTGCTTTCCCCATTTTCATCTTTTTAATGGCCTTTTTAATCTCTTCTTGTGTAATCATCTGATCTAAAAACTCTTTTTCTTCCTTTGTAATTTGTTGTAGGTGTTGTTCTTGCAAAAAGCTATCTATTTCAGAATCCGTTTCCTTTCCTCTTTTATATAAGTCCTTATAGTATTTCTGGAATATCTTTTTTATTTCTTTTGGTTGTTCTACAATTCTGTCTCCATCCTTTATCTTGCAAATCATATTTTGTTTCCTTCTCTCTTTTATTTGCCACGCCAAGTATTTTCCTATCTTATCAGCTGATTCAAAATTTCTGTTTCATCATTTTTATTTTCCATTCAATCTCTTGGTTAATTAACATGGAGAATTTAGCTTGTAGCATCTTTATGTTATGTTCTGCATTCTCCTCACCAGGACTGATAATTAATTTTCTTTCATTTTCCATAATCTGTGTTAGGATCTTCTCTTTATTTTTCTCTGTTTCTTTTCTTAGATGACAATTTTTCGGAATCAGGAAACCCCTCATGACTGCCTTTCCTGCATCCCACACCGTCTCTATAGCTGTTTCCCCATTCCAATTCCATTTAAGATATTCTTCAATTGTTTCCTTGGCCTTAGTTACTACCCTCTGATCGTTAAATAAAGATTCGTTCATTCTCCATCTACCTGTTCTAGTGTCTTTGCCTTTTATTTCAATTAGAACCGAATTATGGTCAGATATAGTTTGAACAAGAATTTCCGCCTTATTTAAGTTCTGAATCAATTCTTTTGATATCCAAATAGTATCTATTCTCCCCCAACTCTGTTTTGAATTTGAAAAAAAAGTATACTGTTTTGTAGTGGGGTTTTTAAGTCTCCATGCGTCTATCAGGCCCAAGTTATTAATCAAATCGAAAAAGGATCTGGGTAGTTTACCTTCCTTCGATTCTTGCTTTTTTGTTGATTTATCCAGATTTGGTGACACAACCCCGTTAAAGTCTCCCATCAATATTATTTTTTGGTTCATCCACTCCATTAATTTATTACCTAATTCAAGGAAGAAATCTGATTTTTTATCATTAGGTGCGTATATTCCTGCCACAATTATTTTTTCTCCTTGAAACACCAACTTTAGCTCAGCATCTAAGCTGCAACTCTTCCATTTGGTAATAACCCAGCTCAATCGGTAGGGCATGAGACTCTTACTCTCAGGGTTGTGGGTTCGAGCCGCACACTGGGCAAAAGATTTCTGCAATGTAGAGGGTTGGAATAGGTGACCCTTGTGATCCTTTTCCAACTCTATAATTCTATGCCGAGTGCTACAAATTAGTTACAGTTGTTAATATTTTGAATCTCACACTATATGGGTGTGATGGGATTATGAGCTACTTGTGCGTAAAAGTTCAGTCCCTCAGATCTTGGACATGTTTCTCAAGACTCTGTGTACAGCGGAGCCCCTTAAGCATGACTCCCTTAATCGCTGGCAGAATCCGACAGTGGGCGTTTACGGAAACGACTTGTGCTGGACCCGGGGGAAAGGTACCTTGAGCGTAGTCTGAGTCCACACGAAGAGGGGCGAGGTCCGAGGCGGAGAGCCGGGCGGGGAACAGGAACGCTGGAACAGGAGGCCGAGCAGGGTACAGGAACACCGGATGGTCAGGAACAGGAGGCCGAGCAGGGAACAGGAGCACCGGATGGTCAGGAACAGGAGGCCAAGCAGGGATCAAGAACACAGGAAGGTCCAAAGCCAACAACGACGTTGCTCCCGCAACCTGGGACCGGGCTGACTGGGCTTTTATCCTCTTCTAAGGCCAGGGGCGGTCCCGGCCCCCAGGAGCCCCGCCTCCTCTGGCCTTAAGGCGAGCACTCCTCCTGGGAGCAACCAGTTCCCTTCTCCTCTCTGCCCTAAGCCTCTGCAGATCAGGAGAGGCCGAAGGGTTACTGGGCCCTGGAGGAGGCTCACCTGTAGCCACTGAGTCCTCAAGCCCCTCTGGGGCCTGAAGGGTTTCACCTGGGGCCAGCTCCTGGTGCTCTGCCACAGGTGCAGGCTCTTCAGCATCTAGGCCTTGCCCCAGTTCAGTCGGCCCTGGAGGCGGGGACTCCTGTGCAGGCTGGGATTCCTCTGGTTCATCCTCTGAATCGGAATCCCAGGCCATCACACGACTCCAGCATAGAAGCTCCTTAACAGAAACGCGTCGTCTGGACTCTCGGCGCGACAGTTTCCGGCGAGGAGTGGGTGTACCTATAGGAGGTCCTGAGACTTCTCCACTGTTTTCGCTGGAAGATTCCTTGAGCCAGTCTGGCGCCTCACTCTCTCTCTGAACTCCCACACTCCCCCTACTGGTGCCTTCCCCCGCTGCTGAGTCTCTCCTAGCTTCTGAGAGCCTCTCCACCACCTGCCTTTCCGATGGCAGTTCCCTGACAATGGGCTTGGTTTTGTAGACAATTTGCTGTAAGAGTTTAGAGGGTGATTCTGACAGTTCCTGTAGTTGTGCAAGGGTTAACAGTCTGTTTTCTACATTTGCTGCCAGCACTTATAGTAAATCTAATCAGCACACATAATTTGACCCTAATTCTGATCATTGAAAAGTAATTAATGTGAACTACAGTTGCGTTAATTAAAACAGTAATGAGCAATCAAAGAGAGAGGGGTACCTGCAGTCCGGGTGAAACTTTCCTAAGAAGTTTTATTTACCAACATGAGGCTTAAAAAAAACAAGGACAAAAATTCCTCCCATTTGAAGCCCGAATTTCAGACAGCCGCTGAAATCATTGTTTAAGCAGCACCCATATTTCCTCTACCAAATGAAAGCTTTCCTATAATGTTAGCAACACAGGAAGCTACCGGTTATCATCAGGTACTGTGCCTGGAGTATTGTGACCATTTATTGTGGCCAGCAAACTTTCTGGCAACAAACCTAAGATGGTACAAAGCTTTCAAAGGATTGCTGCAGTTTAAAAATACAGAAACGTAAGCAGGCGAGAACAGCCTAACGGTACTTCCAATTCCAGCATGTCATTTGCTTGGTGATCTAAATGGTTAGCTGTCTGTTTTAGACAAGCGTTTAAGAGATACTTGCTTTCATCATACGCTTGAGGATGCAAGTAGCGACTGTCATACAAGGGGCTCATAAGCTGCTTTCGTTCAAATCTTACTTTTCGTAGCTGTTTGACAGAGTAGAAGGTTTCCCCCCATACTAACAGCTGTTTGTGTTAATCCATCAACCAGAAATGCAATGCTTTTTCCCTGACCAGAACACAACTCAAATGTTCCACAGAGATATCACTCGCATCCCTAAAAATGGAAGAAGTTGCTGAAGCACAAAAGGATTGCTATTGGGGTGAATTCTAAAAGGTACACTGTTTTGTTTCTTTGATTTGTTAGTGATATATTTTGGAGAGGCTGCTCTTTGTGCTGGTTTATTTCTATTCTAGCGTGGTTTAATTGTGATAGTAGTGGCTTTGGTCCAAATATCTATTTTAGTGGAAGGAGGAATTTTTGTTTTCCCACTCTCGATTCCCTCAAAGCTGCAATTCCAGAGGGCAAAGGGGAAATTTGAAAGTACTCCCTCAAGGAAAAGCCTAAAAGCTTCAATTTGGGCAAACTGGTATTTGGATCCAAGGCAACATATTTAGGGATCAACTCGTTTTAATTTGTCTGTTGTAACTTGCCATGTAAGCCAGCAGAGGTGGGATATACATGTTTTACATGAATAATACAAGGAAAAGTATAAGCTCACATATGGATGTGTGGGTGACTATTTTGCTATAAAGTAGGGTGTGGGGTTATGCCAACATGTGCATGCCAGAAGCGAGAGAGAAAATCAGGTACATGTGAGGGGGAAAACCTTCAGGAAATATCTATCCTTTCCTAAAGCCATACCTTTTTGTCAATATGAATTCCCTCCTCTCCTCCGGTTTTATGACGCTATAAATCATGAATGAATGGCTGCAGAAGGTCTAGCAGAATGGAGAACTGGGATTGCCTTCTGATAACATTTTCAAAAAGGGAAGGAACACCAAGGGAGCATCACAAAACCCTGAGGATATACTTCATATGAGGGGTTTTCTTTATCCTACTTACACAAAATTTCCACAAGGTTTCAGACTGCTCTACAACCTTTTCAAGACATCCTAGAAATCTTTCAGCGCCCCACCACCACCAGCATTGCAAAGCTTATGCTGACCCATACCTCAGTATAGATCCCAGAGTATAGATATCTTAGGGATCGATCCTTAATGTAGCCATAACTGATTCTTGGAAATTAAACTTCTGAAGTACAGTAGCAACAATTAGCAAGTCACTGCCCTCCCCCCCACCCAAGTCAGAGGTGGGGAACTTTTTTTCAGCCAGAGGGCTGCATTCTGTTTTTGCCAGCCTTCTGGGGACTACATGCCAGTGGAGGGTGGAGCCAGAGACAAAAGTGAAGACAGCAATGTATGTAAATTTTTACCTTTCTACAAGAAGGCTAATGTACTCACACACTCTAGCCTCCATCCAGGCATTATCAGAATTCAGTAACACATCCCAGCCAGGCAAAGACTTCAATAATTTTACTGCTGCTGTTGTTGTTTATTACTTATATGCCGCCCATGTGACTGGGTGGCTTCCAGCAAACTACAGAACCACAGTAAAACATCACATATTGAAAACTTCCATAAACAGGGCTGCCTTCAGATGTCTTCTAAAAGTCAGATACAGTAGTTGTTTATTTCCTTGACATCTGATGGGAGGGTGGGTGCCATATAATAATAATAATAATAATAATTTATTATTTATACCCCGCCCATCTGGCTGAGTTTCCCCAGCCACTCTGGGCGGCTCCCAATCAGTATTAAAAACAATACAGCATTACATATTAAAAACATCCCTGAACAGGGCTGCCTTAAGATGTCTTCTGAACGTCAGGTAATTCTTTATCTCTTTGACATCTGATGGGAGGGCGTTCCACAGGGCGGGCGCCACTACCGAGAAGGCCCTCTGTCTGGTTCCCTGTAGCCTCACTTCTCGCAATGAGGGAACCGCCAGAAGGCCCTCGGCGCTGGATCTCAGTGTCCGGGCTGAACGATGGGGGTGGAGATGCTCCTTCAGGTATACAGGACCGAGGCCAGAGTATAGCCACTACTGAGAAGGCCCTCTGCCTGATCCCCTGTAACCTCACTTCTTGCAATGAGGGAAATGCCAGAAGGCCCTCAGAGCTGGACCTCAGTGTTTGGGCTGAAGGAGGGTGCAAAGCAGTAGACAGTCCCCGGGGCAAGATAGAGAGGCTTTAAAAAGCCACATCTGGTGCCTGGTCTGAGGTTCTCCATCTTTGTCCTAACACCATCAGCTTCCTAGCCCTGAATATGAATTAGTACTTTTTGTGACCCAGCTGTGATGAGCCACACTGGAGCGCCCTTAAAATAGGCCTGAACAAAATCCTGTTTCTCAAAGATATGAAGTAAATGTCTCTTCTACCCATGGCTGGCTTGTACTGCATTCTTTGTCTAATCATTAGGTACTCCCTTTTCTATGGCAAATAACTAATAGAAATCTGCATGTTCTTTAACAGAGGTCCTCTCCATAGGATCATTAGATAACAGCCACCATTTCTTACTTAGAACTCAGTAAGATATTTCACTCCAAACTTTCCATTATATTATTAATTTCCAAACTGCCTGAAAAACATTAGGATCCATAATTGCAAAGCTGTTCTGCTGTCTGTCTGTTTGTGTCACCAGTTTCCAGAAAAAAATACTAATAAAGTAAGTGTGCCATTATATTACTTTGCATTTTATCCCGAAATTGAAATGCGCTGTACCTAATTATTGCAAAACATTGAATGGGTACTTTTGTTATTAAATGCCAATACAGGGAAACATCACTCTCACTGTAATGTCCCTGCAAAGCCCAAAGCAGCATTAAAATAAAAGGAATAGCCATCTTTCATGCCTTTCTAGATATTAAAGACCGAGTATTGTGTTAAAGTTATTTACATATTTTAATGGCTTTGTTTCCTGCAGATCATGTCCAAAGGTAAGTGAAGAAACATGCTGCTGTTCCGTAGCAGGCTTCTTTGAGAGAGAAGGAAGCTGGTTTCTGGGTCCAGAACGATGTTTCACACCTATGATGCTTTGAAAGTGCCCACAGGAAGCTGTTTAGGTTCTGCATGCAACATTTCACAGACAAAAATAGGGTTTGTGAAATATTTGCAACACCCCTTTCCACATACTAAGATCAAGACCAAATTTAGAAGCAGGGCCAAGTTGCCCAAAGTTGACTCACAAGCTAGCAAAGGTGCCAGGTTCATGGGTTACCTAAACTATCCTATTCAATAAGTGGAATAAAATTGTGCAAGCAATTCATATTCATTTCTAAAGCTGGTTACCTTGAAACTGAACTGCATGGCCAGCATTGTGTTTTTATTATCGTTCCTAAGGAAATTTAGGCAAAGGCATAAGTGATTTATTGTTTTTTCTCTCAAACATCATGAGATCAGGAAGAAACAAGGTTATATATTTAGGACATTTATATCCTGCTCTTCTTCTATTATGGAATGCAAGGTGGCGCACATGAGGTTCCCAAGAGGTCTCCCAGACCTGCTTAGCTTCATTATCTGCCTCACCTCATGTGCTGGGAGAAATGGGTTGCAAATGCAATCAAGTTTAAGGTAATCCAAATAGAGAAAGTACTGTGAACACTCCTCGCCCATGCACTGCTTGGCCCACGGTCAATCCTATCCCGAATACCCCATCCATTAAGCCTGGCATGCACTGGCTTCTAAAGCAAGCTGTGTTGTAAATCCATTCATTTAAGCAAAAGGAAAACTGTGCAGATGGCTTGACAGTAACACTGGAACGTGTCTGCAATTTAGGTGGAAGCATTTTTGCAAGTTGAGCTTCCAAAGTGAGGTAATTACACTTACCACCAAACGAGTGGGAGGACTCAGGCTTGGCAACAACTCAAGCTGGAATCTGACTGATGTTTTTTTTTTCCCCCTATAGAGGAAACTAGTTCCGTAGAGGAAGATGGATTTATATGAACTTCAAAAAGACCCAGAGTTGAAACAGACTTCTACTAGCATCCCACTGAACACAAATATTGGATACGTAAAATTATCATGTGGTTGGGAATACAATGTATGCACTATTTATGTATTTTGGTGTCTTATTTGAGCAGGAAAAAAAGCAGAGCTAAATAACCCCCACCCAAAAAAAGAAACCCCACCCACAACTACAACATGTTTTTAAAAAGTACCGTATATACTCGAGTATAAGCAGACTTTTCAGTACATTTTTTATTCTGAAAAAGCCCCTCTTTGCTTATACTCGAGTGAGGCGGGCAGCGGTGGCGGGACAAGCGGCCCGAAAGGAGCCCTTTTTCGCCGCTGGTCCCGCTGCTGCCCATCTCTCGCAAGGGCAGGCACAGGAGCCGCAGTTGGGAGAGACACAGTGCAGCACCTCTCACAACCGCGGGTCCTGTGCCTGCCCTTGAGAGCAGCAGAGGAGGCAGCGGTGGGCCGCTGCCACCACCACCAGGTTTGTGGTGTGGTGAACCAGCTTATACTCGAGTCAATAAGTTTCCCCAGATTTTTGTACTAAAATTAGGTGCCTTGGCTGATATTTGGGTCGGCTTATACTCGAGTATATACGGTACATACTGAGATTAATATCATATAACACGGGCCTATACAGAACCCGCAGTGGTTTGGAACCAGTTACTGAAGGGATTTTCTAAATTCATTTAAGGCCAGATCTATATTACATTAAACACACAACTGTCACCAAGAGCAAAACACCTCCCTCTTAGCAGCCAAGACCATTTATTTGTGCCCAACATCCGTCTAACCTCCCCCAGCCACGGACCAGAAGGAGGATCTTCCCTGGATATAGCTGTATAAACCTAGATCAGATCACACACAAACAGCTGGGGGTGGGGGCAGAGGAGTTATAAGAGAAAGGGAGAGAGAAAGAATGAGAAAGAGAGAAAGAGATTATCACTGTTTAACAAACACTGGAGAAGTAGAAAGAATGAGAATATCACTGTTTAACAAACACTTGACCATGGTTCTATTAAAAGGTTGACACCTCACAAAATGAATGTAAAACTCAACACACACATACACAAATTGCCTCAGTTATAATCATATAAACATAATCCTTCATCCTATAGTGTTTCCCAAACTTGGATCTCCAGCTGTTTACAATTCCCATCATCCCTAACCACTGGTCCTGCTAGATAGGGATGATGGGAGTTGTAGTCCAAAAACAGCTGGAGATCCAAGTTTGGGAAACTTTGCTATAGAGAAAGGGCCTCCATGACAGAGCATCTGATTTCTATGCACCTTATTCCAGATTCAATCCCCATAGGCTCTAGAATGTTCCCTCTGGAGAACTGCAGCCAGTCAGTATGGGCAATACAGTGGTACCTCGGGTTACATACGCTTCAGGTTACATACGCTTCAGGTTACAGACTCCGCTAACCCAGAAATAGTGCTTCAGGTTAAGAACTTTGCTTCAGGATAAGAACAGAAATCGTGCTCTGGCGGTGCAGCGGCAGCAGGAGGCCCCATTAGCTAAAGTGGTGCTTCAGGTTAAGAACAGTTTCAGGTTAAGAACGGACCTCCGGAACGAATTAAGTACTTAACCTGAGGTACCACTGTACTGAGAGAGATGGGCCAATGGGCTAACTCAGTAAAAGGCAGCTCCCCATAATGACTCCCAACATAAAACCAAAGCAGTCTCAGGGAGCCCTTACTGACTAGTGTGGGGCAGAGGGACTAGAGATGTGAGCACCCCCCTGCTCAAAAAATGACCACGGTGGAAGGAGAGAAATGGTTTCTTTCCCCCACCTGCCTAGACTTCAAATCTCTGAGAGAAAAATTCCTTGATCGTTTCCCCCTCAAACATTAGGGTATGTTTCCCTGCAGAGCTGCTGGAAATGAGCTGCTTATAGAAAAGTTGCACAGCTCTCTTGTGCTTTGTTTTGGCAGACAGGGTTAAGCTGGTACGGCAATAATAGTTTGCCGATAGTTCTGCTTAAGATGGATAGTTTCTGTTCAACTATAATCCTAAACCCAGTTTCCTGAGCTTTCGGGGTGGGCCGGCAGGATGTAAATAGCCAAAATAAATATCCTGTAGAGTATATAGACAGAAGATTAATTCTACGCTTAATTCAAGAAGCAGTACGTGCTAACGTTTTCCCGTAAAAGGTGTTGCATTTCTACATGTACGATTTGACCACTGCAAAAGACACACTTTTATACACGCTGAAAGATCAAGGAGGAAATGGTTTTTATCGGCTTAAGGAGACTATCAGAAGAGATCATAAAGAAAAAAGAGAAAATATATGAACAAGATGTGATGTGGAAACAGCAAGATAAGACTAGATAGAATTATGAACTCTGTTTGGACTGATTTGGATTGATTTGGACATTAACGCAGTAGCAAGAAGATGATCAGAATCTCCCTTCGGATCTTGAAATATGGGTCCCCCCAACAAAATTTAAAATTCGGCTTTGTAATTCGGAATTTATGTGATGTGATTTAATTTGATTTGATTGGCCGGTTAATAAAAATTATTTTTTTAAAAAAAGAAAGATCAAGGAGGAAGGCAATTACCATTATATGCCAATCCCTATCTGTAATCTACCAGTCAAGTTCAAAGGTGGCACCCCATAAGGCGGGGGGGACTTCTCTATTTTAATGGCAAAGACAAAGGCTTTGCTGGCGATGGAACTGCAGAGAGGCAAAAAGGCTGGTATTTATTTCCCCTCCCCCCACCCCTTAAAAAAAAGATAAAGGCTCCCTCATACCTCACGGGGATATTGGCACAGGCTGAATACATCCACAAAGGGAAGATTTCTAGCACAGCTGATCTGTATTAGAGCTCCTGTGTTGGAGACAAAGAGCGTGCTTCATCTTGTTGAGCGCTTCATTCCCCGCGGGCTACGTAACATATCACAGCAGCGCTGCATGTATGTTGCTGACAGGAAGAGAAGGCATTGCTTACACTGTGAGATAGAGTTATTCTTTTAAAATAAAGTATTAATATGTACAGTGGTACCTCGGGTTAAGTACTTAATTCGTTCCGAAGGTGCATTCTTAACCTGAAACTGTTCTTAACCTGAAGCACCACTTTAGCTAATGGGGCCTCCTGCTGCCGCCACGCCGCCGGAGCACGATTTCTGTTCTTTTCCTGAAGCAAAGTTCTTAACCTGAGGTAATATTTCTGGGTTAGCGGAGTCTGTAACCTGAAGCATATGTCACCTGAAGTGTATGTAACCCAAGGTACCACTGTATATAGGAAGCGGCTTCATAGAGAGGGCTGGTCCATCAGTTTAACAATGTGGTTTACACGGATTGCCATCGGCTGTCTGGAGTTTCAGCCAGGGGACGTTCCCTACCTGGAAATGCCAGGGATGGAACCTGGGACCTTCTGCTTCCAAAGGAGATGGTCCACCACTGCTCCAGGGCCCTCCTCCTTAAATCTGTCATCTGCATATAGCTTTAAAATGTTATCGTTCTGTTAAGTGCCACAATCCTCTCATACCTTGCCTCATCAGTCTGTCTCCCCCCTCCCCCATTTTATCTGTGTCAGACCACTACTGAGCACTGTTAGAAACTCAGATATATAATCTAATCTAATCCATGACAGGTGTGGTGCTGTGATTAGAACTTGGATCATTGGACTAAGTCCTATGAGACCAGGGTTCAAATCATCACTCAGCCATGAAACTCACTGGGTGACGAAAGTTGAATTATAGTCAAACACTATACTATGGTATTTATACAAATGGCTCATTTAGCCTCCTCTTCCTTTGAGGCCTTCTGATTCAAAGCTCTGCGATGGCATGCAATCAAATCCACCCAAACTTCAACTATGTCAACTCAAGTGAAGCCTGTCAAGTAAGTAACATGCATCTTTAGCACTGCCACCATCACCCCGAGAATGATTGTTGGTTGGAAAAAAAGACACTTTTTCACAGAAGTGAGCCAATTATATGCAGTGATCCATAAGAGGATCTAACTTTAAATTCCGTTCATTCATTGTGCATCACCTGAATGGTTTCTATTTTATGCTTTGGACCACCTAAAGCCTCTTAACCAGGGGTAGGCAACCTAAGACCTGGGGGCTGGATGTGGCCCAATCACCTTCTCAATCCGGCCCGCAGCTGGTCCAGGAATCAGCATGTTTTTACATGAGTAGAATGTGTCCTTTTATTGAAAATGCATCTCTGGGTTATTTGTAGGGCCTGCCTAGTGTTTTTACATGAGTAGAATGTGTGCTTTTATTTAAAATGCATCTCTAAGTCATTTGTGGAGCATAGGAATTTGTTCATTTCCACCCCCCACCCCCCCAAAAAATAATAATATATAGTCCGGCCCACCACATGTCTGAGGGACGGTGGACCGGCCCACGGCTGAAAAAGGTTGCTGACTCCTGCTCTTAACTAAGCAGCACTTTACACCTTGCAGTTTTGAACAGCAGCAACTCTTCACAAAGGGTTGCATTCTGGCAAAAGGCTGCCTTTCAACAACAGGAATAAATCAAATATTTTACATTTGGCACAACAACCACCTGAGAGATGCATATGTGTGCGGTGTTTTGCTCTAGTAACGTGTCTGCCCAAAGGCCAGCAATTTAATTAACAGACTAAGTTCTATATAGATATTGGTGCTCAATATATAGGGGATCGGTACATTAAGTGACCTTTTCAAAATTAGTATTTAGTTGCAAACTTGAGAGGTGTAAACAAAAAATGGCTTGATACAAAAATAATCTTTAAAAAACATTCACAGTAAAACTTTGCTATTCAGTAGCACACAATAAAAGGTGTCAATGTGCAATGATTTATTCATAAATGGACGTTACACTCCCCTGGGCAGAACAGCTTGTGAACGGAGACTTTTCCATCAGGACTACTTAAACAATATCAATAGTTCATTTTGTGACTTTTCCACATCCTAGTTAAATCAGCATAACAAAGTAAATTTCCAGAGCCTTAAGCAAGAACTATTCTTTCCCAAGGAATAATTGGCCCAAAAATAATGCCACACAAAACATTAATCTTGGTTGTACCTGAACTATTTGACAAGATGGAGAAGATAATTAGCGATAATATTCTCACCCCGAAATGCACTCCTGTATCTTTTCAAGAAACTGTAATGAAAGCAATCTTTTTGCAGCAGACTTCTTTAGCAAACTTTCCAAGTTATAATTTATTCACCACCTGAAACAAAATCCCCTGTGTAAAAGAAAGCTCCGGGCTTTTGATGCTATACAAAACTTGCACCACAACATTAGGTCAAATGCTGCAGAAGCTGGAAAATGGAGCAGCACATATTCACTGTTTAGGAAGGTCAGTTTACATGCCAATTTTGATATAAAGCATGCCTCACCAAAAGGGTTCAAGCTTGGTTAAAAGCAATGGCATGGGCAGAGTCAAGTTGTGGGTTTCGTTAATTTGGAGAACATTTTACTTTTCAATACTCTTCCATCCCCAAATTCAACATGTGATATGGAAAGGTGATATGGAATCGTGTAATTCAAGTTGTTGGGGTTTAGAAAACCAACAAAAATATTTTCAGAGGAGAGGCCATTGCTTGGCAGCAGAGTTTATGCTTTATATGCAGAGGGTCTCTGGTTTAATTTCTACTAAATCAGCAAGAAGCATGGTTTATTGTATAAAGCAATATCAAAACAATGGAAAGTCAAAGTATGTAAACAGATTTTCATATAGGATACAAAATGTTCAATTAATTGTGGATTAAACTGTTTCTTTAGTTCCAGCCCAAGCAGCAATGATTTACGCTAGGTCCCTGCTACTGCCCACTTGCAAAAATCTGGAGCAGACAGATAAAAGGCTAGATGAAATCTATGGGATACTGACAGCTTATAACTAGAAGTACAGGTGGTGGATGTGGCAGTTTGCAGTGCTCCTTCAGTGGGAACCACAATAAAGAGTCAGAGGTTGCTGCAAACATTTTAAGTTCTCATCTTAAAGGCAGTTTACCTGCCCAAGTTCTTGGGCATCTGGTGGACATTTCAGATAGCAAGTTGGCTGAGGTTTTTATATGACTAGCTTGGAAGTAACGACACTCACATCACCCAGAGTTTTGAAGGATGCAAATAAGAACGTACCAATGTATAACCCACAATTGTGATGGTTCCAAAGAGGTAGCTGCATTAGTCTTAGGGATCAAAAATAACAAAGTCTTCTGGCACCTTACTGAATAGCTCATTTACTATGGTAGGTTGCCATACGTCCGGAATTTCCTGGACATAGCTAGGATTCAGCCTTCTGTACCAGTGCCCAGACAGAAATCACTTAAATCTCTGGAAAAAATACGGACGTATGGCAACCCAGGTTGGAAGTGTAGATGAGAATTTCCTTTAAAACAGCTCAACAACTCAACAACTAAAAACAACAGCAGCTCAACAACTTTTCTTTCTGGATTTTCAGTTTTTGAAATATGGCAACCCTATACTGTGCCATAAGCCAGGGGTAGCCAACATGCCTCATCCCATCGCCCCAGCCAGTGTGGCCAATGGTCAGGGATGATGGAAGGTGTAACGCAGTAACAAGTGAAAAAACACAACATCAGCTAACACCGGCATGCACTTTTGTGGACTTCAGTTCACTCCATCAGATGCATGAAGTGTTATCCAGAGTTATAGTCCTATAGACACATGATTTCATTTGGAGAAGGGTTGAAAGTAGTGCTTTTCTGCACTGCAGTTCCTTCTAACCTCACTGTTTACAATTCACCGCCACCACACGTAAAGGCAGGGTAACTATTCATGCAAAAACAGTGGTTTTTCCAACTGTGTTCAGGAAACTCTGGACTTCCTTGCAAAGTTGCCAGGCATTTGTCAGTAAGAATGAAACATCCACCGGTCCACTGCTACCAATGATGTTCAGGCACATACAGCTGCTGAGACATATGGGTTAAGTTCCAGGATGTACATTCAGTTCATGTTGGGTGACAGAGAGGCTCATTCTGAATGCACAGCTTAGTATAGAGGTATGGAATCTCAGGCTTGAATAGCATCCTCCAGATCTCTCTGTCTCAACCTTGCAACTCTCCCAGGTCACAACTCATCACTGGCCCAGCTCAGCATCCTTCAAGTACTTTTGCCTGGCATATGTCCTTGAATTGTCACAGTGCCTCTTGCTTGCGTGAATGGAGAGATGCAACTGGGCAGGTTGTTCAGGGTAGAAACCTCCAAAATTAATGTGGCCGGAATAGAGCCTACCGTGCAAAAGATGGAGGCACATTTGTTGCTCCACCCACTTTTCCTTATGACATTCCCTGTTCCTGGAATGCAGCCCCATGAGGGAAGGTGTCCTTTGGACAGAAGAAGGTCCCCACCCAGCCTAGAACATGCCCTCTGCCTCTAAAACATACAGAGACTCTTTCGTAGAATACCGACATGAATGCTTTTCACTATCTGTAATAGGCTTTGCGTGGTTCCATAATGCATTTCATATGTTCAAAGTGATAAGACATATATCATCTTGGTAATCTTTACAACAGCTCTATAGTTACAGTACTTTATTTCTTGAAAGAACTGTATTGAATATTGTTACAGTCTCAGCAGGATCCTCAAGGCAATAAAAAGTATTTCTGTCACATATTGGAGACTGTGGGTTGTCATTCCCCTTGAGGCAGAGAGGCCAGATCTGATCCAGAAGGTATCTGACCCAAATTCAGAATTTTAGCCTCTTGGTGAGCCATAAAATCAATAAAAAGGGAGGCATGACATAGCACATACAATCAAGTCAAGGTGCAAAATTGAATAAGGTACACAAGGTGAATAATTCACACAAGGTGAATAAGGTACACCAAGTGGAAACAGAAGTGACAGCTAATGCTGAATATCAGTTTTTATTCCAGTTCCTTTGGTGCACAAGGACAGAAAACACTTCTCTCATGCAGTCTGTGTATACAGCAATACACACTGGCCACACGGTCATGTATGACATTATTTGGTAGAGCCAGACATCAAGTAGCACTATATTAACTGACTTGCTTAGCTATTAAATACTTGGGTAACCCAATGAAACATTTGTAGTTTAGGAAATACTGTTGTTTATTAAGACATCTGGTAAATTATGTATGTAGGAGAGCTTGTGGGTTATTTCCTATACTTGACAATTCAGTATGCAAGAAATCTTTCAAACATTTCACCATAGCAGAGTTCTTTAATGTACTGAATGACACTATTCCACATCTATTTTCATCTATCCTTCAATATCCAAAGGATTATGACAGCAGGCTTAGGATTAGGGTATCTTTCTGGCTGTCTGAGTTTGTTGACTTCCCTAGGATATACTGAAAGCCAGTTGCAACCTTTAATTCCCGTGAGCCAGATCAATTGATAAAATTGTGCATTAGTTCTATACCAGTGCCTGCTGCTTATTGTTGAAGGGATTTCCTTACAGTTAACTTGTTTTCCTTCACCCTCCATGTCAGAGAGATGGTATTTAACAAATATATGGAACTGTACTCAGCACAAGAGATATGTCGTAAGCACTGCAAACAGAAATTTGACCCCAAACTGCCTTCATTAATTCTTAATTAACATAGACCTGCATTTTCTTTCTTTTTAAAAATTGTATCAATGTGTTATTTTAAATCACAAGTATGATTTTGTATTCCAATGCCATTAAAACCTCTGTAACATGGTTCCTGAAAAGTAAGTTTGGGAATGCTCCAGATTAAAACTGACAAGTTTTTTTTTAAAAAAAACTATTTTTGTCATTGAGATCTTGGTGACTGGGGTGTGTGGGTGTGTAAGAAGAGAGTCCAAAAAGCACATTGATATTACCTCACCTAGTGGCTGATGAATTTATCTTCCTCATTAGGCCAAGTCCTTAGTCACTTTCACAGCCCACAGGTAACTCTCTCAGAGCAACAGGGCCAATCACCAGATCCAGAAGGGCCTCTGTGTCAACAAACTCAGTGAGCTCTGAGGCGTAGGGAGCAGCAGGAGGGGTGCTCTAGGAGGCTTAGGCAGGCAAGGGCCCACAGCCCAGCTCCCTAGCTGGCCAGGTGGGGCTTGCTGAAACAGGTGAGGGTCACATGCCTTGTCAAGCCCAAATGCTGCCATCAGCAGGCAAAGTACAAACGGGCAGCAGAGGTGAGGTGTTGTGTCTGTTCAACTGCCCGTGTTGATGGACCTTGGCTTGGATGTTCCTGGACCTCTACGGGATTGATGGATTGACTCTGGACTGTATCCTGACTTCTGGACTTCAGACCTGGCCTACTTGGATTGATCCCAAACTGCATTTCCTGACCTTTGGACTTTGCTTGCATGGACTGACCACTGGTCTTTGAACTGGACGACATACTGGCTAGCCATCAGGTAGGCCAGGGGTTCAGTACACAAACTCTCATCCCCTCATCAACACAAAGAAGCCTCTCTTTTCTGGTCGTTCATATTTGTCAAAGTTGAAAATCCCGGTTCACAACAATACGTCGTGGAAAACTGTAGAAGAATAGCCCATGCTCTTGAAGAGATGTGGGGCTACTGTTTCTGGCTGTATATCCCAAAAAAGTTATTTTGATCCTATACAATACTTTACTACACTGTACAACTATACCATACTACACTGAAATGTTTCTTTGTCCTTGGAACTTCCCATCATACTTGCCATCCTCTCCAGCCACACCAGTGTGGCCGCCACACCCTTTGAAAACCACTGAACAATGACATTATATGGTACGAAAAAAATAATAATATACAGACTTGTAACCAAAGTACCTCCTGAGAAAATGGAAGGCACATGCAACTTCTACACACAACAACCTACAGTATTTTGGGAAGGGGGGCGGGCAAGAAAGCCTGGTTGTGCCTGCAACTGAAAGCAGAAGAGAAAAAACATAAGCAGGTGGTCAAGTAGCTAAGCTGGCAGAATGTTTGGACAGCAACTGAATGGCTTGAATTCAATCATTGCTGAGGCCATTATTACCTCCTCTAACATACACAGCTGTATTGTGGTTATTTAACTTACTTAACAGCTATGTTAACTCACATCAGCCTTCAAAACAAATACAAAGGGAGAAATAAACACATGAGCAATTAAACAGGCAACCCAGACTGGATCCCCAGGCAACACCACACTTTTAAAGTGAGCTTTGGTTATAATGATGCCATACACAATCCAAAATAATGCAAGTTCTCATTTTCTACTGCATTGCCTACAAAGGCCTTTTGTTATGTTGTTTAAAATATTAGTGGCACATTCTCATTCTCTCTCACTTTTCTGTTTTCTAAATAAAGCTGGCTGCCAACTCTATAAGCTTCCAGAAAGCTCTCTGAACAACAGTTTTGGGAGTCTGTTAAGCTCAAGTGGTCGGTAAACCAAAAATGAAGTTGAACATGGTTCTAGCCCAATGCGAGAGTCTTATTTCCCACACAAAAAAGTTGTCACCTGCCACTTAAAGTACGCAGTTGAAGGCAGATAGTTACCACACTGAAGTTTTTATAACTTTGATATCAAGGTGGCTCTAAGCAGATATGAACAGGAGGTTTAGCATTCACACATAATATAGAATCATATAATTGTCTAGTCCAACCCCTAGAAATCCAGAAATCTCAACTTAAGCATCCATGACAGGTGGCCATCCAACCTCTGCTTATAAACCTCCAAGGAAGGAGAGTCCCCTACATTCCAAGAGAGTCTGTTCCACTGTCGAACAGCTCTTACTGTCCTTTCTTGTAACTTGAAGCCATTTGTTCAGGTCCTATTCTCCAGAGCAGGAGAAAACAAACCTGCTCCATAGAACAGTGGTAGGGACAGTGGAGAGAAAATAAATTAAAATTGTGCAATGCACGGCGGAAGTACTACACCTGGCCGTCTGAAGACCACTACCCTGGAAGGTCATTGAGTCGAAGGTATGAAGTTACCTAGCTGCACCACAGAGGGCAGAATCACTTAGTCCTTGGGAGGCTGTTTTTCAAACCGTAGTGACACTATTTTGATTTTCCGTTCCCATACAACAAATGTATGCAATAGTGGATCCTCAATTTAACTGCATTTTGAAATCATATTCAAGAAGTTGACTGTTATGCCGCTTCTAACTGCAATTTGTTTACTAATAGAGAGGGAACAGAATGAACCAAAGTTATGATTCCTGGCAAGAGTGGAAACTTCCCTCTACATTAATGGGAAAGGTAATAGTGCCTTCATACGGCATTCAATCCTCCTGGGTATGGCTCATTAGATAAATTCAATAGAAAGCGACTACACATCGAAAATGCAACAGCAAAAACAACAGTAAGAAAAAATTAGGGATTGGCATATTCACAGTAATGAAAGAATGCAAGAAATACTGTGTGCTGTCAGTAGCATTTTAAATCAAATGTATATCAAGATCTTTCCTATAATGTCGTTCTCCTCCTTCGGTCTGACACATGGTGTTTTTCAGTTGATTTTGCATGGACCTTGTTTCCTGAAGTCTTCTATTTCAGAATGCATAACATTGGTAATCTTTTTTTCAAGCCAAGTCACTCTTCTAAAAATAATCCATCTCCAACTGCATTCTTAATTTCATTCATAAGCATGCTTAGTACTGGTCACTTTAAAATCAAGAGGAGGTAACCAAGCCAATACCATAGTGCACTACTATGTATTGGGACCACCTCTAAAGTAAGCAAGCATTAAAGGCATTCTATTAGATACCCTTTAGAGATTGAAAGTTGCATGACAATGGCTAATGGTGGAGCAATAAAACCACTAGCACATTTGCAAAGTAAAAGCAGGGTCCGGAATGGTTTCAAATTGGATGGAAGACCGTGTGTTGAGATTCCTGCATTGCAGAGGGTTGAACTAGGTGAACTTTGGGGTGCCTTCCAACTCTACGATTTTGGACCAGGGTCATCTAGTCCAACCCCCTGCAATGCAGGAATCTCAACATTCTGTCCAGTTTGAAACCATCGAGGACCCTGCTTAGCTTTGCAAATAGGCTAGCAGTTTTATTGCTGCGCCACTAAAATTACTTTCGCATTTAACTATGCCACACTTGAGATTATCCAGGGATAAAAGTTGGTCTCTCCCTTGCCACCACCCTCTAATCAAACTTTCATTTCTATTGTGTATTTTCTCAGAAGGAAGCAGCCGGGTCTGGTGGCCATTGGGAGTATCAAGGCAGAAAGTAGGGAGACCAACAGCAAGCGGAGTGAGAGTCACAAAGACAGGCAGAGGCAACTAATTGCACTTTTGTCCCCAACCTCTTCCCTGCTGAGTTTTACAACAGGCAACAGCAGAGTAAGAAGGAGAAATCAGATAGCCAGGGTCACCTGCTGTTATTAGTAGAAAGGAAGGCAGATGATGGCAGCTTGAAGTTGGTGGAGCAGTATCCCATTTGCCCCAGAGGACCAGCTTCCACTGGAAGTAAGTCCCATTATTGTAAATGAAACTTGCTCCCAGGAAACTAGGTTTACTACTATCACCTAAGAGAATTCTGAAATTGTAAGAACGGCAGTACAGCATTAGTTGTCATTATTTATCTTTCACAAAGACCAACTGCTACAAGTAAGCTTCCTTTAAAAGGTATTACCTTTTCTTCTAATTTTATGAGCACAACTGGCTGTGATTTCTACCCACTCTTGTTGATGGTGGTGGCAGAACCGGTTTATGATTATCTTAATGAAAGAAAACTCAATCTTTCACCGAGATAAAAAGTGTAACGGTGAGGGGTATCATATCCTACTTTTAATCACTGTTTTCCAAAGCCACTGTTTTACATTCAACTTACACTGAATGCATACGTTTCTTCAGGAGGGAAACGTAACACTGAACCATTGTTAATATCTCATTGTATATCAAACAGCCATCCTCTGCTTAGATAGTATACCCACATCTTTACAAATTGACCACAATGCTGGTTTTACGTTTGCACCTGAGATATTGTCACCTCCATCACCAAGAGGAATGGAGTTCAACTAAGTTCATATTTTCCCAGGTCTTAATCAATGATATTATCTTAGACTTTGTGTACACACTCCAAATTACTCTGCATTCAATGCACTCTGAATACTGGTTTGGGAAGCAAGGGTACACATGACATTAACTACTATCTATATTTCATATGAAATATTGATGCATTTCCCCCAAACCAACTTCAATCCAAATCGAGAACAAGAACAACCTAGCTATGTGTTTAAGCCAGCAATGTTGTACACAGCCTTCTTTTCAAGTAAGAAAACAAAAGTTGCCTTCCATGAAGCAAATATCAACCCATCCATAAAGAACCAAAATTCATCTCTCAGGTTTGCTGAGTTTAAAGGGAGAAATTGTTTTGTGTTGTCAAGTAATGAGAAAGAGGGAGGGAGGACATTGCAACTGTGAGTCATTACCATGATCTTTACCAACACATCTGCAAATAACTCTTGACTACCATAAGACAGTGAAAGACTAAAGATGGACTCTTGCATCTGTTTGTTTAGGGGGGAAAGAAGGGCAAATTACAGGCTGTGTCACAGGGATAATTCCCAATGACACCCTGCACCTCCAGCTTTCTACATCCAAATATCCACTAAGCCACGCAAGAAACAATTCAGGAGTGTTTCCAACCACTTCTCTGCTCTCACACAACCCACTGCACAGTTAGACTTTCTGAAAATTAGTCTCTTAAAAGGTGAAGTGTTTTAAAAACAACAACAATCATGCAGACTACTATTAGGATATGGGCAGTTCCTTCCCTTGAGTGGGAAGCAGGCTTGGGAGATTTGAGAACAATATTATGGCTTGTTCTCCCCATCCCCACCTCAATGCATTGGCTCAGTCTCTCTCCTTTCTTCTCCTACTGTGGGCACTCTGCAATACTTCCAACAAAAAGTGGTGTGGACATGGCTAGCCCAAGACACTTTTCGGCCTGAGGCCCCCTCCTCCACCCCTAGTCCACATATAGTAGCCGAATGGACTGGCAGTTGAATCTTATTTTCACACTTATTTTCACCGGACAAATGCTAGAACATTAGCAGTGGCAAAGTTTTTATCGGTGGTCGCAAGAACCAATGATCCCTATATTCTGAACAAAATGCTTGTTTAACCTGGAGGTAGGCTGTATGAATTATGTATTGCTTTGTAACGATTTGTTGGGTCTCTAGACCGTAATAAAGATTGTTGTTGAAATTTTCACACTGCAGGCTGGACAGCAGTTTCCACTGAATTTGAATTGGGTGGTGTGGAGTATGGGAAAGGCCAACTCTGCTCTGTCCTCCAGCACCTCACCTTGACTGTGTGTGTCCTCACCACACTCCAATTTCTGCTGCTTGTGGTAGCTAACTCACTCTGCCTAATGTTACAGGCAGCCTGGAAACTAGAAACAGTCTGTTTAGGGAAGTCTTAGATATGTTGTAAGCTGCCCAGAGTGGCTGGGGAAACCCAGCCAGATGGGCGGGGTATATATTATCATCATCATCATCAGAATGCACCACCCAGACTTGTCTCAGGGCCCACTGAGTGTCTGCATGGCATAGCTTTCTGAAGTCAAATAAGACTGGTTTTAGCCATAGCTTGTGCAAGAGCAGGACACAGAATGCTGTTTTAGGAAGAAGGGCTTAAGTAGTGTGAGACAATCAATATGTGATTTCTCCCTTCAAGAGAACCTTTGAATTTATGTGGCCAGGTCACAAGTTCTATACAACAAATGACCATTACTGTAAACAATGTATTAGGTAAGCATGCAACCAGTGTTCAAAACTCCCAGTGTTCTAGGCACATTTTGCGACATTAGCACAATAAGTTTCTGAGTTGTGGGTGCAGTACTGCGCCTAAGATTTCAGATTGAAACTGTAGAGTGGAAGGAAAGGAGGATCCTTTTCTGCCTCCCCACTTCCACCTACTATCTGAAGACTGAAGAAGAGACCCTCTTAAGAACATTAGGGTAGTGGGCAGGGGAAGGACCAGACCATATGAAAAATGAACATGAATTTTAGCTGCAGTACATTCATTATCGACTTTATATTCTTGTTATAAAAAGTGCACCTAGACATTCTGTTGTTGCGCCCATAACCTAGGTTTAAGGTGCCATTTAGCTCCTAGCTTTCGTATCTCAGTTTCTAACACTGCATGCAACAGGGCACAAGTTAACCATGGATGTTATGTGTTTGTTTGTTTTTCCTATTTGGAGAAGTACCACACAATCACCTTGCATAAGATATACTGGGAACACTAAGTGGCTTTGAAGAGTGGGGTACACAGTATGATTTAATGCTTGTACTGTGCTCTGCACAAACAGGAGAAAATAACAGCATGTAAAGTGGAATATAGTTCACGCTGAAATGTCAAGTGTCCATTTTCTACATATGGAAAAAGGCTGTTCAACTTTTTGGGAACAAACTAAAGCCACATTGGTCCACCTAGTGAAAGATGATCATAAGTGGTATATTCATCACTGGTTCATCACCTCTTGCAAATTCAGTTCTGTAGGAATATGGTATGGCATAACCATATCTTTCTGCATTCCACAAACAGAAGTGTTGTGCTAGTGATACAGTTAACAGAGAAGATAGTAGCAGGTTAGGGATACACACACTAATTTAAAGTGGCAACTCTGAAAAAACCATAATTATACCTGACTGGGTAATATAAAGACAGGTTTTTTAAAAAAGGAACATTGACATACTACCTTGAGGTATTTTGTTTCCTGGATTCTATCTTCTTGCTACACTGAAGGTATATGCACCCAGTAGACCTTCAATAGGAAACTCTTTCTAATGAGACAGTGACATACTGAGAAAAGAGCACTGCCCTGTAGCTTTTACATCGTATGTAAATTGAAAGTGCTCAACTGTTTCAGTGATTAAAGATTCTTTGGTCTTTCATGCCAGCACCCACCAAGGGCCAACGTTTTAGTGTTGGTGCACTGAACAAACTTTAAATCAGGCAACTAAAACTGTCTGCCACACAGACAGAGCAGAATATTTCAGCTCCTTGCCATCGTGCTACTATGGTACATGGGAATAGGTTCTTCCTATAAGGGATTTAATCCAATGAGTATATATGTGCACAAATAGTTCAGCTGTGCACTCAACACAGTTAATATGTAATATTAAATAAGTGTACCGTCTCTGTATGAAACAATTTATTTAGGAGATTCCCTTCTCTGCCCTTTACCACATGGTCCCAGGGCAGATTATAGCCATATAAGCATACAATATTAAAATCCAACAGAACAATTTAACTGAGGAATATACATCAGACTATAGAGGTGAAATCACACAAATCTAAACAGTCAGTGGGCATGGTAAAGTGGTGAATCTTCAGCAAATGACCTGAAGGTGAATTACACATGTCTGGTGTAAGTGCCACATTTTGGAAGCCCTCTCTCTTGCTAGCAAGGGTGGTGGAGCTACCAAGAGGGCACCACCTGAGCTGAACTGTAAAAATAAACAGAGATACACTCTTTCATACAAACACCTTTTAGATGTGTACAGACAGCTTGTACCTGTGTTCAGTGTAACCTGCGAACAAGCCTATATTCTCTCTGGGTGATAGTTTTGTTTCTGTTTGGGCTCAGTGAAATCTCACAGAAGGTTGATAAGATAACTTGTGGCATGCATATGCATTTATTAGCTCCACATATCCCTTGTGTCACCCATTCCTTCCTTCCCTTTGCTATGTCCCCTTGCTGACTTGCTTAACAATATCAGCTCTAGAGAAGGAGCAAGCTTTTCCGTGAAGGTGTTCATGCATTCATCTGCAAGTCACCAAGTGGGGAGACACCAAGTATTATCCCATGAATGTATGAACCAGCGTTATGGAGGAAAACATGCTAGATAAGTTGCTTCTTGTGATAAGATGGCTAGTTAAGACAACATGAAAAAGAAGCATATTTTCAGGATTAGTGTATAAGCTACATGGATGGCCCCTTACAGAAAATGATAATGCAGTAGTCCACATGGTGAGGGTCAGGGTCAGGTGCCAGAAGGAGGTCAGCAATAACTCACAGTGTTAGTGAAGTTAACTCTTTATTCAAAGAAACACATGGCTCAGGAGGCCAGGGCTAGTGAGCACAACAACTTTTCCTAGTAGACATTACACCAATGAGGTAGCTGTGAGAACTGAAGGTTCCCACCTTCCCACAGCTTTCCTCGTCCCTCAAGTCCTTCCCAAGCAATCTGAGACTCTGTTAATGCATCTGTACTTGCTCCACCCTCTTCATACCGCTTCTGGTTCTGGGAGACTGGGGGGGGGGAGGGGAACTGGTCTCAGCAGGAGGGGGAGACACCAATGCCTCTTCACCAGCCACCCTTCTCTCTGCCTCTCTCCTCTCTTGTTTCAGCTTCAGATTCTGGACTTCTCTCTTGTACAGCCTCTTCCTGCTCACTTAATGCTGTTACCTCTTCAGCTTCCAACACCTACCCCACCCCCATCCTCTTCTCCCTCTGACCACTCATCGTCATCCCACCACCAATCCTCTGGCTCTGGCCTTCTTCTTCTGGGGGTTGCCTTGGGGATTTCCCAGCAGGTGTGCCTCCCACCATTCCTCTGCATCCAGCCAGTCCATGACATCAACTCTCTGAATAAAAAAAAATGTTGCATGCAAATGTTCAGTGCTGAAGTGTTACCTTGGGCATTGCTTCAACTTCTGACTCTTAAATTAAAAACTTAAATTATGTATGTTTCTGTTCAACATTGAGATTTGAGGACTCCAGCTATGTTCTGGTGAAAAGAAATGATTATTCTATATGGTTTTATAAATCTTCACACACGGAATG
The DNA here is from genome assembly GCF_964252035.2 of Podarcis erhardii. Classification (NCBI taxonomy): domain Eukaryota; kingdom Metazoa; phylum Chordata; class Lepidosauria; order Squamata; family Lacertidae; genus Podarcis; species Podarcis erhardii. The sequence goes on from NC_138500.1 coordinate 53,644,192, forward strand.
GATACTACTTGATCTGCCAACCTTTCAAGTCTAAAGCAAATTTGATGTAATTAACTGACTTCTGGGCTGCATAACTGTTACAAAAAATGGAAGAAGCAAAATGGGAGCCCCTGACAGTGCTTTCACTCCTGAGCCATGAACAGCAGCAGAGGGTAGGTACAGAACCGCTCACCATAATAATGATCACCTTAATACATACATTGTGCGTAACACAATCTGTTAAAACCCTGCAATTTAACTCTTCTGTTAAGTCCTGAGTACTCGTTTTGAAAGCACAGGACTGCCCTTATTGCAAGGCTGCCTGCCTTCCCCCTCCCCCAATCATAAAGGTTTTATCAGATATTAAGACTCATTTGCATAATGTAATAAAACTGAACAGTTCATGTTACATGTGCTATGCTATCATATTGTCAGGGTCATATTTTTTCATTACTTAGTATAATACTGCTCCATTTCTTGAGGAGATCAGATTTTATATCAAATTTGGTTCCATGTGCACTTTCCTTCCTATAAACTATTTTGCATATTTTCAGTATATGATTTCACCATCAACAAAGAGAAAAGATGTTAGTCACTTTTTGCATGGTACTTTTTGCCTGAATTGCAGTAGCACCATAAGATGTATAAACCTTCTTCCTTCCATTGGAATAACTTCTCTCTTTTTTTTACGCTCTCATCAGATGTTTCACTGAAAACTTTAAATACTTTACACACATGTTACATGAGTTCCCAGTTGGGAACCTGGACAATATGAACCAAAGGAGAGTTTGATACAGAACAATTTCCCCCGCCATTGGAATAACTTCTATCCATATCATCATATCTATATATTTTTGTTGGTGTCAGACGATTTTAACTGTACGTATTTGCAAGTAAAACTGCATACTTTGCTTTGCTTAATGCCATCTAGGAAGTAACATGAAACTGTCAGGTTTTGGGAGCACCAAAAATTATCACTACACTTCAAAAATCAAGAAAATAACAGCACAATAGCAAAAAATGAACCAAGAGTCTTTCAATTTGGACTTTCAAAGACAGGGTCTGAGTAAACAGACAGGTCAGGAAAAAAGCCTGTTTTGAAAAGGAATGAGGTGTAAACATCCTATGATGGGAAGGTTCTCTCCTTTGCAATTGTCTTTCCCATAGTTTTCCTGTTCCGTAATGGGCAAAACAAGTGACCCAGCCGACCTGTGGCCATGGGTACCTTTTCTTGAGATTCTTCAATAACTAGGACTTCTCTACTGAATAAGTAACATGACCAGCTGTATTTAAATTTCAGTGCATTAAAACATGAAGCAAAATTCTGGATCAGCTGAAGTCCAAGGGAATTTGGGAGATATCACTTCCATTTGGCAAAATAAGCAGAGACAGATGAGTCTCTCATCACTTTTAATAGATAACAACTTAAGCCTCTAATCTAAGAGAAGGCCATGCACAGCTCATAGGCTGAACAGCTCATAAGCTATATCCAGCCAGCCAAGGTTTCGCCTTCTGCTTCCACAACAAAATCCAGCTTTTCCCACCGTCTGTGCCTATGGTGCTTAAAATCAAAACCAAAATTATTAAATGAGGCCCCAGGCCATTATTTTAGCTACCTCACCTCAGGTAAAAGAGCAACCCATTGAACTAGTCAAACAATGTGGAAAGTAAATTAAAATGACACTGATTTCACATTGGCCAGCTCCAAATTCTTCCCCAGATACAACCAGGTGCCTCCACTGTTAATTTCAGGAAGAACATATTCCACACTTGTTTCGCCCATTGGCTAGCTGACTTTCAGTTAAAAGCCATGACTTACAAAATAACTCTGCAAAATGTTCACTGGCCACGTTAAAATTAGATTAATAGGAGAACTTTAAACAGGTTCTCCTGAAGTCAAGTTACCAATGGAATTCATGTCAACTTTCAGTTTGCTGATATATTCAAGAAATGAATTGAGATTGGTATGAGCTAAAGGAGAATTAAACATCTCACAAAAAATTACAGCTTCCACATTAATTTTATGGACATCTTTCATGGCCTGGGCTGAGTTCCATATCAGACACACTGAGCAGAATCATGGGGGGATGGGATTAAGCTCAATACATACTCTAAAGTGCAACAACTCTATAGCATTAGCCCCCTTGGACATGCAAAATTCAAATGATGGTGTTTGATGTAAGCTCTAACTGGGCTGCAGGAACCTTAAAAAGGCTCAGTACATCATTGTAATAAAATCGTTAGGATGAAAAATAATAGCCAAACTGAACGCATGTTTATGGTCAATGTTGCTCATTTGCAGGTAAGTGTGCGGAGAATAGCAAACTTAACGACAATTCTTATTTACCTGGGAGAAAGTTGGACTGAAAACAAATTGGTCATATTTTGGGCAGGGGGGGGGGGCTCATAGTTACATACACAGTAATAGAGGAATCATATGTTTACTCATAGGTATGTCCCAGTGTGTTCAAAGGAATTTACTCCCTAGTGAATGAGTTTAGGATTGCAATGTAAGGCTGAATCTATATACCAGTACTGTACGTCCTTTTTGGGAATTAAGACCCACTGAACACACTGGGGCTTTGGTATGAATATATATAGTATTAGGGCTGTAATCCTAGGCAAGAGTTACTTAAACACGTATTTAAGCCAGGCTGCATGGCTGCCATATGCACTCTTATGTTCTCAACCTGTGGGTCCCCAGGTGTTGTTGGACTACAACTCCCATCATCCCTGAGCTCTGGCCTTGCTAGCTAGGGGTGATGGGAGTTGTAGTTCAACATCCTCTGGGGACCCACAGGTTGAGAAAGGCTGGGAGGAACTCCATACTGGAAGCTGCTGTCTAATGCTTACTATTTGGGAAGAAGTCCCACAGCACTCAGGAGGACATTACTTCTGAGCAAATATGCACAGTATCGGGCTGTACACCAAGCAGGCAGCAAAGGCCTACTGAAAATCATGAACCCTTCATATTAATAAAATACAGCTCTTAGGTTTGCATGTAATAAGGGAGTTAACAGTACTTCCCATCGCACACGTTTTATCATTTCCCTGCACTTGCTCCTCTTCACATCTCAGGATTCTTATGGGTTTGCTTCAACAGCAATTCATTTTTAAGGTGATGAAAGAAAAGCCAGTTGCCTGTCTGGTGACTAACTGCGCTAATGAAGAGGTGCCTAAGGCCTCTTTCTGGCAAATGTTCAGGCAATACACCAAAGCGATCACTGACTCAACATTGAAGCCATTCATAAGCCAGCACGTGTACTCTACTCAGCCAGTGACAATTGCCTGGTGCATTCTCCATGTAGCACAGTGGCATATGCTGAAAGCAATTCAAGAAAGAGAACCAAATATTTAGATCAGGAAAGGGCATGTTCAAAGGGTTGGTTTTTTTCTTCAGGAAAGGGTATGTTGTATTTCCCCTGAGATCACAAGAATAATAGCTTAGCGACACTGTCACACCTTTTCCACTTCAACAGAGAGGAAACAACCAGAGCACAATACAAAGTTCGCTGGGGAGAGACATCTTTCAAGGAAAATGTTATGGTCCAGCAACTCTAGGTTGGCAATTCAGATTGCGCGCGTGTGTGTGTATACCTTCCCATGAAATAAATTGTAGCATTCAGATTGTTCTTCGTGTATGGAAAATCTGTTTCAGTTGTTGGGGAGGGGACCCTTTCAAAGTGTTAAAAAAATGCAAGCAAATGTTATAGCTTGAAATACTTGACCAATAATATCCCACATACCATTCCAGGAAATACCAAAGTGACTTTTCAATCCATGTGCATAGCTCAGTGTGTGTATTTCCCCCGCAAAGATCAATGGGAGGACTAATCAATATCCAGCAGCCCAGCTGTGACTGGGTACATAAAGAAGTCAAGAAAATAAATCCCATCAATGATCTGTATAATTTAACATTTGGGTCATAGAGCAGCATCTGGGATCATTTCCAAATGGAGCAGTTACATGGCATGCGTCCTGGCTCCCATGCTCATGGTTAAACACAGAGAGATCTCACACACACATATACAGAAAGTCTTTGCATTCCAGCTGGATTTTTCGTTACACCTGCAATTCAGCATGCAGGCATACCTCAAGACCAGAGCAAGCAACATTCTTGCCATGCCCTTCACCTGTAAAGCCAATCAAAGCAGCTGCTATTGGGGTGAACTAGTCAGCAACTACGAAACAAAACAATAAGCAATTCTTCATCACTTTGTCTATCAGCTGAAGAGACCCTGCAATCTCATCTCCAAAGGAGAGGTGGGCAAAATAACCCCATCGCCCATTGGCAACTGCTATCCAAAACCCAGAGCAGGGAAGATATCCTTGATGTTCACATCATTTAGAAAGTAAATTTAAAATGAGGCACAATGTAAGAAATAATTAATATCGCAGGCTTAACATTTGTTTTCTTTAAAACGGAAAGCTTGCTATCTGTCTGGCTGAAATTAATAGCCCCAAGTAGTATCAGAAGAATCTGGCGTAAGTGACGAAGGAGAGAGAAAATGCGAGCTTTAAATAGTCAGTTGAGGCAAGGGTGTGTGTGTGTGTGTGTGTGTGTGTGTGTATAAGGAGAGAGGAAAATCAGAAGAAAACCTACATGCCGCTGTTGGGAGGCGGGGTGAAGGGAAAGATGCGAAATTCCACATTCATCAGTCAACATCTAACGTCCTTTGTTGTTCACCTTTTGTAAGAGAGGATGGAAGCAGCTTTCCTCCTCCAACAGGATCGCAAGTTCCCTAACTGACAATACACCACCCTGTCTGTTTCCTTGGGCAATCCAAACACTTTTGTACTCCATTAAAGCCGAGAACAAAAACACCACTACTGGAAGTAGGTTACTATCCAGATTAAAACAAAAACACTCCTCGGCCAACCCCAACACACACACACACACACACACACACACACACACCCCACATCACATTCAGCCGCGCACTGGTGCCTCTCGCAATCTACACGAAAGATGGCAGCAGTTTTTAGCCTGTCTTTAAATCCTATGCCAAAATACACATTTTCGCACAATCGAGAGCTTGCTTAGTCTGCTTTTCTTTTTTATCCAGGACGCCAAGAGGACTGAGGAACAGCCCCCCCCTTTTTTTAACGATGTTGCTTGCTTAATTGGATACATTGTTTGGATATCGCGTTGCATGCAGACTCTTTAAAAAAGCCACTTACTCTTCTTACGAGCAATGGTCGCCAATTATTATTATTTTAATAATAAGATAGATATCCAATCCTTCCCCGCCCCCTTTGCTCCACATTTTCAAAACTACAAAAAGACTCTTTTTCTGTGTGGTGTGTGTGTGTGATATGTTGAAGGATGAGGAACGGGAAGAGAATGGATCTCATGCAATGATGGGTTTTTCGCTCGCACCAAACAGCAGCATCCGACTGGAAAGTAAACAGACCGATGCACGAATTGCCAAGATCAAGGTTGGAGGGAGCAAAGGGGTGCGCGGTGGGTGGGTGGGTGGGTGCGAAGGATGGGTGCCTCGCCTGCCTTCTCCTCTCCCGACTCGCCCCCTTCGGAGCAGCAAGCCAGACCCGGGCAGGGCAAAGCGAGGACAAGCCGAAGGGCGCCAAAGGAGGGCTCTGGAGGGGAGCTCTCCTCACTCACCCACTCCGTATTTCTCGTGCTCGGTGGGAATCCACATGCTCCAAAGAGTGCAAGGCGGCTCTCGGTCCCTCTTGGCCAAACAATAACAGGAGCAGCAGCAGCCGCGGCTCCCCTCCGCCTCAGAGCAGCAGCAGCAGCAGCAGCAGCGACCGCCAAGCGGCGAGCCCCCTTTGCCCGGCGGCCAGCGCTCCCGCTCGCTTGTGCGCGCCTCAGCTCCGCTCCTCAGGCGACCGCGGAGAAGTCATTGTTCTGATTGACGGAGCCCAGCTCGCGCTCTGGGACAGCCCGCCGCCAGCCCCGCCCCCTTGCCCCGCCTTCGCCTCTTTCTCAACGCCCCCCCTTCATGAATTTTCAATTGCATGATGGGAAGTGTAGTCTTTCCGGAAAGCCACGCCTCCCGTTCCGCGCCGTGTGTTCTCGGGCAGAGCCCGCGGCCGAAACAAAAGGCGGAGCCCGGCGCTCCCGACATCCCTTGCGTCGCCGACGACGAGGGGCGGTGAGAAGGGGCGTCTCGTCCTCTCCCATTGGCCCAGCCCGGTGGAATCCCCCGCGTGCCTGCGTAGCCTCGCCGCGCGATATCCTCTCGGCTGCAGAACGTGGCCATGGCAACTCCCCAAGGCTCGGCGGAGCGGGCGAGGAAGAGCGGTGAGTTCCGGAGACCACGTTACAGCCGGTGGCTGCTTCATGCGCTGTGTGCCGACGTGACACTTGAGCCTCTTCCGTGGTATCATTAGAATCGTAGAGTGGGAAGGGAGTCTAACCCCCTGCGAGGCAGGACTCGAACCCACGACCCTGAGATTAAGAGTCTCGTGCTGTACCGACTGAGCCAGCCCCTTTATATAGTTAGGTGCGTGGCAAAGTTGACAGGCCGTGGCAAGGAAAGGGAAATGACCGCGTTTCCTTGCCTACTTGTTGCAAGGGTCTGCAGCACGTGTAGGCATCGTCACCTGGTGTGCAAACCATCATGCAAATACTTTCACGTGTCTTGAGAGAAGTACGATGGCGTTACTACTTTATAGGGCAGTGTTCCTCTGTGGGTCCTCAAATTTAAGCTCATGAGAGTTCAGCTGGTTTACTTCCAGGAAACTAGGTGCACCCTTAAGGAGTAAAACTGAATAATACAAAGCCAAATAAATATGTCCTCCTTAAATTTTCTAAAATGTTTACAGATACATGAATCAGTTGGAAGGGACCACGAGAGTTATCTAGTCCAGCCCCCTCCAATGCAGGAATATTTTGCCCAGCGTGGAGCTGTTGGCCAGCTTGATCATCACAGAGAGCGGGCTCTTTCTATATAGCTTTTCACCCAAATATATTTCTGAACCCTACAAGTGCAGGTAAATCAGATCTGTGGCTAGTCTCTGCACGGTGTCTGAAGGATTCAGGCTGTTACTCTGTGCACGCACTTTGAGTAAGCCCCACCAATCAGAGTGCGAAGTGTTTGGGAGTCAGTTCACAAAGGACTGTGTTGTCAAGCTGCAGTTTCCTGAATGCTTGGGAGAAAATCCTGTTGAAAGCCATCAGTCTTCCTTCTGAATAAACTTGTACTGTCAGGTGTATTTTGGGACGCTATGCCCAAGCTGTTGCAACAGAAAGGGGATGAATGTTATTTCTTTTTGCCATGTATTAGCTTGCAGTTGCATTCCATCCTTGAAAGGCACATGCCTGTTTTTGCCGGTTTCTTTCTAAACACCAATGAAGATGTAATGTTGGAACCGTATGTGCATGAGTTGAAGAAAAGAGATGACTGGGAGGGAAATGGCTGGAAACAGATCCAGGATGAGCAAGTATTTTCTACAAACATATGGCATGTGTTTATCGAATACAACGCCAGCTTTGTCAGAAATTGGTTTAGCTTGCACATGTTTCAGATTCTTGAAGTACAAGAGAATGGGTAAAAGGCGTCCTAGATGACAAAATTTGGTGTTACTGAATCATAAGTATGCATCCCTGATATGGCCAGTTGGTCTACCAAGTGCTTATACAGTTACTCCTGTCGCACTTTCCTGCAGATTTTTATAAAAGGCCATGCCACTAGCTCTGAAGCCTCAGGAAGATGAAATCCCATTCAGTAATGAAAGTCAGCATAAGGAAAGAACTGGAACAAACTGCAAGACTTCAGTATGCCCACAGATCCTTGAGGTGCAACATTGCAGTGTGCTTTGATTTTCATCCCTTAAGGAGCAGTTTTTGCCTTTTTGTGTTCCATCTCTCTTCTTTTCAGGGCACTTGTTGTTCTCCTAGTAATCTCTAGATCTTGCTTCCCTTTCCCACTGTGCTTCTGGGGAATCCTGCTCCTGTGTCTGATTGTAATCAATCTGGCAGTGTGGTAGGGAAGCAGAAGAAAACAAGCTGCTTGTGAATATTTACATAATAGTGGTGCATAACAGCACTCACTATGTTACAGCAGCTCAGTTCTGTCACAGGTGAACACAAAAAAGGGTTTGTTTGAATTATTTCTATGCCACTCTATTTTGGGGGGGGGGACTTCTAATTTATGGCATATTTATGTTATCTGTTTATAAAAATATTTATAAAACTACTCCCTCATAAAATGTCAAGGCAGTGTACAATAATATATGCAGGTAAAATATGAGATATCAAGAGAATTATACAAAATAACTACCACTACTGTCTCCTTTGGAAAAAGCTAAACTGAATAGACCTACCAGTATAAAAGGTCTTCAAGAGAGACCTGAAAGTTAGTAGTAAGGATCTGCTGAAAGAGCATTCCACAGCATGAGACCAACAATGAATGCCTATGTTCTAGCTGAAGCTATCTGAAATGCAATGGACAACTAACAGCGTTCCTCTGGACACTATTGGTGGTAAAGCTGGGCTTATAAGGGCTCAGGCAGTCCTTAAGGTGTCCTAGATTCAAGTTCAGGCCTTTGTGTACAAGCACCTTATAGGAAAACCATCACCAATAAGGTTATGCCAGTGGAAAGTCATCTGATGTTTAAGGAGTCAGTGTGATAACTAAATGGATGGTGACATGCCTTGGATCAGAAAAAATCTGGATTCAAATCCCCATTCTTCTATTAAGTTCACTGAGTGGCTTTTGGCATTCTAACCCTAACTTATCTTAGAGCTGATTTAGTGGTGACGAATGTGTCCTGTGAGCCAGGAAGTCATCAGTTCAAACCTTGTCTCAGCCATGAACTCACTAAGTGGCTTCAGGCAAGCTACCATTCTCTTTCACACTCTCCATCTCCTTACACACATCTTGCATCTCACCATCATAGGTTTGTTGTGAAGAGAAGAAGTAATGTATGTCAAGCACATACTGACTGGGACTGATGGGAGTTGTTGTACAAAACAACTGGAAAAGCCAGGTTGGCAAAAGAAGAGAGGTGCCCAGGTGTTGATCCATTTCATTATTCAGCAGTATTCTCAGCTGTGTTAAGGCCTGAGTAAACTCATGGAAAGCTCTCAGATTCCAAAGCCTTCTTGTTCCTCTGCCGTAAAGGACCCTTAGGAATATCTGGTCTTGGCTGTGCTTCCAGCTAACATTGCAATTTAGGATGTTTCCGGGCTTGTGACTTTTCAAAATTGTCTTTAGGAGTAAAAACAATGTCTTCCCTACTGAAAAACCTTAGCAGGTGTTTTAGGCACATTCTTTTAGTGCACTTCCGTTAGAAGGGTAATGATTACAAGCAGAAGTGATTATGTCTGAAATAGCTTTTCTAATTAAATTCCAAGCTCCAGTTATTATCACTACCAAAATTGGGTTTCTTAAAATAGTAGATGTTAATTATACTGAATTAAAATCATACGAATAAATCTTTATCATACAAGTAAAACCTTTTAAAGTTATTATGTGATAACTGTACTAAGTGTTATGGATGGTTTTAAGCAAGAGCGTCTAGTATCCAACAAATGGGGAGGAAAACAAGCTTCCCGCACCCAGTCCTTTCCTATATATCTTATGCATAGGTTTCAGACATCTCTACTTGGGTTTTATGTCCATTATATTTAACTCGCACAACAACAACACCCATGAATTATTAGCATTTGTTCCTGCTCCTGCTTTTCTTACAATTATCTAGAATTGTGGAGTAACTACCAAATAATAAGAAATCACCCTTGTTAGGAGTGGCATTTTATTTTATTTTTTAAAAAGTAAGCCCTGCTACAGGGAAGTAGTATTAAAAGTGTGCATGCTCCACCAAGATACATAGCTCCAGATATAACAGGAATATAGTCTGGAGGTAACGATCATACCCACTTATTACCTGAGAACCCCTGCCCCACCACATACCATTTCATATAGTGGTATTTTTTCCCTTCTTTTCGATAAATCCCATTCCACAATATGTGATTTGGGGCCTCGTAGGTGGTGGCACCACAAGCACAGAATGTCCTTTCTAGGGAAGTCGAGCAGTCTGCTTCATATATTGATTCTTGGCGGAGTGTAAAAAAACCCTTGTGTTCTTTAGCATCAAATAACACAAGACTATGCATGCCTATGCTTTTCCTCGGTTAAGATTATAGGATTACAATTTTAGTATAGGAATGGTATATAGTGTAGTATATTTCAGCATTCTGAAATGCTGCCACTTTTCTTCTTATGTTTAACATAACAATTAAACTTTATTATTTGAGTAGGGGTAACTTTAGGGAAGTGTATGTTGTTGGGTCGAAAATGGCTTCGCTGACTGAGGATCCCTTCCAGAGTAAAATTCAAAGGGCTCATGCCTATCTTCAAAGCAGGGGCAGGGAACCTCAGGCCGGGGGAACGAATGCAGCATTTGAGGCCTCTCTGTCTGTCCCTGCTGGACTCTCCCTGGGCCATATTCACTCCCTGCTCCATATCATTTGCTTGCTCCACACCCACCATGTTTTTACCTGATTGGAATGTGTCGCTGAACTCGGATAATGTTTTTTGCCTGCCTGGGTGGAGATTAGAGGTGTATATGTGAGTAGGTACCGAAACATGCAAAGGTAAAACTTGCAACCACTGCTCTGTCCACTTCTGTTGCTGGTTCTGTCAGTCCTGGCATGTAGCCCTCAGAAGATGTCATGGACCGGATGGGTGCAGAGCACTGGTGGAAGGCACCAGCCAGGGAACCCCCAGGGGGAGAAAGCTCAGAGGCAGCCAGTTGGTGGTGGGTTGAGTGGTCACAGGGAGAAGGAGCAGACTGGGAGATGGAGGTGTCAGAGGCAAAAGCGGCGACAGTTGTTTAGTGAAAAGGAAGAGGCTGCGGCAGAGCACAGTTCAGACTCCGAGGCAGAAGCCGGGGAGTCTCCCCCTTCTGCGACCAGCTTGCCTCCCCCCTGGTCTCCTAGAACACACAGAGAAATGAAACGATTGTGCGCCGATACAGCCTGAGGCTCCTTGAGAAAGACTCTGAAGAGGAGTCCTAGTGAGCTCTGGGAAGGCAGGGACCTTCAGTCCTCGCAGCTGCTTCATTGGGACAAGACCTCCCAGAAAGAGTTGATGAGACCACTAGGCCAGAGTAGTGGTTTGTTCCCTTGACTAAATAATTAACTTCACTGCCCTCCGTTGATTTATTGTTTTGCTGCTGACCTACGTCTGACTCCAGCTCTGGCAAAATGTTGCTCAGAAGGGAGAGAGAGCTCAGTTGGTAGAGCACGAGACTTTTAATCTCAGGGTAATGGATTCCAGCCACACGTTGGGTGAAATATTCCTGCATTGCAGAGAGTTGGACGAGATGATCCTTGTAGCTCCTTACAACTCTCATGATTTTATGAATTCATCTTATTCAGGAATGTAGCCCTCAAGCTGTGGAAGATGCCCCACTGCTCCTTTAAAGCCTTATACGGCTTGGTCCTTGGCTGGTGCTTCTCCTGCAATACATGAACCTTCCTGCACACGGAGGTCATCTTCAGAGGGTCTTTTCTAGCGCCTTTGAAGGGTACTTGAGTGACACTAGACAAAGCAGCATTTCAGCTGTTGTGCCCTGTTTCTGGAATGCTCTCCTGGAAGGCTTGCCTGAAAATCTCGTGTTTTTCAGCACCCGGGAGACAACCCAGGCTCTTTAAGGGCAGTAGTAAACAAGATGATATCTGTGGAATTGGAACCTTTTTTTAAAAAAAGTAAATAGGTGCAGGGAAGCCCTGAGCCAGACTGCTGTGCGTGAGGCTCAGGGGCTTTTGCTGCATTTCTGATCCAGATTGCCCCTGCTTTCCCCCCAATGTAGATAACAGGCATGGGAGGTCAAATCTGGAGCAAGATACTTGTGTGTGTGTGTGTGTGTGTGTGTGTGTGTGTGAGTGTGAGTGAGAGAGAGAGAGAGCTATTTGCACATGCATGTACATCACCCCACAAACTATGGTCCCAATCTGGAGCAGGAGCCGCTGTTTGCCTTTTAGAAAGTCATTTACACAAATGCTAATTGCATGGATGGAGTCTCATCTGGTTTGGCCCTTAAATATGGCTTGTGCTGGTTTTTAATTTAGCTGCTGGTTGGTTGGTTTGTTTTTTTTACTGCTTTTCTCTCGTATTGTAGTGTTGGTATTATTGTTTCTATTTTGATTGCTTTAATATTACCGTAAGCCGCACTGGGAGTGCTAGCACTGAAGGGTGGCTTGTCTAAACACATGTGACATTCAAGGAGCTTATGGGGAATTCCTGAACGACTCTCATACAACATTTTTATTATTATTATTGTTTCGTGATTGCCTTGAGGAGTTGTTGTTTTTTTATTAGAATAGCAATGAATTAAACTTTAATGTTTAAAGCAAAGGTATGCCTCTTTCCTCTCACCCACTCCCTTTTTACCAGGCAGATTTGTAGTAGAAAAATAGATTTAGCTCTATAACCAGCCAAATTGGCTGTATTTAAGCATTTGCGGATTGTGAATGCATTGGCTATCTGGGGAAAGGCCAGGAAATGGGGTATAGATGAGATCTGCTGGTGGTCTGCACCGCAGAACAAATCACTTTTGGGAGACTGCTAACCTAAAACCCATTTTATAAACTGATTCAAAGGTTTTTATACATCTTCTGGGACATCTCTGGATCAGGAGATAAAACTACTCTGCCTGCTCTTCAGAGATCCTTTCTAAAGGGTATCCAGAGAGATCTTTTATCTCTGATCTTGTTGATAAGCACCACAGCCCTGAGATAGAACATAAAATAAAGCCCCTTGGCTATTCTTTAAAAATAAAAGTGAGCATCTCACACACACACACACATCACAAGGCTGGAGTATGGGTGAATTGATTGGGGGCCATATAGAGGTAGGTGGAAAGGCAGAATTTCCTACTGCCACACCAAAGCACTGCAGCATTAAAACATACAAACTCCTAGCAGCAGCCTGAACTGACATACGTACTCTAGGAAGGGATTTTTTCCTTTGATGCTGCTCCATGGAACTGATAATATCGGGGTTTGAAAATTTATAGAGTTAACAGTGATTGCCTTGGTTTAATCCTGGGGTGCCCAGTGTGGAGAAGGAAGTAAGAGTTGGGCTTTTTCCTTTCTTTTTCTTCTTTCTTTTTTTTTGCAAGGGGTTTGCCTCCCTATGTTTTTTGGGTGAGGTGTTCTAGGTTTGTTTGTCTGAGAGTGGGAAGGAATCTGTGTGCAGCATAATTTTTTATTTGGTGAAGTGGGTGTTTTGTCATGCTCACCCAAGGAGATTTCTTAGATTTCCAAATATACCCTTGTGTCCCAAAGGTGGCAAATTTCTGGGTTGACCTGTGGCAAACTATTAGTTCTTCTGTCTGTTGTGCACTGTATAAAGAGGGTGTGATATACAAAAATACATGTGAAACTTAAATGGAAATGGGTTCAAAGCCAGATATTGAATTTATTTATTTGAAACAGATATCCCAGGTTTACTGGCTTCATTCAGATAATATGTGATATGTTCATTTTTAAAATCTCCTGGAACACGTTGCATATAGATATTCTCGTTAGAAGAGGGGGAAAAACTTTTGTGCTTCTAAAATTTTACTGAAGCTTGCCAAAAGAGCTGAGTTTGAGAATGAGATGCAAGACTTGAAGCCGCTACCAATCTTGTTTCCTAATGAAGTAGAAACTACTGTTGTGAGCATTTGAACTAAAGGGCCAAGTTGCTAGAATTGCCACTATGAAACAAAGGCACTCAAGATTGGAATGAAGGAAGCATAATAGCATGCCAATAAAATAGTCGGCTTTATTCAAAGCTTCAGTGACACAGAATTAAACAGGATCTATGCTGCTTCAATTGATGACTGAGCCACTCGTGCAGAAAGACCGCACTGCCTTATTCTGTGTTTTAACGTTTGCTTTGAGAAACAAAGTTGGTGCACCATCTCTATCCTCCGGAGAGAACCTAAATCAGAAAGTAAGGTTTTCAAGGAGACCTATGTGGTAAATAATATAATGGGATGTATATCCATATGTGTGTGTGACACCCTCAAGTGGTCTCATATAACACCCTCCTCTATTAATGCAGATGTAGCATTTTCTCAACCAACCGTTGCTTGGCTCTGCAATCACTGCTGATCATTGAAATGACACAGATGCTAGTACTGCCGTAACACTGGACCATTTAAAGCAGGGGTGAGCAACCTGTTGTTCTTGCTGATGCCTGCATTACCTGGGTCTTCATATTGGTAGTAGGCACAGGCAGAGAATGATGGGCAGAGCTAGAGACTGTTGTAGCTCCTGTTGGGTTAGTGGTGGTATTAATATTATACTAACCCTGTTGTTTTTCTGCATTTTTTAAAAGACATAGTTATGCCCTGTTCCCTTTGCTTTGGAGAATTGAAAAATGAAAAGATGGTTGTTGTAACTAAAATAGTGTGATTTTCAGAGTTAATCAGCTTAGGTACTAGGTTTGTGCTGTTTGTTTTCTGTGTTTGGCACCATGGTTTTGTGACCAGAAAGGAAGAAATGTAAGATGCTAATAACTTGGGAGCTTGCGGAACTAGAAAAAGGAATACTTAGAAAGAGTTGTAAGGAGCTTTTGTCCCAGAATTGGCCATTACCCAGGGGAAAAATAGTTTTTGATTTGGAAGCCATAAATAAGAGCATTTTCTAACCAGGTCTCACCCCTTTTTTATCAACTGAACAAGGGAAAAGGGGTGGGGGGAGATGGAGCTACAGATGTTTCCTTGAGCTAGTGGTTCAGTAGCAGCTTAATCAGTGTCTGAATACATGAATATAGGATGCTTTTTGGTGGTATCCACCCACTTAGTATCGGAAAAACAAGATTTCCCTCTTATAAATTCTGGTGTCTTGCTACTGATGGGAACTCTTGAGCAGAGGACCCTCAGTGGCCCTCCTAACCTGGAAGAAGTAGAATATGCAAAGTGATTATCCTGGCCTGCATCCGATCCTCTTGAAAGCAAAAATAATATCGTTGTCAAGATGATGCACCCTCTGCTGATCCGCGAAGGCCCAGCCTTGCCATTTTTTGGAGCAGGCACCGCCTTTTAAACAAACAGTTTGTGACAGTTTTGATCTGGACTGGTAATTCACAACACTGTAGCTCAGCAGTAGAACACATGCACCACATGCCCAAGGACTCGCCTTTAATCGTTGGCAGGTAGGGCTGGGAGAGACCCTGGCTAAATCCCTGGAGGCAATGTGGACAATACTAAACTAGCTTCCTGTTGTATAAGGCAGTTGCTGTATTCCTTTATTTCAAAACATTCACAACCCATGGCTTGAGGTGCATACATTGGAATCGGAAGTAGGCATTTTCCTTTTATAATTCAAAACAACAACCCTGGAATATACCGTATTTTTCGCCCCATAGGACGCACTTTTTCCCCTCCAAAAATGAAGGGGAAATCTGGGTGCGTCCTATGGGGCGAATGCAGGCTTTCGCTGAAGCTTGGAGAGTGAGAGGGGTCGGTGCGCACCGACCCCTCTCGCTCTCCAGGCTTCAGGAAGACATCCACAGCCTAGGCAGCCCTGCGGGAGTTCCCGCAGGGCTGTCTAGGCTGCGGATAGCAGTCTGCTTCCCGGAGCGCCGGGCGCCCCGAAAGCAGAGCACCCGGTGCTTCGGGAAGACATTCCACAACCTAGGCAGCCCTGCGGGAGTTCCCGCAGGGCTGCCTAGGCTGTGGATGTCTTCCTGAAGCCTGGAGAGCGAGATAGCAGCCTGCTTCCCGGCACGCCCTGAAGTAGAGGGCCCCGCGCAGGGGGCAGACATCCGCAGCGTGGGGAGCCCAGTGCGAGGGGCGCTCTGCTTCAGGGTGCCGCGCGGCGTGCCCTGAAGCAGAGCGCCCCTTGCGCTGGGCAGACATCGGCCAGCCCCACAAGCTCGGGGGACAGCGGGGAGGCGCAGTGCCGCCATCCCGCTGTTCCCTGACCTGGTTTTGGGGGAGAAATAAAGGAAAACATTTTTCCTTTATTTCCCCCCAAAAAAACTAGGTGCGTCCTATGGGACGGAGCGTCCTATGGGACGAAAGTACGGTACGTGGGAGGAATGTGTTGTACCTCAGCACACTGGTACCTCGGAAGTCGAACGGAATCCGTTCCGGATTCGACTTCCAAAACATTCAGAAACCAAGGGGTAGCTTCCGATTGGCTCCAGGAAGCTCTGCAGCCAATCAGAAGCCCCGTCAGACATTCGGGTTCCAAATAACGTTTGCAAACTGGAACACTCACTTCCGGTGTTTGGGATTCAAGGTACAACTGTATTTTTCAGTTATATTAGAAAGTATGCTCTGGTTTTTATTTTGTTAGCTCTTTGCGTTTCACATCTGGTGTTCTAAAGCTGAGACAGTGCCTTGTTGAGGGGAAACTCAGACACCATGACATGGGACAGGGTCTTGAAACCACTTTTATCCAGTGGCTGTTGGTATTTTCTCTTTTCTCTGTGACAACTCTTGATATATTTCTGAACCTGCTGCCTCCAGCGAACTGAGACACAACTCTCTCTAATCCATCTGCAGTCCATGTACTGAAAGATTTCTAATAACAGGATGTAGCTGAAGAAGATATTAATGACAAAACAGGACTAGTCCATTTTCCCTGTAGTGAGACAGACAATATTTTTCTGCAGGGCAATGAATTTTGGGTGTTCGCACGGGGAATAATATGCTATCCCCATGACGTTCATATTTATTTTAAATGATTTATAAATTGCTTAATCACAGAGTTCTCCCAGCAGTATACAAATAAGACTAAAGATAAAATACAACTAAAAATCAATTAGAAAACAATTATACATAGAACCATCATCATTAAAACACAGATTAAAACAGATAACATTTCTAAAACAAATATAGCATTCTGTGCACCATTGCTGGGAAAGTTATTCTTTTTTAAAAAAAAATGTTCTTGTTTTCAAGATCTACCAGAATGATCTACATGTGTGCAAGTATATCTTATATGGAGTGGTATATTACTCCATTGTTCTTTTAGAAAGGACCTATATCGTGACATGGACTCACTAACTAATAGGAGAAGGAAAGATGTCTTCTTTTTAAAAGCCGGCCTAATTTGGGCTGTTTTCCTCCAACTGTTGAAGATTTTTGTTCATCTGTTTCCTATTTCTTCCATTCACTTATATTCCGACGCCTCCACTCTGGTACCCATAGCAACACTTGTTAATGCTAATGAAACTGCAGCATCTAAAAACTTCCACGCTGAACAAAACTGTTCAATGTTGCAGTTAAATACAGTTGCATTTCCGTCAGGCTTGGATTCCTGCAGTACCTGTTTGAAGTAAACTTGGATTACAAGATTTTGGTAACTTTCTGCTCTTCTGAAACCTACACTGTTGGATGCATTTATGCAGTGAAGCCTTGTATTTGGGTAGCAGCGAATGTCTGAGAAGATCGATACACGGCTCATGTAAAATTGACCCAGTTTAGCTGCAGGACGGAGTTGCCTTTTTGAAGTATTAAATTTGCATTCAGTAGATCAGTGCTGAATACTGAGGCTGATTGATCTGTGAGATGTGCTGTCTTGGAGCACATGGCTGCTCTGGCTAATTCCCATGTAGCAGTAATAGCATGTTAATGAGTGAAGTAACAGACAAATGACTCCCATGAACTTGAACAAAATGCTAATTCAGTTTATTAGGAAGATCTAAAGCATTTCACAAAACGTTCATGAATTTTACTCAGCTGATAAGCTTTTGCTCATCTTTTAGTCAGAAAGCTGGTTGTATCTATTATGCTGGTCTTTTAAAAATTCACTCAGCTTAGATATAGGAGACTTTTTTCATACTTAGGAAATCCAAGTTCATGACATTGCAAAAAAAATGTGAATTTTTTTGGGGGTCCTAGCCCTATTGCCCAGGTGCTGAACAGTTTGAATTAGGATCTTCTCTATCTTGCTTTTAAGAGCTGTGCCCACATTAGGTGGAGCTGTTCATAATGTCAGATGTCAATGCTTGTAGAATATAATGTGTAAGTCTGAAATACATAAATTGTCCTCCTTCACTTTCAGTGGGTAAAGACTATCGAACATCCTTGTATTGGACTCAGTGCATAGTGTTACTTAGATGCGTCCAAAATGCAGAGTTCAGATGGACCCAGAGCCATGGCAGGGGCAGCCGCATCACATATTGGTTTTCTGTGCTTTATCCCAATATGTAGACCACCAGATGGCTGTTTAGACATTTCATGCTACCTTAGCACAAATTAATTGGTCCCAACCTGTCCAGTAATGCCCACTATATTGCAAGAATACAATAAACAGGCACAGTTATATGGTAGCTTAGAAGTGCTGAAATTGTACCTGTTCTTTTTCATGTTGTATGAAGCCTTTGGACTAGAGAAAATGATTTACAAGGTACTCTGACTTCATGATGGCAACCCTAATTCAAAGTTGTGCCTAAAAGCATTGTCCTGCAACTTCTTAGGGTGATATCTCAGAATATAATGATAGATCTCACCAGCCCCTAGACTGAATTGCTAATATTACATATCTTGTTTAAGGCTTGTGGCTGCATCTCATGCAATTTTATATCTAGTGCATAGTATTCTAAGCAGCAGAGATCACAAGATAAATATTATGTAACTCCTCTCTAGTTAAAACTTTATGTAGCAGGCATACTGTTCTATTTTCTTTTTAAGTATTATTTTAGGATTTTTATTTTGTTTGAAAACCCCATCTCATTGTTCTACCTTGTTTTCTTGGCTGTATGTTTTTGTTGTTGCTGCATCCCTTCTTGTTTTGGGATTGTTGTCAAGTTTTTCAACTAATCTCCTCATATTAGCCAGCTGTATTAATGAGATAATAAACCAGGCTTGTTGCTAATGAATTGATTCATTCAACTGCTGAATTTAATTAGAAAGACACTTAACATTCTAGCAGATGTTCTTATTTTGTTTGGGTACAGTTGTATTTCTACACAATGAGCTGACAGACCCATCAATGTCCATATCTATATGCCCTGCTCTTAAAGACTTGTGCCACAAATGTGATCATGCAGACACTCAGTCTATAAATTCCAGTATCGTCGATGATTGCAGGTATAGTGTCTCTTGCCTCGTTGAGACTAAAGAGAGTTCTTCAACAATGCTCTTGTCAATTTTATCATCAGCTAATCCTAACTCCACTTACCTGGGAGTAAGTTCTATTAAATTCAGCAGTACTTGTTTCTAAGTGAACATGGTTAGGCTTGAACTGCAGGTAACTTTCCTTCTTCCAGACAGCTGTTCATAGGTTATGCTAGTGAGACAAGTATGTAGGAAGTGTACCTTCCACATTTTGTCAGGAAGAAGCAGCCTATTCTATCCTTATCTACAGGTATGCACATTTCCTTGTAACACTGGAGTATGTGACCCTTTTTCCGTTGAGGGCTGCATTCCAGGGTGGCAGGGGGGAATAATTTGTTGGAGGCCTCATTCCAGAGTGAAAGGTAAATAGGGACCTGTTATGGGTTAAGGGGGCTGCTTGTGCGTAAATTGTTGAGCTCTAAACTCATGCAATCAGTTTCTAAACTCTCCCAGTCCGCGGAGCCATGGGTGCATGGCTACCTCAATCACTGGCAGAATCCGTCAGTGGGCGTTTCCGGAATTTGCGCCAACATAAGAGTTCTTTGACGGAAACTCTCCTTCGGGATTCTCGGCGTGACAGTTTCCTGCGCGGAGTAGGCGTCCCCAGCGGAGGTCCTGAGCCTTCCGCGCTGTTCTCACTGGAAGCATCTGGGAGCCATCCCTCCGATTGAGTTTCTGCAGGAACTCTCCCTCTCCCCCTGCTGGTTCCTTCCTCCGCATCCGAGGGTCTCTTAGCCTCTGTGAGCCCTTCCACCACCTGACTCTCCGATGGCAGTTCCCTGACAGGACCCTCCCTTGCTGCCATTCCTTTCTCTCTTTCTGCATTTTGCTTTTACTCCTGCTTTTAACCCACATGAACTTTGACCAAGAGCCTCAAGAAACTGGGCTAAGAGCTTCAGGTCCGCTATCTGTGCTGCAAGATGCATAGCCTCCCTTTCCCCATTCTCCCATTGGTCATTTTGCTTTGGGATCCCAGGGCAAAGTGGAACATAAGGAGTTGTCTCATACAAACTCATACTTTTGGTTCAAATAGCTCAGCATTGTCTACATTCTCTGAGAGTGGCTTTTGGGAAGCTTAGACAGGACTATTTTTCACCCCTATCTGGACATGCCATAGAGGGTCAGGGGTCGCCCTGATCCAGTGGGGCTCCAGGGCAGGTGCACCCAAATCTGACCTGCCATTTGGGGAAAAAAACAAGCCTCTAGCTCTCCTAGAAAGAAGGATATGGAGCAAAATGTGCTGGTACTTAAGGGATTTCTGTGAAATGAGAACGGTGTGGCTGCCTTGTATATATTTTCTGAAATGCTCCCTTGCTATTAGGCAGCAGAAGCATCAGTGTGCATGCACACATGTGTGATCTCCATAGCCAGGGCCAGCAGGACATAGTTGGCTTCCCATGGTTGTTGGAAATGATTGTTGCTCTAATTTTGTGTTATGCCATGCCCTTTCCATGGCAGGCATTTGGTGACTGGTGCCTCCAGCACATTTGCAAAATATGAGATGTGCCCTCTAGTCCAAACAGGTTGTCAAGCTCTGCCAATTTGTAATGCGCTGCCTGAGCTCTGCTACTAAGCTGTGACCCTTCTGTAGTGCTCTGTGAGGTGTCAATAACCAATATAAAAGGACAGCCGCGGAACATGCACTCTTGCAAGAATGCAGCCTCTCATTTGCAAACGGGGAAGTATTTTTGCTGTATGTGGCCAAATCCTATCTTGAAATTTGCTCGTTAATCTTTGGGGACATTAGAGATGCAACACCTGATCTGGCTGTTCCTAACGGGAGCAGCGGAAACTGTCCATGTAGGACTTATTTTACATTTGACTTGTAGCCAAAGGTTTAGCATTTAATCATTGGGTAAGCAGACCGTAAGTTTGATTCTTGCCACTAGGATTTTGCAGAAGACTGGCTTTTCAGATAGTTGTGTGCACTTTGCAGTAAGGCTACAAGCTTAATCCCATTTATGTTGGAGTAAGCCCCATGGAATTTAGTAGGACTTACTTCTGAGTGGACACAGTTAGGTATGCCCTGTAGGTCTGTATATGCCCTCCACTGAAGTGAACTGGGAATTTTACCTGTATGAGGTCTACATATCAGCCTGGGCTGATGTCACATTTATTACAAACTCCAAGCTGGCCAAACATGGTTTCTCTCCCCTGCTCTGCACCTAACACTGTAAGGAAGTAATATGTAAGAAGTCTTTGATGCAAAACCAGCCATACAGGAAGTTCATTGCCACCCTTGGCTCGTTTGGGAGCAAGGGCAGGATAGAAATTTAATAAAGAAACACCTTTCCATTCTTTTTCATTCCATTCTATAGAGTGCACACAAGTCTGTTTGCTGACTTAAAAAAAAAAAAGATTTCTTTTGACACTGAGATAGACTAATATAATATATTTGTAATTTATTATTATTATTTCTCTTTAGACCACGAAGACTACATTTTGGAGCCACTTTCTCTGCCAGAAAGTCCAGGTGGCATTTCTGCTGTAGAAGGTTCTCCATCTGTGCCTTGTATATTCTGTGAAGAATATTCTCCTGCATCAGAACAAAACCAGCTTCTGAAGCACATGATTATAGAGCACAAGCTTGTCATTGCAGATGTCAGGCTAGTAGCAGATTTTCGGAGGTATGTAGTTCTTGCTTAAAATTTGATAAAGCAACCTAGGACAGAAAATGTCCAGGAAACTAGAACTGGTATATACTGAGACAACCAAAACACAGTTCCCAATTATGCAAAAGAAAACAGACAGATCCCAAAAAACAGTGAAAGGGAGGCTGAAAGGGTATGTGTGTCTGAAGGAAAATGAATTGATATTGATTTATATATATTAGTAACTTTGTATTAATGCAACTGTGTGTTTTTGTAATATTTTGTTTAAGTTGTCTGTTGTTGCTTCTGTTTTTTGTACGCCATTTAGATACACGTTTAATATATTAAGCAGTAGAAAAATTAAATAATCATTTCATCAATGTTTTATGATGCAGCAGGATAGATACATTTTTGTATATAAATAAAAGGCAATTTTGCTAGACATTAATGTAGGAAACTGAGCCTTGGCTGAGAGAGCTGGACCCAGGGACTGTAGAAACAAGGCTGGAACATGAATGTGTGTGTGCAAAGGAATCCCAAACTTCAAAAATTGGAAGTAAATCATTCTGCAAAAGTAGCCCTGATCATAGCACAAAAACAAATGCATCAGCCTTTTGGGGACCGGAACGAGAGTTGAAAACCTTAAGGAAGGCAGATCTTTGCATTGACCAAACTGCTTCCTTTTTTTGTTTTGGAGCTCAGGCCTTTATATTAAGTTCTCCAGATTGGTTTCTATTTCTTGTAAGCCTGTCAAAACTTGTCTATCCGTCTCTATGAACTGATTCATACAAGTGTAGATCAATTTCTTTATGGAAGAGGAAACCCATGCAATAAAATGGACAGGTAGAGAGAAAGGCATGGTGAATCCACTCCTGAAATGTCCTTTTCGTTGTCTTTCCATGGTAAACTCTAGAGCCTGATAACTCAGTTGAACTTCCTTCCCTTAAAAAGTATTACATGTTGCAGTTGACATGTGATGACCATGCCCTTCTAGGAATGGGTTGGCCTCAGTCCTAATTGCATATTCTAATTGCTAAAGTTCTAGAAGTTCCTATGCCAACAGCTGTTCTGACTGGGGCCACAGGTTGCCCATTCCTGATCTACAGCCTGTGTTAAATAAACCAATCTACCTGCCCCTCATCAATATGTGCTTTTCAAGGTGCACATGTTTTCTCTAATTGACAAGCCTTCTTCAAAACACTAAATGTTGTTGCTTAGCAATTTCACATAGCATGCATTCCAGTCTGTACATGTGTTCTTTTTGTTGCTCTCTTCTTTCCACTTTGGTATCTGCAAAGCCGCTATGTGTGTCTGGCTTCAGATGGCAAAGATCAAGACCTTTTCTGCACTCAGTTTTTACCATGCATGTGTCAGTGTGCCAGATTTGAGACGACTGATGTGCACCAAAAATGAATGGGATCAATTCTTCCACTGTAAATGGTTCAAAGAAGACTGAAATGCATAAACTCAGAGTTGCATAGGTTACTTGTGAGTGGAACCGAGTGATCATCTGTCCCCAGGCCAGACTCAATGGTTTTATTTTTCCAAGAGACTAAAGAATGGTCACTCGGGAAAGGTGATCTATAAATAAATGCTGTCCACATATCAACGTCCAGGTGAGTTGCCATGGCCTGGTTCCTTACATTTCAGTACAGTATACCGTATTTTTCGCTCCATAAGGCACACCGGACCATAAGGCGCACCTAGTTTTTAGAGAGGGAAATCAAGAAGAAAAAAATTATCCGCTTCTCCCAGAGCTTCCCGGGGCTGCCGGGGGAAGCCATCCCACTCGCTGTTTTGGCTTCTGCCATAGCAGAGTGAAGCCTCTCCCGGCCAGAGAGGTTGCGCGCGGCTAAATTCTCCCACCTCCTGCAAAAGCCCACAGGAGCCGTGCACCCTTTAAGGAGCGCGTGGCTCCTGTGGGCTTTTCTACGAGGAGGGAGAAGGGACTGGCCGCGTCAGTCCCTTCTCCCTCCTGGGGAAAAGCCCACAAGAGCCGCGCAGAGCTTGTGTGCAGCTCTTGAGGGCTTTTCCTGCCTGCCTCCCCCCCCCCCCCGCATTCGTTTCATAAGACGCACACACATTTCCCCTTACTTTTTAGGAGGGAAAAAGTGTGTCTTATGGAGCGAAAAATACGGTATATAAGGCAACAAATGAGAGAAGAATTGATGATAAAGCAGAGTCAGTCTGAGTAGTGATGCTGTTGGCAGATCTGGGGAGGATCAAAAGGGAAGGCTGGGGTGGGGAGAGAAGCAGCTTCATCTTGAACATGTTGAGTCTGAGATGGTGATGAGAACAGTATCAGACAAGCAGGTAGAGACATGCAGGATTGGATGGAAGGAGAGAACTCTGAAGTGGAGAGGTATATCTGGGTGTCATGAACAGGCATATAGGTTAGGGAGCCTCTGGGCTCTGGGGTTCTAACTAGGTCTGGCACAGGTCCCAAATTCCCCCAAGACCACTTACGTACAACATTGGGTAGAGGTGCAGCAGCCAGTGAGCAAAGCAGGAATGGCCTTGAAGACTCTCAAGTGAGACTTGCTGTCACTGCTTGTCAGTGGCGACTTCAAGCCTGCTGGGTTTGGCTGCACTACAAAGTTTCCATTGAATGAAAATAGGGTTTAAAGTTGGCACTGGTCCGCATGGTAGAGGCAGTGCTAGGACCTTCATTTGCAGTGTGACATGAATTCAAATCACACTACAAACCACAGAGAAAAAAATGCGTCCCACCTGTCAAAATGGTCCCTCATGGGTGGAGAATCCAGGATCCAGTCCAGAGCTGCAAAAATTGGTAGTTTGGATGCAACACTAAGCCATGGTTTGTTATAGCCATGGTTTGCTGAACAAGCCAGGATCTGTCTTGCAGATGAGCAAAGAAAATATTATTTGCTTTCCCCCACCACGCTGCAATCCCAAATGCCTCGGTGGTGTTTGAGGACACCACAGCCTCACTGCATCACCAGTTATCAGAGGCAAAGGGATTTGTGAAGCTTCTCAGATGGATTCTCAGCAACACAGCATCAGCTCAGAGGGAAATCTCCATGCCACTTTTGTCTTTAGTGATTACCCAGCAGAACCAGACAGCTCTTGTTCAATTTCTGGCTCCTGAGAGAACCTCAGACATGCAGATCAATGCTCACAACTTTACATCATGTAAAGTGAACTATTTCCATGGACATTTTTATGCTTGCAAACATTGGTGTCTGTATTGCACCTGGAAATAATTGAAGGCAGCAACTGTTTGAGATCCGGTCCCTACCTTCCACTCCTCTAGACCCTTCCCTCAACATCTGTGCCACGATTGAACTGAAGGCACACACTTTTGGTTCATTAAGATGCTTGATTGATGAGCAAGGAAAACAGCTGAAAGCAATAACTTTTATTAGGGTGTAACAGAGACTTGAAAGCCAGTGCCAGAAACCAGGAAATGTGATACTAAGAAGCAGCTATTTGCTTCTTAAAAAGTATACATAGTCAATATGTAGGACTATTGGTACTGCTGTGTTCAAGTTCTCTGTCAGCTTTCTGTGCCTCTGTTGCATTTCATCCCATCCCACGAGGACAGTTTGTTTTTCTTGCCAAATTATGGCTCTAGTGTTTTCAAATCCAGAAGTTTCCTTCTTTCATGGGAATGCCATATGGTACTAGGGCACAGAGCTGGCTCTAACTGAGTTTCTTGATATTTGCTTGGATGGAATAATGTATTTTACTGTCAAGTTGGATAATTAAACTACTAAGCAGGTCTCGGTATTCATGCAGTATACATTTTTCTAGAGACTTGTGACCAAGCACGCACAAAGCACCCTTTTATGTTTTGGTAAGTATCAAGTTTTAAAGCCAGGTAATAAGACGAAAAGAATCTAGGGCAAATAAAATCCATATAAAAAGTTAGCTTATTCAGCACCGTAAGCTTGCCATGTTTTTCTTTTTTTTTTAATCAAACACTAGTCATTGTGTCTGGTTTCTTCATACAAGCTGAACATTTGAAATTACCTGGTAATGGATTTCCAATTTCCAACTTATCTGTACTGGGAAGATTGTTCTGGCTAAATAGAAACGTCGCCTTATTTGAAAAATGACCTCTACAAAAGCCTGGTAGCAATGAGTGGCTCGGGTATCCAAATGCTGCAACAAGAATTGCATATTAAGAGTGTAATGAAACGAACAACAGTTTGGGAAATGTTTTGTAACATAGCTGCCTGCATTTTTGCTTCCTCCCCCCCCCCCTTTTTTTAAGATATGCATTGTACTGGAAGAAAAGATTCTCAGAGCAGCCCATTACAGACTTCTGTTGTGTGATAAGAACAAATTCTGAAGCAGCTTTAGGTGAGTGTGTTGTTAATGTAGCCTGCCCAGCCCTGGTTTGCAAAATTCCCCACAATCTGCCATTGGACCACCAATTTTGTTGGGACACTTTTTGCTGAACTGTATCAGATGCTGAAGCACTCTTGTTTGTGGGCTTGAGTTCAACAGATTATTTGATTCACTTTAAAATACAAAGAGTGAGTGTCTAGCATGATATCTTGGACTATAAGCTTGTGGGCAATGCCTGTGTTGATTTTTGTACATGTTGCATACAACATCATCATCATCATCTATACTTGGGGCCAAACAAAGGATGATTATGATAGAATGTTAGGGAAGGAGCCCTCTGCCTTAATATTATAGATATTCCCATACTAGTTATAATATTTCTGATGTGTTACATTTCACCGATTAGAGGCTTATAAGGGTGGCTATAGTAGCTTTGACTGTCAAATAAAATTATAAACCTCTAAATAACTGCTATGAGACACAGTCAGTTCGGCACCCTGCTTCTGGCCTAGCATCAGGTATTCATTTAAAAAAAAAGGAAAGAAAAATCTTGGCAGTTGTAGAATGCAGTTCAACTTTAGGAAATGGAGAGTCTAAAGAAAAAGAGGCATAACAAGGGCTTCAGGCATTTTAAACTGATGCTGGTTCCTCTACCTGTCTGCCTGGAAGATTGGGGTGAGAAGACCAGTTCAGCCTGTTCTGAGTACAAAGTCAGAATGCAGATTTTTTTTCTTTTTCTTTTGGAGAATTCTTTCCACACCAGGCAGTGTGAAGCATTGGTGTACAGTTATTCCCTTAATGTATGAAATATGCAGAGGCTGCATTTGGCTGTTACAGTAAACCATGGGTTCTGAAGCTGGCTTGTTTCAACAAACTATAGCTAATATTTATCACAGATGAGGATTGAAAGTAGTGCTAAACTGTGACTAATAAAAATGAAATGGAAACCTTCAGATTTCTTCATGGAGTGGTAATTGGGAGAGGTGTTTATTACACCATGGTTTATTGTGACATTTGAATGCAGCCAGACACGAGACCTGGGGCTGATTTTCCTTGTCCAGTAAAATCTACCGGCATGCCCTGGTCGGCTTCTCTATATTCATGGATTTGCTTCTGGCTGAAGCACAACATGACTAGGAAATTTCTGAACAGACCCCTTAGAAAGAACATTTGTCTTAAATGGATAGAATTACCACTTGCATCTTTTTCCCTCTCTCAGTGACTAAATATAACTCAAACCTGTATTACATTAAAAAGCTTAATGTATCGACCTAAGTATTCTCCTGACATTTGATCTGTAATCTTTTAACAGAGGAACAAGACAATTACTTCCTTTTATGTGATGCCTTGCCTGAAGACAGAACACTGAGGGAGAAACTTCAGCAACAAAGGCTGGTAAGGTGGGGTTGCATGTGACCATCCCGAAGCATGAAATGAACTGCACAAAAAATGAGGATTTAATTTAATTCCCAGGTTTCCTCTTTCAGTAATAATGAAGTTGATCCTCAATGGTTAACTTAACAGTTCCAGAAAGCTCAGTAGGACTTACTTCTTTAAAGTGGATCCTCCCAGTGTCCCTATTTTCCAGGGACAGTCCCTGATTTAGAGAAGCCATCCCAGTTTCTGATTTGATCCCGGAATGTCCCACTTTTTTTAGGATGTCCCTATTTTCATTGGATAAATGTTGGAGGGTGTGGAGTTATGCGACCCCAGAGCCATCTGTAGACAGCCCTGTATAGGGAAGTTTTTTAAATGTTTAATGTTTTATTATGTTTTTATGTATGTTGGAAGCCGCCCAGAGTGCCTGGGGCAACCCAGTCAGATGGACAGGGTATAATAATAATAATAATAATAATAATAATAATAATAATAATTAATAATGGAATGGGACGTCCCTATTTTTATCAGAGAAATGTTGGAGGGTATGTTTAAAGGTGTGCTGAAAATGACTCAGAAGAATCCAAGGATGCAGTTTTGAATACAAAGTATATGTCATATGTTTGTCCACAAGAGTAAAGATTCTTCACCTGGGATTCTGATCTCTCCGCAACACTGCCCAATCCTACTTAGTGACCCTGTTATCAATAAATCTCTGGCCTTCCTTCAACAAAGGAATTGCAGAAATCCACCAGCTGAGCATTCCCAGAGGCAGCTGAATGTGTTTATCAGCCGTGGCTTCTTATTTGCAGAGCTATCCAACATCAGAAGAAGCAAAATAAATAGGAACCTCTTGAAAGGGGGGGCAGCAGATAGATAAAGGTCCTTCTGCTCTTTTTGCTCTCTTTGAACTGATTCACACATGCATATATCTCTGAGTTTCTAGGGCTCTTGCCATCTTATCGCTTAATGACTCAACAGCTGAAGGGGAGGCTCTGTTCAGTGACAGTTCAAAAGCGGGCCTTTCAAACCTTGCTGTGGCTCTTGCATAAAGCAAGCCCTAAAATGGCACCTCCGCGGTGAAACTTTCTTCTCGTTAAGTTGTTTTGGAGATGTGAAAGCTCCATGGGAGGTGTGTGTGTTCTTTCAAACATACCGAGTCCACCACTTTTTGCAGCTGCCAGAGAAGCAGGCATGCATAGGTAAGCTCAACCTGCAAAGTAGTTCTAGCAGGTTGTCGAATTTCCTCAAAAATAAACCAATTGCCAGAACAACTCAAGCTTACCATAGAGGGGTAGCCAATGCAGTGCCCTTTAGGTGTTGCTGATTACGGCTTATGAATTCTTTAGTCATTGGCTTATTATTATTATTAAGCTGCCTGTTCCTCTGCTGAGGTGCTTACGGAGTGTGAGGGTGAAGAAATAGGGATCTTTTTTTAAAAAAGTGATGACTTGCTTAGTTTCAAAGCCCTGGGGCACCAAACAACTGTTTTTTCCTGATGATATAGAATGTGTCGAGGGTTTTTAGTTCTACAACATTTTAAATCTTGAGCTCTTTATATCTCCTGTGCATTGAGGAGAAACCTAAGTATCTTCAAGTTCCAGTTTCCTCACTCTAGGTCTTCCGTTACTTGTGTAAAATATAAATGATTTCTTGCTTCAATCTCTCTCGTGGAAAAGATACACCTAGCCTCTCTTAACTCAGTTCTCTTGCCTGAAGCAATATGCAGCTTCAAACTATGAACACTCAGCAGTAAAATGCAGCTTTTATTTAAATTGGAGGAGAAAATTCCTAGAAATAGATACAAAAATGGTTTTTTTAAGTGTTCTGGGAGATCTGTTAGGGATATATGATAAAATGTTTTGCTTTGGTTTAAGGCTTAAACCTATATTATTTAAGATTTTAAAAAATGCTCCTTTTATTCACATGGGTGCACCTATACATCAAGGAGCCATTGATGATCATATTGATTTATCGAGGCTAAAATCTTTTTGTTACGCAGATTGAGTCCATCAATCCTTGTGTCATCCAAATTCTTATTTTGGGAGGTGCAAATACATTTTCTCCAGTTTTCATTTGAACTGCACTGGATTAAACCAGCCTTCAGGTCTTCCTGTTTTGCCTGTTACTCTTCCTTCATGCTGTGTGAACATTTGAACCTAATCGTCGGCGAGAAAACCATGTTTTCAAATGAATCAAGTGCCTGTGTTGCTCATTAGCTGATAATGAGAGACAATGGAAAACTGCTAGGAATAATTTACAATGAAGCTATTTTCAAAAATGAATGTGATTGCATGTGTTGTTTTTCTTCCTGTTCAACAGAGAGAGAATCTGGAGCAACAGCAGCGAGAGAGAAATGACACCGACTTTCACGGTGCATGCATGTTCTGTGATAAAGAGTTTATTGGTAACAGGTTAGCGATGAACGTTTGACTACGCGTTTTCATCCTCGTGAACATCCCAAGCCTATGCAAATGGGGGAAATGGAAATGTCACTATAAGGCTTTGGTACAGATGTGGCTGTAGCAGCATTTTATAGCTGGCAAAATGTTAGAGTTGCCTACAGGTAGCCCAGTGTAAGAAAAGTGCTGGTGGAAAGACCAAAGGGTCCATACAGTCCAACATCCCATTTCACACATGCTCATCAACTAGCTAAGGCAGTGATGGAGATTTTGTAGTCCAGCCGCATCTGGAAGGCCACAGCCTCTCTCATCCTTGATGATTGGCCATGCTGACTGGGGCTGATGGGTTTTGGAGTCCATGAGCAACTTGGGGAACGCACAATGCTTTGGAACAAGGATTTAGCCATCATGACTAATGGCTATTGATAGATCTATTGTCCATGACTTCATCCCCTTTCAAAGTCTTGTAAGCCATTGGCCATCATCACATCATGGGCAATGAAATCCATAAAAGAAGAAGCATAAAGAATTCTTTTGTTTTGCCTGTCCTGAATCATTAGTTGACTGGCATTCTAGTTGACTATGCCATTAGTTGACATGGGCACACGACTCACTTTCGGTCTGACATACCATGGTTGTTGGACCAGAATTGTTATTTATGAATTAGTAGATCTATGAATTAGTGATCTATGAATCTCAGTGGCCTGCTGTGCACATCACTTTAAACCACAGTTAGGCTTAACTATACTGTCAAGGTGTTGTGCAGTATACTGGGCTAAAATCTTGGACACATTGCCATGGTTTGACTTGGTATTATGTCTGAACCTGGGTTTGTGGCTTGTCTCTCAAAATAAACCACAATCCGTAACCAAGAGTTTTTGCCCATGGTTTTAGCCCTGGGCACCAGCATGCTGCAGATTCATCTTTAAAACATAGTTAACCATGTGCAAGCCAAGCCCATCACACATTTTAGTGGTGGGAATATTCTCGTCTTCTAGCTTTGCATTGGCTCTTTCTCATCACATACCTGGTTCTAAACAATGAATTTGATTTATGTACTTGTTTTGCATGCCAAGGTCCTTTCCTTTTTTAAAAAAGGTGTGTGGGTTTGTCTTGTGTTGCTACCACTCAGAAGGCACCAAGATGGACTGACTGGCACATGCCCATAGAAGCCTTCTTGGGTGTCTGCAGGATCCCTTCCCCAACCCTGGTATTAGGCCTGAAAGGATTGTTTTGTTGTAGCCAATAGAATAGATTGGGAGGGGAGCCATGTTCAGTTTATCCAGTTTGCATAGGTGCCCCTGGGCACAAAAAGGTTGGCGACCTCTGCAAAGCATTAATATATTCTCCCATTTCTACTGAAATCTACTCAAATGGTGCCCCCGGTGAGTAATTAGAGTATTGGTTAAAATTAGCAATTCTTTTTGGTTTCAAGCTGGCAGGTCAGGTTGTGAAATGCTGCAGTGAGGTGGCGATAAATCTTGAGATGTAAATTTTCCCATTTAGTTACACACAACTGCTTTCGCTGCTGGGAAAGCTGCACACAGTGCTGTAACTTATTCAGTGTTGGTTTTATAGGGGTGAAATCCACATTTTCTTCAGTTAAGTGGAAATAATTTGTCTAGCCGCAAAAAAAGAAACAGTGCAGTTACTTAGTTGCGGTTTTATACTATTTTAAGTGTTCCGAGTACAGAGAGCCGCTTCAGAAAGACTCTTTGGGCTTTCTTCCTCTCTCCATGTTGGCCTCTGCAGGGAAAAGAGGCACACTTACAAAGGGGAGAAAGGACATTTATTTTTAGTGATGCTCCTTAAACCATCGCACCAGCCTCTTTCTTCCCCCCACAACCCACCAACCCAAAGAGCCATGTTTTGAAGCTGCCGTGAAAGTATGTTAAAGGAACTAATGCTCTGCTTGAATTCTTCCTTTGTAGATCAGACCTTCTCAATCACATGGCAAACGATCATGCATTCAATGTTGGGCTGCCAGATAACATTGTACACTGTGAGGAGTTTTTGGAACTTCTACAGAAGAAACTAGACAGGTACGCTAAGTAGCTGAGTTTACAGAAAGACTGGATATGATAATTGTAACAAATAAAGTTAGTGGACACGAGAGACTCTGTATATTGTTTTGGGGGTTCTTCACATCATTATCTTCACCTAAACCATTCCTCTTTGAGCCCAGGTCCCATAGCTTTTGTATATCAGGATTGGAAAGAACAGTAGTGTCACTTATACGAAGATTTGGGATGCTTCCAGGTGTGCGTTCATTGTGGAAGCACTGCAGTTTTTTTACAAACATGGTTTTGTCTTCATCAAAATGCTTATCCCAAACCATACTTTCCTTAACATTAATCTGAATTTCCCCTTACCACAGAAAATCCACTATATAAAAACAACCCATTTTACATCCACAGTCACTACTGGAAAGGAGGTGGGGAGGATGCTTCTTGCATTTATTTATTTTTTTAAAAAAGTTTGGAATTAAATCAATAGTAAGGAGCAGCTCGATTATCTCCGAATTGTGTTTATGAAAAAAAGAGATTGATGTATAGGTCCTTGAGTATTCAGAAGCAACTGACTCAGTTGGTAGAAAATGGATTTTTAAGAGCTTATAAAAGGGAGCCTGGGAATTGAATAAGTAATATTGTTTCATAGTTCTATGGATGAAGTAACAGTAAAAGTTGGAGATGGTCTCTAAATGCAATCCCTGACCAATCTGGGCACCTGAAGGCAGGAAATATGTGTGTTTGTTTGTGTGTGTGTGTGTGTGATGGTTGGAGAGAGGGCAGTATTTTTACTTACCAATGCAATATGCTAACATGTTAAAATGTTCTTCAAATAAGTTCAGTTACATTGATCTGTGAATCATGCAGCCGCGCAAAGGGTCCTTGTGCTTCTTGCTCAGGCAGCAGAATGAGATATATGGGAATCTGATCAATCAGTATTATATTAATGCCAAGCAGAGTCACTCTGCCCAAAGCTATCTGAAGCATGACTTACTAAGGTTCTTCCACACTGTAACACTCTTGCAATAAGCAATTTTAAAAATAATATTCTTGCCGTATTAAGTCAATCCATTTTTTCTGTGTTGAAGGGCATTTTCATCCAGTACCAATGATGCCAACAGCTAAGGCTCAGTCTGTTGTGCTTGCAGTGGTTTATGCTTTGATATTTTTTTTTGGTATATTTTTTTTTTGTTATTGCATAAATTTAGTTATGTGTGTTTTTATATTCTTTGCTTCCATGGCTGCATAACTTGATTATTCCAGTGTCAAATACTGTACAAGGATACAATACAGAAAATTTATAAAAGTTATTGTAAACATGTAAAAAAAAAAAAAGCTCAGTAGTACTAATAAATCAGCAGTCATATAAATTCTACAAGGCCAAACCACCAATAGTTCTCAAAATATGATTTAATTTCACATATTTACACTACATCAGTTGGCAGTGGTGGTTCCTTTAACACAAGGGATTAATGTGTTTGATGAGCCAATTCTATATCTGCTCTCCCCCTCCAGGGACAAATTTAAAAACTGGGTGGGGTCACCTACCTGCCAATCAACTGACATTGGGCGATGTTTCTCTTTTGAAAGTGCACTCCCATTTTGCCTTCAAGTAATCATAGAATCACAGTTGTTGTTAGAAGGGTCTTCTAATCCAACCCTCTGCAATGCAACTATTTTTTGTCTGAGGTGGGGCTCGAACCCTCGACCCTGAGATTGAGTCTCATTCTCTGTCAGCTGAGCTATGCCAGCTCTTGCAGGGTGCTCCAAGATTATGAAGCAGTTTGCATCGAAACAGCTGCTGAAACAGAGCGTTAACGCATGCCTTAAGCCTTCTAATTCAGCATATGCTCCTGAAAACCACAAACTGCCTGAATCGGGGGGGGGGGGGATCTTTCTCTCTTTAAATTTATCTAACCGTGCTTTCTCAAAGTGAGCTGCTTTGAGTTACTTGAAGTAAGTGGCTGGTTCCTTACAGCAATGTCCCTAGCACCAGTTTGTAATTTTATTTATTTATTTTTAATCTTAGCTTGCAGTGTTTGTACTGTGAAAAAACCTTTCGAGATAAGAACACGCTCAAGGATCACATGAGAAAGAAGCAGCATCGCAGAATCAATGCCAAAAACAGAGAATACGACAGATTTTATATCATTAATTATCTGGTAAGTTGATGTACAGTCATACCTCGGGTTACAGACGCTTCAAGTTGCACGTTTTTGGGTTGCACACCACACCGAACCCAGAAGTACCAGAATGGGTTACTTCTGGGTTTTGGCGCATGCGCAGAAGCACTAAATCACACTTTGCGCATGCGCAGAAGCACCGAATCACGACCTGCGCGTGTGCAGACACAGCGCTGCAGGTTGCGAACGTGCCTCCCGCGCGGATCACGTTCGCAACCTGAGCGTCCACCGTATATGCAACTCTTATTTGACTGACAATGCAATCCTCTATATGTCAACTCATTTTTTTTAGTTCACTGGGACTTCCTGACTAGTAAGAATGAAATTGCAGCCTGATTTGCAAGTTGTATGCATGATGCCATCAAACTGAATCAGGTTTAAGTCTCGCCAGTTTTAAATCAATGGGATGCAAATACTTTGCTTGCTGGGGAGCTTGACAACGATACCAGGAAAGGTTCTAGAACAGATAATTAAACAGACAGCCTGTGAGCACTTGAAAAAGGGTGCTATGATTACGAAAACACAGCATGGGTTTCTCAAAAACAAGTCATACCAGACAAATATCTCTCTCTCTCTCTCTCTCTCTCTGATAGAGTTAAAAGCTTGGTGGATCAGGGAAATGCTGCAGACATAGTAGATCTTGGTTTCAGTAAGGTTTTTGGCCAAGTCTTTCATTATATTCTTTCGGAGAATCTGGTAAAATGTGGAGTGGATGAGGTAACTGTTGCTCTTGCTTGTTCTTTGGCCATGTTCTGCAAGACTAAGTGACAAAACGAGCATTTCATTGTGGGCAAGAAACAGAAATGCCTCTTTCAGCCAAGGTGAATGGGCATGTTTTTAAATCCACCCCCCGAATGTTAATAATGAGGGGGAGACAGGTCAACACCAACAAGGCCTCCCCAACTGATCATAGGGCCCAGGATGGTGAATACTGAGGAATGCTTTTTAAGTTCTTTGGTCCCAAGGCATTGGAGATGTTATACTGCAGTGCTAACATTCTGATATCCGGTATCTCACTGGCGTTTCACTAAGGCTGAATTAGTTTCCCAGCCACTATTAAAGCTTTCCCTTTCTCTTTAACTGAATGTGGACTGACATAATTGAAATGACAGATGTGTAGCCTCTCTCGTTCATTATTGCACACCCTGAAGCATTTGGAGGTCATGAACCAGCTCTTCAAAACCATGTTTGATTTTTCTAAGAAGACAGAAATGTAATGCTATTGCCTTATAAGAGTGTTTTTATTGGGCAGTAAATATTATATAAAACTCAAGAGTTACTGTAATAGCAGTAATAATTTTTCTAGTATTGCCTGTGTACTAGAATTTCACTTAATGGGATTATTTGTGCCTAGGAGATCCTGTGTGCTAGTTACTCTAAAGTAGTTTTCTGTGTCACAGTTTATTGTTGTTGTTGTTCATTAAATTTATATTTTGCCATTCATTGGAAGACCACAGGGCAATTTACAAATTTACAAGTTTAACTGGCCTGGCTTGCTTTAAGCCTGTCTGAGGGGCTATTCACAAAGTTTAGGTGTGTTTGCAATATGCCAGGACACAGGAGTAAGTCTGAGGCTTGTGTAACCCCACCAACCACATGGAATAAGAAGAGGTAAATGAGCATGGGGGAAGGAGGGGATTGCCAGGCCCTTGGGCTCACCCTTCTGCCATACGACATGAGTGCCTGTGTGCCTATGCAGATAATGAAATGGTCCTGTTAAAACAGTGGTACCTCGGGTTAAGAACTTAGGTCCGTTCTTAACCTGAAACTGTTCTTAACCTGAAGCACCACTTTAGCTAATGGGGCCTCCCGCTGCCGCCGCACCGCCAGAGCACAATTTCTGTCCTCATCCTGAACCAAAGTTCTTAACCTGAGGTACTATTTCTGGGTTAGCATAGTCTGTAACCTGAAGCGTATGTAACCGGAAGCATATGTAACCCGAGGTACCACCGTAAAGACTTTTAATTCCAGTATTGGAGAGCAAGCCCAA
This sequence comes from Podarcis erhardii, assembly GCF_964252035.2. Taxonomy (NCBI): domain Eukaryota; kingdom Metazoa; phylum Chordata; class Lepidosauria; order Squamata; family Lacertidae; genus Podarcis; species Podarcis erhardii. The sequence continues at coordinate 53,680,075 of NC_138500.1, forward strand.
GCCATTGGGCAGTTTGCTTCTGTAATTCTCCTGCAGTGAACTTGTTGAAAGAGGTAAAATTCCCCGTTGCTTCCAGTATAGCTGGAAATTACTTAAAACCTGATGTAGCCTAAAAAATCTAAAGCTTTTGTCTATTCTAAACTTGGGGTCACTTGATACCATTAGGTAAAAGGGTAAAAAAGGTAAAGGACCCCTGGATGGTTAAGTTCAGTCAAAGGCGACTATGGGGTTGCGGCGTTCATCTTGCTTTCAGGCCGGCGTTTGTCCACAGACAGCTTTCTGGGTCATGTGGCCAGCATGACTAAACCACTTCTGGTACAATGGAACACTGTGACTGAAGCCCGAGCGCACGGAAACGCCGTTTACCTTCCCACCACAGCGGTACCTATTCATCCACTTGCACTGGTGTGCTTTCGAACTGCTAGGTTGGCAGGAGCTGGGACAGAGCAACAGAAGTTAACCCGTTGCAGGGATTTGAACCTCCGACCTTCTGATTGGCAAGCCCAATAGCTTAGTGGTTTAGACCACAGCACCACCCGCATCCCCACTTGATACCATTATACTGTAAGTGGTTAGGGAAGGGAACTCTTCCTCTACCACCCCCTTCCCACCCCTGTTTATTAGCTTTTTATTAAAAAGCTAGCTGCTCGACATGACCACTCGACATGGGAGGCCGCGTGGTACTATGGAGGGTGTGTGTGGTGAGAGGGGTGTTAATGTGAGGTATCGGTAGTTATCTCACTATCCTGGTAACGTTAATGAATCTAGCTGCCGCACTTGGAGAGTTTACCCTCGAGAGTAGCATCTCTGAATTAATTACAGGATCCAAATTCCCTAATCTGTACTGACATCTTGTTACAGGCTGTTCTAACAAATGTATGTCTCTGCACCGTTTACCTGACACGCTGTAGCAGCTTTGATGGAGCTATGGGACTGGTCTTTTTTTGTTTGTGTGTGTGTGTGTGTTCATTTGCTATAAAATATTGCAATAGGGTCGTTGTAGATTTGTAAGACTCCATTTTAATCTCTTGTCTCCATGACTTTTCTGTGTTATTATTTAATAAGGAACAAGGGTAGGACATGCCAACATACCTAGAAGTGGTAATAACTAACACTGTGTCTGAAGGACCTACAATGTTGTGTGAATAAGGCGAAAGCCCTTTAAAATAAAATGCCACCTGGCTACTCCTGATCTAAGCATCTAGCTAATAATACACTTAGCATTAGAGTAGCTAGATGGTGCTTTACTATTATTTTAAACATTTTCCCTTACTCCTCAGTGTTGTAGCTCCTTCAAACATAATGGCCCTTCTGTCTTCCCCACCCCCAGGAAAAAAACATGCATTGCCAGAAAAGGATATAAAATAAAAGTGGATTGTATCTGTGGCACCCCAACTTACCCAGGATCACATCTTGACAAAGAGTCAGAATTTTAACATAACCCAGCCCAATATTAGATTTCGTGTCCTAGAAATCTTCATGATATATATTTTTTGAGTTAAATATTTATTGTATTTATTTATTACCTGATATATAGACTGCCCCTTGAGGGAGTAATTTATACTCCAAACCAGCCAGTTTAGGCTTTTGTGGCAGGCTAACAATAAAAATAAATACATACATACAGTACATTTTCCCACAGTAAAACAACAGTATCTTAACTCTAACAAGCTATTACAAGGAGGCAAATGCTTTACTGGAAATGTAAAAATGTAAGACATGTAGGTGAAAACTTATTCCGACTGGTTTTGGGAACTGACTATTTTTAAGGAGAGGAGTGGTGTGATGATCTGTATATTTTAACAGGTCTCGTATACATATAGATACATACATATATACATATATACATATATACATATTAGTTCTATTAATGTTTGTTTTTTAATTATTGCTTTCTTTTCTGTGTTTTAAGCTGTTTTTATTTTAGCTGTAAATGACCTTGAGTGGCCTCATTTTGAATTATTTACATCCACTGACTAAGACTTGGAGCATTGACTGTTGCTGAAGTATCATGGATTCATGTTTGCTCTGTGCGTTTTTCTTTCGCCTCCAGGAATTTGGCAAGACCTGGGAAGAGGTTCAGTCCGAAGATGACAGAGAATTGTTGGACAACCAGGAAGAGTAAGAGTTGTATTTAAAGTTTAGAGTGGTGGGAAATCTGTTCTGCGGGCTTGGCAACATTATGTTGTAAAAAAAGTGGCATTCAGGGACAATGTAGGTATGGCCGAGAATGTTGATGAATAGGATTTCCAGTGTTTTTTAGTGTTTTATAGCAACCACGAGGAGCTCCAGAGCCATAGAAGATACAGTTCAACATGCTATGTATTCCCACCCCACTTATAATAATTTTGCATTTTAATGTATGTCCTTTCCAGTTAGGGCATAGCAATAAACTGTATGGACTACCCTTCTAAAGAAACAGAGCCCACCATATTTCCCCAATTCTCTCATAACCCCCATGAGAGTCAGAAAACAAAGCAAAGGGGCAAGTGTCCTAGGGGAGATAGCACAGAAAAGCTAGGCCCCAGTGCACTACAAAATTTTGCAGCCGTTTTTTATTCCTTCATTTAAAGTTCTCAGAAATTTAGGGTTAGGGGTTGGAGAGGAAATGGGGGTTAAGAGGAGGCGAAACTGAGCCGGTGGGAATAAAATACAATTCCTTTTCTAGCTGTTATTTCGGAGCATGGCCACTAGCTAATGGTTTTGATTACTATAGAGATGGCATTGCATGGCAAGTCCCCCTCCCCACTTGGGAAATAAAGACACAGGACACGGTATATTAAGGTTAATGGGCGTAAAAGGCCACAACTTTATTGATTGCAGGAATTGAGCGGTATTGGCTTAGGCATTGGTCCTATCGACTAACCGGCTTCAGCCCAATTGCATGAAGGCCAGTAAGAGCTAATCACCAGTGGGGGGAGTCCTGCTGATGTACATCAACTAGGACCTCCCCCGGGGTCACCGCTCTTAGGCCCACACCTCCATAGGCTCCGGACAGGGCAACGCCCCCCGGAGTCCTTTACCGGACTACCCTTTGCTTTGGGGGAAGGTGATGGCGCTTCCTTCCCCCCTCATTTACATAACAATACCCCTAGCAATGCCTAACCACCAATGCCGAGGAAGTTGTGATGATTTGCTACGAGGTAGGCGGAAAACCAAATGGCTGGTGCCAATTTGCCAAGTGGAAAAAATTCCTACCAGGCCCCTTGACGGCGACCAACCAAAGTCCATAGCAATGTCAGAGAGCTAAACCTAAGAGAAGGCGGGGTGGGAAACCAGAGCAGCTGGAACGGGAAAGAGAGAAAAATCCTCGGGCACGTCAGCCCTAAGTAGCCCAGGCCACGCCTCCCCGGCCAGCCGATTGGCTGGTCGGGACAATGACGCGCCTGAGGATTCCCTCACTCTTGCGGGGGCTGTGAGTCAGCCCCTGCGTGCATGGGGAGGGCGTGGGCCCGCAACCCCACCTCCTCTCTAGTTCGGAAGTGGCTTTGTCCAGCTGCACACTGGAAGCAAACCACCCTCTGTGGAAATGAAGTATTGCTTTACCTTGCATTTGTTCCTTACAAGTAAACACACCCATACACTTCTGCAGTACGGTGGTACCTCGGGTTACATACGCTTCAGGTTACAGACTCCGCTAACCCAGAATTATTACCTCAGGTTAAGAGCTTTGCTTCAGGATAAGAACAGAAATCGTGCTCCGGTGGTGCGACAGCAGTGGGAGGCCCCATTAGCTAAAGTGTTGCTTCATATTAAGAACAGTTTCAGGTTAAGAACGGAACTCCGGAACGAATTAAGTACTTAACCCGAGGTACCACTGTAAACAGTGATTTGCCTTATCAAATAATAAGCATTAGTCATGTCTGCATAACCAGGAGAAAGAATGTTGCCTGTTCTTGTTAGATTTATAGAAGAGATGCCCGGCCACAGATTAGCGGGGGGGGGGGGGGGCATGGCAGCCTGAGGTGAAAGGGCTGTGGAATTCCGTTACCTTGGGTAATGGTACGACCTTGCAGATGGTAAGACCTACTCCAAAGGACATTTCATTTAGTTCAAAGGGTTGATTTCTGCCAGTATTGCATGCATTCTTATAGCTAGCCTATGCTATCACTCCCCGTTAGAGCAGAGTCAGATGCTGAGTGCCGAAAGCTATGTAGCCAAGGGCCAGTGAGAAACAGAGAGCCCCAAGGTTTGTACAAGTTCAAACAATGTTTACATGAAAAGCTAAAAAGAACCATCAAAACTCATCCAGTGAGGACTGAGTATGCTTAGTGACTATGGAATGCTCAAGAGTTCTGGGTTAAAACTGGGGTGGGGGAATATCATGGCTGCCTTGCAGGTGGTGAAGACTCGTGTGAAATAGGTTTCTGTCCCGTTTCAACTCTGTTCCGGTTTCCACAGAAAGGGGCATTACAGTGGTACCTCGGGTTAAGTACTTAATTTGTTCCGGAGGTCCGTTCTTAACCTGAAACTGTTCTTAACCTGAAGCACCACTTTAGCTAATGGGGCCTCCCGCTGCCGCCGTGCCACTGGAGCACAATTTCCTGAAGAAAAGTTCTTAACCCGAGGTACTATTTCTGGGTTAGCGAAGTCTGTAACCTGAAGTGTATGTCACCTGACGCATACGTAACCCGAGGTACCACTGTACTTTGCATTGACATAACTGCCTGACAGTCTGTGAAGTTGATTCCCGTTTACTTTCATGTTGGATAAGTGGAAGCAGAATGGGGTCCCATGTCTGTAGCATTTCCATATCTTTCAGGAACCTTTGCAAATCACCAACTTCAACTGGCTTTTTGCACTGCTTTTTTTGCAGAGACTGGTCCGGCTGGGAAGAACATCCAGTTTGTGCAGTGTGCCTTTTCTGCGAAAAGCAAGCTGACACCACAGAAAAGCTCTATGCTCACATGGAGGTAAGAGGCCTGTTCCACTTTCTGTATTAGATCTTGCTTTGGAAAAGGGGGAGGATATAATTTGATAGCGTTCAGATGCCCTGTTCTAGTCCAAAAAACCCCACTGTTTTATGTCATTGTTTCATGTCATTGTTTCACAACATGGTGCCTTCCAAATACTTTGGACTACAACTTCCATGATTCCTTAACATTCTCTATGCCCACCAGGGCTGGTGGGAGTTGCAAACCAAAATATCTGAAGACCACCATATTGGGGAAAGCTGTTCTGTACTTTATTAGTTTCAGCCGACAGAATGTTTTGGCAGAGTTTAAAACTTTGCATTTATAATAAGGAAAGATTAGAATCACCATCATCACCATCATCATCATACTGATTCGAGTCTTCTTGTACTCATGCTATGTTACTATTGGCAGGTGTAGTAAATAAATAAAAGATTTAATGCAGCTGGGACTGGGTACAATTTGTCCAGGCTTCTCTGATAAAACACAAAATGGAGAAGAAAATGAGAAACAACCCAGCGGGGACTGAAGAAGCTCAATGGGCACAGAATACTGGCTGGCTGGCGGGGTGGGTGGGAGTGGCTTAGAGTCACTTGTACCCTGAACAGAAGCATGGCACACTGCAGCATTTTGTTGCAGGGCCCCACTTGTAAAGGTTAGCATTTCAGTAATCCACTTGAGAGACCTATATCCTACTTAGGTCTCTCTTAATAGGTCTATCTTAAAAGAATATGCACGCTGAGTACTGAAAGCCTGAGTTTCAATCCCTGGTGTTCACAGTTAACAAATTCCAAGGAGCAAGCTTGGCAAATACCATGCAGAGTAAAATAGCCCTCTGCTAGTTGGAACGGTAGTTTGATTTCCTGTGGTGCTGCTTGTAACGTCCTAACAGTAGTAGCGTGAAGAATTTCAGCAATCATACAGCAGTAATCCGTAGCCTGTAATCACAGCATACTTGCTAAGGTGTGCCTGTTCTCTATAAACTTCAGGTGTTTTCGATTTGAAAAATTCTTAATTATTCACAATTAGAAGCCCTTTTTGCTCTTCCCAAATTCCAGGAGGCTCATGGATTCGACCTGCTAAACATTAAGGCTGAGCATGGTGAGTGAAAGGCATGTACTCTATCGGGGACCTCTACCGCTGCTAGAAATGTGTCTTCTTAAAAGTGCAAGACAAGAAGTCAACCTATGTCACTCCCAAATGTTTCAGTTTTGGCAGTTCTGACCTTTCCTGAATGTAAAAGGGTAGCATGAGATACATATAGTGGTTCTCAAGAAATCACTGTAGTAAGCCGATTGAGGACAGTATGTATTGTTCTTGTTCTTTTAGTGCAAGGATTTACTCTTGTGCAACAAAGCAGCCTATGCTTCCTCTCCCATATGCTTCCTCCCCAAATCAGCTCTGGAGAATTGGGGGAAACGGCAGAAAAGATTTAGATACCTCCTTCCCTGTTCCATCTTAAGACTGCAACTAGACACATTCTCCATGGGTCGAACATAAGCAAAAAAAAAAATGCTTTCTCCTTGCTCCCACTAACTCCCTCAATATTCTGTTCACCACCTAGCCTGATAAAGACTTCTTAAGAATTCAATAGCTTGTTAGCTATTTTGTGATATATTGGTTGGCTTAATAAAAGTATTATCCTAATTTGGATTTATTTTATTTTTTTAATGGGTCAAAATGGTTGCCTTCACTGCTTGTGTCTTCCAGTCCCCCTTTCCCCCTGCACCTTAAAAAAAAAAAAACCTTTTCTCTCTGCTAGGTTTGAATTTCTATCAGCAAGTGAAATTGTTGAACTTCATCAGAAGAGAGGTCCATCAGTGTCGATGCTACAGTTGCCAGGAGAAATTTCAATCGAAAAGGGAGTTGGTAAATCATATGGAAGAGACCAGACATATAACACTTCTGCCAGCCAGATCCATGTGGGATCAGCCACAGTAAGAGTGTTTTTATCTCCAGCGTTTTACTCAGTGCATGATAGTGACCTGGTTTGCACGGCACAGTAAGCCGTGTGTCCATGTGAATGTGCAGCCCTCCCCCACCAGAAAGGAACTTACAACCACTTTGCTGCACCCCAGATCTTTTTTACTGACCTGAGGAAAATAAGCTTTGGCTTAGTAGTGTGTCCTTTGAACCCAGACTTGTGATTACTAACCATCACTAACCATGATCTGTAGCCAAGAGCAAACCTTGGTTACAGGTTATAATTAGTGCAGAGACAGCTTAACCATAAACACATTAAGCCAAACCTTGGCTAAGCTCAACCCATCAGTAAAAAGTACTGGGGAGAGGAGCAAAATATCTGGGAGCTCCTCTCCTGGAGCCTGCAAAGTCTCAGTAAGTCATAGTTTGACATACTGTTTCATGAGAACCAGCTTAGTGTCTTGTAAATGAGACATGGATTCCGCATTCTCTGCCCTTGCTGTACCATATGGGTCTTTTCCGAAGACTTAATAAGTTTTATGTGTAGTATACACATAAATACATAATACACATACATACATACCTTAAGAGTAAAAGGGCAATAGAACAGACTGCAATGTCCGCTTTGCTTGGCTGAAACATGGGTATTACCCAAGTGATATAATACAAGGAATGCAATATGCCCCTTGGTGAGTGCATGACTCATGATATGATACAAGGAATGCAATATGTCCCTTGGTGAGTGCATGATCCAGGTTATGGATCAAGTTAGAAAGATTTGAGACTGGGCGATAGTTGGCCATCGTGGCCGCATCTAAAGATGGTTTTTTAAGAAGCGGTTTAATAACCGCCTCTTTCAGTGGTTCTGGGAAGGTTATGGATAAAGTTGGCTGAAATATGGGTATTACCCAAGTGATATAATACAAGGAATGCAATATGCCCCTTGGTGAGTGCATGATCCAGGTTATGGATAAAGTTAGAAAGTGAGCTGTCCTCGACCACAAATTTATATTTTCACTTTGGCTGTGAGTAAGGGACCCAACTCCTGCCCTGCACCCAGAACTCACAGTGCAGTGAGTTGGATGGAACCAGGTCATTACTCCAAGTGGAATAAATCAAATACAGGGTGGATGTTTAGAAATAATTTACAGTATTATTACCTTAAACAGACCATAAACTCCTGCTAAGATTTCTAATAACTAAATGTGTTGATTTATGTGAAAGAAAACATACTGTGCATATATGCTTGCCCATCCAAATATTGGGGCTGCTTTCCCAGCAGTGTGGGGAGCAGTATTAGGAAACGTGTTTAAATATTGCACTCATGTGGGAGGTCTCAAATTGTCTCTCTTTCCCATGCAATTGGCACCCGCCTACATGGTTACAATATTCATATGCATACCCCACACTAGGCTTTGTCAGCCGGGATATGCAAACAGTAAGGTAATGCCATGTGGAAGCAGGACCAATGTTGCCAGTTAAAAGCATGTTTGTAAATGGGACTTTTCACTGACAAGGTATGACGTTGTTCTTCACTGTTCTTTCCAGGTATTATTTTCCTACCTATGAAAACGATACCCTTCTCTGTACGCTCTCGGACAGCGAGGATGAATTGACAGCTGGGAAACAGAAAGAGGATGTGCCTGTCATCAGCGAGGATATTTCTAACATAGAGGCTCTGAAACGGACGAGTGTGTTAAATCAACTTCTTTGTGAGGAGATAAATAATGGAGAACCTTGATAATTAAGTGAAGCATCTTTCTGAATACGCAGTTTCCTCGCAAAGCAAAAGGTGATTTGGTAACCTTGACAGGCTGCAATAGACCCATCCTGAGTGAGAAGCTAAAAAAATAAATTAGAAACTAATCCTATGTTCTTAGGCTGTGTTGTAGCCTGACCCCCTCCTTTGGTAATTCTTCACAGAACTCTAGCCCAATGGTTGCCATCAACTTGATTTGAACTGATTTTATAATGAATTGATTTTAGAATGCTGTATTATTTTACTGTTGTTAGCCGCTGTGAGCCCGGCTTCGGCTGGGGAGTACGGGATATAAATAAATTATTATTATTATTATTATTATTATTATTATTATTATTACTACTACTACTACTACTACTACTACTACTACTACTACTACTACAAGACAGTGCACATTTACTGAGTCGATCTGCATTCAGTTAGGCTTGCTTTTGATAAACCGTTTAGGATTGCAGCTATAGCGCTAGAAACAGAATTAGTTTAGCTGTTAGAAACATACTGTCATGTTCATTGGTATAGATCCTTTTTCAGCGGAACATCTCCAATCAAGCAACTTTTATGCCTGCTGTTTTACAGCTGTAAACAGGAGACAACCTAGCCCCTTATGTATACTACGTTGTGATGTTTAGAGTCTGATTAGCAGACAGGATTTCAGCTTCCTCCGTTCAGATCTGATTTCTTGTTTAAAGCGAATACAGGAGATAATAGAGTGAAATATTCATGTTGAGGCTAATTTCTACTCTGGAATGCTCTTAGGGCCTGGTCATATGTTACACAGTGGTATGCGAACTGCTTCCTTGTCGCTTCTTCTCTTGCTGCTTACTTGGACGCAGCATCATTCAGGAAAGGCCAGTAATGCGGTAACACGAATCTGATCTTAGCCATGGACATACATAGGCTTGTTGTAACAACGAGAGGAGAACTTGATCTGGACCAGTGAGAGGCCGAAGTGGAAGGAAGCTGAAAGATCCCTGGGGAGAGTTCCAAGTCAAGGGGGATGGAGGTGGAAAAGGGTGGCTGGGTGGAGGTTAGAACTGAAAAGAAAATATTTGGAGAAAGTAATCAAGGAAGGAGGCAAAGGTCGCCAGAGACCAGATGTAAAGAGAATAATTCACCAACAGTAATTTAAGAAACATTAAGAACATGAACTAACCCTCTTTGGCCCTTGTGGTCTCTTCCAACTCTATGATTCTATAATTCTATGACTATGTTCTGCCTCCACTGTCAGAGGCAGCGCGCTTCTGAATACGAGTTGCTGGAATTTGCAGGAGGGGAGAGTGGTCTTGCACTCTAGTGCTGCCTGCGTGCCTTCCATAGGTATATGGTTGGCTGTTATGAGAACAGGATACTGACTATTGGCCTGATCCAGCAGATTTTTCTTAGGTTCTTAAGTACTACATTGAGGAGGACCAAACTGAAGAAGGAGACAATATTTGTTGCAGAGTGAGTTTGGCATTTCGGAATTGTTACAGTTCTGCTTAGGGTAAATAACACAGTTTGCAAGTTTACTGTTGACCAAGCAGCTTTAGACACCAGCCAAGTGGACTTGCAACTTTAGATAGCAGCCGAGTGGACCTCATCCAATTCCCTAAAGGCTTAGATTTACCACAACTTCTTCGTCTTATTGGCAAAGATTTCCATGTTTGGGTAAAATGTATACACCACCTAGCTTTAGTCCGCAAGGTTCCAAATTCCCTGCTTTGTTTATTTTTAAATACCTTTTTTCCATTCCTGTTAGAAAGGTCAATAGCCACCTAGCCAGATTTGGCTAATAATAATAATAATAATAATAATAATAATAATAATAATAATAATAAATTATTTATACCCCGCCCATCTGGCTGAGTCTCCCCAGCCACTCTGGGCGGCTCCCAATCAAATGTTAAAAACAGTACAGCATTAAATATTAAAAACTTCCCTAAAGAGAGAATGGTTTGTGTAAATTCAGCCAGTGATTTCATGACTGGAGTGTGATTAGGACTAGACATGTGTATGACTCACGCTTTCACCTGGTGCAGAGGAGCGGCTAAGTCTTGCTCAATTCCTCTTGGCTCCAACACTTGGCTCAATAGTTCAGGGTTAGACCACATGCTTTGTGTGCAGAAAGTTCAATCTTTGGTATCTTTTGTTAAAAGGATTAGGTAACAGGAAAGATATGTAAGTTCAAACACAGAGCACCACTTCTGTTCATAGCAGACAGTACAGAGGAATTAGCCAGTACCAGAAGCTTCCTATGGATACAGTGCTGTTGCCCCTCCCCTCTCCCTTTCACATCTTGTGCTCCAGAGATTATGAATTTTAAGAAGATGGGTTGGAGGATGTTCTTGTAGTGTTAGTGAGAGGCTCATGGGGTGTTCTAGAGCTGTAAAATTCTTATTTAATTAAAAAATATGGTAAAAATAAAAATTGGATCAGAATTTTTCCATGAGTCTAGCAACATACCCAAATACTCAGGTTTCCAGCAGGGGAGATGCTCCTCTTCTGCCTAAGGTACAATGGGCGGAGACATAGAATAGGGCCTTTTCAGTGGTAGCTCCAGGCTTTAGACTTCTCTGCAAAGTTCCCTTTCTGCTCTTCTTGAGAAGCCTTTCAATACATTGATGCTTTGATATGATTTTGAACTGGGCAAAAATAGAATGCTTCTGGTTTCCTGTGTTCTTGTGGCATTCATATTACTGCTTAGCTGTATATTTGTTTTTAGTTGGGTGTTGTGTTGATGTGTTATTTTGTTGGTATTACACTTGTTTCAGGGCCTTACTGTGCCAAACCAACAGCTAAAAATACAGGATGAATAAGCACACAGGTAAACCTCTGTAACAAACTGTATCTTAGAAATATGCAAGACAAATCTTAAGCAAATTAATTTATAGCTACCCCACGTTGCAGGTCCACAGCTAAGGAAACATGCCAGGGTTTTTGTTTTGTTTTTGTTGGGGGGGGGTTAGATGGGATTCTCTGGAACACAGATAACATGAGACAGAGTTAAGGAATGCTTCAAAATGAATAGATGGTGAATGCCTTTTGCAGCAAGAGATGGTTTTATATACTGTACTGCAGGAAAGGAGGAAGCCAACTTCAGAGAAAAGCGAAGACTTCAAAGAAAGGAACAATACTTTTTTAAAAAAAAAAACACCAACTCTTCGGTGCTATCTATACTCAAGGGGATGGGATCAAAGCTCAGTGGCAGCAGAGCACATCCTTTGCATGCAGAACTTCCATGCTCAGCCCCTGACATCTCCAGGGTTCTTTTTTAATACTTTTAAAACAGCAAATAGCAGGTTTTGGAAAGATGGTCTGTGACTGAGCTTCAGTGTTTTCATTCTCCACTATCTTGTGTTTCATGGAATCATAGAATTGTAGAGTGGAAGGGACCCTGGGGGCCATCTAGTCCACCCCCCTGCAATGCAGGAATCTCAACTAAAGCATCCAAGACAGATGGCCATCCAACCTCTGCCCAAAAAAACCTCAAAGGAAGGGAAGCGCACCATCTCCCATGGGAGACAAGCACTGGGTTTTTTTATTTTCTATGCATGTGGAGTGCATTGTCATAACTCAAGGTGCAGACTTCTTTCCTCCTCCAGTCTGTGAAATTATTTCTAGATGGTTATTCTTCTGTTTTATCTGCCAGGCATAAGATTGGTATTCTTTACAATACTGCAACTTGGAAATGTGTAGCTGCTCCCATGCCATGTGAAAGAGGCGGACTGGTGGTTCCATTGCCTTTAGTGCATGATGGAGTCCACAAACACCAAATTTTGGGAAATCTGCAAAGTGATATTCTGCTACAGTTCTATCATTGAGTGGTTACAAAATCCCACCATGAAGCAGGCAAGGGGAGAGAGGCTTTTTGGTCAGGTAAGTCAATAAACAGAAGCTTGGTGGAGGTAGAAGCAGGAGCTAGGAGCTAGGAAGTTACCAGTAACTTCAGTCTAATGCTGGAAGGGAATATTTGCCTTTATTACAGGCTGAGTGGGTTCTGGTTACTCAGCCCTCTCTGCCTTTGCTAGGAGCTGCTCTCTGTTAGGTGGTGACCAAGCACAGTGGCCAAAAACTGCCACCTGAATAATGCTATCATCATCATGTACTATCAGTTCCTGTGCTCCACTTTTGAGTCTGATTTTTTTAAAAAAAATGTGGAAATATTTTTTTGTTAATAGGTGGCCACCCTAGTAGTAAGTTGCTGTAAGAATGTTTGGGCGCTCCAAAGTGGGGTTATAAGTACTATAAATGAATAAATAGTTCTTAACACGGCAGCAGCAAGTAATGATATAATCATTCTGTGAGGATGCTGGAAGTAGTCAAGCCAAAGGTGACTTTGCCATCTTGTGTTTGAACCATATGCAGCTGGTTTTCAAGAAAGCTGTTTGTACATGAAAGGACTTAGATATTAGTTTAATATCAAGCTTAAACTTGAGGATTGGAAAGCTACAGCATGTTCCCACCCCCGTTGCCTTAGGGATGGAATCTCATGTTTGGGCAAGAACCAGGTTGCCTAGGCAGAGCTGACAAATCCATTCCTTGGACATACTGGAAAATGGTATTTTATGTACTTATGGATACTAATCTAGTAACCTGCTGGAGGGAGAAAAAAACTAGAATAATACAGTGAAAAACTTAGAGAGTTTTGGGAGAAAAATGCACCATGAAATAAATGAATGCAATAAAATTCAGTGACAATTGAAAGAGCAGACATGTTACTTGTTGCATTGCTGCCATGCTACAGCCACATCATGATTTTGGAGGGTTCTAAAATAAAAACTGCCCTTTTGACCATTGGCATCTTCTGCTCAATCCACCTGAGCCCACCCATCTTCACATGTATGGGAAGTTCCTAACTCAACAAGGGTATTATTATTATTATTATTATTATTATTATTATTATTATTAAGTTTATATACCGTCCTATACCTGGAGGTCTCGGGGCAGTTCACAGAAAAGATCACAAGATATATAATCAGAATAAAAACAACCCAATAACACCAAAAAAAAGCGCCACATTTTAGAAAGGTATAGGATGTCAAGCAGATCAACCTGGTTAAAAGGGAACATTTTTGCCTGGTGCTTAAAGGTGTATAATGAAGGTGCCATACGAACTTCCCTGGGGAGAGAATTCCACAGGTGGGGAGCCACTGCAGAGAAGGCCCATTCTCGTATTGCCACCCCCTGGACCTCTCGAGGAGGAGGCACACGAAGGAGGGCCTCAGAAGATGATCTCAGGGTCCAGGTAGGTTCATATGGAAAGGGGCGGTCCTTGAGGTATTGCAGTCCTGAGCCCATCGGCTACCCTCAACTGGTTTAGGGAGCCAACCAAAGCTGTCCCCAGGGTGTGGCTGCTGTCACATGCTGACAGCTTCTAGGAGTCACAGGTGAGAGCTGAGTGCAGGGTGGGGACCAAAGGTAGACAAATTACCCCAGAAGGAGCACGATCAGAAGCCTATATAATTATGTCAGGGTGGCTTACCTGTAGGCTTCCAGATGTTGGACTGCAACTCCCATCAACCCCAATCAGAATGGCCAGGGGTCAGTCTGAGAACACCTGGAAGTCCACAAGTTCCTCTTCCCTAGTTGAAATGATATGACTGATATAAAGAAGGTAGGAACATCATCACAAGGTATCACTGATGGTTATATGGAAAATGTCGACAAGTTCTCAAACCGTTTTAGTTTAACCATATAAATTACCATAGGGACAGTTTTGAGCACACAATTTTTTTTTTACTACACTGGGTTTGTTTTGCAAGGAAAATAATTTGCAACCATGCTAACAGCTCTAAAGAATAAAGTAAAAGACCCCGACTTTGGTGGGATCGTTGACCTTTAAAGCAGGAAAGATGACACAAAAGCTTAAGGTGAGAATTCATATGCAGAGATGTGGTTGATATAAGCAGGCAGGTGTGAAAACAAGATATTAGTCATCTATGATCACCACAAATTGGAACAAGTTATCTTGACAAATCAACCATTGCTGAGTATCCTTGAGCAAAAAGAAACAAGAAGTATGAGACCTAGAAATCCAGAGCAACGAGACACACATGACTATCCATCTAGACTACATGGTTTCAACTGCCTTCATAGGGACTCTTTAAATACAATTACAATATTGTAATTGAAGATATTCTGCTGAAACGTCAGTAGAGAAATTATTAAAGGCCACCCCAAGTGTGTCATACTAATGAAGGCATCTTGACATTTTGCTCTCCTTTAATTCTTAGAAGGTGTTCCCAAAATAATGGCAGAGGTCTAGAATTGTGCCAGACAGTTTTCCTCCATGAATTAGCAAATGGGCTGCCCCATATCAGAACCTTGGCTTATTTTCCAGTTGAAGTTGGTTCATTATTTGCATCATAAAAACACATATTTAGGCAGCAGGGGATACCTGCTGCCTAAATAGGCCATCTTCTCCCCCAAGGAGGAGACAGCATTGTTTTCTTGTGTGTTCATTTATCACTCTTTTTATAACATTTTACTTTTGAATAGTGGTACCTGAAGTTGAGCACAGTGGTTTGTGGTCTTGCCACTGCTAAGTAGGGAAGGAGGCTGTTACTCCTTGGGGGAGGACCCAAAAATGTCACAAAGAAGGGATGAGGCAAGAGTGGAATAGGATGTTTGCAGGCTTTTTCAACGGTATTTCAAATACAGTGGTACCTCGGGTTAAGAACTTAATTCGTTCTGGACGTCCATTCTTAACCTGAAACTGTTCTTAACCTGAAGCACCATTTTAGCTAATGGGGCCTCCCACTGCTGCTGCGCCGTCGGAGCACGATTTCTGTTCTCATCCTGAAGCAAAGTTCTTAACCCGAGGTACTATTTCTGGGTTAGCGGAGTCTGTAACCTGAAGCGTCTGTAAGCCGAGGTACCACTGTATACGTGATTTCACTTAAACACGTGATGCCTTGGAATGTAAACCCTGCATAAATTGGGAGTTGCCTGTAGTTTGATGTGTCCGTGACAAGCTCACTTGTGTGAAAAAAAAAGAGAAAGCCGGGAGTGTGTGGAATTTTTTTTTTTAAAAAAATGCAATCAGAATTATGCAAAGCAAGGACCGTTACACAATTTGGTCAACTGAACACTTCATTGTGATCATGGGATTTGTGATTTCTTGGTGCAACTTGCTTGCGACACACACACACACACACACACACACACCAGGAAAGCATTGGTTAATCCTTAATCTTGTCATGAAAATGCCTCTGGTTCCATCATTGTGGCTGTGCAGAGAACTGCTGACTTACGTCTGCCTGTGCAGATATGTGTACAATAGTGGCCTGAGGCAGCTGGCTCATGACAAATTGATGGCAACTTCCACAAACCCAGTGAGTAATTACTGAGCAGTTATAAAGAAATTGTAGCGCAACTGCCTGTCACCTAGTCGTTATTTCCTGATTAATGAACTTCAGGCAACCTTTGGGGGATGTGCACATTTGTTCCTCTTTAAAAATGGTTGTTGGCACCTGTGACAAGTAACAGAAAATTACCTAGTTTGATAACAGGCTTAGTGCCACAGGTTTCCTACATCCGTTGCTGCCATTTAATACACTAACAGAAGCCACCCCCTCGGAAAAGCCATACAGGGTGGTGCTTTTGCTAAGTCAAATGCTGCAGACGTGAAAGAAGAAATGAAAAGGGGTGCCATGACAGGCACTGCTATTTTGCTTCCAAGAGCGGCAAACTAAAAGAGTACCAAATTTAAGTGCAACTGTTCAAGGAGCAAGCTATAAATGGTTGTGAAACAAGAGATGATATTTAATGCTTTGCCTACTTTTTGTCAGGCATTCTTCCTGAAGCTGAAATCCTATACACCTGCCTGGAGCTGAGTAAACATGTATAGGATTGCACTGTTACTAATTAAAGGTGATCACCAAAGGGCTGAGGGACAGAATAGATTACGAAAGAGCTGGCACCAGAGGACTATTTTATATTTGTGCCTAAGAGTAAATATGAACATTAGAGACCATTTACATAAATAGAGAGTTTCTGAGCTTGTTTCCATGGAAATCAATGGGACTTTTTTGCCATTTTCCTCAGGTAAAAATCCCAGGTGAAGAGGAATAAATATGGCTATAACATAAAAATGGCTGTTGAAATAGGAATTGGAACATTCCTATTTCAACAAGAGCTAAATTGTTCCAGCTATTCATCACCTCCCCCTTTCTGGTTTGGATGCAAACAGCAATTCCTGGGTAATAGACATATATGAGCATCTCTTTTGCTGCAGCAAAAACATCTTACACATGGATTAAATATAATATATTTAAATATAGTATATATATATGCGCAATAACAGGCCACATTGTTTAAAATAGTTATTTCAAATCTGCCTAGTTCACAGAAGCTAATGAGTATTTAATTGTAGGCATTTTGACGCTTTTTGGTTGCATTTATATATAGCCTTTCTGCCAATGCACTCATTTATATTCATCACTTACAATGAATAGACATGATACAAAAGGGTGAAAGGGTCAAGGAAGGAAGCGGGAGGGGAAATAAGGCAATCCAGGCACTAACGCCACTGTAGGAAATAGTTCTGGAAAACTGTGTGCCCAAATGGCAGTTGATCCTTGCTGTGGGGCGAGGCCTGGCTGTCTTACATCTGCCTCCTGGGAGTGGAAAACAAAATGGCGGTTGGTCCTGGTTGAGTTGCAGTGGTGCACTTTGGGGCAGTGTGTTAGCTCCATGTTTTGCATGCCCATGGACACCACATCCTTCAAGGCCTCTTCCCTCATTGAATCTACCTCCTCACTGCTGCGAGTCCAAAATATTTGTCTCAGTAGGTCCCCTGCTAGGGTGGGGACTCTTGGAGGTGGCCCAACCATGCCGACACTTGAGGGTCTCACTCAACAGAATGAGCAGGAGCGCATCCCATGCAGACTTACCATCTGTTGAAGCAAGTGAAACCACACCATTACCATAGGAAAGGGGGGGTCTCATATGGTCATTTTAAGCAGGAAGTAATACACATTTGGCTAATCCAGGCATGGCCAAACTTGGCCCTCCAGCTGTTTTGGGACTACAACTCCCATCATCCCTAGCTTACAGGACCAGTGGTCAGGGATGATAGGAACTGTAGTCCCAAAACAGCTGGAGGGCCAAGTTTGGCCATGTCAATCCATATGACATGGTAGTTCTCAGGGGAGCCAACTCAAATAAAATATTGGGGGGTAGGGAGAGAGAGACAGGGAAACTCCGCCCTGCGTAATGGATCTCATGAAGCGGTGCACACACACCATTTGAATGGTAATGCCCATCAATGGGGGGGGGGCTCAAATATTTTATTGGAGGGGCTGAAGGGACCCCAACCCCTAGGAGCTGGCTCCTATGGTAGTTGTGGCTTAATGGGGCCCTGCAAAGCACACACAGCCACTTAGCTCCTCCCCAGACTTTTTTATTGCACGCTACACTGAGGTAAATGAAGGTTTGGCCTAGTGTGTTGTCGGAACCCAGGCTCATGGTTAAGCTCCCCACCCGCTAACTATGAGCCGTAGCCAAGGTCTACTCTTGACTGCTGAAAACAGGAGACTGATGACAGAGGCAAAACCAGTATTGGGAGCATGGTTTCACTGATTGTTTTGGAAAAGCAGCACTCCTGTTTATGGGGAAAGGATTGGCACCTTGTACATGCAGCTGTACTGCGTACATGTGTGTGTACACAAAGATACCCTTTAAGGGCATACTTCACCCTTCCACATGAGAGTGCCATGGGACACACTGCTGTGCGCAGGTCACAGTGTCCTGTCAGTTTCCTCACTGCCTGAATCCAATTGTAAATAACAAAGACCTCCTACCTATTCAGCCAGATGACTCTCTTAACATCTTGCCCAGACACAGTTGGCATCATATTAGACTCAACTACTAAGCTAACAGTGACTGTACACATGGCAGAGCTGGTGTGTTATTAATCTCACAGGTGCTTCTGCAGCCAGATGGCCCAAGAACAGAAGTTCGTTCAATAGAGGAAATAAGGTAACTGAATATATAAGTTCCCTTCTCCATTCTCATTTGTTGATGGTTCACCTAAGAATGCTCAATGCAAAAGGATATTTATTTTAAAAGTATCTGGAGGAGTGAACATGTTCCTCCAACCCAATCGTTTTCTGAGTAAGCTAAACTTCAGAAAACTCAAGCCAATAGGCTTATTAATTGAAAAGACAACACCAGTGATTAAAGGCCCCCTTTCCCCCCTCTCCTACAGTGGAAAAAAGGAACTGAATAATGAAGGGACAATTAAAGAGTCAGTTCCCCAGCTTGGCCGATGCCATATTGAACAAGAAGTAATTCTAGGACAGAAGCCAAAAAAAGGAAGCTTCTAATTAAAGACACAGCGACCCACTAGTGCTTTGTATGTCCAGACTGAACAGACTGGTGCTGTAATTACATTTTTAATGAGGGAGAAATCTCCACAAACCAGGTCTGGGGGGGAGGGGAATGACCGGTGAAACACAGAAAACACTGGAATGCAGTACGTTATCAACAACCTAAAATTGGATGAAGCACAATAGTTTCATGTAAGTAGAAAAGGTTTCTTATGCACTTGTGGTTAACAATCATTACAATTATAGACTGTATACCTCGGAGCGAGCATAAAAATGCATGGACTTTTTTTTTTTAAGCTTCAATTATGCAACCAGTGGCTTGCTGGGCCACTTCAACAGGTCCTGTGACGGCACTCAGGAACGAGGAGAACTGTGTATACCATTTGCCTCGATCCTAGGTTGTTTTACAAAGCAGTCTTCCAGAGCCCGAAAGCTGCTTAGGAAAACAACCGGGAAAGAGGAACAAACTGGAGAGCTGTTTGTTAGACTCTTCTGTTGGAACAAGGCTCCCTGCCAGGTCCTTGTTTCCTCATGCACTTCCCTTTCAAGTCTGGCTTTACCATTTACTTCTTTTCAAGGTTTTCTCTTTGAACATTGTGTTCTCTCTCTCTCTCTCTCTCTTTCCGCCCCCCCCCCCCCCGGGGAAAGAATGGCAGGACAGCTTCAGCAGCAGCCCTTGGTTTTAAGGATTCCCCAGCCGGATTCATTGACGGATTGGGACTATGAATCCTATTCCCGCTTACTTTCAGTTACCTGTACTGAATTCAACAGAACCCTGAGAAGGAGAAAGATAGTTTGATGGGTATATAAGAAGCACACATAAGTGTCCTGTTGCAAGCGCCACCATGCAGCAATGCTTGTTCACTCATGCACATTCCCAGGGCCAGCAGAGAAGGAGGGGGGGTAGATTTACCTCCTATGTTGTAGGAAACATCATCATCATCATCATCATCATCATTATTATTATTATTATTATTATTACTTAATTTATTTACTTCATAAGATTTATACACTGCTTGATTGTAATAAAACCCCAAAGCGGTTTGCAAAAAGAATAAAACAACAAAATTATCAGCAAAAAAGCAGTTAAAATGACTATTTAAAAGGGTGGGGTTTTTTAAAGGTAAAAGCCAGATTTAAATACATGTCAGCATTCACACAACTGCATTTTCCTGCACTGCAGGAGGTTGGACTAGATTATCCTCGGGGCCCCTTGCAACTCGACAGTTCTATGATTCCACATGTCTGGAAAGGCTGGCTTAAAAAATAGCTCTCTCTTTCTGGCCCACAAGGCAACCCCTCCCCTCCCCACTAAGCCCCACCCCTCCCCAGCAGTGCCAGATTTACTATAAGCTAAACAAGCTATAGCTTAGGGCCCCACTTTCTTGGTGGGCCCCAAATATTTTTGAAACAACTGGATGTACATTTCCAAAATATAAGATAAAAAACAAATAACATAAAACCTACATCATTTTAAGTTAGAGTTCAATAATTATGGGGTCACGAAGAGTCGGACACGACTAAGTGACTAAACAACAACAAAATTAATATACTTCTTAATTGTATTTCAGTTCAACAATTACTTTGATAAAATACATATTTTGTTATGTGCAAATGGCTTTAGATACCTACTAGGTCCATAAATTACCACATAGCATATATTCAACACAAAAAACAGCGACAATTTGTTGTTTTCAAAGGATAGCTAGACATCTCAAGGGCCCCATTACCTTCAGTAGCTTAGGGCCTCATCAAACCTAAATCTGGTCCTGCTCACCAGCCTTGCTTTACACCCTCGTTGAGTGTTTCTACCTGCCTAGAATGTGTCCTTGACCTCTGATAATGCTGACCTGGATGGAAGATAAAGGAGGATGTGTAAATGTGAAGAAATGAGCCACCTGTTAAAGTAGCATTTGTTGCTCTTCCCAGTTTTACCTCTGGTCCTGCCTACCAATGGCTCCTGGAGGAGAAGTGAATGTCGCCCTTCGCTGAAAAGCGTTCCGCACTCCTGCTATGGAGGCCTGAAAGCCGGCAGAGAGAGCAAACTGAGAGACCCTCCTTGCGTGTGGAGAATCCATGATTCTGAGGACATCATCTTAGCTTTGTTCTTTGTTGGTTTATGACAACTCCCTTTCATTTTTTTAATATATTTTTTTACTACTATTACTTCTACACATAGAAGCTTGGAACATTTATTTATATGTTATAGATGTCCCATGGCAGCATACTGTACATAGTTCTCTGTCCCTCCAATTCACAACAACCCTGTGAAGGAGGTGAGGCTGGGGGGGGGGGGGCGCAAAATTCACTCCACTGAATCTGCCCACCACCTTATTCTGCCCTGGCGTTTCATTTCATTTCCTATAACTTTTTAATTAATTAAGAAAAATTCAGCAATTGAAAACAATGTATAAAAGAGGAACTGTTTGAAATTATAAAATACAGAAATAATAAATATAGTAAAAAAAAATTAATTGCAGAAAAGACCAAAGGGTACTGGCAAAAGCACCTTAAAGGTAAAGGTAAAGGGACCCCTGATCATTAGGTCCAGCCATGACCGACTGGGGTTGCGGCGCTCATCTCGCTTTATTGGCCGAGGGAGCTGGTGTACAGCTTCTGGGTCATGTGGCCAGCATGACTAAGCCGCTTCTGGCGAACCAGAGCAGCGCACGGAAACACCGTTTACTTTCCCGCTGGAGCAGTACCTATTTATCTACTTGCACTTCGACATGCTTTTGAACTGCTAGGTTGGCAGGAACAGGGAGTGAGCAATGGGAGCTCACCCTGTTGCGGGGCTTCAAACCGCCGACCTTCTGATCAGCAAGTCCTAGGCTCTGTGGTTTAACCCACAGAGCCACCCACGTCCCTATAAAAGCACCTTACAAAGTTCTTAAAAAGGGAAGAGTAAAGCATTGGACATTGGACATACAGTTTGGTGTACATAAGAAGGAGAAGGAGAAGGAGTTGTGGGGCTATAGTGTTATCAGATTTATTATATTGAATCAACCATAGTCTTTTGAATACTGGATGTGGATTTAAGTTGTGTGAATGCCCTGACATTTTTTAGGAACCTCAGGTCAGTGGTGGTTGTGGTTGATTTAGGAAACTAAATAATGCTATTGCCAGAAGGAATCCCACAGCTGCAGCACCATCCCTGAAAAACCTGTGGTTTGGAAATATGGCGTCACATCCAAACACACATTCCCTACAGACTGTAGCTCTGATCCAGCTCTGGTTGCCCACAACTAGAGTCTCCACCCCGCCCTGTGGGGTTGTGCATCCCATCCGCATCAATGGGACTTGCAGTGTGAACAATCGTTAATATATGCATTAATTGCAGAAGATTTTTCCACCCATGCGGGATTGAGGCATCTGGGTGGGAAGGCCAAACATGCTTACAATTTACTGAGCATCAGAAATAACTCATGTCATCACCTGCTCTCACAGGAAAGCAAGATGTAATTGGAAAGCATGCTGCCATTAGAAGTTAATTTCCCTGCAAAGATGAGCCCAATCTCTTTCTCCCCCACTTCTTTTTAATAAAATAGGATCACAGCTGGAGAGTGCTGCAGAAGCCTCTGAAACCCCCATCAGGTGGCTGATACACATGAGACTGAATTAAATTCTCTGCAGGCTGCAATGGAAGCCTAGGGAGCGAGACAATATTTATCTATTTTTAAGAAATGAATTGGGATGTCTGATCAAATGCAAAAACGATGGTGGGGTGGGTATAATTTGAAAAGGGTGTGGACACCTTGGCTTTGAACGTGTTTCACATGGGTCTCATGTTAATGCCAAAGGAACTTACGGCTTGGCACTGGGCTCTGATGTGCAAAACAATAAGCACTTCTGGGTGCATCTGCTCAAGATCATGGGCCTCTGGCCTCATTCACACAACACGCTAAGCCAATCCCAGTGCAGCGTGGCAACAAAAAGAACTGGTGTTTCTCTAGGGCAAACGTGTGTCATTGCCAACTGCCCACCACTGCCATTTGGTAAGGCAGGGTCTCAGAACAGGCATCAGCACCAGTGGGCCCCATTGGAGAACTAGGGTGCCAGCATTGCTATGGCTAGTAAAGGTAAAGGGTAAAGGGACCCCTGATCATTAAGTCAAGTCGTGACCGACTCTGGGGTTGCGGCACTCATCTCGCTTTATTGTCTGAGGGAGCCGGCGTACAGCTTCCGGGTCATATGGCCAGCATGACTAAGCCGCTTCTGGCGAACCAGAGCAGCGCACGGAAATGCCGTTTACCTTCCCACCGGAGCGGTACCTATTTATCTCCTTGCACTTTGACATGCTTTTGAACTGCTAGGTTGGCAGGAGCAGGGACCGAGCAACGGGAGATCACCCCGTCGCGGGGATTCGAACCACCGACCTTCTGATCAGCAAGTCCTAGGCTCTGTGGTGCCACCTGTGTCCCTGCTATGGCTAGTGGCTGATGGAAATAAAGATTTTATCTATCTAGGGTGCCAGCAATTGTCCAAGGGTGCCTGGTATTGACCCCAGGCCTGTGATTGGTGTCAAATCTTGAGAGGCAAATCTTGGAGTCAACATGTATATCTGCTAGGAACTTAGGTGACTGATCAGAATGCCTCTTATGTTGGAATCAATCCTAGTTCAGTCTCGTATGTCCAAGCATCAGTGGATACTAAGGGAGGGCCCTGAATATCCAGTTAAGTATTCAAAGTTTCACATCATCTTCTGTGACACTGTGCATCACAGTGGACAACTCCCCGCTACACACACCTTTTGCCATTCCAAGAAAAACATTACACGCAGTCTATTCCCACTGGCTCAACATATGCCTACTAGGCAGGCAAAACCAAAGGGGTTTGGCAGTGGTAATCAAGTATAAAATATAAGAACATTTCATAATAATTAGATAGCTTTAGAAAAACAATCTATTATAAGTTACCCACAGAGACAAATCAGTTGACTTGTGTGTGCTTTGATCATCAAGGGTGAAAAGGCAGTGTGATTACTCCTTGAATTATAGCCAGGGAAATTGCTCAGCTCCATATCATTGCCAGCATTTTAATACATAGCAGTTGGTTGCATTATTAGCTAAGATAAATAGATAGATGTCGCTCTGCTGATTTGAGTGGAGCGTTTCTGATGACAGTACATTGCTCTTACACCCAGTAGTGGTTTCTTCAGTGGTTTATCACCACCAGATAGTGGCTTAGTGGAACGGAAAGAAGGTTTGTGCATTTTACAACTCACTGCTTCCAGGAGGAGATTTAGGTGTGCAGCAAAAATAGTTTCCCACTGTACAGCACTGCCATGCTATACTTGTGCACCTGTAGTTCCTTGTGCCCGTGAATGTACCATTGGTTTGCCACAATGCAGATGACATGTGGCAAAGGGGTAGCCATTCATTCATTTAATAGTTTTATATCCCATGCTTCTTCCAGTCTGGAGCAAACGGCGACATAAAACAATATATAACAAGCCACGCAATAAGAATTTTATTTAAAAAAATACAAAATCAAGTGAAATGAACAGTGGCAATAAATATAGAAGACTCAACCTTAAAAATTATTATTTCATTTTGGGGCATTTCTAAAGCTATATTAGCAGGGCTTTTTTTTTCCAGCCGGAACTCAGTTCTCGCACCTCTCAGGTGAGTGCCATTGCCATTATAAGAGAACAAAGGAGGTGTTCATGATGATTTCCGACATCTCTTTTTCTAGAAAAATAGCACTGTATATTAGTGCAGCAAAAAGAACGTCAAGTCATGATGGCACTTTAAAGAGTAACTATAGCACCACGTTTCTAGCACTAACACCTATGCCATAGTAAGTTTCACTCTTTCATATTTTTTAGAGGCCGCTAGGAACTTCAGCTCAGCCCAGGCCAGCTGGTAGCTTAGTAGATTTCCTTTCACTAAGGAGTGATGCTCGAGAACCGCAACATTTTCCACTGCCCAGGCTGCTTCCTGCTTCCTCACTGGACATGAGATTGTGTGGCTGCATGCCATTCTTATGTGCACCTCACTTCTCTGAGTGGGGATAACTTTATTTCCCCCTTGTTTCCAATGTAGATCTTCACTCACCCCTTCTTCCTTGGGGGGACGGACGCCATTTTGTCATTCGCCTCAGATGCCAACATGTCTTGGGCTGGCCCTGAGCAGTACTCACAATATTGCATTAGTACAAAGGTTCATGGGCCCAGTTCCATTCACTTTTTCCCCTACCATGCAAAGATGGGATCGTGTACTGTAGACCCTTCGAGGGAAATCCGGGGGCACACAGGAAAGATAAACCCACAGCGCCATGGTCCCCTCACCATCACCAATCAAAGCCAGTTTCTGTTAGTTGTTCCTTCATCTGCTGGCTGGAGAATGTCCACAGTCCCTTCTGCCTATTGTTCACTCAGTCAGTCCATTTGTATCCTGCCTTTCTCTCCCAGCAAAAACTCAAGCAGCTTCCAGGTGCCAAAGAGCTTATTGAAATCAAAAGCTTTTGCCCCTTGTCATCTGACATTTTTCTAGCAGCGGACACCCTCAAACTATTTTCTGCCTCTCATTCTATGTGACAAGCATGGAAATAACATTTCCCTTCCTCCTCTTTTTTTTTCTTTCTTAAAGTTAACAGTAGAAAATGGTTCATGCCGTGTTCAAGAGAAGCAGAGAGCAGCGTAGTACTGCACCCTGTTGGCCTGTTACATTATAGACTACACATGTAATACCTCACACAGCTTCCTTCCTTCCTTTGCTCCAACAAAACATATCAAATTAGGGGGAGGAAAAAAGGCTTTACCTTGAAAAACAATTGCACTTCCTCAGTGCCGAAATGGAAGGATATAGCAATTAAATATTAATTGCCTAATGCGCAGATTAAAAACAACACAACATGCCATGACTGGAGGACGTTTATGCATCAAATAAAGATTTGAAATGCCTGCTTGAGAAGTGCTAGGAGTACAGTGGTACCTTGGGTTAAGTACTTAATTCATTCCGGAGGTCTGTTCTTAACTTGAAACTGTTCTTAACCTGAAGCACCACTTTAGCTAATGGGGCCTCCTGCTGCCACTGCGCTGCCGGAGCATGATTTCTGTTCTCATCCTGAAGCAAAGTTCTTAACCTGAGGTACTATTTCTGGGTTAGCGGAGTCTGTAACCTGAAGTGTATGTAACCCAAGGTACCACTGTAGTGCATATGAAAAAATGGAACAAGACCCCTTCTTAATAAATGGAACAGCCAAGGTGCTGAAATCTTCATGGATGCGACTCTGCCAAGATCGGAATGTTGGTGCTGATTTATCAGCTGATAAGACGTTATTGAATAGTTCATGGGAAATGGGGAAAGTTAATGCGTGACACATCACCGGGAACGAGGAAAGTTGCACCGAAAGAAGGCTGGGTGAAAGCTATTGGCAACCAACAATGTGGGAATCAGGAAATGAACAAGAGAATGGGAATAAGAGATTCCTCACTACTAACCAATTCTTTTTTCTTTCTTTTTTTGAAATCATTTTTATTTGATTTTACAATACAAAATGATAAAATATTCAAATACATATCTATATACAGAGATTCCTCTGAATCTCAGAACTTCCCATCCCCACCCCCTCCCTAGAGTCCCATTTTAAACATTTAAAACTGCGTCTTCTTCCAAACTCGATTATGTGGTCTCTTAAATAACTTAGAAATTTCCCCCATTCTTTTGTAACATTTTTGTTCCCTTGGTTCCTGAGTTATCCAGTCAGCTTTGCCATTTCCGCATAGTCCATCAGCTTGGTTTGCCATTCTTCTCTGGTTGGGACTTTGTCTTCTTTCCATCTCTGGGGTAGTAGCATCCGGGCGGCTGCTGTTCCATACATAAAAAGTCTTTTCTGGTCTTTTGGGATGTCGGTACCTGTAATTCCTAATAAAAAAGCTTCTGGGGTTTTTTTTTTTAACAAAAGTTATTTTAAACTTTTTTTTTTATTTCATTGTATATCATCTCCCAGAAAGCTTTTACTACTAACCAATTCTTAAGGGCATAGGTACCAACTTTAACAAAATATTGGCGGCGTCCCCCACCTTCTGTGGAATGCACTTTCCCCTGCCTCCCCTTCCTGCTCTCTTCTCAACCCTTGTACACATGCAATAAGTTTCTACACACTCGTCCGCCACCCGTTCCCAACCCCACCGCTGCATCCTACCGACCTGTCTCTCCTTCCTGCCTGGCTGCCCGCTTCCCTTCAGCAGGTGCCCTGCCTCAGACATGCTCAGAAATGGCACCGAAAGTAGGAAGGCAAGCCAGGAAAAGAGAACAGTGCCCAGCTGGGGAGGAGGTGGCTGCCCAAGGGAGGGAGGGTGACGCCAACTTGCAGAAAATATTGGGAGGACACGACCCCCCTAAATATTTTAAGGGGGAGCAAAGGAACCAGGTCCCCATAGAATTGGCACCTATGCTTAAGGGTTCAGGGCCTTGCAGAGAAGCGATACCTCAGCGCAGTAATCTCCCTTCCTTACAATGGGCTAACTGCCCATAACGGTAGCTGCTTCCTGCTTCGGGTCTCTCACAAAAAAATGCATAGGGATATCCTCCTTCTAGAATACAGTGGTACCTCGGGTTAATAACTTAATTCGTTCCAGAGGTCCGTTCTTAACCTGAAACTGTTCTTAACCTGAGGTACCACTTGTGCTAATGGGGCCTCCCACTGCCGTTGCGCCACTGGAACATGATTTCTGTTCTCATGCTGAAGCGAAGTTCTTAACCTGAGGTACTATTTCTGGGTTAGCGGAGTCTGTAACCTGAAGCATCTGTAACCTGAAGCGTCTGTAACCCGAGGTACCACTGTACTTTAGAAGGAGAGCGTGCCTGTGCAAGGAATAATGCCTCTAGATGGAAGCATCCCGACGGCAGCCACCATTATAACAAGTTGGTCTCCTGAAGTTATTCAATTATTCATGGCGATCCACTGGACCTGAAACATCCTATATGCATTTAAGGCCTCTGCCTGCCATTTCCTCCTGATAAACATCGACCCTCCCCAGGGCTTTCTCATCATGCCTTCGCCTCTAAGACAATTATAATAATGGGAATCAAGGAGACAGATTAAGGCTTAGCTGTGTGTTAAGGAACCATTTGTGGAGTTTGCTTCCCTATCTCCCCCACCTCAGCTCACCCCCTGGCCTTTCCCCATAATCTACCCA
This sequence comes from Podarcis erhardii, assembly GCF_964252035.2. Classification (NCBI taxonomy): domain Eukaryota; kingdom Metazoa; phylum Chordata; class Lepidosauria; order Squamata; family Lacertidae; genus Podarcis; species Podarcis erhardii. The sequence continues at coordinate 53,708,125 of NC_138500.1, forward strand.
GGACTCCTGCATCAGGATTGTGTGTGTGTTTTTATCACTGTTATTCAGAAGGCTGCCCTCTTTTTCTGCCGAGATGGGTTTTTTCCATTTACATAATGAACATACTTGGCTTGGCTTGTTATCGCCTGATTGCCGTTCACAAGAATCTGGCCCCGAAAGGTCTCTTTTTCTCCACCTGTGCTCTATCTGTCTCCTTTCCGTCTGCCTTGAGCGGGTGTGTCTATCCACCACTGAGCTTGTTGCCACAAACGCTCTCACTCTGTTGTTGCCATCTTTCAACACATTCCGTTTGGCCTGAGCAGAACCTGCGTTGCTCGACCGCTTGCCTCTTTATAAGCGACAACTCCGTGCTGCACAGCCTGGAGAAGGACAGAGCAGGAAAGCACACTGTCCTTGCACCTTTTCACACAAACTCAGGGGCAAAACTAGGCTTTCTTTCACCTAGGCCAAAGACTCAGTTTGGCACACACACACCGTGTTCGTTTGCATACAAATGCGTGGGCGCACGTGCCGCTCAACACATTTGTTTTTAAAGGGCATAAAAAGTAGGCAATATATTATTTGAAAACAATATTTTATTTTTTATTGTAATATTTATATTCATTCCTTGCATTTTCTTTCAGTCCCCTTTTTCTTATGTTAGGAAGGCAGGCATGGTAATATACACCAAGTCAACCATCCACCCCCAAAGTTAAGCAGTAAACAGCGCAGTGTCTTGACAAGTTCCTCTGAAGCGACTTTTATTTCAGAGTACATTTTCTGGAGCGCTATTAGGCTGGAGAGACCAAGTGGTTGTTTCATGTGTGGGTGCATATTGTTAAGGAAAGGCAGTTCCCACTTCTCCCCATAGCTACAAGCTCAGCACATCAAGCATTTACCACAGGAAAGGCTCTCCTCAGTGCCAAGGTGGTGGTGGTGGTGGTTGTAACTGTGGGAATTGTTATCTACTAAGCTTGGATCCTAGAACAATAGGCAAGTAGGATCCTAAAATGCAACAACTGATTGGCTTGCAGGAAAAGACCAATCAGGCTCCAGGAGGAAGTTAATCAGCCTATTAGGCTGGTAGGATCGTAGAATGCAACAACTGATTGGCCTGCAGGAAAAGACCAATCAGGCTCCAGGAGGGAAGCAGAATCAGCCAATCAGACGGGACTCATTGTGTAAATAATGTTTATAAAAGCCTGAGGTTTGGGGGGCAATTCAATCACTGTTTTACAAGGTGCAATAAAGAGCATGAAATCACTACAGGACTCCGAGTATATTTCAGGAATGATCAGGCACACACCAGGAAGCAAGTTCTAATGAACTCAGTGGGACTTACTTTGAGTAAAAATGCTTAGGATTGCAGTATAAAACTGCACAGTCTTTACACAGTTACCTAGGAGTAAGCTCCATTGGCTTCAGTGACAAACGCCTGCTTTTCAGCCTTGCATTCACGGGTCAAAGAGGGCAAAGGCTCTACTGATGATCATTTGCTGCCCTGGATGTGAATGAAACATGACAGTTCCCCCCCTCCCGCCCCAGCTTCCATAATTTAAAGACAAACTTTATTTGCTTATGCATGCACTGCAGCCCAGCTCTAGGCAGTCCGCCGCTCGTTCTTGCGTGGGGTTTTGTATGTAGGATATGACTTAGGTCTTTTCCTGCAGGGGCTTATGCTGATCACTGTTGCTGTTTTTGCATTTTGAAACCACATTTTGAAGACTGAATGCAGAGTAGCAAATGAAACTTATGTTTAGTTGACTGCATTGTTGACGCTTTATTCTCTCATACTAGTTACCTATTCACTCTCCCCTCGAATATCATCTGAAAAGAAACTCATCCTGAGAATTCATTCTGCATTCTCAAAAGCTTTCCAGCATTTATTGTATATTAATTGCCAGAATAAAAAGCCTTGCCTTGCGGCCTCTTTGTTTCACTCTGCGATGGGTATTGTCAGCTGGTAACTTAAGGCTGCAATCCTAACCCTACTTATCCAGAATTTAAATCCCACTGAATAGGACTTACTTCTGAGTAGACATGGTTAGCTTTGCAATGTAAGAGAACGCCATCACTTTTTATTCCCTTTTACTTCTGACTTCCTACAATCTCATGTCCCTACTCATATCTTGAAAGGAAACGTCATAGCTCTGTGGGAGAGCATGTGCTTTGCAATGCAGAAAGTGTCAGGTTCATCCACCAGCATCTCCAGGTAAATCTCAGCTAGCCGCCTGACTGGAATATTGAAGAGCTGCTGCCTGTCAATGTATATAACAATGAGCTACATGGACCAATTGTCATGTAGCACCTTCCTATGTTCCAGATCATTTCTGTTATGTACAAAGCTTGGATCCTAGAACAATAGGCAAGCAGGATACTAGAATGCAACAACTGACTGGCTTACAGGAGAAGACCAATCAGACTTCAGGAAGAAGTAAATCAGCCTATTAGGCTGGTAGGATCCTAGAATGCAACAACTGATTGGCCTGCAGGAAAAGACCAATGAGGCTCCAGGAGGGAAGCAGAATCAGCCAATCAGACGGGACTCATTGTGTAAATAATGTATTTTAAAGCCTGAGGTTTGGGGGGCAATTCAATCACTGTTTTACAAGCTGCAATAAAGAGAATGAAGTCACTACAGAACTCTGAGAATATTTCAGTTTCATATGGGGTTCCTCCAAGGAGTCATCCTGATTTGCTTGCCCAAATCTTGCCTGGTTGTTGGACAATGTCTGCTCTTTCTTGAGCATTCATTCTGATTTGTTTACAGGGCAGTTATATGACAATGAGCATTCATCCTCACTTGTTTGCAGGGTGTTTACATGTCTGCCTGTCAATCATTTGTTCACCCAATGCTTATCAGTGCACCTCCCCATCACTTTCCAAACCACAAAAAGTCAATTTTAAAAACGCCTTTGTTGCTCTAGGGAAACAGAACGCTTTAATCCACTTTAATTGTGCAAGCCTTAACTTCTGGTTGTGCACTTGAACGTTTCCTGCAGAAAATTGACAGTGTGGAGTCACTTATTCCAATTGAAGAGACAAAAAATGTAGCTACATTAAGACATTAAAAATAATAATCCAAGCTTTGAATATTACCCTCCCCTTTCAATCACTCTCTAATGGTTCTTTCTACCCAGAGGCTATGATTACTGCTTAATGAACATAGCTTAACTTGCTTTGCTTTAATATTTTGTAAGTATTTAAATGATCCAGTGCAGGTGGGCAGCAAGAGATTTGCTGTGGTTAGCTTGGAAATGTACACATAGTTCTATTACGACACTGGTGGCTTTTTAGGAACTCAGATCTTATTGTCTAGCAAATCACTTTGTATATCTTTTAAGTTCCTGCAGAGTTCCCTAAATTTGTAATGCATGGTGCCACTGCACAAAAACGACATTATCTGCTTCATTGTGGTGCTGCTCCTCTTGCATGCGAGACAGCATCTTTCATTCTCTCTTGTATTCAGCCATTAAATCCAAATGCCCCTCAAATTTGTCTGCTGGCCTGCTCTTACTAGAAACCAACCCTCCCTGTTATACAACCCCTGAGCCAAGGAGATAAGTGCATGCCAGAGGGGTGCGTGCTCTAGTTATCTCTCGCTGGATTACTGCAATGTGCTCTACATGGGGCTACCTTTGAAGGTGACCCGGAAACTACAACTAATCCAGAACCCGGCAGCTAGACTGGTGACTGGGAGCAGCTGCCGAGGCCGTATAACACCAGTCCTGAAAGACCCGCACTGGCTCCCAGTACATTTCCGAGAACAATTCAAAGTGCTGGTGCTGACCTTTAAAGACCTAAATGGCCTTGGCCCTGTATACCTGAAGGAGAGTCTCCATCATCGTTAAGCCCAGACACTGAGGTCCAGCTCCAAGGGCCTTCTGGAGGTTCCCTCACTGTGAGAAGTGAAGCTACAGCGAACCAGACAGAGGGCCTTCTTGGTAGTGGCGCCTGCCCTGTGGAATGCCCTCCCATCAGATGTCAAGGAAATAAACAACTATCTGACTTTTAGAAGACATCTGAAGGCAACCCCGTATTGGGAAATTTTTAATGTCTAATGTTTTACAATTTTTTCTGTGCTGTAAGCTGCCCAGAGTGGCTGGTGAAACCCACCCAGATGGGCGGGGTATAAATAATAAAGTTGTTGTTGTTGTTGTTGTTGCTAACTATACAACCTTTAGAAGACATCTGAAGGCAGCCCTATATAGGGAAGTTTTAAAAATGTTTAATGTTTTATTATGTTCTTATATATGTTGGAAGCCTCCCAGAGTGTCTGTGGCAACCTAGTCAGATGGATGGGGAATCATCATCATCATCATTATCATCATCAGAGAAATGTTAGAGGTGTTATGGAAATCTGCCATATCAGGAGAAACTGGCCACTCTCCAGGCACCCGGCACGATCTCCTGGTGACCTCCCTGTCTGCATTCCCCGGCAGATGCAGGCTAGGTCGCGATCGGCGATCCTCCTCAGCATGAGAAGAACACACCGCTCTTCCCCCCCTCCCAGGTAGGGGGAAAGAGAGAGAGAGAGAAATGTATTTACATGCCTTTATTTCTGTCTTTGCAGCATTACAGAGAAAACACGTCTGCTCTCATCAGAGTCCATCAGAAGAGAGAGAAAACTCCACCTCCTGTACTTCCTGTACAGGTCATATTACACTCTGAGCTAATTCCGGTGCTTTGCACTGAAAATAGACCCTCCCTCTGTTCCCACGGAACAGTTCCAACATTCCCATTATGTTTTGCTTCAAAGCCACCTGCTGCTTGCGGTCGCATTGCACCCATATCGTAACAAGAGGGTATGGTTTAGGGAGTGCAGCAGGCAGCAGTTGGGTGCTGGAGGAGAGGAGTTGGTGGGTGACGAAGAGGGAAGGGAAGGGAAGGGAAGGGAAGGGAAGGGAAGGGAAGGGAAGGGAAGGGAAGGGAAAGGATGTGTATGGCTGGTGGTCTTTTGAGAAAAAAGTTGTGCATAGATGTGTGAGTTATGCTGAACTGCTGAACTCCTTCAGCTCTTTAGAATTTCAGAACTTCAAAGACTTCAGGAGCATCTTCCTTCTAAGAAATCAAGGCAAGCAATGTGGCACAGATACAGAGAGGGAGGACCCCTGGGAAAACATGCACTCGAAGAGTCTCTCTTTCCCTTCAAAAAATGGGTCACCGATTCCCTTGATGTATGTTGACATGATGCAAAATAAACGCAGCTAACCATAATAAAAACGCCGTATCAGCAATTTTCAGGAAGTGGAAACAAAAGCCTAACTTTTACATTCATAATTTAATGCGGCATCTTCATATTCCACCACTAAAAGCATGCACCACCCCAGACACAAACCCTCTGCACCTGTAAATCGATATGAATGGCCGTTTTCAGAATTCCAACCCCCCGAAGCCCTTTCTCAGTTGCTATTAAAATGCAGCACTGCATACATTTACAGCGCAGACCTATGAATGTCTAGTCAGAAGACAATCAGTCCCCTTGAGTTCAATGAGATTTACTTCTGGTACATATGCTTAGGATTCTGCTGCTAAATTCCCTAAGTTGTCGCAAATACTTTGTTAAGACCAATGAAAAGGATGAATAACATTCCTGGCAATAAATGTTGTTGTTGTTGTTTAGTTGTTTAGTCGTGTCCGACTCTTTGTGACCCCATGGACCAGAGCATGCCAGGCACTCCTGTCTTCCACTGCCTCCCACAGTTTGATCAAACTCATGCTGGTAGCTTTGAGAACACTATCCAACCATCTCGTCCTCTGTCATCCCCTTCTCCTTGTGCCCTCAATCTTTCCCAACATCAGGGTCTTTTCCAGTGAGTCTTCTCTTCTCATGAGGTGGCCAAAGTATTGGAGCCTCAGCTTCAGGATCTGTCCTTCTAGTGAGCACTCAGAGCTGATTTCCTTAAGAATGGATAGGTTTGATCTTCTTGCAGTCCATGGGACTCTCAAGAGTCTCCTCCAGCACCATAATTCAGAACCTGGCATAAATAGCCTGGCATAAATAGAAGCCTAGATAGCTTGGGTATCTGACAAAATTTCTTTCCAGGCGCCCAAGTCATAGAACCATAGAATTGTACAGTTGGAAGGGACCCTGAGGATTTTCTAGTCTAGTCCAGGCCCCTGCAATGCAGGAATATGAAGTTGTCCCATGCAGGGATCGAACCTGCAACCTTGGTGTTATCAGCACCACGCTCTAGCCAACTGAGCTATCCATTGTTTATCGGTGTGGTGTAGTGATTAGAGTCTTGAACTAGTAGCTGGAAGCCAATGTTCAAATCCCCACTCAGTCATGAAGCTCACTGGGTGATGTTGGGCCAGTCATAACCTCACAGCCAAACATACCTTAAAGGGTTGTGAGGACAACATGGGGAACAGGAAAACCATCTATGCTACCTCTCCTTGGAGGAAAGCTAAGATACACATGTGTTGCTGTTGATGGTGATAATGAAGATAATGCTGGGATATAAATCTGTTGGGTGATTATGCTATCTATAGTTAGCTGAGAGTGGTGCTCGATTATTGCAGCAACTCAAATAGAATTGAGTTCAATGGGACTTACTGCCAGGTAAGTGGGTATAGGATCGCAGCCACTAACCTGGAGGAAAGTGCCATTGGACTCAGCAGGTCTTACTTCTGAGTAGGCAATACTGTATAGAAAGACACAGTGAATGCGGCAATTCTGAGCAGTGCGGGCATGCAAAAAGGTACTTGCTCCATCAGTCTAGCAAACTCCATTTGGCAAAAGGGGGAGTCTGAATGAAAAATCTCCCTTGACTAGTCTTTGGCAACAGGGAAGGAATAGCGAGGGACATGTATATAGCAAAACTGTCTTTGTCAAAAGCATTAACTACCATAAAGCTTTCAAAACTGAGTGTTATGGGTCCTACCAGTAGGTGGAGTGAGGTGCCCTTCTCAGCCAGCAGGTTTTGGGGGGCAGCAACAAGATGATGGAGGACTGAGCTGTGTTGACCATTCTGCCTACACTAGAGATGTGAAGGCCCTAGGGAAAATCAGAAAAAAATGTGGGGGGTGGCTTACCACATTTTCCTATGTTTCTTTTCCCCAGGTTGTTGGTTTTTTTTGGAAACGAATAATAAAAAATGAGAAAAACCCCCAATTTTTCTGGGGGTTTTCTGGGGGGGTGGAGCTTCACATCTCTAGCCTCCACAGGATCCTGTAAGCCTTCAGGCTTGTTGAATCTACTATGAGCTCTGGGTAGGGACTATGCTCTTGCAGTTTACAGAGGAGTGGGGTATATGTTATCAGATGTGCGTCTGATTTCCAAATGAGCACAGAAACAAAAACTACAGGAACCCCATCATCTCTGCTTTTATGAGCTGTAATGGCTTTTAAGTTGCTGACTAAGCATAATATTTGATGGTTTTAATGCTTTACAGTGAATTTGGAGAATCAACTGGGGAGACCACTGGCCCAGCTTCTTTCTAATATAAATAAATATTAGTAAATTAGTAAATATTAGTAAATAGCTGCAGTTACATTTGATTTAGCCCTTATCAGTGCTAGGGAAGAGGGTGCATGCATTTAAAAGGTAATGGAACGCTCAACTCTAGACATCAACCTGGTGAAATCTAGAGCCAACAGTGCAGAAATTCAGCATCTTATTTTGTTGCATTGCTTCTTAAAATATAAATTGGTTTGGTTGTTTTGCTTTGACTCGAACATCTTTAGAAACGCTTCCATGCCACAGAAAAAATATTGCAGCACATATTTTAAGGGCATGAAGAAGTGCATTTCTGCCAGTAGATGGCAAGAAATATACACATCACATATAGCAGCATTTCAGATTCTCAACTGAAACATATCAGGGCATCGTCACATGGCAGATAAAATCCATATTTCAATCCATCTAATAAATCAAAAGATCCACACTCATTCCTTTCAGTAAGACGTTAATTCTTGAAATCGTGCTCTTTCTCTCCTTTTCGGTCCCCACTTTCATGTCAGCAGTGGTGATCTAGAGGGCCAATTCATGGTTGCGTGAGCTGGGAAGGAGTTTGCTGTCACTGGGAATGGCAAACATTGACAGAAACAGCTACTGAGGGAGGAAAGGAACTGACACAGTGCTAGGACAACTTTATGGAATCAGAAAAATATATTTCATTTTGAGTTCTAGGAAAATATTTTGGATGCAACCATGGTTTGATAGTTCAAAATTTGTTTCAAATAAACAAATTAGAACTCAGAGTAAACATACGTAACAGAATCCAGTTACAGAAACAGATTAAATAATTTCTAGTACAAAGTCAGACAATCACAGCAAATGATTAAATGATCTTAGAAGAGTCATTTCCAGTTTTGTACGGGCCAGCATAGCCTGTTCCTTCCCAGATGATGGCACCGAACATGGGTTCAGGGTGGGCATATCCATTTGGCAATCTTTTAGAATGCAGTAAAAATCAGGAGAACTGTAAAAAGGAAACGAAACACCTTCTCACACACCCCCCCCAAATCAGGCAGCGCTGGGCCTGCAGGGCACTTGAGGCATCACATCCCCCGAGTGCCCACCAGCTGGGGGGCGCCTGGGACGGATGCAGCAGCTCGGGTGCCCTGCAGGCCCAGAGCTGCCTGGGGCAATCCATCCCTCCCACACCCCTCTAGCTACACTACTGAGTAGTACCCCATAACCAAGGGGGCACTGCCTCCTCCAGTTCCCAAGGTATCTCTGGGTGCTCCTGCTTTACCTCTAGGAAGTTTTACTTGGGTTTAGATGGCTTTCGCTCAAGGTAGAAAGCATGGCTCCTGTGTCTATTCAGCAATTGTACTAGTATCAATCCATGTGTATTTTGCCCATGAGGTCAGTGGCAGAGAGAGTTAAGACAGGAAACAGGAGTTCTGAGTGGATGGGATTCTTATTTAGTTGTCAATATTCTCCTGTTTTGCTGCCAGAAGGTTTTGGAGGTGGGGGGAAGGTGGTGAGCGGGCACAAATTCACCTTGGTCAATGGAGGGAATCCCCTGACTTGATGTTTCATATTTTCCGGAGGCTTCGTATATATTTAATCCCCTGATGGGCTGGGGTTGGGTGGGGTGGGGCTGGAGGTGTTACTTCAGAGGGCTGGGTGTCTGGCAATATGGAGGGTTGGGGGTGGGCAAGGGTAGCGGGTCAGGTAGGGTGGGACCCCTGCCAGCAATCCAGTGGGTAGGGAGGGAAAGGTGAGAAATGGTTGCCCACCTATGTGGATGCGAGCCAGATGGTCCTGCTTATGGCTCGGGGTAATCCACATGGGTGGGGCAGGGAGAGGGGTGCCAGCCTCTGCCCAAATTGGGCTGATGGCTTTGGCAGGGAGGGGGGCTAGGGAGGGGGCACTGGCCAAAATAAGCTTTCGGAGTGTTTTTTAGACCTTTCCTCAAGGGTTATTTTGTTCCCTCGGGTGCCTTGGGTGCCCCCTTTCTCCACGTTTTCGGCTTCGTTTTTGGCCTTGTATAATTTTCTCTTTGGGGGGGGTTTCTTTTTGTGGGGGTTAGGTATGCCTATCCCTTTTATGGCCAGGTTTCGCCTATCTTCCTTCCCACAGGCAGGCAGGCTTTTTCTGAAACCCTCAGGGATAGGTTCCAGGGTCCTCCTCCATCTCACGCCTTCACCCAAGTCTGGAAGAAAAGAAATGAAGGTACAATCGTTATTTTAAATGCAACTGGTTTGTCCATAATGAAGAGTCTTAATTTATTCCAATGTATTATATCCCTATTTAGAGCTTTCCGAACCACACTATAATTAAACTTATACAACTTGTTCAAATTTTGGGTAATTTGCATCCCCAGATATCTAAAACTTTTCCTGGCTATTGGAATCTTCAACATTGCTATAAAAGTCTGTTGGATAGGTTGGTGTGTGAAAAACATTACCTCTGCTTTCTTAAAAGTAACTTGCAATCCTGAGACCCTGGAGAACTGTTCCAATTCTGTACGTAGTATTTTGCTGCTGTGATACAGTTAGAGGTGCATAAAAGTATATTCTCTGCAAAGAGGCCTGAATCTTGTTCATTTCTGTTTGCAACCACTCCTATATGAGAGAGGACATTGATTAGTTTGCTTTTTAATGGTTCTAGAATTAATACAACTACCAGGGCTGACAGAGAGCATACTTCCTTCAAAACTAAAAGGCCCCAACCTTTCCACATAAGGGAGTTACTCCAACCCCTTGATAATTTTGGTTTTACTTTTCCCTACATTTTCCAGGTTTCAAAGACCTGTTTTGAGGTAGAGAGGCCAGGACCAGATGGGTCCAAGCCCAGGAGGCTGCACTTGGACTAGCTGGAGGTGAGGTGGTCTATATAATTGATTCATAGCTGTGGCCATTGCAAAGTCCCTGTGCAGTGGCAAGGAGAGAGGTCTTTTACCCAGCTCCTGTTGCTGGAGGTTCTAAACGACTGGATCTTTGAAAAGGGTTGTGGAAGATCCTAATGGTTGGCCTTCTTTTGCTGCCTTGACGTCTTCCTGCTATTCTGTTACGCCCCAATATCCAGTTGCTTATGATCCCATTTAGAAAGAATATTTCTCCCATCTTCTCCCTCTCTCCTCCATGGATAAATTGCCCTGCCCTGATGCTGTTGCCATAACAGATTCTGTCTTTCAAGATGCTCTGCTTCTTTTCAGGGAAAACATGAGGGTGATACCCCCAAGGGGCCCTCAAATGCACCCCGCTCAGTGTTAATTCAAGTCAGCATCCATAGTGGGAGCCCCTGGAGCTGGGGTCATGTGAACCTGTTTTCTTGCTGTCACCACAGTGACCTCCAAGATTGTAACTGGCCAGAGAATGTTATGATGCAGTGATGGGCAGTTGGCCTTAACTGAAGGTGCCAGAATAGAAAAGACGTCCATTAGGAGAAGAGTAACTGAGGTTATGACAAGTTTGAGTCACAACAAGCCCTACGATACACTCCTCCCCTGGTTGGTACCCCCCAAATTTGACTAGGTTAATCTGGATACCTAGTGAAGTCACAGGCACCGGCTAAATCTTACACCTGTTATGCTTACCTGTTTATATAATTCTGTGAGATAGGGGTTACAACAGAAACAAAGACCATCATTCATCTAAAGAACAATTCCTATTTTAGGCTCTCACATGAGAACAGAATCTAACTCAGGCTTCCTCAACCTCGGCCCTCCAGATGTTTTGAGGCTACAATTCCCATAATCCCTGACCGCTGGTCCTGCTAGCTAGGGATCATGGGAGTTGTAGGCCAAAAACATCTGGAGGGCCGAGGTTGAGGAAGCCTGATCTAATCAAAGTGCTTTTGGTTCTGGATCAATGTGGATCATTCATGGATATTTATTTATTTATCTACTGCTTTTCCTCCCAAACTGATGTTTTGTGTTGTTGCTCCCTGGAGACTCTTGGTTTGTAAGCTGCTTTGGACAAGTGCAATGTAGATTGACAGTAGTAGCAAAAATAAATATGTGATTTTGAAGGAGCCTCAGACTTTATCAGCATATCTAGTGAAAGATATATTCAAGACTAAGTCCCATTGAAGGCCATTGAATGGGCCTTAGTCATGTCTTATCTAAACCCCATGCGGGATACTGGGACCTTGACTAACTGGGGTAGCTTTTTAAGGGCACCTCTCTTTCTCCCTTTTCTTTTGCTGTCTATCATAGCATCCACTTGTATGTATGTTACCGTCTCAAAGTTGTCCAATGATTTAATCCATTCCCCAGCTATAAATCCTTAACTTCTCAGCTGGCTTCTCTGTCTGCTTCATGGGACAATGAAGCGGAACATGTGAACATCACAATGGCACAATTTCCTACCTGCCATGTTGATGTAACACAAATAGGGTAGCTGAGAGCACTCCTCGCACTGCTTACTGATCGAGCGTCCGGTAAGAAGTGGGCAATGGAATAGCGATGATGCAAAGTTGTTTCTTGCTGTTTCTACGGTAACCCTGCAGAATGTGAGGAAGGGGCTAGGAAAATATTAGAATCAGAATCAGATGATGTCAACATGAAAGGTGGGAGAACAGTCCAGGAGTGAAAAAAGGGTGATCAGTTCACCCTCCCTGGTTGAGCACTGATCTCCACAGGCTCCCTACACATTTTTAAACATAGTCATCTGAATTTTCCTTTGGGCTTTGTTTGAATGTAAGACCAATGTATTATTATTTTTTCATTAAGTGACCTAACCCCTTCAGATCCAAGGTTCTCGATTGTGGATGAGTATGCAGATAACTCACTTGCCACCTTCCATAGAGGCAATGTTGGAGAAAGAGAATTGCACTCTGGAGATGGTCAGCTGAGAGGAAGTTGTAGGTCAAACCATACGGTTGCTGCCTTTGTAACCTATCCCAACAAAAAGATAGACAAAGGGGGCATTCGAGCAGCGCCATAGCTGGGTGATCTTGCACCCCTGGCAGAATTGTCCAGAATGCACCCCCTAGCCACAGACAAATTAGCTCTTCTTTCTGCCTCTCTTCCAACCCCCCCCCCACCACCCATTCAATTCTTATGAGGCAATAATCAATATTTTTATTTGTAGACATATTTATGGACAATTTTAAAGCTGATTTTGCGGGGGGGCCGCCTGTGCCCCCAGCGGGGTCCTTCCTGGCCACCCCCTAGCTACGGCCCTGTGTTCCTGTAAAACCTAAAGTACTCTACTTGCTGAGGGTACACACCATCAGCTACATTTCAATATGAACTTAGCGAGGGGTGACAATCACCCAGCTGTGACACCCTTTCCACCTGGCCTAGGGGGCGAGGCCCACACTCACCAGCCCTACTGAAGAGGCTCCTCATGAAGCCAGAGGAACATCACCTGGCTGTGGGGCGAGAAGGCCGCTCCCTACAAGGCCCTTTCCACCTGGCCTAGGGGGTGAGGCCCACACTCACCAGCCCTACTATGATAAATAAGTATTCTGTAGTTGACCTCCTTGTAATGTTTCATTTTGAAATCTTTAATATAATATTTTAGTTTTCTGTTATGTTGCTTTGACTGTATGCTCTATATTTGACTTTCTTCAGCTTGTTTTATTTATGTTTATTGATTTAATATGCTGTAAACCGCTTTGAGATTTTTCTTAAAAATATAAAGCAGTATAGAGATTAATAAATAAATAATATCTGGTTTCAGGGTATTATTTAAAGGATGGCACAGGTTGCCACTACCTTGCCAAAACTAAACAGGTCTGGGTCTGGTTAAAGCACTGATGGGTGCAGGAACCACAAGTATGTTGTCTTGGCTTCCATGAGGGGGGAAATTGGGACAGAAATGTAAGAAAATGAATAAATAATAATAATAAAATGTGTGTGTTTGTTTGTTTTCTATTTCCATGCAACAAATGGCACCACATGCAGTAGCGGATTCTCAATTTAACTGCATTTTGAAGTTACATTTAAGAAGTTGGCTTGGCTGTTCCCCAGTTTTACCTGAGTTTATTTACTAACAGAGAAGTGGTAGCATAACCCAAAGACGTTATCACTGGTAAGAGTAGAAATTGCACTCTACATTAATGTTGAAGGGAATAGTGCTTCATACAGCAGTTGAGCTCATTATCAAATGCTTAAAGATTTTCCAGAACTAACTCATGAACTGAAAAACCTCCTAACCAGGGGATGAGAACCCAGGAAGCTCTAGAGGTTTTAGGCAGAATCAGAGGCGCTGCCTTGGGCCAAATATTTGTGGGGCTCAGTGGTACAGCATGTGAGTGACATCATGCATGTGATGCAAATCACACACCTGTGATGTCACACACTCCTCAAGAGGAGGCCTTGCCCAGTGCTGTGCAGCTTCAATGGCCACGGCTGCTCCTCTCTTGCGCTCAGGAGGAGCCTGCCTTTGATGCTATGCCGAGCTCAGATTGGTGATTTGGCCTCCCCCCTCCCCTCAATATGAGGGGAGGAGGGCTGAGCCCCCTGCTGAGGAATATTGAGGGGGCTGATGACACCTCTGTCCCCTAGAGTTGGCACGCCTGGCCAAGGTGGAGCCCAAAGCTGCTGCAGGGTTAGGACACAGACATTGCTCCTCCTCATCTTGCAAAAAGGCTAAAAACCATAGGAATCATTTCCTGTAGCCTTAACATGATTACTGGATTCAGTGGCCTGGTTTTACATATCACTTTAAACAATAGTTACACTTAACTATTTAAAGGTGAACTCACAGTGTGCTGGTGCAAACACCCAACAACATCTGGAAGGCCACAGTTTCTTCTTCCCTGATCTACGCTGATTGGCAGTGAATCTCCAAGGGAGCCTAGAAGCGGGAGAAGTGTGGGTTGGGTCCTTCAGAAAGGCCACCACAACCTGCTCTCTGTGTACAGGTTCAAGCTGATTGATGCTATTTTAGAATTGCCATCTTATTAGCTCTGCTAAAAGATCAGCTGCCTTTGGCTTTTACTAGGCTACCAGACGGCATCAGAGGGAACAATAATAGGAAGCAGATCCCACTCCCAACAGTTTTTGTTTGTTTGGTTAGTCGGTTCGGTTTGTAAACTTCTCCAGAAGACTTTTTTGGCTGAGGAACAGGATTAAAATGCTTTAAATAAATATCTGCCTCACTGTTTTGGAATGCTGATTGCAGAGCTAACAGCTCCCAGAATGCAATGCTGCTCAGTGTGCGAGCCTCTATTAGAGTTCGGCAGAAATTGCTAATTGCCCGCTGTAATTCAGGGTGATTCACTGTGCTCATGCTGCTCAGTCAATTGTACCTTCACCTGCGTACAAAAGCTATTAGAAATATATGTGTATGCAGCAATCTAAATGACTTAGACTAAGGAAGTGCCCTCTGTCTTTAAAAGGAAGGTATCTATTCCCACATACTGAATATCCTTAATGATGTACTCCAATTTATAAGGAAAAATCTAGTGTTCAAAAGCCTACTTCTCTGAAAATTTACATTGAATCTCCTGAGTTCAATGGGGCTTCATATTTTTATTTTTATGCAATTTATGTACTGCTTGATTGTTCAAAAAAAAATCAAAGTTATTTTTAAAAATAGAGCAGTTAAATCAGTCAAACAGTTAAGTAATGACAGTAGCAAGTAATGATACATAAGAATGCAAATCCTTAGGTTCTGTTCAGAAGTTATGTTTCTTTATGTAGCTGTCTGTACACATATATGAACACTAGACCATGCCAAGGAACAAATAACACTATCATTGTGAAACTGGCTGTATGTACTGTAGGACATTACTAAAGTTAAAAATGTACTGATTTTACAGATTTATTAATTCATCATTTATTCCACAGTGCTTCCAATTGCACTTCATGATTTGTGACCTTAGTGCTTGAACAATAATCTCCTCCCTCAATTACCTACCCAGACGTTGAGATCTTCTTATGAGATTCTTCTTTGAGTTCCCCTGCGGTGGTGAAAGGACCATTTTTCAGTGGTGGTACTCAGTGTTAGAAACTGAAATATGAAAGCTAGCAGCTAAATAGCACCATAAACCTAGGTTATGGGCACCACAATGGAGTGCCTAGGCGCGCCTTTTTATAACAAGAATACAAAGCTGAAAATGAATGGCCTGCAGCTAAAATATTTTGTTCATTTTTCACATGGTCTGGTCCTCATCTGAGGATTGCAAAAAAACCTCAAATCCATACTTCCCCTGCCTGCCACTCTAATATTCTTATGATGGTGCCTTCTCTAGTCTTCAGAGAGTGGCTGGAAGTGGGGTGGCAGAAAAGGGTCCTCCTTTCCTTCTACTGTGCAGTTTTAATCTGAAATCTTAGGCTCAGTACTGTGCCCAGAGCTCAGAAACTGCTTGCATGAATGAAATTCCCTGTTGCAAAATGCACCTAGAACAATGGGAGTTTCGAACACTGGTGGTATCCCAAAAGAGGCCCGCTTTACACCTATATTAAAGGCTTTTTGGCACCTGGTAAATACTTTTTCATTTCCCCAAGCCTTTTAATTCATGTTGTACCTTTTAACTGTAGCTCTACTGATATATTTTTTAAAAATAATATTTGGTGTTTTAATGCTGTGTTGCATATTGCATTTTTATTGCATTTTTAAAACTTTGTTTTTATTTTGCAAGTTGCCTAGGTAACTTTTTGTCATATGGTATCCTATAAATAGCATGCGTGTATATAACAGTTTACAATCCTTGTCTCTTAATATGCACACAGCCAAACATCAAAAAGCCAGTTTTTTCAGGTGACCAACGAAAAGAGCTTTGGAATTTGATCTTTACCATAGCTCTGGAGTAGAATGCTGCTGCCAGAAAGTATATTACATAGATTAGTAGAACTACACCTTGCCTAGAAAACCCCTTTCCTGTCCGACTTCCTGCCACTGCTATAATTAAAGCTCTGAGTCAGTCCCTACTAGTCACTACAATGGTATTCTAATGTCACACCCAAAAAAACCTAGAGCAAGAGAAAGCTCTGGTGCTGTGTAATAATACACCGCACAAACACACACCCATGGAATTTCTGTGCTGTGCAGTTTTCTGTCTCATCCCATGCCAATATAGTTCATTGTCTTCACTCATCCCGGCCATTGTCCCAGCTTTGACTGAACAAATTCCATTCTTCTAGTTATTATAACTTTAAAAAGGTAGAAGGAGCAGATGTTCTTCCACACAATTGGTTTTTTTTAATTCTTTTTTTTAATACCTTCACATTTCGTGCAGCTGTGAAAATCTGAACTGAAAGGGCAACATGAAGCAGAAACCACAGCAAGGCATCATCTGAGACATCCCAGCTGTTGCTAGTTGGGAAAGCTAGTTGGTTTTGGTCACTGTATGCAATCCAAACCATGGAGCAGAAGGCAAATACCGGGGAGCAGAAGGCCTCAGCCCTGAACCAAACAGAAGCAAATTCAATTACAATTCAGACTAGCCCTGAATCTGTATGTTTTCTAAAAGGTTAGCTCCAATACCATAGGCCTGAGAAGACATATATATTAAGCTGATGCCTAAAGTAAATAATGTAAGGACAATGTCCTGGCTCCCAGCTGCCATAGAACAGAGACAATGTGAAATTCCTTCCAAAGGTTTAAATATTTAGTATACTGCCATACATATGCAGATTAAGGTAATGCTGTTCAGCAAGGGGCTGAACTGTACCTTGGTTATAGACAGGACACCCATCTATGCTGAAATATTAACATCAAACAAGAAAACTGTTCTGTCTCCATCTGAAAGCCAAGGTCCCGTTTACAATTTGGATAGACAATTTCCCTGGGAAACATGGATTTCGACAGGATGTTGGTTTTTGGAACTGAATATCAGTAGCATCCAGATTTCATAGGTGGTTGTCATAGTTTGGATCAAGCTCAGATCAATAATTATATAGGAGAAAACCTAATGTAAGGAATTTTCATAGTTGACTTCGAAGGGAGTGACACACAGAGAGAGTTTGTACATGTAATTGGTTCTAAGCTCTTGTCATCATGTTGTGAAATGCATGACCTAAGTAATTATACACAATAGATTAGTCATAATGATCTCAGCCTCTTACCACGTGTATCTACTAATCAGCCTAAACCTATGTAACTAGAGAGATTGTTTATGACATAGAAATAAGAAATATATTCTATTTTTAGCAGCTTCCACGGATACAACTGCTACAAATGGAAAGTGAGGTCATGTGGCAAACCTGCTCTCTGCTGACCATCAGCTGAAGCCTTCAGTGCTATATAGTGTCTGGGCAAATGTGATGTAATATTATTTTATTTAGTACTTGACAATGCATTCCATGCATTTTTACTCAGAACTAAGCCTCACTCTGTTATATGGGATTTACTCCTATCCTATGTAATTGTGCATCGGATTGCACAATTTAAATTGCTTTAAAAGTTGTTAGGAAAAAATGAATATATGCTGGCATACGCTTTTGTAAACTACAGTCTACAATAGCTACAAGGGACAGAAATAATAGACTTGTTTGGTTTGTTTTTGTTTAATATCAACCAGCCACAATGAAGGGAACCAGGCAGGGGGCAGGATTTGGTAGAGATTATAGTACTGTACGTGGTTTGGATAAATTCGACAGAAAATTCTCTCCCAGTCTCACAACACTAGAATTTGAGGTTCTTCAAAGGAATTAACTGAGTATTCAGAGGCAGGTTACCCTTAATACTAGTTGTCTGAGGGACAATGAGGGAGGCTCTCCAGATTCCCAGATCTATGTAAAGGTAAAGGTAAAAGGACCCTGTCCAGTCACAAACGACTCTGGGGTTGCGGCACTCATCTCAATTTACTGGCCAAGGGAGCTGGCGTACAGCTTCCAGGTCATGTGGCCAGCATAACTAAGCCACTTCTGGCGAACCAGAGCAGCACACGGAAATGCCCTTCACCTTCCCACCGCAGCAGTACCTATTTATCTACTTGCACTTTGACGTGCTTTCGAACTGCTAGGTTGGCAGGAGCTGGGACAGAGCAACGGGAGCTCACCCCGTCGTGGGGATTCGAACCACTGACGTAATGTTCGGTAAGTCCTAGGCTCTGTGGTTTAACCCACAGCGCCACCCGCGTCCCCCAGATCTATGTAGGCTGGACTAAATAGACCCTTGCTCTGATTCAGCAGGACTCTTATGTACTTTGGTAGACAGGTGCCTACGAAAAGCTGTGCCATAATAAAATAATCTGTACTAAAAATGTCCCCTACTGTACTCTTCTTGTTGTAGGCATTTTCATTTAAATTTGCACTCCAATCTGGTAAACAGAAAAGAAAGTAAACTCTGTTAAACTCAGTGGGACGTACTGTGCAAGCCTAATGTCCACTCATAAGTAATTCAGTGAGGTTTACTCCCAGGTAAGTGGGGATAGGATTACAGTTATTTCTGAATAAACATGTGTAAGGGTATCAATGTCCAAATCCTAATGATCAGAAAAATCAAATATATGTTTAAATTATGTGTCTTCTGCAGACCCTCCAAGTGTCCATCTTTTCCAGGGACAGCCCTGGATTTACAAAAGCTGTCCTAGTTTCTGATTTGATCCTGGAATGTTACTATTTTCATAAGTAACTGTACAACCTTTAGAAATCATCTGAAGCATGTAGTGTATAAGAAAGGTGGGGGTTTTTTAAAAAAAAGGTTTATTGCTTCATTATATTTTTATGTATGTTGGAAGCTGCCCAGAGTGACTGTAATAGTATTATTATTATTATTGAAGAGGATATCCTTATTTTCAACGGAGAAATGTTGGAGAGTATGTATGCTGGTAACTATGTACTTACTACCAGTCTACTTAGGGTGTGATTTCTTCAAGTCTTATTTTTTTATTACAAGTATTGTGTACATGTGTTTTAAATTCTGTTTTCCCTCTCTGATTATTTGTGGGGAGTTGGGTTGTTCTTGTTTTTATTTTGATTATGTATTTTGTGGTTTTATATTGTGATTTTATCCTGTGATCTGCGTGCATGGGGCAGTATATAAACTTAATAATAAAAGAATAAAAATAATAAATCACTGTCCCTATGTTAAAATATATTTAAAGTGCTATTTGGGCTTTCGAAGTTTCCAGGGCTAAGGAGGAGCTGATATCATTTCATGCATCCCGACCCTCCGCTCGAGGGCTGTGCAAGCGAATAACCTTCGCCTCAGTTTCTGTCTGGAACAGCGAACTACCAGGAGGTTATCTGAGGACAACGACGGAGGCAAGGCGGCCGACGTGAGACCGCCGTGTACCGCAATGGCCCCGGAAAGGGTACAGACTACAGTTCCCAGCATGCCACGGGGGCCTGGAACGATCCCTTATGTCTGGAAGGGGAAGAAATGAAGCGGCAGCTGCGAGAGGCACCGCCCTTGTAAACGACCGCGGAACTTCGAGAGAAAGGGATGCTGGGGGGGGGGGGAACCACACGCCCCAGAGGTCAATGCGCGGCTCCCTTCTTGTACGTCACGGAAACCTGCGGCTACCATTGGTCGTTTCCAAGCCACGCCCTGTAACGTCACTACACCGCCTCCGCCTCCGCTGGGTTCCCTATAAAAGCCACGTCAGCGTCAGTCCCCCGCCTTTAGTTCCTTGGCGTCTGAGAGGAGAAACATGTATCGATTCCGTTCACGGGCATCCACGGGGATTTCTGCCGCTGCTACAGCTTTGCCTATCGCCTGCTTTCCTCAATCGCATCCGCTGCCTCGGTCCGGGAAGCCGGCCTCACAGAGACGTTTCTATAATAAAAAGCGCTCCTGCTCTTCCATCGGCTGATTGTCAGCGCTGCCCGGGCGAGGGGGAGAAACAAAAGCCAGGCCGACGAGAACCCCAGAGAGGGAGCACCGGGAAGGAGCCGCGCGCGAAGCCGTCGCCGCTACAAGGCCGCTGCCATGCCCAAGTCCAAGCGGCGGGGAGGGGGTAACCCGCGCGGAACGTCAGGTGAGGGAGCCGGCGCGCATGCGCCCCCGCCGCGGGGCGTAATGGGGGCTGTAGTTCTCTGCTTGGCTCCCCCCCCCCACGGGTGGCGGGAAGCGAGCTTCTTGTTCTCTGTTAAGGTTGCCACCTGGCCTGTATTTCAGGTCCTCTCTCTCTGCCAGGTTAGGGATTCCCTCCAAATAGATGTGTTGGAAAGGTCATGTGTTTATGGTCTCGGTAGCCAAGCCAAGATTTACTATTTCTACTACTAATAATAATAAATTAATTTATTTTTTATACCCTGCCCGTTTCCCCAGCGCTCTGGGCGGTTTCCAGCACTTTATAATAAAATATCAAACATTAAGAACTTCCTGATACAGGGCTACCTTCAGATGCCATCTAAAAGTCAGATAGATGCTTCTTTCCTTGGCATCTGTTGGGAGGGTGATCCACAGGGAGGGCGCCACTATGGAGAAGAACTTCTGCCTGGTTCCCTGTAACCTCACTTCTCGCAGTGAGGGAGCCGCCAGAAGACTCAGAAGGCTGAATGATGGGGTTGGAGATGCTCCCTCAGGTATATTGGGCCAAGATGAAATCGAGACAGAGTACAACTTATGTAAATGTATTTGTGGACACTGAAAGGCTTTAAATGGGAGGACAAGTCTCCAATCATTTTGGTATTTGCTATGGACAGCTTTAGATTTTGTGGTGAAGCAATAAATAATACTCTGTGGTTATGTTCCTTCAGGCCTCTATCCTAAACAAATGCTCACAAAGATTGAGCAATCGGACCCATATTGTGTGCTTGATGGGAAAAGATTCAAAATGCAATATAAATTGTAAAGGCACAGATTAATAATACATCTTGCTGCTCAAATCCAATCTGTGTAGCTTTGTTTCATATGCAGTGATATATTTCAGTCTTAGGTACCATTTAAATTATACACAGAAATAAACTCTCCGGTTCTCCTGGTAATCTGAAAATACCTGCAAGGCTGTGACAGGTATCATCTAATAGGTCTAAAAGCAGCAAAGTGTTGCTCATTGCTCAAAATAAAAAGATGAGAACTAGGCATCTTGGAAGACGAATAGTCACTAGACATTTATGCAACCTCAGTGATGTAATTATGTGTTGTCGCTGTTGATAAAATTAACATGTGAGGCCAGTGTGCTAAGTATACAGCAATTCTAACCCAGTGAAATTGGCTAGATATTGCTTGACCCCCGCCCCAAGAGTTGAGAATTCTGATGCTTTCCGTTTATTCTACCTGAGCTTGATACTGTGACTTAAAAAACTTTATAAAAATATCTATTTTTAGTGGTGCCCCATAGTAATAGTTGTGATTGGGCCTGCAAATGAAGTTGGATGAAGTCTAGAAATGCAACATGCATAATAGGGTAGTCTTTTAAACTCCTGTCACATTTGTATACTTGCTGTGTATTGGACTGCATGCCTCCCATTTTGTTTTAGTAAAAGCTTACTTCTATGCCAACAAGTCTGTTCTTTGGCCAGAGAAATTCTGCCGGGTAGCATGTTGCAAATGGTTGACAGCAGAGGAATGTTACACTTTGTTTAATGTACAGATACTGGGAGGTTAAAAGAATTTAGGCAGTTAAGAATAGATGATAGCAGAATAGTTTGAAAACAGGCTGCCACGCATATACGGTAAGACAGAACTATGGCTTGTTGAAATAATTTGTCTTTGAGATATAGCTGCCAGTTGGTCTTCCTTCCCAACACATAATTCTGTCTGCAGTGGACCCCTACTTCTAGGGTTTAGAAATAGAAAATTGGCAGTTATATTGGTCTTGATGGCGTAGACATTCCAGAGTATTACCCTGTGTTAATGTTAACTGCTCCAAATGCTTTTCCTAGGTGCCCAGCACAGAAATATGCAGTCTTTTAGTGATGAAGATGCATCAATTGAAACTATGAGTCACTGCAGTGGCTTCAGTGATCCTTCCAGCATCACTGAGGATGGTATGTTAACCTTTGTGTCTTATTAGGAAACTACTGCAGACATGAAATGCTTATTACATTTGGAAAGAGTTTGGTTTGGATTGAATGTGGTATATTTTATTTCAAAATGCTACTTTATTTAAAAGCGCCTAACCCTCAAGATAACTTGGGGGGGGGGTCTAATTTGTAGCTCTTTTATGAAACTAAGGCAAGTCAAAGAATTTGTTTCATGTATTTGTGTTACACGTTCACATTATTATCTGGAGTAGACTAGTCATTGAGTGAAGCAAGTTTTGCTTACTACAAGGTAATAGTTGTGTTGGGTACTCACAAAGCCCCCTTTCTGAAAGAGTGTACAGTGGACCCTCTAGTTACGTACCGCTCTGGATACATAACTTTTGGGTTTTGCCGCATGCGCAGAAGCGCTCAATTGCGGCATGCGCAGAAGCAGCGTTTCTGCCTACGGACTTTTCGGGTTGCAGACGGACTCCCGGAATGAATTTGATTTGTATCCAGAGGGTCCACTGTACAAGTAGAAACTCGGGGGGGGGGGGGTATTTGTCCAGATTATTCTCCCCCTCCACAAATGAATACATGTTTTTACATGGCATCAAAACACCTTTAGTACTGGGGCCAGTTCCTAAACCTGGCTGCCATAGTGGAGGTCCAGCCCCATCTATCTGCCACCTCCACTATTGCCCAGCAGTGGAACACAGAGCAGATCAAGTATGAATGAATTGATTTATTACGGGGTCAGACCAGAAATACACAGAGCAGATCCTCCACTGAAGGCTTGGTGGCCAGGCAGAAGTGGAGGAGACCTTACACGGATTAAATCAGATATGTATAATTTCCACAAGACTCTGAAGACTCATTCTGTGAGGCTAGGTTTATTAATTGTAATCGTACTGTCTTGTCACATATGTGTAGGGCCTGAAGTTGATGAGGAAGCAACGCAAGAAGATTTGGAGTACAAGCTGAAGGGATTAATTGACCTCACGTTGGACAAGAGGTATGGGAGGTCTGAGAAGTAAAAGCTTAAATTGGCCATCTGGATGTTTGTTCTCCGGATGTTTAGGGCTCCTGTCCCATCATCCTTGAGCACTGTCTGGGGTTGGTGGGCAAATTGAGTCTAGCACCATCTGGAAGATACCTGGTTTAGGAGGCTGGCTTAAAAGATTTTGCAAATTGTGGGCTAGAGCTTTCCCATGAGGTCATAGGAGCTTTATAATATTGTAACCCAGCCCTGTGATCCTCAGATGAAGGGTAGTATAGAAGTTTAATAAGTAATAATTATTGTACCCAAGGGCAGATTAGTTCAGGAAGTTGTATCTTAGCTTGGCAGCAAATCCTATGAATTAGGATACATTTAGGATAGCTACTGTATAAGTAAGCCTTCATCATGTCTTAATTTGGGAATAGATAATAATAGGGAAAGTGACTTTTTTCAGCTTGTTCCACCCACATCATTTTTCAATGTTCTTGCCTGCCATGATTTCTTAGCTCACCGCTACTTCAAGAAAGCACTCTGTCATTTTCTAAAGGCGCTGGGAATTTATTCAATTTAAACAGTCTTATTCCCTGCCATATCTACCTTCCTCCAGTTACCATTCCCTCAAATGCTCTTTTCCTAAAGATGTTGGATTAAGAGTCTTTCCCTATGCCTAGAAAAGGAAAAGAGCTGTGAAGAGAAAACATTTTATGAGCAGTGTTTCCTTGGCATTGAGACATTAAGGATTGCAGAATGAGAAATTGGGCGAATGTGGTGTTTGCCACAGCAGAGGTTGAGTGCTAGTATGGGAAGCTCTGATAAGTAGTTTTTCAAATCTTGGCTTTGCAAATCTTAGCCTTAAATGTTGTTCTGCCTTTTGGGAAGGAGGTAGAGGTGGAATCTAAAGCATGCATAACACAACCAGATTGAAATTTGCAGCACAGAGCTTTCAACTGACCTTTTACCATGAACTCCCCAATAGTGCGAAGACAAGGCAGTCAGCTCTTGAAGGTCTTAAAAATGCCCTGTCTTCAAAAATACTGTACGAGTTCATCCTGGAAAGGAGAATGACGCTAACAGATAGCATCGAACGCTGTATAAAGAAAGGTAATGTGCATCTCTCTTCCTATAAAATAGCATTATTCTGTTGTCAGGTTTAATTGCTCTTGCATTTAGTTCTACCGAGTCATAACTGGCTTTCTGTGTTTAGGCAAGAGCGATGAGCAGCGTGCAGCAGCAGGATTGGCTTGTCTGCTTTGTGTGCAGCTGGGGTCAGGAATTGAAAGTGAGGAAATATATAAGACCCTTGCGCCGATTCTGAAGAAGATTCTCTGTGACGCGTCAGCAAGTGTACAAGCAAGGCAAGCTGTAAGTAAAAAGTTGGTACTTGGGATGAAGAAGTGCAAGTGGATGCCTTGTATCCCATATTGCAGTGACGTGTGTGTTGGAGTCTGAGGGCCTTAAAATGTTTTCCTGGTCAATTGGTGTCTTATTCTTTGGCAGACTTGGCTTCAAGGCTTATAACTTAGTCTTGAACCATCAGGCAATGCCTGTGTGTCACGCTTACTCTCCGTGATAGGGTTCCTGGTGACAGTGCATGACAACCGTCTTGGGTCCACGGAAACTTCCACATGATGGAGAGGTAGTTGTGGACACCACACACACACACACACACACACACACCCCCTCTGCAACCAGTCATACACTACAACCTCTTCTAAAACGTTTCTTTCAAGCTTGATATCGCCAGGGAAAAGGAGGCCTCCGTGGGTGTAGATTTGCGTGCAAGCACCATATTGGTGACCCCTGGTGCACGGCGATAAAAACAGCAATTGTAACTCAGAATGTTTCTTGCAGGTTTGGTGGGTCATGTCCCTTGGAAGTATTAGAGCTAGCCAGGAAGGAAGGAAGGAGAGACCGCTAGGGAGCTGGGATTGGTGTTTTCCTGTAACACGCTTCCTTAAACATTGAGATCTGGCCAAGACAGTGACAAAACCGTAAACATCCCTTGTTTTTGTTTGAAACCACTTGCAAAGTGTGTGGTTGACTGATCTGTTAAAGGATGCTTTGTTGTCTTGTCTGAAGACAAGGACACAAGCATGTTACATGATTTAAACCACAGCCTCACTCATTTTTTGTCTGTTCTGTGAGCACAAAATGTAGCAGTAAAGTTAAAAGCATTAACTTCTGTTTCCTTTTTCTAGTGTGCCACCTGCTTAGGAGTCTGTTGCTTTATTGCCACTGATGATATCACAGTAAGCATTTTTATGAACGGTATTATTTAGCAATGAATTAACCAGTGCAGATCAAACCGTGAATTAAATGGCATCGGTCTGTTTCTTAAACCAGGAATTGTATACAACCATGGAATGCCTGGAAAATATCTTCACGAAATCCTATCAGAACGAGAGGAATTCAAATAGTATTTCCAGTACCCAGAATACAGTTCTTCACATCAGCGCTCTCTTGTCATGGACGCTTCTGTTAACCATCTGCCCAATGAATGAAGTAAAGAAGAAACTTGAAATGTGCGTATTCTGTTCCCTTGGAAACCATACCCAGAAGTGCAGTTTAAATCAAATATAGCTTTGTGTGCAGTAACGCAGATCAATAACATGCTCCCAAATTTCCTAGGCATTTGCATAAATTTCCCATCCTGTTATCCTGTGACGATGTCAACATGAGGATTGCTGCTGGGGAATCCTTGGCTCTTCTGTTTGAACTAGCAAGAGAAACAGATGGGGTAAGTTCAGAGAATGATTCTGCAGGGAAGGATGGAGAGCATATTTTTGTAAATAGCTTTTATGCTATATCTTGGGCGTTTCGTGTATCTGATGGAGAAATAATGGCTTTCTGCATATGAATAACATTTGATCATACATAGGTCTTATTAGAATCTGGATCAAATGTAATATTTCAGTAGCAACTAATTAAACACCTGCAAAAATCAGGATCATATTTCTGAGGAGTTGAAGTCATGCTCTGTGTTATGTCTTACCATGTCCCTTGAGTGCGATAGATCGTGTGACCCTGCGGTGTTTTAGTTCAGTGAGGGCAGGGGGGAGAGAGAGAGAGAGAGAGAGAGAAAGAACACATCACTCCCGTAATCATAAACTTACATGAGATACCATTTATAGGGGAAATTGCTTATTTCTCCAATTTTTTAGACTTTCCCCCATAACATGATTATCATTCTAGGGTGGTTTCCACCAATACACAAAAATTCAATGAGATTTTTTTTAAAAATCCAGTTAATAAAAACAGAGCAACAGCATAAGGCGGGACAACCTGCAATGATTGCAAGTTTCTTTAAATACCAAAATCTTGAACTGAACCTGGTAGCAAATAGGCAGCTGATACAATAAGATCATCTTAGTTCATTATTGTTTCAGACTTCCATAATTTGCTTTATCGTATTTTAAAGTGGCTTTATTAATATCTTTACTGTTTTCTTTAACAGTACTGAAGAAAAAAGTCTCAAGTTAACTATGTACCTGTCTTGGTAAGGTACCTATAAAAACTCTAGGTGACCCAGGATGGTAGAAAAAAGAATAACTGTAGATTCGTCAAGACAGCCAGTCCATTGCACAATATCTAAACGAGCGTTCAAAACTTTAAGCTCTCATTAAAGCATTTGACTTTGGTTAATGGCATCTGTTTGATCTCATTAACATTGGCTCCTACACACTGCCAAAAAACGAATAGTCCTTCAGCCTACTCATTGTTTCAGTGATTGTCACTAGTAAATTTTTCCACTCATAGGAACAGCCAATAAAGACATTACATAGGATCATGTGATGAACAACTTGGGCAGCCAGGTGTAGTCAGGTGAGAAGGAAACATAAGATAGTCATTGTTGCTACTGAAACACACCTATAAACAATGTGGGAGGTAAAAGGTGAAATCAATAGCTGACTCAGTTTTAGTAGTCATGAATGGAGAGAGGAGACCTGTTAAACCAGAGTTATGAAATGCAGAACCATTTCAGCATCTACTCACTTGAAGCTACTCACATCAGAGCAGTGAAATGATGGCTACATTCCCAAACAAACCCCTACTAAAAGACACTTTATAACCTTAATAATATATTGATTTCTCACACTTCACCAAAAGGTCCCAAGGCAGGTCGCAGCAACAAAACAATTTAAAACAACGAAACCAAGCATGCACAATAACCATCAGGTTAATTTACAGTTTCCAGTTAGGACAAAGAATAATCTGCCCCTTCTAAATTTCAGGGTGATGGATAGAAGAAACAAATGTAGACTTCAGAAGACATTTTGCCCTTAAAGGGAGGTCTATTTTATCCTACAACCTCTCAGAACACCTAGCTTTTAGTATTGTTATAACTTGTTCTCTCCATTTAATGAAGATTTGTTTGACAGTTGAGCCATTCTCAGTGAAATGTGAAATACAGTTTGCAAAATATTCAAGAAGTTCAACCCCCACAAATAACATGTTATTCCCTCCTCCCCATCTGACTAGGATTTCTTTTATGAAGATATGGAGCTTCTAACACAGAAACTGAAGGCTCTAGCTACAGATGGGAACAAGCACCGTGCTAAAGTGGACAAAAGGAAACAGCGGTCTGTCTTCAGAGATGTCTTGCGAGCTGTAGAGGTAAAGAGGAATGAGCAAATGTAAAAAAAAATGTATAAAATGTTACTGGTTAAGACTTCATCTTTGAAAAGCAAGTGCTTTGAAAAGCGTGTTCTTTTTAGTATAAGGGACATTGCTCAGTGCTAAGATACACCTATTGAATATATTGTACCTGATCTCATTTGTTTTATTTTTAATACTAATGACGGCATCCATGGAGGCCACTTTTGCTTAGGGAATAGCATTTTGGGGAGGGGTGCTTTTGAAACTTCAGGTCTTTCAGTAGAGATACTGGCTTTGTCTAAAGAGCAAACTGCTGTCAGAGGACTAACCTGTAGTCAAAGGTGAATCTTGAGTCATGAATAATTCCTGAATTGCTTTTATTAAGGGGGGGGGGGGTGACAGTACATTGAGATAGCAACTAGGTCCAAAAATTGTGTTTCACAGGATTTGTTTTTAGTTCTTATATTTTAACCTGATGTTTATAATGAGAGCAGATTATCGAGAATCCAAGGCCTGCAGCAGTATTTGGGAGGCATACATTGGAGTCTGGCTCAGCTACCTCCACTTGAGAATAAGACATGAACTTCGCATTATTTTTACAAATAGTCAAGCAATGTACTGTCTTAGTTTGCAGCGGCAGCTAGGGTGCATTCAGCTGTAAGTTGCATTTCTAAAACCACACTTTCCTGATATGACTGCTTGTTTATTTTGACAGGAGCATGACTTCCCTACAGAGACGGTCAAATTTGGACCTGAGCGCATGTACATTGACTGCTGGGTTAAAAAACAAACATACGATACTTTCAAGGAAATTTTAGGATCGGGGATGCAATACCATTTGCAGGTAAACTTAAAAACTTTCATTAGAATGGCAGTGGTACTTAGTGCTTTTTAAACTACTTTAAAAACATAAACGGGGGTAAGAGAACAGGAAATTGCTTTATGGTGCTACCTCATCTCTACTTGAGTAGGACCCTCCTAGATTTTTAGCCATGGAAAGAAAACAAAAATGGTACTACAATCACATTTAGCAGCTCTTGATAGCCGATATGTCACAAGCAATGTTTGAACACTTGAAGGTGCAAAATTTGCTCAACTCTAATGACTTAATGTTTTATCCAGTCCAATGAGCTTCTCCGGAATGTCTTTGAACTCGGGCCGCCACTGATGCTTGATGAGGCAACACTTAAATCCATGAAGATACCCCGTTTTGAAAGGGTATGTTACTCACATTCTGTTAAGCTGATTTACTTGGTTTGGTTTGGTTTTTAAATTTGGTGCAGTTTCTGCTTTGTGATTTTGCCACTTGCCCTGGGGTGCACAGTAATTAGTCTCCTGACAAAAACATCTAACTCGGGGTTTCCCAGACTTGAATCTCCAGCTGTTTTTGGACTACAACTCCCATCATCCCTAGCTAGCCAGGACCCCAGTGGTTAGGGATGGTGGAAACTGTAGTCCAACTGGAGACCCAAGTTTGGGAAACCCTGATCTAACTGAAACTGAGTCTTGCTTGGTCTTTTTCTACCTTCAGAGAGCTTTCAGTAGCACAACCTGAGCATGTGGCTCAGCACTGCCTCATCCTGGGCTTGGGGTTTCTCCATCATGGCAGACATTGTAATTTGGTGAAAAGAAGAGGGGAAAGCAGTACAGATAAATAGAGTTGGAGTAGGTGTCCACCACCCCCAAATAAATTCCCCAAATATGCAGTGATGTACTACTAGAAAGCCTGGCCTTGCTTTTTGACTTTGTTGATAGAAATAACTTTAAAGAACTTGATCTGTTCCATCTTGACTGTTTGGGCCAACAGCCTACTCTTTCAGAAGGTGTTGCAGCCCTCTAGTCTGTAAGAGAAGCTGGCGGTTTCACAGTTGTAGATAGCAACTGTGAATGGCTTTCTGTGTTTGGATGTACAGGTGGCATAACAGAGAACCCGGGTGATGGCTGAGATAAATTTGACAGGCCGGAGAAGAGATGATCCTGAGTATACATAGACCATATTATTGAGGGCTCTCTGCTCGTGCACTTCAGCCACCCGTGCACCTGAAACATGCACCTTCCAATTGTGTATCAAATTGTTCATTTCTAGTTAACCTTATGGCTAAGGAAAGCACTATATTGCAGCTTCCAAATGTATGAAGTTCATAAGTTTAAATAGTTCTTTTAAGAAAGTGGTTAGTGTAAAAATAAACAGCAATCCGTTCCCCAGAATCATAAAAGTAGCACATGGCGGAGAGACCTGCAAAAATAAATGCTGTCTTGTGTTGTGGGACCTCTGCTCCACAGGGCTTCCTCCCAGTTTGTCCCTACCCTGATGTAGCATTTAGGGTTTTAAAAAGCCTTAGTGCCAATGGAAGCTTTTAAAAAGCCATGTGGGGCCTTGAAGCTGGAATGGGAAGGGTTAACCCTCCCTCGAGAAGGGTCTCACCAGGTGGGGGGGGAAATTGCTTCAGTTGTTGTGATATAATTTATAGACATTCACATGGGGACTTCATTTATGTGGTCAGCTTTGACTCCACATAAGTGTCCCTTTGCGAGCAGAGCATCTTTGAACTGCAATCTTTTGGCAACTCCATTTCTCTGCAGGGGTGTCCTTTAGGAACATTTTGCAGAGACGTTTGAGTATGTAAACCTTCCCTTAGAATTCCATTTATCTTGATACACAACTTGTGTGCACAGCCTTCATAATGTGCTGTTGGGGAGTGGTGGCAGCTGCTGGCAACAGTTACTATGCATATCTGCTTTCACAGTGACCAGGATATCAGTGTTACAATCAGCTCTCTTACCAGGTTCTTGGTGATACATTTGTATGGTGGAAAATCAGAACGGAAACAGATAATAAATCTGAGAAGCCCAACTATGTTGGCATGGTTGCTTAGCAATCAAAAGGATTGCAGAATTTTCTTCCAGCCATGCGATATCTTAGGCAACAATTTTATCAACAAAGTATTGTGGTTGTAAATTTTTAATGCTAAGACCACCACTTGAATTATTTAGAACTCGGTGGTGCAGAACTATGTAAAGGTCAGCTGGCAGCATATAAGATTTAACAAATCTTTCTCATTTTTGCACATTGACTGTTGTCAAATACACTGGGGCCTGTCTGTGCAAAATGAATGCATAACCCCAAAACCTTGTCAGAAGGAATGTTAACGCTGATTGCATTTCTCTGCTGTTTTTATAGCATTTGTACAACTCTGCAGCATTCAAAGCCCGGACAAAGGCTCGAAACAAGTGCCGTGATAAAAGGGCCGATGTGGGCGAAGTGTTCTAGAGCAAGCTCTTCTGAAGACCTTCAACTTCGTTCGGTTAAATTGAATTCCTGTTTAGTGTGATTAATTGTGGTGTTCAAAGTGAAATGAGACTTTTAAAAACTGTATGTATCTCTTAGATATCTTCTTGCCCATCTATAGAACAATGTTGTATATTAGCTCCCTAGATGGATGTGTATTGTAGATTAGAATGTAATCTGATGAGGGGGAGAGAGGCGGCTTTTGTAGCACTTTATTGGTGAGTAAGATAGCTCGTGAATCTGGCATAATTCTTAACACTTGGTTAAATGGTGCTGAGGGTTGCTTTGTTTCAAGGTTCATTGTTTTTAGCAATCTAATAAGATGGGGGGGGGATTCTAATGAGAATATCTGTAGGGTTAAGCATGCCTCTGAACAAGCTATTTTATAGACCCGTGTTTTAAAATGAAACATCCCGGCTGTGGCAGTGACCTTGGTGTACTTGCCATGGACCCCTCTAGCTTGGCTCACAGACTTTACAGTGAAGTAGCACATGAAATCTTTCAAGAAATGTTACACATCATATGCTGAAACTTGGATAATAAAAGCTATTTATATCTGAAAGCTGCTTTTCCTCAAAGTGTCTGTCTGAAATGAAATTGTGTGAAAGGGTGTTGCATGGAAATTATATACCGGCAATAAAAGGGTTACAACTGTTTAAACCGAAGTAGCACTTTTGACACTAATTGTAAAATTGTGTTGAGCTATCAGTAGGACTGCTCTGTAAATATTAACGGTGCTGGCACTGCTGTCTTCGGTGATCCACAGCTTCTTATATGTAGATGATATCTAGACTGTTTATTAGCTCATAAATCCCCCAATTCAGGTAAATGTCAGGAGTAAAACAGCAGACAAAATGAAAACTACATGTTCTTAATCTTTCGCTTCCAGAAGTTCAGCCAAAAATAATTACTGCTTGTTGCCGGAAAGGAAAAATGGAAAAAAACCAAACTGTTCTGGGTAGAGATACATGTTCAGTTGCCACCCAGAAAAGGCCGTCTTCTTGGTTGCCACCTACCTTATAAGTTAATGAGGTAGTTCTGTGCAATGTGTATTGCAGTAATTCCCTTAGCTAAACGTTGAATGCTGGAAGGACTG
Source organism: Podarcis erhardii (assembly GCF_964252035.2). Lineage (NCBI taxonomy): Eukaryota > Metazoa > Chordata > Lepidosauria > Squamata > Lacertidae > Podarcis > Podarcis erhardii. The sequence goes on from NC_138500.1 coordinate 53,740,296, forward strand.
TCCTTACCCAGGAGAGAATTCAATGTGATACACCAAAGTTCATGAAATGCCACATGGTCCTCTAGAATAGTGGTTGCCAATATGTTGCTCTGAATATTTTTTGAACTCTCATCACCCTAGCTCTACCTAAGCCAAAGCTTAGCAAAAGGTTCTCTTGGCTGATGAATCAGTTATAGTCAGAAGGTCTGTCTAAGTTAAATGAAAGTGAGGACAGATGAGTGTGACTTCAGGGCATGATGATTTCCACCACCCTGGCTTGTGCCTTTCGTAGGTCAGTTTCATCTGTGTTCCTTCTTCCTGGATGAGGTGCGACTTGGTCAAATGGACTACTTGAATGCAGAGGAATCAGAAGCTGTGACAGTCCCTATCCAATCATATTTCAAGTCAATCTCAGCAAGTGCGGACAAATGCAGTAATAATGTAATATATTGCTTAGTATGTACCAAGATGGTCACTGGATGAAATGGACAAGCTGGTATTGCTTTATTCCAAAGGATCAAGAACTGCAGAGTAAAGGAGATCACCTTGAATGCCTTTGGGCATAACCAGTGAAGTGGACTAGAAGGCAATTGTATCTTTGGTTCCACTGGCTAAATCGGATTATCAGGCTGCCATACCATCTTATCAATAAACCAATGAACAGAGGGCTGATACAATGACTGCTTCAATCAACACAAGATGATATCACCAAGGCAACTGTCTGTAAACAAACAATAAACGTCCATAAATATGGCAAGAGTAATTTCCCAAATACCGGTATTTGCCTTGGTGATACCATCTTATTAGGCAAGTAGTGATAGCACTCCAAATCTTCCATACCAGATTCTCTTTCCACAGTAACCTGAGTTCAACCCAATACTTCAGTGCAAGACAATTTTCCATCTGGGCTAAGAATTTTGATGTTTCTATACCAGTACCTCATGATAGGAGAGATCCATTCCAAGTCTGCCTTCCTCTCAGCTTTAAACGCTACAACTTCCAGTTGGCTACTAATATTGTAATGATGCAATGGTTGGGTGAATTGTCTCCATGGAAGCCAAGAGATGGTTGGGAAACAGAAGGAAAGAGCCATACATCTTTGGCAAAGGTGACATACCCACCAAGTTCCCAGAATAATGGAAGGGTGCAGAAACATTGGTGAGAGGGAAAATAGGACCTGTTTGAAATAGATGCAGAAGCCAAGAGGGAGGGAGAGATGAAGGTTCAAAGCATCTTGGTGGGATAGAGGCATCTGGGACAGTTGACATGGCACAAGTGCACCGCTGCTCGTCTCTACATCTCTTCTATATTTGTTAAATCAAATATGAAAGTGTCCTGTTCTTTCTCCTCCAAAGGATGCCACACCCAGGTAACACTGCTTCCAGAATTTCTCACTACCTGGGGTTATGCAACAACAATTGGCTCAAGTGCCCAGTTTTCAATCACTGCCTAAACATTTCTGCACATCTTCCATTCTGTACCATGGGGGACTTAGTTTTGCTTCTAGATGTAGATATTTTGTTTCTAGATGTAGGGCTGGAACCTTGTGCAGGGAGCTGCTGTAGAAGCACTGAATTGTAGAGTTGGAAGGGAACTTGAGGGTCATGTAGTCCAACCCCCTGAAATGCAGGGAGTCAGACCATTGGTCCAACTACACTGGGATGGGCCTCTAGGTGTTGGATTCCCAACAGCACCAGCCAGGATGGCAAATGGTCAGGGACAAGT